>NC_139228.1:85553323-86264759 GCF_055691185.1 Crinia signifera | reverse complement strand
CAATCACAGCAGAGACTCCTGATCGATACAGATAGACCGGGTTACCCACCGCTCAGCTGCAGACCAAGGGACTTCAGACCGAACGCTATCACCGCTACACAGGAGTCAAGCAGGGAATCAGCTGGATCGTCAGTGGATGGAGGACGTCACTGCATCAGACCAAACAAGCCACGCCCAATGCGTTTCATCACTGGAAGGGACTTCGTCAGGGGGTGTCAAAACCCCCTGATGAAGTCCCTTCCAGTGACGAAACGCATTGGCCGTGGCTTGTAAGGTTATGGTTAGGCTGCAGGAGGGGACATTTAAGGTTAGGCTGCCACAGAGAACGGTTAGGGTTAGGCACTTGGTGGAAGGTTATGGTTAGACTAAGTCCACATCAACCATTTAACTGTTAACCTTTTGGTCCTGTCTACCATCTGTTTTAAATATGTATTATGACACATTCCGAGTATTACTGTCCATAGGAGACCACGGCCCAGCAGCTACAAGCAGCTCGGTCCTTACTGGATGCAGGTCTGGCCAACTAAGATGTCCACCTAAGTTGGAGAAACAAGGTCACAATATGTGTGCCCCATTTATGTGCAGCAGAATCCGTGTAATTCATATGTAACATCTTCTAAAAGGGGAATACAGTAACTCCTATATGTTTTGGAAAAACAGGGATTTGATTCCATACTAGTTTGTTCCCTCAGAATCCATTTTTGATGGATAACGAGGGATTTATAAACAATTTTTGTTAAGTGGCCAACTGATATCAACCCCTTAATTGGGTATGTTTGAAATAGTTGGTGGTGCTCCCTAGAGTCATACAAAAACTATAGGCAAAGAGAAATAAAGAAGATTCTTTGTTCTTTTAAATAAAACTTAACATTTACTTCAGCAATTTTAAGAAATAGAAATATGACCTCCATACAAAACACTGCCGATAGCTCCTAGTATAAGCAAAGTATAGTAATGTTGGTCTTCCCATCGCCATCGAACGACATGGTGTACCCAGTTTAATGCAATATCATTTGTCCTAGCAAATGAGAGAGGAGATCTTCTTTATAACACCCCCTTTATATCGTTACATTATTTCCTTATAACGGTCTTTCCACAATATATAAGAAATATATTTTTTCCAGCCATACAATTTTATGTGGCCAACTATTTAATTTTATCATTTATATTAGAGACCCCTTTCAGGATTTTTGGTTTTGTGGATGTTTGGAGCCTTTTTAGACTTCTTGCTATCTCAATGCTCGTTTGTTGCAATTATTTGCCTTCAAACAGTTGCTTGGTTGTTTCCAAATAAGTTCTTATACAGTGTAGACAGCACAAGAGAATGTTTCAGTCTCTTTAGTGACTCTAGAAGGATAGGATGGGTTTGGGGGTGCGGTGCCCCCTGTGTTGGTATGGCTGGGCTGCTCCCAGGTTGGCACACCCTAACACTTTATTAATAATTATGTTTTCTCTATCACATTGTATATATTTTGTATTAATTTAATCACACCTTTCACTTCCTTACATAGCACTTATGTGCTTCTTATTAACCCCTACTAATTTTAACCTGTGTGCTGCCCTGGAGTGGTCATCCTGTGCCGGCATGATGGGGGCCCATACCCAGTATTAGGGACCCCCAGTGACACAGAGACGCTTTGACATACAGCCTGGGGGCTTAGCCCTATATCTGCAGATATATGCAACCAAGATCTCTGTATTATCTGATCATTATGTAGTTATTTAGTGTGCAATTGGGATAGCAAAATATTGTTTCCTAACCAGAATTACCCTTCCCTTTTAGCACCTGAGTGACATCATAATCTGATTGAGCAGTTTGCCAATACATGTGTAGCTGTAATTTCTAAATATTTTCTTTGGAAATACAGTACAGAAAAAGCTTTTCTGTACTTCACTGTTCCTGTACTGTATTACATTCATTCTGTTACGCGCCTTGAGTCCTATTGGAAAAAGAGCGCTATATAAATAAAATAATAATTATCTATTCTGACCATATAAATAAATCAAAAGTGCTAACTCTTCAAAGGAAACTAAATTGGCTACAACATAAATTTTACAAAGCTGTCGATGACTTAATCACCTCCATACATGTTCCCGTCCTGTATCGTCTTTCCACAACAGTAGAGAATACAACACCGTTGCTGAAATGAATAATCTGTTCTGAAGATATAACTGTTGACAAGAGCTATTGAATGCCCCCCAATGCTTTCCTTGTACCCCTTCAGCATCGACAAGATAATGTTTTCTGCAGAACATTTACTATCTCGGTTTAGGAGAGTTCAGCATAGAATAGTCTTTCAGCACCCCGACTTCAAACACTTGGCACAGAGGGTCTACAAACCCCACAGGACTCCGATGTTCTTTATCCAAGAAACCTAGAAGCAGCTGTTGAAACAGTGACATCATTGGCTGGTGACCGGCCTCTATGGCAATTAGCAAATTCACTTCTCAAAGCATCCAACTGTGTTGGTGAGAGAACGCTACTACTGTGGTGCTCCAATGTTAGCTTGTAAATGCCTTCAGGCTACGGAAACATGTTCCTGGACCTGTAGCAGCAGCCCGATATACATGCGTGGTCAGCTAGGTCTGGATGCGACATGGACTCTGGCTGATCTTGGATGAAGGGAGTCCCTGGTTCCACATTTATATTTTACAGTATGTGTAAGGTCTAGACGGCATGTAATGTCTCTCACCTTGTACTACTGTTTTTACTATGTGACACTCATGTTTCATGTAAAACGTCTGTCTGTTTAAATAGTCTTTGAAAGACAGACGGAAAATGTAAGCAAATATGGAGATTAGATTAGTTTCCAGATGGAGGTGTGAGGCACCTCATGTTTTGGGAGAGTCTGTGATCACAATGTCGTGCTGGTGTCCCTAATCCATTGGATTATTAGCAGTTCGCCTGGGAGGAATGTCACCAGTGGGCATGGTTTCATGCTGTGGAATAATGGGCATAATTCAGACCTGTTCGCTAGCCCAGCAATCAGGTCAGCACCACCCTGCCGAACGCCCTACCTTCCCTTACCACCTTTTATTACAGTGACCCTCAGGGCCGCCACTAGTAATTTTGGGGCCCGGGACTGATTTCCATCCCACACCCCCCCCCCCCCACCCCCCCATCAGTGCGCTCCCATCCCCACCCTGCCTCATCTAAGATTTACTTTGGACTCTGAGTAACCCCCGATTTTTACATTACTTTATTCTGAAATAAGGAAAGTGCTTCTTTAATTAAAATAGATCTTTGAGTCCTCAGTGAATTTTTTCGTGTACCCCACCCACCATTTATCTGAAACTTGACATTTTGGGTGATCACTGAATACAAAGGAGGGTAAATATTGCATTTAATCTTCTTGTAGCACTAATGCATTCTTTGAAATCTGAGGAGGAGACTCCGGGCGGTAGCGTTTATTTCTGCATATAAGCAATTACCGATGGGCAGGAAGTCGCAGAGGTTTTATAGTCATGTCAGAGATGGCGACATCTCTGACCGCGTAGACATCCGATGGTCAGGGGATGTGCATCCGATGTTTCCACTTTGTACATAAGCCCTGGATGCGAGATGCCGGCAGTGGATACCACTAAACACAAGACGGAATCCATCTGTGAATCGGGCCTTTTGTGGTATAAATGGGTCCACTTCCAGCGGTCTTGTAGGTACCACCGGGTCGGGAATAGGTAAATAATAAATGTTTTATGAGCAGGTAAAGAAAGACTTAAACGACTGGAGAAGGCTTTTCAATCGGTACTTTTGGCTCCAATTGTTTTTTTCCTTATGCTAAGCCGAGTCCTTCCTAACGGCCACCATTGTTCTATGAAAGCTAGCTTTCTGCTGTGATCTGAATGACACGGCGACTTTTTAAACTTCGCCCACAATGTAATAGTTTAGCAAGCAACTGTAAATGACAGGGCTAGTTCAGGCAAAGCGGAGATTATAAAGCACTCAGCTGCCACTTGTGGTGCCCCTGTGGTTTGCCAGCCTCCTGCTCTGCCCATTACAGGCCCTAGTCTGTTCCTTTCAGAACAGAACTGCGGAGAGATTAGCAGAAATGACCGTTATTGTAATGTTCAGTGTTCATGTGACGCCAGCAGCTATTTCCGCAGAGAAATAACTAAATGACGCTGGGTAAAAGCAGAACATGTCTGTGAATTGTTTGGCTATGCTATTACTGCGGCACCCTTCGGTCTGCGGGTACAATATGAGGGATAAAGCTGTGGAATAATAAATAAATGTGTCTGCAGCGTTACGTATGTACAAGTGACAACTGTGCTATATATGTTTTGTTAATGTCATTAAGTTATTCAACTTACTATATTAGGGCAGCAGGGACGGTGTCATGGGGATGCGGTCATTTGGGCTACAGCATGATGGTCGGCAGTCATTAGGTCGACACCATTTGGTCGACATGGGAAATGACATGGGTCTAGGTCGACATAGGAAACTGTCGACATGGTTCTAGGTTGACAGGTCGTTAGGTCGACAGGTCATTAGTTCGACAATGTCTAGGTCGACAGTCAAAAGGTCGACATGGTGTTTTTCCCAGTTTTTTGTGCCGACAGGCGGTATTTCATGCCCTACCATCCACTAGGGCCTGGTGGGAGAATAAAATAGTGTGCCGAGCGCAGCGAACGATGAGCGTGACGATGTGGTGCACTTGAAACTGTGTCCATGTTGACTGTGTTGACATTCAGGTAAACAAACAGTGAAAAACCCCATGTCGACCTTTTGACTGTTGACATAGACATTGTCGAACTAATGATCTGCCGAACTAACGACCTGTCGAACTAATGACCTTTTGACCTAGAACCATGTAGACCTTTTCCCATGTCGACATTTTCCCATGTTGACCTAATGGTGTAGACCATCATGCTGTAGATCAAATTTTCCCAACCCGATGTAATGGTTAGCATTACGGCCTCACAGCACCAAGGTTATGGGTTTCATTCCCAACATAGTCCTAACTGTGTGGAGTTTGTATATGCTCCTCCCACAATCCAGAAATATAGTCAATGGGTAATTGTTTCCCGAAAGAAAATGACCCCAGACCAGGTAGTCGCAGTGGTTCTTACCTGCTGTCAAATTCTATGTTTCCATGATTAAATAGTGCAGCCGCTCGATATGCGGAGACAGACATCACAGCTGAACCGGCATTTGAATTTGGCCGCCTAGCTGAGACGACAGTGTCCGGTCAGTGGGTGGGTCATTTGTACACACAGCCAGACATGCAGAGATGTGATAGGTCTATGAATAACGTCAATCAAAGGCAGATTGGTTGTATACACAAACCTGCCAATCCATGGTTACGGTATATCAGATCTACAATGTCTAGTTCTACAGTCAAAAACTATAGGTCGACAGGGTCAAAAGGTCGACAGTCAAAAGGTTGATATGGTCTAAAGGTCGACATGGAAAAGGTTAACATGAGGTTTTTTGGGGTGCAGATGTCGACATGGACATCGTATAAGTGTCCTGCACCCCCTAGCCTGGCTCTCTGCGCTCGCCATGCTTTGGACAGGGTGCCTCGCTATGCTTGGCGCACGTGGTAAAGTATGAACAAGTCCGTTTTTTTTTTTAAATAAATCATGAAAAACGCATGTCGACCTTTTCACCATGTCAACACTTTTGACCATCTAGACCTTTTGACCGTCGACCTAGACACTAGATTTAATGATATCCCAATCCACTCACAATATCTCATTTGTCTTAGGACCAGTGTGTTCCCAGCTTAATAGCAGAGAAATAGGGTCTTGAAGATGGGTGTTAATGGAAATATGGCAGCATGTAGTGAATAACTTCTGTATTACGTTCTTAGCATTGTGGGAATCGATGGGCCATGCTTGTGATCAGTCATCCCTCTGTGTCCTCGTTTCATTTCTCTTGCATCTGTAGAATGTCATTGCTAAATGCGTTACCAGTTCTGTATAGTTTTATGCTTAGATTAATGATTTTGAATGTGTTCTTGAATGTCTGTTGATTTTCTGTCTTGTTCTATGCTCTGCTTCCCCAGTGTCTTAAGCCCCCACACACTATGCAATTTACCTGCAATTTGTGCTTTATTCCTGCAATTGCAGTGATCAGTCGCTGGAAGAGCGCAAATTGCAGGTGACTGACTGCAGGTCAAATGCGATGCACGGTCTTGTACGCATCTCACCGTAGCCTTAGCGTCATGCCTGCTGCACAAGCAAACTCCTGGATTAGTGACTTAAATACACTGGAAAGGTGGGAAATGCAGTTTAACGTTGACAAATGTAAAGTAATGCATTATGGGAACAAAAAGGAACAAGCTACTTATAGGCTAAATGGAGTTATTATAGGGAATTCTGCTGTAGAGAAGGATTTGGGGTTCATCATAGATGGAAAAGTGGGTAATAATGCGCACTGCTCAAGTGCAGCAGCAAAAGCAAACCGGGCACTGGCATGCATTAAAAGGGGTATGGATTCAAGGTATGCCCAGGGGCGTAGCTAAGGGTTCATGTGCCCTGGTGCGAAAGGTCAGCTTGGGGCCCCCCTACATACAACAATGGATGGGAAGGGAGCAGTGAGATGGTGGGAGAGGAGGAAACACTAGTAGGCTGGAGAGGGGGTACACTGGGCTAAATGGGGGGCACTGTGATTGGACTGGCTGGAGGGAATTCTTGCTGAGCAGCAATTAGATGGGGCAGTGGGCTGGTGATGAATCAGTGAGATGGTGGGAGACACTTTTTGAATGGTTGGCACCAGGCAGGCCCAATGGGAAGAATGGAGTGAGATAAGGGTGTGAGGAGGGGACACTTGGCTGGTAGCATGAGACACATGGATGGGGGTCACTAGCATTGGGCTCACGGAGCTTTAAAAGCATCCACCTTAATGAACGCACTGACCTGCATACTTTCTGCAGCTTTGCACTTACAGATAAGCCCTTCCCCAATTCTTCTGGCCAGTGGCCATATCCTCTGCAGTCCTCCGTCCTCCACTGAATCAGTGGAATACACAATCTAACTGCCGGGGGATAGTGGAACTGGCGTCTTCTCCCCTCTCCCACCAGCCGGGGCAGAGCGACGCCGGCTTCTTCTTACAGCTCCCTGCTGAGGCATAGCAGCGCGATCTTCTCCCCACCCGCCAGGGCAGAGCGGCGCTGGCTTCTTCCTCCAGCTCCCTGCTGAGGCATAGCAGCGCGATCTTCTCCCCACCCACCAGGGCAGAGCGGCGCTGGCTTCTTCCTCCAGCTCCCTGCTCAGTGCTCAGGCATAGCAACGCTGGTCTTCTCACCTCTTCCACCCGCTACGGCTCAGGCCGGCAGCAGCGGGCCACAGTAGTTCCGTCCCTGCTCCTACAATCCACGCACAGCCCCGCCCCCTGTAGCGGCCTCCTGTACTAGATATGTCTTCAGTGCAGGAGGCCAGCGTCCATGTTCCTAAAGCCGCACCCGGCGCTGCTGTCATCAGGAGGAGGATAATACACACTGGAGCACCAGACGGCCCGCAGTGCTAAATGATTATGCGGCCCGGGGGGCACATGGCACCCTGCCCCCCGGCCCAGCCCGCCACTGCTCATCCAGGACGGCCGGACAGTGGCGGGGGTTGGGCCCCCTGGCTCAGGGGCCCGGTCGCAGGTGCGACCGCTGCGACCCCTGTAGCTACGCCACTGTATGCCAATGTGATAGTGCCTCTTTACAAGGCATTGGTGAGACCACACTTGGAATATTGTGTTCAGTTCTGGGCACTGCACCTTAAAAAAGACATAAATGAATTGGAACAGGTACAGAGAGGGGTGACCAAGCTAGTAAGAGGGCTGGAATCACTAGAATACAAAGATAGGTTATACCAGGCAGAATATGTTCTCACTGGAGAAACGGAGGCTGAGAGGTGATATGATTACTATGTACATATACAGGATTGGGAATCATATGGAACTGGGAGATGATTGGTCAGTAACAGGCCTATACTTATGACACGCGGCATATACTGAGGCTCGGGGGAAAAAATTCCGTACTGAATTAAGATGATTCTTCACCATTAGAGCAGTAACATTCTGGAACACATTGCCGGTGGGGTGATTACAGCAACTACTGTTACTGAACTTACATCAAAACTGGATGAGCCACTAAGAGAATCCTATAGATATGACTTACTCACGTCAGTACTTACAGGTCAGATAAGTTGAACTCGATGGACTAACGTCTTTTTTCATTCTTAATTACTATGTTACTTGTGCAGCTGGGCAGGCCTGGCTGGGATCGCGTTCAATATATATCACATGCAAAAGGACCACATGTGATCCTACCGCCTGGGAAGGTTTCTAGGGAGGATTTCTGGCAACTCCCCCGAGGGGAGAAGTTACCGCAGTGTATGGGGGCCTTTAGTTTTGTGGCAATATTTAAATGAACAATCTCCTATATATTTGGCTACATCTGTCACTCAAAGTGGGTGTCTGTGTCTATAACGCTCTGTTCCTGGACTTTCCTCTTAATGTGTGATTGCCTTCATCTGTGCTGAACACCTTTCTGAGAAATTAACCTGTTTAAAACAGGTGATGGCAATCATACATTAAGGGGAAGTCTAGAAACCGAGCATTGTGTCCCTCCTGGAGAGGGTCATGTTGGGAGGTATGTGACAGAGAACCAGCCCAGTGAGCCCACAGACAGTGCCAGACACCCACTGCCTTCCCATGTTGCCCAGCACTGCTACTCCACAGCCACCAGGTGAGCGCCCCCCTCCCGCGATTTGCGGCAAAACCTCCCCCCCGCGCGCCCCTCCCGCGATTCGCGGCAAAAACACCCGCTCCCCCGCGACCCCCCCTACCGCGATTCGCAGCAAAAACACCCCCGCGACCCCCCCTCCCGCGATTCGCTGCAAAAAGAACCCCCCCACGACCCCTCCCGCAATTCGCGGCATAACCACCACCCCGCGACCCCCCCCTCCTGCGAATCGCGGCAAACCCTCCCCCGTGACACCCCCCCCCCCCCGATTCGCGGAAAAAACACCCCCCCCGCGACCTCCCTCCCGCGATTCGCAGCAAAAAGAACCCCCCCGCGACCCCCCCTTGCACGATTGGCGGCACCCCCCCTGCGACCCCCCTCCCGCGATTCGCGGCACCCCCCCCCCCCGCAATTCGCAGCAGCCCCAGGATTAAATGGCACATGCAAAACACTGACATGGCTATGGTCGACAATGAAAAAGGTTGACATGAGTTTTTGAAGATTTATTTTTAATTTTTTTAATTTTTTCATATTCATTGTCATGTGTCGACATGGACACCAATGAAGTGGCACACTTATGTCAACATTTACATGTGTTGACCTTTCTGTGTTGATTTTTTTCTTGTGGCGATTCGCGTCACACCCCCCGCAACCCCCCCGCGACCCCCCCCCTCCCGCAATTCGCGGCAACCCCCCACCGGAACCCCCATGAACCCCGCTCTCCCGCGATTCGCGGCACCCACCCCCCGCAACCCCCCCCTCCCGCAAATCGCGGCCCCCCCCCGCTATTCGCGGCAGCCCCAGGATTAAATGGCACATGCAAAACACTGGCACGGCTATGGTCGACAATGAAAAAGGTTGACATGAGTTTTTGAAGATTTATTTCATTTTTTGAATGTTTTCATATTCATTGTCATGTGTCAACATGGACACCAATGAAGTGGCACACTTATGTCAACATTTACATGTGTTGACCTTTCTGTGTTGATTTTTTCTTGTGGCGATTCGCGTCACACCCCCCCGCAACCCCCCCTCCCGCGATTCGCGGCACCCCCCGTGACCCCCCACCTCCCGCGATTCGCGGCAACCCCCCACCGGAACCCCTGTGAACCCCGCCCTCCCGCAATTCGCGGCACCCAACCCCGCGACCCCCCCCTCCCGCAATTCGCGGCACCCCCCGTGATTCGCGGCAGCTCCAGAATTAAATTGCACATGGAAAACACTGACATGGCTATGGTCGACAATGAAAAAGGTTGACATGAGTTTTTGAAGTTTTTTTTTCATTTTTTGAATGTTTTCATATTCATTCTCGTGTGTCGTCATGGACACCAATGAAGTGCCACACTTATGTCAACATTTACATGTGTTGACCTTTCTGTGTTGATTTTTTCTTGTGGCGATTTGCGTCACACCCCCCCCCCACCCCCCCCCCCCCCACAACCCCCACTCCCGCGATTCACGGCACACACACACACACCTCCCCGCGATTCTCGGCACCCCACCCCGTGACCCCCCCTCCCGTGATTCATGGCACACCCCCGCGACCCCCCCTCCCATGATTCGCCGTAACCCCCGCCCCGTAACCCCCCCTCCCGCGATTCGCGGCACCCACCCCCGCGACCCCCCCTCCCGCAATTCGCGGCACCCCCCCACGATTCACGGCAGCTCCAGAATTAAATTGCACATGGAAAACACTGACATGGCTATGGTCGACAATGAAAAAGGTTGACATGAGTTTTTGAAGTTTTTTTTTTCATTTTTTGAATGTTTTCATATTCATTCTCATGTGTCGACATGGACACCAATGAAGTGCCACACTTATGTCAACATTTACATGTGTTGACCTTTCTGTGTTGATTTTTTCTTGTGGCGATTCGCGTCACACCCCCCCCCGCAACCCCCACTCCCGCGATTCACGGCACAAACACCCCCCCCCCCGCGATTCTCGGCACCCCACCCCGTGACCCCCCCTCCCGTGATTCACGGGACTCCCCCCGCGACCCCCCCTACCATGATTCGCCGCAACCCCCGCCCCCGTAACCCCCCTCCCGCGATTTGCGGCAACCCACCCCGCGACCCCCCTCCCGCGATTCTCTGCAATCCCTCCCCTCCCGCGATTCGCAGCATCCACCCCCCCACAACCCCCCTCCTGCAATTCGCGGCACCCCCCGCGACCCCCCCTCCTGCAATTCGCGGCACCCTCCGCGACCCCCCCTCCCGCGATTCGCGGACACCTAAGTTGCAATACAGGGCATCTTTCATACAATTCTAACCATACTGTATTTCTCATATACAAACGTTCACAAATTAAGGGGGCGCAGCCCCTTACGACGGTGTGAAGAGCGCCCGTAGGGCGCGATGAATCACCTAGTAATTTAAATATTTAGAGTCTTTGACGTACTTAACATTATACATGAAGCAGATCATACACACCAATACCACCACTGACACACCAATACCACCACGCACACACCAATACTAACTTTCCAGAACCTCAGTTTTAAAGTGTGGAGTTGACGTCTTGCAAATTCAACCCTTTCAATTGACATTAAGTGCATCAAGGACGCCCATCGGAGTCATCCTTATCCTTGTGAAAGGCTCAGGGTGCCCGCCAGGTTATGTAGCCCCCTAGGCTGCAGTCTAATTACAGAACCAGTCCTGGCTATAACACTTTCCATTGAGCGAGTCCTGTGCTTCTTATCCGGATATTTGTGTGAAAACACCCAAATCATAGCTGATAGTTTCTTAGTACTTCCTACCTCTACTAGCAATGGCTGTAACAAAACACATTTGCTGCAGAGCTGAATATCCCGGCTATAGTTTTGTACTTCAGTAATTCTATTTAGAGTGTAACGCTACACTGCAAAAGAAGGAAAAATTCCATAGCAAAAAGTACATTCTGTGCTTGTCAAACCCAATGCCCAACATATTGTATTAATCCATCCTTTAGCTACATCCTAGACCAAAGTGTGTTTTTGGGCTAAGCATATTATGCTGTGCTGCCTTTATTTATCTATTTGTTTACACTTATTTATATAGCGCACACATATGCCACAGCGCTGTACAGAGAATATTTTAGCTTTCACATCAGTCCCTGCCCCAGTGGAGCTTACAATTTATATTCCCTACCACATGTACACGCACACACATTCATTTTTGGGTTAATTTTGTTAGGAGCCAATTAACCTACCAGTATATATTTGGATTGTGGGCGGAAACCGGAGTACCCGGAGGAAACCCACGCAAGCACAGGGAGAATATACAAACTTCACACAGTTAGGGCCATGGTGGGAATCTGACCCATGACCTGATACCCTCCAACAGTACCGATTTTGCTGGTACAGTACCGTTTTTAAACGGTATGTACCGGGTTTTTTTTGTCCGCAATACAACCGTTAGTAAAGGGTGCGTTGCGGGTCCCGGGCCAGCGTGCGACGCGTCATGAAGTAACGCGTCGGCATCACGGACCCGTCGCACAGCACTCGGGAGATCACAGCATGTCTGCTAGCCCTCTCTGGCATGCGCAGCGGTGATTTTCGGACACCAAGTGCACAGAGAGGAGAGCTAGCCCAGCATGGGACTCCGCAGTCGGCGGTGTGCAGACATGGTGGTGGCGAGTACGGCCAGCTTCCCCTCCTTGTCCAGGTTCCTGCTCCGGTGGTGCTGACTCAGACACCATCGCAGCTTCTTCCTCTCCTGTGCCCTGCAAGCGTCTCTGCCTATCTCCGTCCACCGATGCAGGGGGACATACAGTGCAGCCGGGGACAATATACTTTGAAGGACTCCGACGTCCTGAGGCGGGGATGCCATCTTACATCCCTCTGTAGTGCATGCTCATCCAGGGCCTCATTTATCTGTTAGTAGGGTGATTGCGTTTCTATATCCTGTGCCCTGACATTGGGAAATCCCTTTTAACTTTAACTTTTTTATTTTAAATGCTGAAATTCAGAAAGTGGATGGCCATGCCCCCTTTTTACCAGTGGCAACACCCACTTTACCCATGACCATGCCCACTTTCTGTGTATGTACCGATTTCTGCCCTTCAGATGTTGGAGGGTATGTGACCTCAGTGCTGTGAGGCAGTAATGCTAACCATTACACTTCGCTGGCCGGACCCAAGGTGATTGACAGGCACCGGGCGTTTGGGGGTGGAGCAGCGCAGGGGTTGTCCGGCCGTTGGGAGGAAGGGACTCTGACGTCATCATCAGCCTTTTCTCCCCGCGGCCTTCGCAGCGCTGACTGTCTAGACTTACTCAGCGCTGCGAAGAGGGGGAGACTCATTCATTGGTGAGTGTTTTGTTTTTTTTCCTTTCTCCCCTGTGCGCACAGGGACGGCGCGGGGGTGCTCGACAGGGCAGCGTGTACCGGCTTGTTGGCTCCAAACACTCGCAGCCCAGCAAGCAGATCTGAATCGGGCCCTTAGTGTAGATTCCGCTTGTGTATGCTTTAATTATTCTTTTACAGAAGGTTTCCGTATTATGCAATGTTCCTGTATACACCCTGTGTCGCTGCAGTCATTACACCCCTGGATTGTTCCATCCTTTTACCAACTGCAGCATTCCTGTGTAATCTTCTGTGCTCTGTATTGTGGATTTACGATAATATGTTATATGTTATGGCATCACACAGCTTTATATTATGGGGTGTTATGTAAATAAAAGGTTGGGCGTTTGTAACATTTAGTGGGAAATTAAGAATAAACGCACAACCACGTGGTTTCGGTATTCAATTTGAGGCCAAAACCTGCCCCCCCCCCCTTGTTGTGGAGTGTCTTCCCTTCCTGGAGGCAGTAGCTGGGAGAACTACATCCCCCAGAAGCCCTTGAGCCTCTTCGCAGACCCTAGCCTCCCAGAAACCCCCTCTCCCAGTGGTTAGATGGAAGGGAGACCACCGGGAGCCACGGTTCACCCTCCGATGGATTTTGAGCGTAAGATATTAGGGGTATTTGGGGAGTGTATAACCAAATTAATCCTTAATTGGGTCTGAGGAACACAAGCTTTTTTTTACCTCTCTAAACCTCACACCTAACTGAATCCCCCTTATTTTTAATAATTGTAACAGAAAGCTCCTTCTGTAATTTTTTATCTGTAATATCACTACATAAACCCAGTATCACCATTAACCATTGTTTTGTGCTGTGTGCCAATCATTGCCTGCTGTTGGCATATGTGGACATAACTGTGTGACACTGGCAGTAGTACCTCCTCCAGGGGTAGATGTATGAAGCAGTAATAAGGGAGGAGAAGAGAGCCAGAGGAGATGTTGACCATGGCAACCAATCGGCACTGAATTAACATCTATAATTTGCAGAATATGAGATTATACAGAGCAGCTGATTGGCCACTTCTCTTCTGGCTCACGTCTCCTCCCTTATCACTGCTTCATACATCTACCCCTCAGTCGAGGGATGGAAATCGGAAGCCCACCATGAAATGTTGGCTGGGCTTCCACCATTGGATCTTTCAATGCAGTGATAACTGGCCATCGCAACAAAAGTATGCACCGCAAAAAGTGCGCAGAAGCACCGCAGCATGGCTGCCCAGGGGTTGGGACCATCGAATCACCATCCAGTGTTTACCATTTGATGGTGGCAAACATTGCAAAGCTGCCATTGAATGGTAAAAGTACCATCAAAACAAAATCATCGATGGTTAAGATACATTGCGATGCGATCCCTATCTCAGTGCTGTGATGTAGAATTCTGCTGTTACTTATTTCTGTCAAACACAGGGGCCAGATGTATTACGCCTGGTGAAGTGATAAAGTTCCAATCAGTTGTGTTTGAAAAATGGCAGTTGGGAGCTGGTGCGTTCTCACCGTTCATTTTATCACTTTACCGGGCTGAATACATATGCCCCACAGTGACCTGTGCAGCAGATTTAATAAATCAGGGGAAACGGCTGTCCGGTTATGAATTCATTTTACAGGGCTTAATTAGTACATGCCGTGGCGTACTAGCCTATTAAAATACTTAAGCGTGTCCCCTTGTTTCCTTATAAGGTTCTAAAAATATTCATAACGGCATGTGGCTAACACTGCGTCGGTCCCACACTACGGAGAAACACTTTTCCTTTCGTAACAAAACAAAGCTTTAAAGCTCAGTAAAATTATGTTTTTTTTTACTAGACCCTCTGCAGTGCGTACACGGACGTAATTATAAACACAATGCAGGAAATCGTTCACAGCCCTAAATTCTCTCAAATTACTTGGCAGAATCCAATTCTGTACACGGATCAAGCACAAGAGCGGGAGACCGTGTCTCTGAACCCCCCCTCTCTCTCTCTCTGCACACCCCCCCCTCTCTCTCCCAGCATTGCAGCGGGTGAGAAGCAGACTGCATCTGGCACTGGAGCCGCTGCCCATGAGCCTATCCAGACTCGTATGGACCCAGTACTCTGCAAAGTGTCATTATCACCTCTAGAACTAAGTGGTGCTTGGTCAGTGTACAGGGGAAAAATGTGTAATTTGAGTACTTAGCGGACAATGGACATAGATTGCTATAGTAATTTACTCTGAAATGGAGATTTACTGTAATGCGTTCTCTGCTGCAGTCAAATTAGTTAAGCTCTTTCCATTTTATTTGCTCGTACAGAGTATCAGGTCTCAGAATAGTGTTTTAAAGGGACACGACACCATTAGCCGCTGCTGTACGGTTTTAGTACATAGCTCCTAACAGGGCTGCTGACCAGTACACGCCATCATTGTTGTTATTATTAGGCCTTTCATATATTACCAACTGTGGGTCACACAATCTGGTGGGATTTACTGGACATGACCGGTAATACAAGATGAAAGTCTAAACAGACGTACGTTACACTTATATGTAAGGTTGCTCTGAGCATCCTTACATATGCGTGTACATTCAGAAGGAAGTAGGCGGGCAGCTGACATCCAGTGATGTCACCTGCCCCCGCCCCGTGCATGTCCGGCACAGCTGCATTAGCAGAAGAACGCCCATGAAACGCTGGGCGTTCCCATATGCTAATGGGCCATCCCATTGCTGCAAATGCCTTGGTATGGCACAAGCTGACTCTGCTGATTAATGTGATAGGACACATGTGGGACTGAGAGGACACATGTGCGACTGAGTCTCTGAGTCTGTGCAGAATGTGGCAACTGCAGCTCCCCCCCCCCCCCCCAGGTTTTGTTCTGATCTGTATACAGACTCAGTTGCACACAATATAGAAGTGTCATATATCACATTAATCAGCGCAGTCTCTTTGTGCGCCCTAAAGTTCTGACTAAGACCTATTTTTGGCCAAAAGACTCCAGACACTAGCGGAGCTGTACATAGACCAGGCATTCATAACTCGGTCCCCAAGGCATGCCAACAGTTCAGGTTTTTAGTGATGTCCCGGCTTGAGCGAAGGTGACTTAATTAGTACAAAGACCGGGGATACCAAATTTTAGAGCCCACCCTGAGTGGGGGAGGGGTCTATAGGGGGCCCTCGGTATGTGTGGCCTCTCAGCAGCTGCTGTAGACGCGTTTGTTAATGCCGTATATAAAGTATGAAAGAAGGAAAGAAAATAGCAACGCTAAAAACTGTTCTAAGGAAAATTGGATGATCTTTACAATATATTTAATTTAATTGAGACATAAACTACACACACATATATATATATATATATATATATATATATCACGTGAAAGAATCAATAAAATAACCAATATAAAATGGTTAAACGCCCACTTCCACACTTTAGAAACAGTATTGGAGAGTCCGTTCCTAATAGGTCCCAGAATAACATGATGAAAGCATAGTTACCGCTCCTGAGTAAATAAGATAGATAAGAGGTTTGACATATCCTTATGTCCAAGTGGTCGGTCCTAGATGACACAAATTACCGAAATCCACTGGAGATAGTATGAGGACAGCTGAGTGGGTTATCCAATATATCCAAGAGATGGCGCCTGGAGAGCGGTGATCCACAGAAACTTTGATGTCCCAATGATGGAGTGAGAGAATAAGTCAAAAGTTTAAGTCCTGCTGGGCTGGTTCAGACTGCAATCCAGAGTATAGGCGGTGGCAAGTGGGCAACAGCACTGCTTACGCGTTTCGCTGCTCCTTGCAGCTATATCCTAGTGGGCTTTCACGTGATATATATATATATATATTGTGACCAATTGGAATAATCGTTTAAAAACTGTCTGCGTACCTCGTTCATCTACAATAGCTCTCTGAGCCGTTCAGCGTGTAGAAAGAGAACGTCTTGCAGGATTTGGCACACATCGTTTTGCGTGTAGTCAAAGTGCCAATGATGAAGTGATTCGCAGGCATTAAACGACCCATCAAACCCATCTAATCGTTTCCGCAACCGTTTCGTGTGTGTGCATAATCACATTTGGCCAGGAGTGTTCTGGATTTCAGGGGAAATTTGCCCTTATTCTGGTTGACTCGCTCAGGCGTGATCCGCTGACATCCGATTATGTCTGCTGTCCGCCCCCCCTCCCTGCACGTGCGTCACGAAGGCATTAGCATGCGTACGCTCAGCGCTTGCATTGGAACACGCATAATATGCTGAACATTCACATATGCTAATGGCCCAGGCCAGCACCCCACGCCCCTCTCCACCCCCCACTCAAAAGCCAGGGAGCATGCACTCGGCGAACAGATTTTTCTCCAAATTAACATGCACCCGGCGTATACACATGCGCACAAATGCTGCTGCTCATACACAAACATTGGTCCCCCTTGCGATTTCACGCAAAAACGAGTCAACCAGAATATGGGCCATTGGGTGACAGACTGGATTTGTCATAAAATCACGCCGTGAGTGGGCACCTTAAGCATTGCCTTAAAGACCAAGGCTGGGAATGCCGGCCATAGAAGGACTTGTATGGTTTATTTAGGGTAGCAGGCCCATGTGAGCACATTGGTCACCTCATCGGAATCCAGCTTGTGCATTGTACAGAGCGGTCATGCTGGTGGCATAGTTACATGGCTGATCATGTAGCTGGAACAATGGCGAGACCTACATGGGAATTAGACAGACATTGGATTGAATTTCGGTGAATGGTTCTGTGTGCAATCCTCCTGTTTGGCAACATCTCCAGCCACCACTTACTCAGACGAGCAACGTAACATAGATGACATCATCTGAGATTACATTTAGAAAGGTGCACAACAGCCTTGCGGAACATCGATCTGCAACCAGATCCCATCAGTCCCAGATAAATAGTGATTTATTAGTCTATTGTGTGTCTGACAAACATTACGGTAATACTGAATTAGCAGATGCAGCGATGTAGACATCATCTAGATACATTTGAAGCTGTGAGATAATCATATCTTCCTAAGTGTAGTATATACAGTTAGTAAATACAAGCCTCTGCCCTATTAATGCTTATCTTATCCTCCCTCGCCGCCTTGTAAACTGGCCTGCTAACCTTCAGTCAATCATTTGCCTTCGTTTCCCCGATAAAAAACTTATAGATGGTTCTATTATTGACACACTCACGCAGTTATCTTTATTGCTTGTACACTCCTTCTAGTAACATTATTACAACAAGGAGCAGTCAAGGCCACTGTCCGGGTAGTCATTATGGCACCTCCACCGATCCTGATCCCAAAATACCATAGGGGGCCTCTTTATTAAAGTGCCAATCAGCTCCTACCTGTCATTTTTCAAACCCAGCCTGTAACATGGCAGGGAGGAGCTGATTGGTTGGTATTTTATCACTCTCCATTTTATCACTTTTTGGAGCCTGATACATCTGGGTGCAGTAAGCGGCCGAGGGCAGAGAGAATTGAAAGATCCTTTACAAAAGACTGGCCAGCTACTGATTTGGCTGAGAGAGCTCTCTCAGCTAATCAGCAACCACCCAAATAGGAGGCCACTGATTGGCTGTCAGCCAATCAGCGGCAGAGCACGAACACGATCAGGATCGGCTGGGCTAGCTAAGCAAGGTTAAAGTGCCTAGACAAAGTCCCGGGATTATTGAGCCAGGACCCATTCACACCAGCACTAGACCCAGGTTGACACTGAAATCTAGGCTGGTGTGAAAAGGTGCCAACCCGGAAACGCCCGGCATGATCCTGGGTCGAACTCCCAGGTATGTCCCTGCATTTTCTGGTGTGAAAGGGGTATTATAAATAATACTTGAATGGACAGGCACAGCTGGCAAAGAATCCTCTGTGTTCCGGAGTCCTAATCTCTGTTGGCGATTACGGCTTTTGCCGTTTCATACCTTGTATAAATCAGTCCAACCATCCTGTGCCCTCTGACCTGATCTCTTATCAGTGTATCTCTGAATGGTCTTATGTCAGCTTATTGGTTTCTATTTTTTATTTGTTATTTTTTTAATAGAGTAATTTTATTGAATAAAAAAATAATTTCATAACATAAATTACTGAGGAACAGAGTCAAAGGTGAATATTCATCATGGATAAAGTACAATCAAGTGCGGATATAAAACAATGCATTAAAAACAAATGAATATGTTAACATGGGGAAACGGTCTTTCTCTTTACATAATGGTTTTCTTTTTCCTTCCAGGGGGAGAGGCCCAGCCCTCAAAAAGAATGTACGTGACCCTCCCATCTACAAGCGAAGCCGTGGACGATGATATCAGATCTACTTTTGTGGAGTCCGATTCCTCTGGTGCTGATACTTTCTGATAATACAAGGAAGTAAAACTGTCGGACTGGCAGCATCTATTTTTGGTGGGCATTGTCTGGTGGGATTCTGCGCCAGGGGTATACCCACATGGAGTTAGGCGTATGCTAGTGCTTCTCTACGTATCCCTGGACAAACCTGCTAAATGTCACTGCATCAGGCTGCAACGCACTCCGTGATCTTTAGACTGATGTTATTTATTTATTTTGTGGTGCCTTATTGCTAGGATTATTGTAATCGTTTATAAAGACCTTGTGTATGTAAGCATAAGATTACAGTCAAACTTTTTTTTTTTTTTTTATATATGTGTGGTTTGTTTATGAGATGTAAATATTTTATACTTTTTGGTGTTTTTTTATTTTAATTCATACAATTGTATATTAAAGGACACTGAAATTTTCCTGTAGTGTACTTTGTGTGTTTGTACATTGGTATGTTTGTGTTCATATATAGCTATGTGTGTATAATCTAATAAATATATATAATTTACATGGGCAAGGTTGGCACACACATATTGAATTCATCCACCTGGATTAGTCACGCAGTGGCCCTTATGTGTAGCATGTATACAATCCATCCAGAAAAGAGTGCACTCACAAGGACTTTGTTCAATAAACAAATACAGAAGTACACAAAAATCCTCACGTAATTTTAGGATATACGTACAGGACGAAGTTTCGGCCACAGAAGCGTTGCCTTTCTCAAGACGACACTCGTGCACCAAAGCATTCTTTTCTGGATGGATAATACAGTGTAAAATATTGTTGTAGTCAGCGAAACTCTGCTAATAACAAGAAAAAAGTTGATATTTCCGTAGAAATGTATTTTATTTGGATTAATAGGTCGGGGCACCGCGACCTATTAATAACAAGAGTGCTGCCCAAATCTCTTTGAGATGTGTCGTTGTGTGTGTATTCTCTCCTGCACATCACTAATGACCCCCCTGTCGGCTGAGCATGCACATCAATCGGGCTACATAGCCAAAAACCTGCACGAGGGGCGGGTGGCGCCCTGACTGATGTCTGAATTCTAATTTATTTCCAATTGTTATCAATGCAGGTTGGGTATACCTTACCCGGACATTCCAAAACCAAAATATTCCAAACAAACATAGGTTTTCAGAATATTTTAGTGCATTTCCCACACACTGAAATGGTGTGGTTCCATGCCCACCCCCCCACGCAACTTTTTGTTATACTGTACTCAACTTCTCACCCAGTCTCTACAGCGGCCATCGGATTCCTCTTCAGCGGCATCCCCAGTCCCAAGGATGCACCCAATCAATGCATCATTGTGAGCGGGGATGCCCCTGAAGAGGAGTCCCATGAACGCCAGGGGATACCATGGATATCAGAGGACCAGGTGAGTATGTAAAAAAATATTATATATATATATATATATATATATATATATATATATATATATATATATATATATATATATATATTCCAAAATACGGAATAATCCCTTATCCAGAATTGTGGTCCCGAGCATTTCGGTTAAGGGATACTCAACCTGTATTATCAAATTTACCAAAAGTTTTATTTACACTTTCTTTTTAATAGGATGTAACTTCTGAAGAGAGGGAGCATCAAGTGTATTATTAATTATAGGAATGATATAGTACAGTGGTTCCCAAACCTTTTAAAATCACGGCACCCGGAAGCATCAGAAGTTTTTTCACGGCACCCCTAGGCCAAAAGTTTCTCATTGAGATAGTCAGAAGAAAATATTTTGTTAACCACCCCTATTGCCCCGTCTATAATCCCCCCCCCCCCTGACTGACTCACATTAGCGGGTACAAGTTGGCTGAGACCGAATCCTGATAAAACAGAGGTCTTTTTGGAAGGACCCCAACATCAAAGGACAAGACTGCAGCACAGCCCCCAACTGGACTGACATTTGGGGGTACAGAATTACAGAACTCTGATTATGTGCAGAATCTTGGCGTGATGCTGGATGGTGGATTGACACAAACATCAGATATTAGCCACAATCAAATCCTCATTCTTTCATCTGAGGAACATAGCCAGAATCAAACACTTAATCCCTTCTAAAGATCTGGCAGAAGTCACACATGCATTTGTAGCATCTCGTTTGGATTACGGCAATGCCCTTTACCTTGGTCATCCAGCAAAAGAACTGCACCGATTACAGCTGGTACAAAACACAGCTGCCAGGCTGTTACCCAACCAGCCCCGTTCTAGCCACATAACTCCCATTCTCTACTCCCTTCCCTGGCTGCCTGTAAGATGGTGAATTATTTTCAAGATCAACTTACTGAGTCTCATAGCCCTACATGACAAAGGCCCAAGGTACCTGAAGCAGCTTCTGATTCCATACTGTCCCACCCGATTACTGCGGTCTGTGGATGAAGGACTTTTAGCAGTACCTAGGATCTCCCGTAATTCATTTGAGGGTCGAGATTTTAGTCACATGGCTCCGACTCTATGAACTCAATTTCCTGCACAGTTCGACAGACCCCCACTCTAGAATGCTTCAAAAACAGACTTTCCTGTTTACTCAAGCATTTCCTTTATTCCCTTAAGTATTGTTTATGAAAAGCTTTTCTCTACTTCATTGTTCCTGTACTGTATTACATTAATTCTATCTGTTAAGCGCCTTGAGTCCTATTGGAGAAATAAAATTATTATTATATAACTTTCCTCTTAATCAAAGAAAGTGGTTCTTTCCTGAGCCACAACCGGTTAACCCTTTCTTGAAATGTGGGAGATCTTCGTCCTGCTACAGTTATAATATATATATAATTGTGCATTAAAATTGTACTTTTGATCCCTTAACTCTGAACTAGTAGCAGGACCTTTGCGAAGCAGCTGTTTTGTGCATTAAAACATCATCATTAAAAGTAAACCAACACAAATGCTCCAATGTACAGAAGATTAACTCTTATTACTGAGATCTTTAATTTGTTAGATCACTGTGAGCTGAAAACATGTGAAAGGTCCAGTGGGTGAGATTTAAGTCCTATTAATAGGAGGTCGGAGATGTATGTAGTAGATATGGGATTTCCAAAATGACGCCTGGATAATTCCAAACAATTATATAAACAGATGTCAGTGTTCCACAGCCGGGATATACCCACAAAATAAGCCCCAATCACCCCGTTCTCTGTTACCCTGCTTCTGTCACATATCATTGCAGTCTTCTGTTATTTATTAAGGATACCAATGAGGCTATTCTCTAAGCCCTCAGCCAGGACAGGAAGGCAGGCAATCAACTAGGAAAACAATGTTAGAAATTACATTTATTTCAAGGTATATATCATTTTTATATACTGTGTGAGAGTGAAGTTGGGTTGAATGTACGGCTGCTGATGGAAGGAATCCTGTGTGTTGTCCCACTGGGCCTGATTCGGGTTTAATCGATTGATGACGAATTTCGGCCCCCGTTTCCGATTGTGCGGGGCTGCACGTGGGCGAGTATCACAGTCGTCTGAGGCGTTTGCACAGGCAGGGGGTGGTAGCATGGGACCGCCCAGCTTTTATGGATGTCCCCATGAAAACATTGGGCGTTCTACTGGAAGCGCAGGTGGGTCGAGGACGTCAGCGCCTGCCCCCTTTTCGGGGATCTCTGGCAGAAATGATAGTCAGACTAGACTGACTTTTATTTGCGAACATGGGAAAAAATAATTTGATGATCGGCCTCCGGGAAAGGTGAGGAAGCCTCCCGCATGCCCCTGGATTTTAGCCCCACCCCCTCATCGTAGACTCGTGATTTGCTGTTTGATGACATCTGGCTCTGGCTCCGCCTCCCAAAGAGCAGCTGCTCGAAAAAGTAGGCATGAATGAACTAGGTTCTACCAGTGCTGCAACTGGGGGGGGGAAGGGTCTTCCCTGGGTGCTAGATGTGATAACCATACGTGCATGCAGGTAGGGAGACTAAGCGGAGCCAAATTTCAGCCTTGTTCCAGGTGAAGAAAATCCTAGTTTCAATCCTGGATCGAGTCAGGGCCCCTAAATTCGGGGGACTGTGGGCACAGATTTTTTAAAAACTGGACTGAATCCTTTACAGAACATAGACCCTCGGCAATGCGCTGCCTGAACAGCAATACAGGGAGAGGATAATAAGCCTATTTTTTAAAAGAACAATGGATTTTCAGATTCACTTTCGGGTTTGATCAAAGATCAACAGAACACAGCAGTTAATAAGTCTGTAATATTTTCTATTCAACCCTTCAGCATAGTATATTCTGCATTTCCTCGGTATGACATGCAAATTGCTGAAAATAATCAGCTACAGACTAATCTGCGGCTCATGAGTTTGATGCTAAAATCAGGAAATGGAGTCCGGGGAGAGTTTCCACCTCCTACCCTGAGCACTTCTATTGAGAACAGATGTGGAACACTGGAGATACTGTGAAACAATATCCTTCAGTATCGTCCAGGCCATTTTCTCCAGTGATCTTGGCAAATGACTTGAACGCTATGTCCAAAATCAACAGTTCTCAACCGTTGGAGAGACCAACCTGTCAAGGGCTGAGGTTTCCAGATGTTCCGTTAAAGAACAAAACAGTGTGAGGTAAAGTTGACGCTTCCGCAGAAGAATGACAGTTCTTACCTAGGCCCCAGGGTTGTGTAGGTTTGTCCATCCTAGATTTCTGGGTTATTTATGCTGTATACACGTGCCATAATTTTTTATCATGATGATTATTTTGGTTACGGCAGAGATGATTAGACAATGTCTAGGTTGAAAGTCACTAGGTCAAACATTAATGGATTTTGGATTTTTTTTTTTTTCATACTTACCTGGTCCCCCGGCATCTACGGCGCCTTCAGGATTCTCTTCAGCTGCATCTTCGATCCCAGGAGTGCGCCGGTGCCAATAAAAAGTTGTTACTACTGCATAAATATCATTACTATGACTCATAGAAGACACACTAACATACACAATGTCTATTCCCTCAGTACTTCTTCCACTTACCTGCTGGAACCCTGACTCCTGTTTTGATGCTTACAGTCAGAGGTGGATTGGCCCATTGGGAAACCGGGACATTTCCCGGTGGGCCGGTCCAGATTTCCCTCTGGCTGGGCCACCAACCTTGCTTCCAGGGCTGCCGCAGCCTGGTCACAAACGGCAGCATAGCCCAAAACAAATATGGCCGCCGCATATATTATTTGCACATATGCGGCGGCCATATTTGTTTTGGGCCATTTCACTCTCCTTTTGATGCGATCCCGATCCAATGCATGGCCCCGCGGGTCGGTCGGTCTTTTCTGAGATCCTACCTGCTGCAGGTAGGATCTCAGAACCGACCATTGCAGTGGGTGGGGGTCGTGATCGGATCGCGATCACATCAGCAGCATTTTCGCTGCGTGTCAGTGGCGCTGTCAGCTCGTGAGCGGGTCGTACGTTCCTATGACAACCCGCTCACGAGCACCATCGTCCTGGTGTGTACCGGGCATTAGATCCAGAATGCTTTGAATTTCAGAGCTTGGTATTCCTAAGGGGGCTACTTTGCTGTTGGCAGTGGAGCAACCACGGTAGATATCATGTGTGTAATGTTTGCAGGTGCCCTTTAAGAAAACGTGTTTTTGGGGATAGACATTTGGCCTTAGACACTAAATGATGACAGATAATAACAGGAGCACTCAATGATACAGTACACTGGGAAGAAAGGATTTGGGTCACAGACTGGGAGTCAGCTAGACATGTATAGTGCATGGTGAGAACCAAGAGGGTGGACAGTCCTTACATTACCATAGATAGGAGATGGAACTGGGAGGTAAACATGGATGAGATGAGGATGGAGAACGAGGTCAAGCGCGTAATACATACAGGGACGTTTGTACACAGCGTCACCCGGACAACTGGGACGCAGGTACATAACGTCACCATCTCCCTGCTCCCTCCCCCGGAGTCACGTGACTGAGTCACGTGACACGCAGCCAAACGCTGCTCTATACAATAGTAGGAACATCCGGCGGAAGCAGGAAACTATCTCCGACAGGTGGAACGCATATGCGTTCCACCCACGTTATTCTGACGATCTTACCTTTTAAGATAAGATCTTTATACTTATAAGCACTTCTACAAACAGCCTATGACCCGAACTCCTTGCCACATATATTGGGATAGCTATTAGCTCTATTCCCTTACGTATCCAACACTTATTAAGTGCGGTCATGTGACCTCCAAACCCGGAAGTACCCTTGTCTGCTATATCTTGTTTTTCTCTTTCTTATGAATTTTTGGTGTTATTAATAAATATTGTTTATCAATGATCAGATTGAATTAATATGTTTGTCTCCTACTTCATCATTGTGAATAGAAATTGTGACTATTGAGGTTTATTGTTTTAATTGATTGCTGATTGGCTACCTATCACCATGGGTATATATACCCCTAGCCACCATACTAGAAGCCACCTTTGAAAAAGCCACAAGCTAGTGGCGAAACGCGTTAGGTGCAGCCTCTCACTCTCCAAGGATTGGACCTCCAATTACTCTCAGTCCACTGCTGTCTCCAATTGGGAACTCTCATCTTAATTTCCCCTCCGGGATTCCTTCTTGCACACTTAACTCCAGGTGAGCCACGCCATCCTCTGCCACCTGTCGAGATTAGTGTACCTCACTAAGAACTTGGCCGTCTCCATCAAAAGTGACTGGGGTACTGGCAGTGCATCTCTCCGGGTGAGCAGACTACCATCCCAGCCACCTGTTAGAGAGTCCTGCCCCCCCCTAAATCCAGTCAGGATCGGAGAACAGATGCCCACCCTCCCTTATTAACATCTACTGTGACTCCTCTACCACCATCAGGAGGTTTCCAAACTGGGCCAGAGCTAAAGGAAGTCTTCCATCTAACCGACAGAGGAATCCCTGGGGACATATTCTGGACATTCTGCCATCAATTCCTCCAGCGGTATCAACATCTATCCGCTCCAATAGAGAGGATCGGTGGATCTCCTCCCAACAAAACATCTGAATTTCTATTTCCCCAACACAGCAGTATAATATATGGTTAAAGTGCACTTTCCATTTGGACTGACATTCCATTGGACATTGGCCACCCCAGATCCTGATCCAATCCGAGAGTGAGAATTTTATATATTTTTTATCTTTTTATGTCATATTATATGTGATTGTATGCATTATTATATTATTTTATTTGCTATATATAAAAATTATCAATTTATTACCAATTGGTTAATTTCTTTCATTGTAAACCCAGCGCTGCTCAACCGACCCTCCAAGCGCGTGAGGATGTATGGTGGGATTTAACGAATATGCTAATTTTTTAAGACATTTATGATACCCTGCCGGCTAATAGTGAGAGTCAGAGAGGTGGAGGTAAGTTACAGAAGAGCGGAGCAGCACAAGAGAAGTCCTGGCGAGTGGATGGGAGAAGGTCATCAGTGCGGGGAGACATGGAGCATATTCCACAATACAGTACATCCGGCCACTTATAGCATCTGTACTAAATGCATATATACCCTTATATGCAGTTAGTGTCCTCGCGGCTTACCGAGTCAACCAGAAACAGCCCCATAGTCTCACATAGCTGGTATACATATATATATATATTATGGGATAAGGTTGGTTTGTAGAACCACTAGGTCGACATACTGAAAGGTCGACCGCGGTCTAGGTTGTTAGGTAGACACAAGCATTAGGTTGACATGGTCTAGGTCGACAGTCAAAAAGGTCAACATAATGTTTTTTCACTGTTTTTTGAGCCGACAGGCGGTATTTAATGCCCTACCATCCACTAGGGCGTGGTGGGAGAACAAAATAGTGTGCCAAGCGCAGCGAGGCACCGTGCCCGAAGCATAGCGAGTGCATCGTGATGTACTTAAAACTGTGTCCATGTCGACTGTGTCGACATCCGGGTAAAAAAACGGTGAAAAGCCCCATGTCGACCTTTTGACTGTCGACCTAGAGCATGTCGACCTAATGCTTGTATCAACCTGTCGACCTTGTGCCATGTCGACCTTCCAGTGTGTCAACCTAGTGGTGTCGACCATCTTTATGTCGACCATACAATCCATACCCGTAAATTATTGCCCCTTAAAAACAACAGCATCCCGCACAGCCGACACTCTCGCCCTGCATTACATCCAGCCCATTCTTTGTCAGCCGTCAGGATACTGTGTTTCTCCGCCATTCTCCCCATGGCCCAAAGAGTCCTCTCCAGGGAAAGCCGCTTATCTGTGGTAATACCAGCAGATGAGCGGCTTTGAGGACGGCTTTGCATAGCGTCCTCCCCCTCCGTCGGCGCCGGGCAGGGGGAAAGCAGCTCAGTGTGTATGTACTGAGCGGCTTTCCCCGCAGCGATGATTGTCCTCATCGCTGTCCATACACGCTGGCCATAGTCGCCCAGTGTGTATGGACGTTAAGTCTATATGCAAATTCAGTTGCATCTTATATTTATAAGTCCATGACGGGTGGAAAGCGGAGGCTGAGTAAGAACATATATTATACCTGGATGTGAGGTAATATTTGGCTTTTTGCACCCTATCTGCTTATAAGTCAGCTTTGTGCGTTGCCCTTGGCCTAACTGGTACAAATAAATGCAATGTATTCAAACAGGCATACGTACACATCTGTACCAGTCCTTGTACATGGGGGCGCAGCATTACACCCCTTCATTTTAACACTACTAAGATGGGATGCTGCCTATAGCAACCAATCAGATTGTATTTCTTGTTTATTTAGCACCTTCTAGAAGATAATAGCTTGAATCTCATTGGTTGCTCTGGGCAACATCTCATCTTCATTAAAACTCCCATCTTAGGAAATCCATCCCTGTGTGAGCCACACTTACTTCTTTCTGATGCTCCAGGCGGGTTTGATGGAGGGGGTCAACTTCAACACGCACCGAGCGTCAGTCGCCTACGCACTACCGTGCGGTTTGTGTCTTGGTTTTAGTGGACCCCTGTCCCTAGGCTTGATTGAAGCTTCAAAATTCAACGTTCTGTTGAAAATCGGCTACGGAGACGTTGGCCATGATCCAGAAAGTGTTTGGCAGTAAAGGCCTATCAATAGCTTCTGTTTCATGACCATGCACCAAGCCACACCAGCTTCATAGTCAACGACTACCTGGCCCAGAACGGCATTGCAAAGCTTCCCCAGCCCCCCTACAGTCCCGATCTGCCCCCGGTGGACTTTTTCCTGTTCCCCCCGTGTGAAGACAGCCCTCAAAGGACACCGCCATGGACTGTAGCAGAGGTCAAAGTGGCTTTGACGCACTGCTTGAATAACTTTCGGAAAAGGACTTCCAGGGCGCCTTCCAAGCGTGGACAAGTCGTCAGATGTGTAGACACATGGGTCTTATTTTGAAGAGTTTTAATTGTTTGTAGCGATATCTTCAATAAATATTTTTTCCCGAATTTGGTCGCATTACTTTTTATACAGACCCTGTATCGTCTTGTTTGCACAGTCAATTTTTGTATTTGAACGCCCGGCGTTTTTTATAGGGACGTCCATAAGACACTGGGCATTCCCCTGCTGCCACCACCTGCTCGGCCCTTGACCTCCCTATCCGTAGCGAACGTCTCGGACTACTCTGAAATTCGCTGAAGCCGTTTGCTCCTGGGGCTGCACATGCACAGCCCCCAAACATCGGGGGAGGGGCCACATTTGCCATTTCTCACAGGCCTGTGCTACACAAACGGAGTGGCTTTCTCCATCACAATCTACTCATCAATCATTCAGAGATATAAACCTATTTCACTAGCAACAATGTCCCCGAGTGTTCTAATGCTGCAATAAATACACGTTTACAAATTACAGGCTTATAAAAATAAGTGGTAAATGTCATTATTCATTGGCCTGTGAAACGTTTTATCACCGCCTCTGCAGTGCACTAATTAATAGGCCTTTATTTATTTTATTGCATGAAGATTCTTATTTCAGAGTGATTTCCCACAGTTGCCCGTGGTTCTCTCACTCGGACAGCGGAGGTACATGTGATTTCTGGAATTTTAATTCAATTTCTATCCCCATGTTCATGTTTCAAAATTTCCCAACTGCACAGACTTGCGTGGACTCATTGTCACAGATGATTAAGGTAATCCCGTATGCCCAGAGCAAATTAAAAACACACCAGATACCCCAGAGGTGGATACGTGCTGTGCAATTTTACAGGACGGAGTGCTAGGAGTTGTACAACCCATTTATATGACATGGGAAATACTTTCAGCAAATAAATAAATCGGCTACGAAAAGATCAATAAACCCGGCTGATTAATAATAACAAAAAAAGTAATGTAATATCTAAAACCTTAATTTACTAAACGAATCCCTTAGTAGCGCAGTGTTTTTTTTTTTTTAATCAACGATTTTATTATGTCATTGCTATCCTGAAATACTTGTCGAATATGCTTTCCTATGGAAATGTTATCGCCATGGTAACACTGTCATGTAATAGGACAAAGGAGTAAATTTATCAAACCTTCTAAAGAGCATAAGGGGAGGCAATGTCCATAGCAACCATTTGCAATCTAGGGACTATTTATATAGCGCAGTCTCTAAAATGACACAAGATGTTTGGTTAATATGGACAACTGCTCTAATTGGAAGTGTGACAAGGAATCACATACACCCCATATCGTGGAAACACTTATAACAGGAAGCGCTAGGTGCTGCTAATCAACCAAACCCTGATCGCATCAGTGAGGAAACCTGGACTGGATCTTATTTTCCTGCTGCTGCTGCTCTGATATACAACAGCTCCTCTGTAGGTGTTGAGGTGTAGTGCAAAACCAAACTCATCCTTGGAAACCAATAGTGAATTCCAGCCAATTTGTGCCATTTCCTATTACTGTATACAGTAGTTAATGTAACGTCCGCCTCATATCTTCAGTTCTCTGGGATGAGCAGCCTGTTCAGCACGGATTGCAAAAGCAAAATCTTTTTTTCTAATGGGTGACCTGATGCGCGGTCCAATGCGCATCGGTCCGATTAAGGAGGTGGGACGGGCTGCACATAAGATTTAATAAATGTTATGTACAGCCTGTAGCCGGGCAGGGGTGGGGGGGGGGCGCGGATATAGGCAGCGACCGGAGGACGCACAGAGAGCTCAGTGGCTTCCCATTCATATGCATGGGTTCTTTACATCCAAATCTAACTCCCCGCACCTGTTACATCTGCCCCACCTGCAGCGCAGCACGGTTTTGACCATTAGAGAAAGATTTTGCTTTTGCGATGCACACTGAGTCGGACCCAATTTTTGGTTTTGGCACACATCGTGTATAATATAATTTGGTATAAAATGGAACCTCAGCATCATCAGTTTTCCTGCAGTGTGCTGCTAGGGAAATCGGCGATGTTGGTTGTCGCAACGTTCCGCCATTGAATCTCCCTGGGTGGCGTTAAGGTGCTAACCTGCCAGACTGAATCAGGCCCTAAGTACAGTTATCAGTACGTAGCTACGCTTATTATAGTCTTACTACAATTCTCCCTTTACTCCTCAGTTAGCGGAGGCATAAGAAGCAATATAATACTCTGCTTGTGGATTTAGGATCCGGATCCTGTACAGCGTATAATATCATCCGAGACAAGCGTCAAACATTTCTGTTTGTTTTACTGTAGGGAATATGTCAGCAAATAAAGTGCTCAGACGCAGCGATCACAAGTCTCCCATTGTATGTACATTGGGACCGGCATCACTGGCTGCCATTGTTCCTGGAACAGTTCCCCATTATACATGATTAATTCTATATAAATAAACCGTATTCCTGTTCCCTCAATGGCAGCGTTTACAGTCAGATAACGAGGGATTCATTTCTGGAATAAACAAAGCAGAGAAAGTACTCTAGCTTGTTTTATTATCCTCTATAACGCGCACCCATCGCATCCATAGTAGGAGTGTCTGAGTGACATCACTAGTTCCCAGTGAGCTGATTGGCTGCATCTGGTTCACACAAAATGGCTGCCTACACAGTGGGGGTTATTCTAATTTGATTCATCCCCATGCATTTGCATTTATGTGCATGTGCAACTACATGTTCGTCGTTCCGCTCGCACATAGCAGTGCGGGCAGGGGGGTTGGCATTCCGCCCCCTGCACCCAAGGCTGTGAATGGATGACTATGCAAATTATCCATCTGCAGCCGTGAGGGGGGAGATGATGGGTGCGGTGCGAGAGGGGGGGGGGTCACCGGCACTGCGGACAGCAGGTGGCATTTGGTCCACACGCAACACTGAAATTCGCAGCGTTGCATGTGGACCAGGATAAGGTCCAGTGTGCAGAAGACGGATATGGTTTGTTTTGTAGTTTAGAGATTATACAGTACTGCAAACACTTTAAGGGGGCGATTCCATGAAAACTGACTTTTATTTATCAAACGAGTTGCAAAATAAATAGAACATAAAGTCAAGACATTGGCAAGGTTAGAAATAATGATTTTGTCCTTCAAACTTTGCTTTCATCAAAGAATGTTCCTTTTGCAGCAATTACAGCATTGCGGACCTTTGGCATTCTAGCGGTTAATTTTTTTCAGCTAATCTTAAGAAATGTCACCACACACTTCCTGAAGCTCCTCCCACAAGTTAGATAGGCTTGATGGGCACTTCTTGCGTACCATACGGACAAGCTGCTCCCACAACAGGCGTTGAGATCTGGTGACTGCGATGCCACTCCATTACAGACAGAATACCAGCTGTCTGCTTCTTCCCTAAATAGTTCTTGCATAATTTGGTGGTGGGCTTTGGGTCATTGTCCTGTTGAAATTGGCTCCAAACAAGCGCTGTCCCCAGGGTATGGCGTTGCAAAATGGAGTGATAGCATTCATTATTCAAAATCCTTTTTACCTTATATATATCTCCTACTTTACCAGCACCAAAGCAGCCCCAGACCATCAAATTACCTCCACCATGTTTGACAGATGGCGTCAGGCACTCTTCCAGCATCTTTTCACTTGTTCTGCATCTCACAAATGTTCCTATGTGTGATCCAAACACCTCAAACTTCGATTTGTCTGTCCATAACACTTTTCCAATCTTCCTATGTCCAAAATCGATGTTCTTTTTCCCATACTAATCTTTTCCTTTTATTGGCCAGTCGCATATATGGCTTTTTCTTTGCCCTAACCAGAGTAGAAAGAGAAGTGTGAGGCCCCGTTGCACAACTGAGCTAGAAGACAAGTACATTAGAGTCTCTAGTTTGAGGCAGCAACTTCTCTTTCTACTCTGGTCAGAGCCTGTTTGTGCTGATCTCTGAAGGAAGTAGTACACACCGTTGTAGGAAATGTTCAGTTTCTGGGCAATTTCTAAAATAGAATAGCCATCATTTTGAAGAACAAGAATAGACTGTCGAGGTTCACATGAAAGTTCTCTTTTAGTAGAAAGAGAAGTGGTATGCCCTGTTGCACAACTGAGCTGTACATTAGAGTCTCTAGCTTGAGGCAGCTTCATTAAATGGTACCCGCAAAACGCCAGTGTCAACGTCTTCAGTGAAGAGGCAACTCCGGGATACTGGCCTTCTAGGCAGAGCGTTTAAAGAGTGAACCCATTTTTAGCTGTGCTAACATATTTGCACTTTCTACTTTCAATGGTTTTCTAGTCATCCATTAGTCCTCTAACGTGATTAGCAAACACATTATGCTATATTCTAAGTGAACGCAAACTTTTGAACAGTATTGTACAAGATAATTAGCGAAGGTGAGGGTTAATTGTGAATTCCACATGACATAAAATGCTAATTAAGTAGCCATTATCTTGTTACATATTTTAATTTTAACATTTCATTCAACAATGTACGTGCGTCAAGATTTGGCAACAGCTCGTTTGGCTCCAACATAAAGAGACTGAGATAAAGTTGTGATCTGGAAGAGAGCGAGGGGAATGTTTCGCATTATGGGAACCTCTCAGTGTGATTTATCCTGTTGGACTTGTGTAATACAGACAGTTGTGCAGTACACACAGCTCAGCTACAGGGCCTCGGATACACTACCATTAAGGAGTTTATCAACTAAAGGCACACTAGAACGATTTTTTGGCCGATTGTCAGATTTCTGACCGATCGTCCGATATATCGGCCGTTTTTTTAAGAGATAATCAGCAATAATCGGCCAGTTATTGCTGATTATCGGTAAAAATATATCGGACATTGGACATATATCGGACGATCGGTCGGAAATCGGACAATCGGATAAAAAAATCTTTCTAATGCTGTTTTAGCGGCCGCATACGCCGTTTCCATGTTGCTGCTAAAACCCAGCGAGGTGGAAACGGTGTGTGCAGGGGGTCAGTTGAAACTGACCGTGTGAGCTGTGACATTGATCAGTTAGCACCGCTCGCTGTCACAGCTCGCAAAAAGCACTGACTATACCCCAGTTAGTAACACCCAATGTACCTGTTGTAGACAAGACACTGATACAGGGTCAATTTATAAGTTTACCACCCAACTGTCCCGACTTTCGGCCCGGGGCTGGCAGTGTCCCGGGTGGGGATGGGGGCAGTTGGGAGTCCCCCCTGCTATCTGCTGCTCTGCTTAGCAGAGTCTATTCACTGCGGAGAGGGGATAGGGGCATGGCCAGTGCTGAGGGAGTGCCAACACCAGCATAAATGGGGGGCCAGGTTTCGCAGGAACACCTCGGACATAGCCCACGTCCCCTGACCGGAAAGCCATAACCCTAAATTTGGGCACCCGCATACTCGTGTCCCTCCCCCACTGCCACCAATGTTGGGAGGTATGCTGAAGATGGGAGGTCGCCCATAGCAACCAATAATATTCTACTTTTTATTCATTGACACCTTCTAGAACATAATAGATCGAATCTAATTGGTTGCCCATAGCAATATCCCATCCTAAAAAGAACGGCCGTCTTGGTAAGTAAACTACTATCTCAGGGAGCATCCTGCAACTATGACCAATCAGCACCTGACATTTGTCAAACACAGCCTGTAACAGGACAGTTAGGAGCTGACTGACTCCTACTTTATCATCCTACTCTATCTCTCTCCAAGACTTAGTAAATACAACCCTAAATATATTAAATGCTGTGAAATATATATGTCAGTGTACTACAGTGTGTATGGGCAGCCCTCGAAATAAGCCAACGATCAGACAACCAATTGCCAACACTTCAATGCTTTAAACATAGTATTTCCGTCAGCGTGCATATTGTTGCTTGAACCGTGCCAACAATATGCCAGGTGTGGTTACACCATTTTGGCATAACCACACCTTTCTTCAAAGGGCATCAACATGGTAACACCAAAATGTCTGTCAGGGTAATCACCCAATACTGATGTCTGCCATCTTCAGCTGCTGCCTACAAGGCAGATAAGTATCTGTTCACATCATGAGCATATAATAAATTTGCATGTCATGGGTCAGATGTATCTGGAGAGTGATAAACAACCAGCCAATCAGCTCCTACCTGTCATTTTTCAAACCCAGCCTGTAACATGGCAGGTAGGAGCTGATTGGCCGGTTGTTTATCACTCTCCATTTTATCACTTTTTGAAGCTTGATACATCTGGCCCCATTACAGATATTTCTGACAGGAAAATGTCCCCAAATGTCAAAATTACCACATAACCCAAATGATTTCACATCAGTACCCATCAAACATGACTTGTACAATGATGATCTATTTAAAATATTGGAACAGGACTTCCCTGGCCGACACTTCAGAATCACCCCACAATATGTCCACACTCGCCCAGTGTATGGGCTGCTCTAGTCTCTAGTGCTTCCAGCGAGGGGTGGAGGATTTGAGGGGTTATTGTATGAAGTCTGATGGACATACTGCAGTCAGTGGTGTAACTATAAATTTTGCTCCCCCTGCCAAAAAGTTTGTGCCCCCCCCCCCCCCCAGGCTCCTCTCCAGCGTGTTTCCCCAGCGTGTGACGTGATGATGTCACATGCATAATGGAGAAGCTGAAGCAGGATAGAGGAAACCAGCAGACACTGCTGCTTCCCTTGGCTCCGACGCATCCCAGGCCACCTCAGCACATGCTTTTTCCCATTTTGAGAACAAATTTGTACTGCGATCCGATCTGAATAAGGGCCTATGTTTGTTGGAAGCCAATTCACTTTACAGTTTTTGGATTGTGGGAGGAAAATTGAGTCCCCAGAGGAAACCCACGCAAGCACGGGGATAATATACAAACTCCACACAGTTAGGGCCATGATAGTAATCTGACCCATGACCTCAGAGCTATGAGGCAGCAATGCTGACCATTACACCGTCCGTGCTGCCTTACACCTTTTAAAAATTTGCCTCTCCCAATTCTGCAGCGAAATCGTAAATCGGACCCTATTACATTTGTCTCTCGGGGGGTTATTCTAGTCCATTCTTTCTGACAAAATCCTTCTTAGATGGACAAAACCATGTGCACTGCGGGTGGGGCAGATGTTACTTGTGCAGAGAGAATTAGATTTGGGTGGGGTTTTTCTTCAAAGTGAGATCTATATTGAAGTGTAAAATCATGCAGTCAGTATTTTCCCTGCACAAAAACAAAATAACTCACCCAAATCTAATTCTCTCTGCACATGTTACATCTGCCCCCCTGCAGTGCACATGGTTTTGTCCATCTAAGAAGGATTTTGTCAGAAAGAATGGACTAGAATAACCCCCTCTGTCTTTGAGTAAACGCTTTGTTATGACATACTACTGACTAATGGTAATGTGTGGCCATTTTGAAGGTCAGAGTGCCTGTGACGGTTATCAGACTGAGAGGTAGATGTATGAAGCAGTGATAAGAGAGAAGTGAGCCAGAGCAGAATTGGCCCATGGCAACCAATCAGCTGCTCTGTATTATTTCATAATATGCAAATTACAGATGTTACTTCAGTGCTGATTGGTTGCCCTGGGCAGCTTCTCCCTTATCACTGCTTCATACATCTATCCCTGAATATCATTGCTCTAGTCCTTCATACTGTATATTGTAGGGTTTATGACAATGTAGATGGGAACCAAAACAAAATAAAATAATTTTAAAGAAAACCAAACAACTGTTAATTAAAACATCTCCTGTTTTCTGGTGTTCCTTCCGTCCTATATAACCTGCTTCCAGAACCTGGCAGATTCGCATTCAATCGTATTCATATTCAGGCACATATTCCTATTTTTGTAATTTACTAATATGAAATAACGTTAGTATTTTGTATTTTATGACCGTAACAACTCGTCGTATTCGTATTTTTACAAAAATACGAATGAATACGCCATCAAAGGAATACACCTTGAATTTTACATTACTCCAACGTATTTCTGAAATGTACTATCAAGTCATATTTCAAAATATGAATGTATAGTAGGCGTATTCTAGTACAAGCTGTAAAAAAATACTTAAAAAAAAATACATCGAAAAATACGAATCTCAAAAATCCGACACCTTTGTAAACTATACTGCGAATGTGTAAATGAAATACTCCACCGATAACAGTCGTATACAAAATCCAAATACATGGTCATATTCTTAGTAAATTGTACCCAACATCAACAACATCAGTCGTTATCGGTATTTCTTATTTGGTAAATGTTCTGGTCTCTTAAAAGCTTAATCCTCGTACACACGTGCTGAGCGACGGGCTTAAGTACGATAACTCAGCACACATCGCGGTACACCAGTGATGCACACCGCTGTGTGTGTCTTTCCCTGCCAGCGATGACGACGGGCAGGACCGCGCACCGCGCCGCCCGGGGCTACACACACGGAGCGATCAGTGCTCCGTGACCTAGTCAGATCGCTTAGAAATGGGGCTGGAATCGCCCCATGTGTATGGCCCCTTTACTCTATAATAGTGCAGCACCCCCTTAAATCTCTCCGGTTTCACTAGAGAATTGTTGGCATGTATATAATTAGGACCGTGTATATTGTTAGGGTAACAAATTGCTTCCACTAATAAAACATCTGGCGCTTGTTACCACGAATTACAAACAGAGTTTTCAAGACTTGTAAGTTTGTTTTTATGGACATCTTAACTTAAAGTTACGATCAGATGGTCCCTTTAAACCAGGACATAAGCAGTAACTGATGTATACATGTACCCTGTAAATGCTAAACACCGCCCTGCGCTAAATGGCCTACAGTATTGGTAATATACTTTTCTCTATACGTTTCTGTTTGCCACAAGGCATTCATTGGTGTAAAAGTGTCAGTACAAGTGGTCAGGGGGATAGCCGGGGAAAAGTCTGCCATTGATTAAAGTGGATAGCCGACTGATTTAAAGAGGGAGCAAAGCCATTAGGCAGCATTGTCTACGGACTCTAACCCAGCAGTGTGTCCTGTCACCAGTCACGGTCTCCTGCTTGTCCTGAGCACACTCCCTTATGCACATACTGCATAGTGCCATTACATACCTCCCAACTTTCCCAATTATCACGAGACAGGACTTTTTTGGGGGGAACCGTCCCGCTTCCCACCCACGGTGGTCAGTGTCCCACAATGGTGATGGTGGTGGGAGCAGTTGGGAGTACCCTTTGCCTGCAGGGGCGGATCTAAACTTTTATTCTAGGGGGGGTGATTTATTGACCCTCCCCTTTCTAGTCCTGACCCCTCCCCTTCCCAATCCTTACTCCTCCAGAAGCACCAGGTGAGCGGCTCCCCTATTAAGGTGACATAGTACAGTGTCAGTGTGTGTATGCGATGCACAGTGCCCCACACCCCCGCCCGCTGTGCACACAATATATAGCCCGGGCACCGACACTCGCACCCAGGAACAAACACACACACCCCCACTGCCGCCCGGCCTCACCTGGAGCTCACACCTCCGCACACTCCTATAGTAACCGGCTCACAGCTGCAGCTCCGGTCTCCTCTCTCTCACTCTGCGGCCGCTGCTGCCAGTGCCCACTGCACACAAAGCCACTTCCTGGTTCCTAGTGGTTCCTATATTCGGATTGTGGGAGGAAACCGGAGTACCCGGAGGAAACCCACACAAACATGGGGAGAATATACAAACTCTGCACAGTTAGGGCCATGGTGGGAATGGAACCCATGGGCAGCACGGATGGTGTAATGGTTAGCATTATTGCCTCACAGCACTGAGGTCATGGGTTCTATCCCCACCATGTGTTATATATACGGGGCAGTACGGATGGTGTAATGGTTAGCATTACAGCCTCACAGCGCTGAGGTCATGGGTTCTATTCCCACCATGTGTTATATATACGGGGCAGTACGGACGGTGTAATGGTTACATTACTGCCCCACAGCACTGAGGTCATGGGTTCTATCCCCACCATGTGTTATATATACGGGGCAGTACGGATGGTGTAATGGTTACATTACTGCCTCACAGCACTGAGGTCATGGGTTCTATCCCCACCACGTGTTATATATACGGGGCAGTACGGATGGTGTAATGGTTACATTACTGCCTCACAGCACTGAGGTCATGGGTTCTATCCCCACCATGTGTTATATATACGGGGCAGTACAGATGGTGTAATAGTTAGCATTACTGCCTCACAGCTCTGAGGTCATGGGTTCTATCCCCACCATGTGTTATATATACGGGGCAGTACGGACGGTGTAATGGTTAGCATTACTGCCTCACAGCACTGAGGTCATGGGTTCTATTCCCACCATGTGTTATATATACGGGGCAGTACGGATGGTGTAATGGTTAGCATTACTGCCTCACAGCACTGAGGTCATGGGTTCTATTCCCACCATGTGTTATATATACGGGCAGTACGGACGGTGAAATGGTTAGCATTACTGCCTCACAGCGCTGAGGTCATGGGTTCTATTCCCACCATGTGTATATATACGGGGCAGTACGGATGGTGTAATGGTTAGCATTACTGCCTCACAGCACTGAGGTCATGGGTTCTATCCCCACCATGTGTTATATATACGGGGCAGTACGGACGGTGTAATGGTTAGCATTACTGCCTCACAGCACGGAGGTCATGGGTTCTATCCCCACCATGTGTTATATATACAGGGCAGTACGGATGGTGTAATGGTTATATTACTGCCTCACAGCACTGAGGTCATGGGTTCTATTCCCACCATGTGTTATATATACAGGGCAGTACGGATGGTGTAATGGTTATATTACTGCCTCACAGCACTGAGGTCATGGGTTCTATCCCCACCATGTGTTATATATACAGGGCAGTACGGATGGTGTAATGGTTATATTACTGCCTCACAGCACTGAGGTCATGGGTTCTATTCCCACCATGTGTTATATATACAGGGCAGTACGGACGGTGTAATGGTTACATTACTGCCTCACAGCACTGAGGTCATGGGTTCAATTACCACCATGGCCCTAACTGTGCGGTGTTTGTATATTCTCCCCGTGCCTGCGTGGGTTTCCTCGGGGTACTCCGATTTCCTCCCACAATCCAAAATATACAGGTAGGTTAATTGGCTTTCAACAAAAATTAACTGTAGATTGTCTGCGTGTGCGTGTACATGTGATAGGGAATATAGATTGTAAGCTCCACTGGGGCAGGGACTGATGTGAGTGGTCAACTATTCTCTGTACAGCGCTGCGGAATATGTGTGCGCTATATAAGAAACTGTTAATAATAATAATAATAATAATCCGCACTCCCAGGTCAGACCCTCTACTGATAATCTAGCCATGGAAGGAATTCCACTGAGTGCAAATGACTTGAGGTGGTCGTACATCCCCTTTAAATTCACACCTTCATTTCTTAAAGGGAATTTCTCTTTATTTTTTAATTTAAATAAAAAACAAATATAAACAAGAAAATCACCCATGGATATAACTAAACAGAGCCGGCCCTAGCCTAAATGACGCCCTAGGCAAGATTTTGGCTGGTGCCCCCTAGCACCGCCACTAGTTTCGCCTCTGACCCTGCTCCCCTTTCCCAGCACCATCAACCCTCATCATAGCAGTCATCATTTTGGTGCTCCTACCCGCAATATTTTAAATAGAAACAGTGCACACATTCGGTGCGCAGCCCAAACAGGGGTGTGTTCTTGCTGGGAAGGGGCATGGCCACACAATAGTACCCCAAATTCAAATTATGCCACACAGTAGTGCCACTTTATTCACATTATATCATGCAGTGGTGTCCCTTATTCACGTTACATCACACAGTAGTACCACTTTACCTTATGTACATTACTCACATTATTCACATTATACCTTTAGAAAAAAATCCTGAGAATATATTGTATTTTAAGCACCTCCATGGCCACACTGCAACCCAGCACAAAGCAGTGTGTGCTGGGCAGAGGAGAAGAGCTGCAGCTGCTGCTGTCACTTAAGGGGAGGGAGCCCGGGGCCCCCACTGGGCCCTTCCATCAGACTTTGGCCTGGGTAATTTGTACCCCCTACCCCTTTCTCTCTGCACCCCTGATAATACCACACAGTAATGCCCCTTACACATGACACACATTATTAATGTCCTTATAACCATAATGCCCCTTTCACATTATGCCAACCTTTATTAATGCCCTTCATACACATAATGACACACATAATGCCCCTTACACATATGTTGCACATTATTAATGCCCTTATACACATGACACACATAATGCCTCTTACACATGTCGCACATTATTAATGCCCTTATATACATGACACACATAATGCCCCTTACACATATGCCGAACACTATTGCACAACCAACCCACCCACAGACAGCACTCGCACTGTTACCTCTGCCTCTGCTTGGATACAGATGTTTCCTCATACAACTTGACTCAATAACCCATGCAGCTCCTGGCCTGTTCTGATAACGTTGGGTGCATTTTTTTGCTGAAAATTCGTCTTATTTGCATTGTTATGACCAGCACACACAAGGAGGTTCCGATGATTAAAATGATATGTGGCATGAATATATTCTGTGTGCGACTGTGGCTGTACCTGCCTACAGAATGCTATGTTACAGTGATTTCCATGAATACACTATTTCATATGCAGATACAGCCTCACTCACACACAGAATATAGGCATGCTGCATATCATTTTAATCAGTAGAAGCTGGTGATGCCCCTAGGCATTCCAAATGCCCTAGGCAATTGCCTAGTTTGCCTATGCCTAAGGCCGGCTCTGCATCTAAACATTCCTCAGGACACTGTAATATACCTGTCATCATCTCAGACAATGGGGATTCTTTCCTAAAATGATGTCACAGAGCTTCTTCCTCTTCAATATAAGCCACATTTGATTAATATGCATTTCTGGAGCAGGGAGTGAAGGACATGAGTGGGATGTAATTGCACATCTGGCTGCTATCAATATTAGAGATAGGGATCTTTTTTCCTATATATCAGAGGCCCAGTGCATAATATCATCATGATTACCTACAGCTGTCATATTATTAGAACTCTTTCTGGGGAAAATAATAGTTAGATCAAGAACTCCGCTTCCTTCATTCTGTCTATCATACCCTCCGACATGACCCCTTCCGTTAGGTACAAAATGCCCTGTTTCTGGACTTCCCTCTTAATTGATAATTGCAGTCACCTGTGTTGAACTAGTTCAGTGATGATAGCGGTGATCCAGCACAGGTGAAAGCAATCCTAATTAAGGAAGAAGTCCAGAAGCAGAGCATTTTGTACCTAATGGAATGGGTCATGTTGGAGGTGTTAGATTGTAGCGCTCAGCGTCTGTCTCCATACACTGTCTAGTGTGCAGCTTACAGACTGCTTTGTCCCCTTGCAGCACTGTAGTTAGACGTCACCCTGAGTGACAGCTCGCTTAAGCGTATAGCAGGGCAGAGACCCCTGACCCTGCTGGCAGCGTTTCCTTTTCCTGCAAGGAAGTCCCCGCGTAGTGTGTGCCTCTGAACGTGTGTGACTCCATCCATGCTGTTTGTAGCTCCACGTGCACCGGAGCGCGTAAGAGCAAGCCCCGCTGTAATCCCGTTACAAGCGTGACCTTTGCACAGGGAGATCCATCATCATTGGCAGCAGCGACGACTGGGAGAGATACCGCCAGCGTAAACCAGTTGATAGCCATTAACCCTGCACAAGCCAAACGCTACAGCTAAGTAACAATCAGACACTGTGATTCCCAATGTACCAGTTGTATTACTGCCTGAAGTTAACTGCAAAAGTACTGTTGTATCCTACAAGCCTGCCACTTGAATAAATCCTTCAGTTGGTTATATCTTCGGAGTGTGTCGTCTAACAACCACACTGCACGTACTTATAGACACTCTGCCAATAGGTTATGGGCCCAGCACGCCACGTGCGCGAAGATTAACCCCCTAAAGACAAAGTGCTAGCGCAGTACATAAAAGAACACAAAGGAATTATTTCTGAATTGCCATTTGTGGAAGAGTTAACGAGAATGCACAGTACAGGGCATAGCATGAACTTTCCAAAGCTCAAAGGCTCAGAGAATTATACTACATGGAAGTTCGCTATGGAAATGCAGCTTAAGAGGGAGAAGCTATGGAAAGTCACAATAGCCCCAGGAGATAGTCCAAACCCAGAAGAGGTAGACAAGGCCATTGGCACAATAGGCCTGGCTGTGGAGCAGCATGTTTATTCTACTATCTGTGGGAAGGAGTCCGCTAAGGACATGTGGACAACTCTACAAGGTGCTTATGAGAATAAAGGCTTAATGAGAAGGATAAGTCTGAGACGCACACTGTATGGAACAAAGCTGAATGCATGCAAGGACATGAACGATTATATTGATAAGATACTATCGATAGCTCAGCAATTGGCGTGTGTAGGAGCAAAAGTGGATGAGGAAGAAGTGGCGATGGTAATGCTGCAGAACTTGACAGAAGAATTTGACTTCCTAGTTGTCGCACTGGAGTCAAATGAAACCAAGCTTACAACTGAAGTTGTGAGAGCCAAGCTACTACAGTTCCAAGAGAGAATCCACAAGGATGCCATGGCTGAGGGTTCTGCCTTAGTAGCAAAGGGTGCGAAACCCAAGAAATGCACGTTCAAATGCTATGTGTGCCACAAAGTAGGGCACAAGGCTTCAGAATGCAGGATGAAGAACACTAGTAGCATGCACAAGCGGCATGACAAGCAGAACGAGTCAGCACTGAATGTAACAGACAAGCCAAGGAGGGATCTCTGGTACATGGACTCGGGAGCCTCTAGACACTTCAGCTGCAACAAGGAGTGGTTCAATTCTTTAACACAGTGTACACCCACAACAGTTACCGGGATTGGTGAAAAGGTCATTACTGCATCAAATGTTGGGACAATCACAGTGAGACTAAGAATTGAGGGACAGACAGTAGTCACAGATATCCAAGACGTCCTGTATGTACCAGAATTGGGAAATAACCTCATCGCTATCAGCGTACTCGAGGCAAAAGGCTACAGAGTCCAGTTTGCAAAGGGCAGGTGTATGGTGCATAATGAAAGAGGGACTGTAATTGCTTCAGCAACCCGATGCAACCAACTATATGTCCTAGACACAGATGAATGTGTAGCTTTGGCAGCCTCTGCTGAGAATGAGTCAATGGAGCTCTGGCACAGACGTTTGGGACACTTAGGATATGATAATGTCCAGAAACTAGCTGATGGGATGGCAACAGGAATCACAGTGAAAAACTCCGGAAGACCTGTGTGCGAGAGTTGCATAAAAGGCAAGCAGACCCGCAACCCATTTCCCAAGTCAGCAGGCAGAGCAGAATCACGATTAGCTCTGGTGCACACAGATGTGTGCGGACCAATGGAAGAGGAGTCAACCAGTGGTTACAAGTACTTCATGACTCTCATCGATGACGCCACAAGAATGACACACGTATACTTCATAAGGAAGAAAAGTGAGGTGATCAAGAAAATTGTGGAGTACAAGAACCTAGTGGAAACTCAGACGGGCCTAAAGCTAAAGGTCCTGAGATCCGACAATGGGGGAGAGTACGAAAATGGAGAAGTAACCGACTTTCTAAAAAGGCATGGCATAAAGCATCAGCTGACGATGGCCTATACGCCTGAACAGAATGGCGTAAGTGAAAGGGCGAATCGAACAATCGTTGAAAGAGCACGAGCGATGGTGAACGATGCTGGCCTGGAGAAGAGTTTTTGGGCAGAAGCTGTATCTACTGCAGTATACCTGAAAAACAGAACACCTACAGTGGCCGTGAAGGGAAAAACCCCCTTAGAGGCCTGGTCTGGGAAGAAGCCAGACATCAGTCATCTCCGTGTCTTTGGGAGCAGAGCTTATGCGCATATACCAAAGGAGAAAAGGAAGAAACTTGACCCAAAATCAAGACAGTGCATATTGCTAGGCTATTGTGAGGAGAGCAAAGGGTACAGGCTCTGGGATGCAGAGAACAGACGTCTTCTGAAATCAAGAGATGTGATATTCCAAGAAACAGCATCACCCACAAAAGCAAAAGAACAAGAAAAGCAAGCACTAGTAGAGGTGTGTGAAATAGAAAGCATACCTGAAACTGAAAATACTGAAGAGGGAAGCAAACCAACAAACAGAGCTTCTGTAAGAAGAAACAAGGGCATACCAGCCAGGAGATATGAGGAAGAATATGCGAATATAGTTTTCAGTGAACCTCAGAGTATTCAAGAAGCGAAAGCGTGCAGTGATTGGAAGAAATGGAAATCTGCAATAGACACAGAGCTATCAGCACTGAAAGAGAACGATACTTGGACCATAGTAGATAGGCCAAGCGACCGCAAGACAGTCAAGAACAAGTGGGTCTTCTGCAAGAAGTTAAATTCAGACGGAGAAGTTGCCCGTTACAAAGCCCGTCTTGTTGCTAAGGGATACACACAGAGATCCGGAATTGACTATGGGGAGATATACTCACCTGTTGCGAGGTATAATACTCTCAGGTTAGTAATTGCAGTCGCCACCTTACAAGACTTACTGCTATACCAACTAGACTTCGACTCAGCATTCCTAAATGGAGAGTTACTTGAAGAAATCTATATGGAAACACCAGATCATTATAATGAGGATGAACTTCAGACAGAAAAGGTGTGTCTTCTGAAGAAATCCATATACGGCCTGAAGCAGAGTGGTCGTTGCTGGTACATAAAATTGGACACAATACTACTTGAAATGAATTTTATTAGATCAGAGACTGACCACTGCCTTTATCACAAAACTCTGGGAGAAAAGTTGTTCATCATAGCAGTCTATGTGGATGATATACTTATAGCAGGTCACGAAGATCACATCACAAGTGTGAGAGATCAACTAAAACAGAGATTCAAGTTGAAAGACTTAGGTCCAGCCAATCATTTGTTGGGAATGAGAATTGTTCAAAACCTAAAAAAAGGAACAGTCACAGTCGACCAACAAATGTACATCGAGGCAACAATCTTGAAGTATGGGATGGCAGACTCCAAGTCAGTAAATACACCAATTGACAAAAGCATCAAGATTACAAAAGGTATGTCACCAACCACACAAGAAGAAGCAGAGGAAATGCAAGATGTTCCTTACAAGAGCGTGGTTGGAAGTCTTATGTATGCAAGTATTGGAACCCGTCCAGACATCACTCATGCAGTCAGTCGGGTGAGCCAATTTGCAATAAATCCTGGAAGGCAACACTGGATCGCAGTGAAGAGGATCCTGAGATACCTAAAAGGTACAAGTTCCTTGAAATTAAAATTCGCCAAGACAAGCAATTCAAATTTGAAAGTCTTCTGCGATGCCGACTGGGGAGCAGATGAAGATGATTGTCGTTCCCACACCGGTTACCTGTTCACACTAGCCGGAGCTGCAGTTAGTTGGGCGAGTAGAAAACAACCAACCGTTGCTCTCTCAACAACTGAGGCCGAATACATGGCTCTTACAGAGACATCAAAGGAAGCACTCTGGATCAAAGAGACTTTGTGTGAGTTAGGTCTACTTTATGAAGAAGAGACTATCAGTATCGCATGTGACAACAGGGGAGCAATAGATCTTTCCTGTACTACCAAGCATCATGGAAGGTCGAAGCACATCGCGATAAAACACCACTTCATCAGAGAACTAGTGGAGAACAAGTCCATCGATGTTGAATACATTGCAAGTGAACAGAATGTCGCTGACATGCTCACTTAAGGACTGTCGTCAAACTTGCTTATTAAGTTCGTGAAGGACTGTGGACTTGTCTAAGTTCAAAATGTTGATTTGAAGTTTTGATGTTCTGAATGTCTTTTCTCTCTAACCATATTTTCGGTTACAGGTATTACAAAAGGACAAAGTATTGTATCAAGTTCTTTTATGTAGCCGAAGACAGCCTTAAGCGAGGGGGAGTGTTAGATTGTAGCGCTCAGCGTCTGTCTCCATACACTGTCTAGTGTGCAGCTTACAGACTGCTTTGTCCCCTTGCAGCACTGTAGTTAGACGTCACCCTGAGTGACAGCTCGCTTAAGCGTATAGCAGGGCAGAGACCCCTGACCCTGCTGGCAGCGTTTCCTTTTCCTGCAAGGAAGTCCCCGCGTAGTGTGTGCCTCTGAACGTGTGTGACTCCATCCATGCTGTTTGTAGCTCCACGTGCACCGGAGCGCGTAAGAGCAAGCCCCGCTGTAATCCCGTTACAAGCGTGACCTTTGCACAGGGAGATCCATCATCATTGGCAGCAGCGACGACTGGGAGAGATACCGCCAGCGTAAACCAGTTGATAGCCATTAACCCTGCACAAGCCAAACGCTACAGCTAAGTAACAATCAGACACTGTGATTCCCAATGTACCAGTTGTATTGCTGCCTGAAGTTAACTGCAAAAGTACTGTTGTATCCTACAAGCCTGCCACTTGAATAAATCCTTCAGTTGGTTATATCTTCGGAGTGTGTCGTCTAACAACCACACTGCACGTACTTATAGACACTCTGCCAATAGGAGGGTGTGGTCTATTTGTAATTCAGATACAGATCATGGCCACATGTGCTCCATGACTCACTATGTTGTTACTCCCAGGGTTGGCTCTACCATTAGGCAGCTGCCTAGGGCGCTGGGATCTGGGGGGGGGCAGTAGGTTGAAGTTTTGCCTAGGGTGCGAAGAAGTCTTACACCAACCCTTGTTATTCCATAGAACTTGCTTCTGTCAACGCTGAAAGTTCAACAACATACAGTATTTATCACAATGAATTTGGTATACCCAGGTACGCTAGTGAGACCTTGCCGGAGGCGTAAGTCTGGGAGGCAATGGAGTTATCTGCCACCGGGCTCCTACTCCCAAGGGAGCACCTTTCCTCCCCAGTTTGAAGCAGTTAATTGAAAGCCGTTGATATCGCTTCTATGCCTGACTCCCCCTACTAACATAATTTTTGCAAGTGTCACACCCTGTATTAGAACCCAGGACCTGTTTACTGGAGACAGACACCGTACTGGTTGAGTTATTCGGGGGGGCACCAATATTTATCTGGTCTCCGGGTAACTGGGATGAACGTACCGCCACTGGATTTATCTAAACTAGCTCTAGTGTTACTAAGGAACTTTCATTGAGATGGATATATATATATATATATATATGTGTGTTTGTGTGTTGTACATATACATTAGTTTGCCTACACGCTGCACATTCACCTCAAAGTTTCTCTTTTGCAAACAAACACATTGTTCTACAAGGATGTAATGTGGTTCATGTGGCAATTTAGGGCTTTGGCAGTCAGTTTTATTTTCTGAATGGACAGAAGCAAACATCAATCCAACAAGCTGGCAGCCACTTACAAGTCTTGTGTAATTAGGGCAACTCTTTAGGTATTGAGTGATGTGTGCAGGTGACAGCGGATACAGCCGTATTCACTGTACTCACTGATGATGGAGAATCGCCTGAATGGAGTTCCATAGAGTTCACCAGCCAATGCGTGTATATGCCGGTGAGTGTAGATGCTGGAACGGCTTTATATACAGGTATTAACCAGGCCTGTCATAGGAACTAAGCAAGAGACTTATGTCTTCCACTGTGCCACTGTACACAGTCGTCTCACACAGTCACTGCCAGATAGCAATATTACATTTTAAAAGCCTTTCTATTGAACATATGTGCTCACAAACTCCCCTCACAAATCCCCCTCCATTTGGAGCTTGTGGTCTGGCAGCCAATCAGGAGCCACTGCTGCTGCTCCTGATTGGCTGCCGACCTGTGAGCTCTGAGATTTAAAATAGCCGCGGACCTGCTCTGAATACAGTCGGACAGCCCACCGCTCTCTGTCCGGCTGTCACCACTTTCACTTCCCTTGGCAATGAGCATTTCACTTCCCCTTGGCAATGAGCATTGCACTCCCCCTTGGCAATGAGCATTTCTCTCTCCGTTGACAATGAGCATGTAATCCTGCTTGGCACCAACCAGTTAACTCCCCAGTGGCAACAAGCATTTAACAACCCTGTGACAACGAGCCTTTAACTCCCCTGTGGCAATGAGCATGAAATTCCTGGGCATCGAGCATGAAGCCCCTGGCATTGAGCAAGAAACCCCTAGCAATGAGCATGTCGGAAAGAGGAAATTATGTGGCACAATATGCAGGGCCGCTGAAAGGAATGGCGAGCCCTGGTAAAATTTGGGGTTGTGTCCTAATCCCGGGAGGCGTGGTCACCTACTGAGAATAGGCCATGCCCCCACAATGTTTAAGAGAGGGTGAAAAACAGTCTAAAGTCGAGGGGGGGTTATTGCACGCCCCCCTCAGCAGCAGCAAGTGAGACGCTCATGCTGAGCCTACTGTCAGCACAGCACATTCTGTAGGTGTGTGCTGCTGCCCAGGAGGGACTGAAGGGGAAGATGGGGGGAGTCAGACCAAGGCCCTTGCCGGGCCCCTCCAGCAAGCCTGGACCCGGGTAATTAGTACCCGCTCTCCCCCTCTTGGTGGCCCTGACAATATGTAATAGGTATCACAGTGTTTTATATTTTATGTAATGTCATCACGGTGTGTGGCGTAATGTGTAATAGGCATCGCAGTGTGTAGCATAATGTGTAATGGGTATAGCAGTGTACGGCATAATGTGTAATGGGCATTACGGTGTGTGGCACAATGTGTAATGGGCATTACACTCACATTTTTCGGTACTTATGTATTATCTGGGCTCCCATGTTAAATGCACCCCTCTTTTTTTATACCCCTACTATCCAACTACGCATGGAGATGATTTTATATAGTGTGGCGAGCGCAGCGAGCCACCGTGCCCGAAGCGTGGCGAGCGCAGCGAGCCCCACAAGGGGACGCGGTCTCATAAGAAAAACGGGAGCCCAGATATTACATAAGTACCCATTTTTCTTTTTATTTTTCATGTCCAGTAAAACAGAATTGACAACATGCACATTTGCATTTAATCCACCTGCCGTAGTCTGCCATTGTCTGCCCCCCGGCGCCCGTCTCTCTATTCGCAGTCGTGTTTGCAGATATAATCCCAGTGTTAGTGCTGCGCAGCGTGCTAGCTCATATTGTACAGTGCTGAGAGGCAGTGTCAGCACTACGTAACACAAAAGCACCCAGGACAGCCTGCCCCACTCATCTCTACCCCGGCTTCCAGACATAATACTGTTTACATTATTAACAGAAATCACAATACGTTTTTTAAAATTGGTCTTTGGAAGCTGAAAATATGCTGAGATACTTTCTTTTAGCTGATCCTCCGTATTTTAAAGAGATAATCTCTAAAGCTCGCAAGTAAGAAATAATTGATGAGATTAAGTTCTTATTTTTTTCAAGCTATAACATATATCTTTAAACTGGAGAATAAAAGTATTTGTTGTGTTGGTTGAAAAACTGTAATCTGCAAAGTAATCCGCCGCCAAGTTTTCTTTTGTTACCCCTACTTCAGGGCAAATGCTGAAGTCGTCCGACATGACAGCTACTGGCGGGGCGAGCGGTAGCTTATACAGTAAATAAACATTAGACGTTTCCATTAGGCTTTCTACAAAGATGAGCATTGACAGACCAACGGCGTACATCATTACAGTGATTTACACTTTCCAGGAAAACCCTCGGCTGTTTCCAGCTGACGTATGGAAGGCACATTATGCTGTTCATTCCACGGAGATGCCATATGGAGTTTGACAGCAGGAAAGAACCAGACCGATCCATCTAGTCTACCTCTACTGACGCCTATTTCCCGGTTTGCCGGTAGGCCTTTTCCAACTGACCCTGCTGATAAACCAATGGTTCCCACATGTGGTCCTCAAGGCACAACAACAGTGCAGGTTTTAGATGCACAAGGGCACCGACAGGTCGCCCGGGCCCCGATAAAATGGAGGGGCGTGGTCTCTGGGAAGAGGCGTGGTCTCTGCAAAGGGTCGTGGCCATGAATAAACAAAAATTGTGCAGGGTGCAGGATCCTCATCCACATACAGAGGGGGAGAGAGGACAGGCTGCCCTGCAGCTGTCTCTCTTTTCCCAGGTCAGCACATGGCATGCGCTGAGCTGGGGAGAGAGGCTGTGCTGCGGAGGAAACCTGTCCTCTCTCTCCCCACTGCCCGGCTCCCTGCAAAGAGGGATGTATTAATTAAGGGCCTAATTCAGCATGGTTGCTAATCTGAGGGGATACAGTTGTCTGCGACCAGATAGCTGTCGCCCAGACAGAAAGAAAAAACACTGCTTGAAAGTTTGCAAATTAATTGCAAAACTATCTCAGATCGCTATCGATGCACTATCGATTGCAGACACACCCAGAAAACGCCAGGTTTCAACCCAAAAAACCCAGCTTCCTGTCAGTCAAAGGAGAGAGAGAGAGAGAGAGAGAGAGAGAGAGAGAGAGAGAGAGAGAGAGAGAGAGAGAGATTGCATTTATGATCCATACAGATTGGTCCTGATTCTGGTTGGTTAGCAAAAGCAAACTTCTTCTTTAATGGGCAAAACCATGCTGCACTGCAGGTGGGGCTGATGTAACATGTGCATAGAGAGTTAGATTAGGGTGGGGTGTGTTCAACCTGACATCTAAAATAACTCACACAAAGTAAATTGCAATGTAAAAGGATTTTTTTTCTATTAGTGAGGATAAGCAGACATTAAAATGGAATGTTGGGATGACTTGAGCAGAGGTGTACTGTGTAGGCCATGGTGCCGCCTCCCCCCCCCCCCCCCCCATTAGGTCGACACCATTAGTTTGACATGCAAAATGGTCAACATGCAAAAAGGTCGATATTCAAATAGGTCGACATAAAAAAGGTCGACACTACCATTAGGTCGACAGTGTCTAGGTCAACAGTCAAAAGGTCGACATGGGTTTTTTCACTGTTTTTTGAGCCGACATGTGCCGACAGGCGTTATTTCATGCCCTACCATCCACTAGGGCGTGGTGGGAGAATAAAACATTGTCCCCATCACATCGCGAGCGATGTGAGGGGCTGCGGTTCACATCAAACTGTGTCCATGTCGACATTTGGGTAAATAAACAGTGGAAAACCCCATGTCGACCTTTTGGCTGTCGACCTAGACACTGTCGACCTAATGGTAGTGTTGACCTTTTTGCATGTCGACCTTTTTGCTTGTCGACCTAATGGTTGTCTATCTTTTTGCTGTAGACAAATAGTCCCGGTTCCGGCCATCTCACCCTGAGTGTCTCCAGCAGCCCCACTCTTCTCTCCTGCCCTGGTCCCCAGATCATCTTAGCACTGGTCTCCTCGTCACTATGTCTTTCAGTCACGGATGTCATGGCAACATGTGCGATGCACCAAGAGATAAAGAAAATGTAATTTTTCTGGGGCGCCATTCCTTTGCCTCCCACAGCACAGCCGCCATGTTCACTGAGCGCTGTGACTTGCTCGGCTGTGTAGTGTGCAGCTACTGGTGGCCTTACTTGTGCCGCTGCTCATTGCATGCACAGACGCAGCGATGGCAGCACTGCAGCTGCGGCACCCTAGCTTATACCGGCTCCTGGACCATGAGCGCCACCGATGCCACAAACAAAACAAGTGATTTTAAGACAAGCACCTCATTATTCTGAGAGCCAGGGTTTCTGTCTGCAGAAAATATAAGATGTCAGTTTGATTATATCAATTAAATGTAACAAAATATAACTCAAAACATACACATTAGTCTGAGAGACTCAGAGAAAACAAGATCTGATACATAAAGATCTATTGCATAATAAAAATTCGCAACATTTAAGCACAAAATATTTCTTCCTTAAATTGAACAGGGAGAAAAATGCTAATACAAAGCATATAAGAGGCATACAGGGATAAAAGAACCCTATAATAATTTTGTTTGGGGAGCAGGGGTCATTGATATTTTAAACTTTATTTCTATCTTTATCTTTCTATATTTTAAATATTTCACCTTTTAATGAACAAAATAAAAGTTAAATCTTAAAAATAAACATTGTGATTGTCAGTGCACTTACAATATACTTACTTTTCTTGTAAAAATGTGTGTCTTGTTCTAAGTAGTAGGTGGCACCTCCTTTTTGAGATAAAACATACAGGGGAACTTCCTCAAGGAATTCTTATATTAGAGGAGATAGGACAATCTCACAAATATAAAAGACTGGTGCGGGAATCATCCTTTGTGTTTGTATATTTCTTGTTATGGTGTATGACTAATTCTGTAACAATAAATGAAACACTGCATCTCATTTGGCGACACGTGTCATCGCTTGCGAAGGACTCCATTGAATCTCTGAGCTGCAGCAGTGACTGAATCCTTTGTGCGGATGGTTATTGTGTGGCAGTGAGTCGTACAAAAGACTCGTTTACACAGCAGCTCAGCCCAGCAGCAGCGCACTGCATGCAATTATCGTCACTGGGTGTTACTGCGTCGTGTATGCAGCACCAGAACACGTTCACCACGGAATACAATGACTCTTATTAGGAAGAGAAAAAGCGCTTTGTTTTATCTGTGATCGCTACGTGAGCATTGGTTTCTCTATAATAAATCAGTGATACATGTCAGCAGTAGTTCCGCGCTTCTGCTATTAGTCACTGCAGATGTCATAATTGTATCCGTGATGGATCCCTCTGACAGCGCTGCGGAGAGAAGCCCATAGGCTTCTATAGGGTATTGCCAGAAAAAGGTGGCGATTCCCTCTGCAGCGCTGCCACGGCGGATTGGGTTTAGGGCCTTGTTCTGATTGCCCTGCTCGGACACAGAGTGTATCTTAGCCCACTGCGCATGGCACGTACCATTTGCAAGGCGCATGTGCAGGTTTGGGCAACCGTGCACACTTGCGACCTTACGAGTTGAAATACGCTAGCGAACAAGCTCGTGTAGAGTAGGCGTATGGATGGGCGCAGATGGGCATATGGATGGGCATGGATGGGCGGAAACCAGGGCATACACTGGGGTGGCTTCGCTCCACCGAGCGCTCAGACTGTTCGAGCTCAAAATCATTCGCTCGGTAAAAGTAAGTCTGACGCCTCGCAGCCCAGCCGCGTCTCGGCCCACATTCGCACAGCAATCAACACACACAATTGCTAAAATACATGCACCTGCACGCAATACACACCCATGCAGCATACAAGGTTCTCTCATGTAGGAGTGTCATGGGTGTGTCATAGGTGTGTCATGGGCGTGTCATGGTTGTGTACTGTATGCAATGGTCTGTGCGATTCTTAGTTGTGCATACAGGCAAGGGATTGGGGCATGTGCACCAGTAATGGTGACAGTTGCAGCCAGCGGTATCACCGGGAGTGGTGTCACTCAAAAATAGATCCCATGAGATGGGGTATGGCTTTACAGGAAGAGCCATGGCTTCATGGCTCTTCCTGCCCCCCACCCCCCCCTTTCCATGACTCTGGGGATGTCTGTGACCAGCATTCATAGAGATGCTGGACTGCCCCCAGATAGTTTGGCTGTACTGCCGGCTCATTCTCAGTAACATGGGCTGGGCGCTGCAGGGGTCACTGCAGCACCCAGCTCCCAGTCACTGCGGAGGAGCCACTCCCCAGGGCATGCAGAGCCAGCACCAAGATATACAGTATATATATTGGGGGTGTGGTCAGCATCCCAGCAGCCAGGATGCCAGCGTTCAAAATACCGATTCCTGGCTGCAGTCGGACGACCGGCGCTAATGGGGTCTTAGGGTTAGGCTGTGGGGAGGGGGGGTAGGATTAGGCACTAGAAGGGAGGATAGTCTGCGGGACGGGGGTTAAGATTAGTCACTAGCAGAGATTGTTAGGGTCAGGCTGCGGGGGGTGAGGGCTAGGGTTAGGCTGGGGATTCCTGGGGGTAGAGAGTTAGGCATACTTCTTCAAACTCCTCTCCGGGAAGAATGAGAGGGGGGCGGGAAGAGGCTACGCTTTGGGGGCGGGGTGAGGCTGATGTCACTAAGCCCCGCCCCATGACGGGCAGCTGCAGCAATTTGCTGGTCCGTGGATGGTGGGAGGGGCTAAAATGTCGCAAATTGCGTTATTTTAGCCCCGCCCTTCCCTGCAGACCCAAAATTTGGGGGTTTATACTGCAGGGAAGGTGGAAACCAGGGCTGTGGGGAAAATGCTGGAGACCTGCCCCCCTTCCCAGGGGGCCAGGAAGGGGACCCGATTTGCGGGACCCACCCAGCCATTCCGGGAGGTAAGCAAGTATGGTGTTAGAGTACACACAGAGCCCCTATCTGGATTCTCAGTATTGGGGTGCCAGGGTCAGTCTCTTGACCGTTATCATCCTGACCGCCGGAATATCATATGTACCCCAGTCAAAATGTATTTCCATTGTGACCCCTCCTATGTCAGAATAGATAACTCCGCATTGCAATTAGCTCCCAGGAAAATAGATTAAAAGACAAATGTATTTACAGGATATTCCAGTGATTCCCTGCTGCTCACAGGGAATAGATTAGGCTACCACTGGGTTTACTATATTGCTTTAATTAGCCAGATAAACAAATTTACATAATCCCGATAACAACCTCCTGCCTACAGTGTTCGGGCTGCACAAGTAATCATATGCAAATTACAGGCAATTAGCGCCAGGAAGTGCTGTGTGCCAGAGATGGGGCCTCCTTATTTAATCATGACCTTGAATAAGTGCCGTCTTAGCTGAGGAGTTTAGCCCATAGAAGGAGAAGTGTTTGTTAGCTGATCAGAGATGGGAGAGTTTTACAGCTCCGGCTAGGTCCGGCAGACATGTCCAAACTGTGGCCCTTCAGCTGTTGTGAAACTACAAGTCCCAGCATACCTTGCCACAGTTTTGCTCTTATGGAATGGCAGGGACGTGCGGTGGTGGCTGTGAATGGAGAGGCACTGCCCCCCCCCCTCCCGGCTCTTGTGCCTGGCTGTAGCGGACACCCGCTGCCCCCCCCCCTCTCCGGCAGCCGCCAGCCAGCAACCTTTGCCCCGCCGCCATCTCCATCCGTTCTTGCCAACCAACCCCCATCCCGCACCTGGCCGCTGCCGACACCAGCGCTGCAGCAGCCGTCCCCCGCCGCCACCTCTGTCCCCCATCATAAAATTGTACTTACCAGGCAGGAGAGAGGGACACAGCACGCGGCAGGGAACCGGGACTCGGGAGCCAGGGCACAGGGGAGGGGGAAGCAAAAGTGACACTGTCATGCTTAAATGACAGGGGCTGCTGTGATTGGACAGCAGCTGGAACTGCTGTTCAATCACAGCAGCCCCTGTCAATTAGGCACTTCTAGAAGTGCCACTTTTGGCGTTATTTTTAATGGCTTTTTTAAGCCAACTGCTTAGCCCCGCCCCCCGCTTCATCCCCTTGCCGTTCTTTGTGGGAGGCATGCCTCCCAAACAAGGTTAAATAATTAAATCTAGTAAAATAATATAAAGAAAATACTTATGACACAGAATATGTGTCATAGGTATATTCTTTGTATTATTTTGAAACAAAATGACAGGGGAAGCACTGCCTCCCCTGACTGCACGTCCCTGGGGAATGGTAACACTACGGCAAGGCATGCTGGGATGTGTAGTTTCACAACAGCTGGAGGGCCACAGTTTGGACATGCCTGGGCGCCTGGCAGAAGCTGACAGAACTGCACTTTATTTTGTCATGAGCGGCTGTTGACTGAGGCCGGCCTCTAATGTATGAAATGTGACACTGCCCAGCTCACCAACAAGAGGTCCGACCAGACGGCCCTTATTCTAATTCGGACGGTACGGCCCGCGTGCGGCCGTACCGCCGATGTTTTTATTCTGCACATGCGCAGAGGTCAATCTGCGCATGTGCAGCCCCCTTCGCCGCAGACGTATTTCGTCCGCCGCAAAGGGGGCGTATAGGGGCGTGAGGGGCTTCATACCCTCATTTCCCTATGTGTACGCCCCGCGTTTCATGGGCGTTCCCATGCAAACGCGGGGCGTATGCATGGTAATGAGGGTATGACGCAACTCATGGGGGCGGAAAGCTGACGTCGCCGGATGTCAGCTCTCAGCCCCCATACAAGCTAGCACACGGACGATTGTCCGTGTGGTCTCAGCTTGCGGGAGCTGCTGGGGCGTGCGGACCTGCCTTCGATGGTCGACGACCATCGAATGCAGGGGGCAGCTCCCACCATGGTGGAGGCGTACGCCTCCACCATTTTTATGCGGATCGCCAGCCGTCCGTGTACGGACGGCCGTGGCGATCCGTCTCGTGGGCGGGGATTGGTTTGTGCGGCCGGAGCACCGTGTGCGGCTCCGGCCGCACCAACCAGAATAAGGGCCATAATGAGAAGGAGTCCCCTGACATTAATGACTGAGGCTTTGAAGTGGATAGACGCAGCTTAAATCTTATAACCACTCGCTGACCTTTGGCAGGTATCCTATTATACAATTCAGTCTGGGGAACAGGCAGCTGGAGTATATGGATCTTTGGGAATATCGTAACTCATAGCTGGAATTTATAATGAGGATAACCTGAATACGTCCCTGAGCGCCTTAGCAACCCTGAGGTCAAGTGCACCTCCATCATGCATCATGCTAATGAGATGAGTGTGAGAGGATGGCTGCCATCTTGTTAGGGATTAGCAGCACTAGAAGGGTTGTCCAAACCCAGGGCAAGTCTTAATACGGATGGAATTGGGCTCCAAGGTGAGGACCGGGGTCAAGTTGTCCTACATACAATTGCTAATCCCTTAGACCAGGGATGGGGAACCTTCGGCCCTCCAGCTGTTGCTGAACTACACATCCCAACATGCACTGCGAGCCTTCCATGTGATCACAGCAAGCCAAGCCAGCGCTGGAGTGCCCCAGAAAACGCAGACGGATACCGGCCGTTGGGAGGGAGGGATGATGACATCATCAGCGATCTCGATCTCCCCACAGCCGTCACAGCGCTGAATAAGTCTCAGTTTACACAGCACTGCACCGGGGGGAGGGGGGATGGATTGAATGAATTCCCCCTGTATCTAAATTGGCTTGTTTTGGGCCATATCGTCCTGGTGTGTACCCCACATTAGGCCCAGAGTACCTTCTTGTATAGATGAGTCTATAGATGGGTATTTACTGACATTGTCACAATTGTTCCAATAATAAATAACTGAACCAATCCATTATCACCCAAATTTCCCCCTTGCTGCAGAATAATCAGCTGTCACAATCTTGTCGCCCTGCTGGTGTAATATGTGAAGGTCTCAAACTGATAAAAGGATCCTGAGGAGACAACTGGGCTCGCACCTCGCTGAATGCATTCACGGTGTGACACCTGAACTAATTCGGTTTGATCTAGGATGAAAATTGGGAACTTCCTGAAATGAGAACATGGCACAAATTGCTGATGGGCCTGCAAATGGTCCACACATTTGTATGAGCTCTGTGGTAATTGATCTCTTTACAGAAACACACACACTTTAATGAATGGCCCGCACTAACGAGGAGACTAATTAGGGGGGAAATTGTAATCTGATAAATCTCCTATTATGCTAATACCAAGTCCATTCTGCTTAAATATAACAATAATGGTAGTAATAATAATTTTACGAGGTGGCCCATGCAAAAATGTGGCCGGCGAATGGACCAAAAGTCAATGTTTAACTTTAACTTTTTTTTGTTACTTTCTTTTGTTTGAAGCTTTAGTAAAAAAAAAAATCAGTACAAATGAGTTATGTACATAGGCCCTTATTCTGATTGAGTCGGACGGCTCCGTGTTCGGCCGGATGGCCAATGGTTGGTGTTTGCGCATGTGCAGAGGCGTATCTGCGCATGTGCGAATGCGTCGCACGTCCGAACACGGAGTGAGTTCAGTGCAGAAAATGATTGGTCAGAACCGTCCGAGCAGGGGGTGGAGAGGGGCGTGAAGGGATGTTTGGGCTCATTACCATATGCGTATGCTCCGCATTTCATGAAAACGCTGGGCGTATGTATGGTAATGCGGCCGTGACGCACGTGTGGGGGGCGGACATATGACATAGCCGGATGCCAGCTGCCCGCCCATATCCCTGCTTTCATACAGAAACATGTCCGAGTGGTCTGGAGCACTCGGAGCGATCTGACCGCTCGGTCCATCATTCGCTGGTCGGCGACCATCGGAAGATGGGGGAGGTTCCCACAGATGGAGGAGGTGTTCACATGTAACATCCACTCGCGGTCCGTTTGCTCGGCGTCTTACCGCGTTCGGACGGTGTGAGCGATCCGTACGGTAGGCGGGGCTAAGAGCACTCGGTTCCTGTCCGAAAATACGCATCCGTCTGAGTCAACTAGAATAAGGGCCACAATGTAGAATATAAATTGTACAATAACATGACAGAAAAAAAAGAGTACACCGATACAATACATCAACGTGTCAGCATCAATCGTCCGATGAGGTCCAATGGAAAAAAACAGACAAAGATAATAATAAGAATCATGTGATGATTCTGAGCTCACACCCAACAACACCCACCGCCACACACAAGCCTTAAACGGAAAAAAAAAAATATATATATATTGGTTGGGTCAGACAATATCAAGTGAGACTGGGGGGTCCTGCATGAACATTCGTGTTTCGCAGCACAATGTATTTTTGAAGCACTGCGATACCTGAATTTTCAAATTATAAGACGACGTTTCTGTTATTCTCCCAGGTGTTAAAAAAACTTTTAAGTGGCTATTTCTTACGGTAACGATGCTTCATGTCGCTCTGTTCTAAAAATGTGGAATAATTTGGTTAAAAAAAAGGGAGAATGGGGGGCTGTAGTTTTCTGATCCCTTGTGTTACACGGGTCCCTACCGGCATGATGCCAAATATCACCCATTCAGGAGTCAAGGATAATGCAGATACCAAATATTGTGCAGCATATTTCCATACTTGAGAGCAAAAAACCCTAATTATGGGACATCCCCATAAACAATTATATAATTCCGCTCTGTGACGACCATTTACATTTAGATGTGGCTCTCAATCAGGCCCATCAAATAGCGACGATGAGGCGACAGGTATGTCCTATGCAAAATATTTAAGAACAACTCAATGTAAAAAACAGGAGGGAATAATTTAATGGAAGTTGAAAGGGCTCAAAGAGGGAAGATGATCTCTCCATTGACTCATCCCTGTTCTTAGGGTATAATGTTGAAGGGGGGTATGAAGGAAAGAGTAGTGAACCGAAATCGCCTTAAACAGAGCATTTTCCCTTCGCAATAGAGTGTCTAATGGCTTATAATCGGCTGATGAGAGCACCCTGGACAGACCAGCCACATAGTGTTGAGCCAGAGGAAAAGATGGGAATTTCTCAATAGCTTGCGCAAGTGTAAGTGGCTTTCTGGACTATTTTTTAATCAAGTGACCTAAGGTCGTAATTCCATAACAAGAATGGATGATGGGCATTACTAATTTGACATCTTGGGTTCGAAACAAAGGGAAGATAAAGGGAAATATATGGTTTAAGCACCTGGTTATGCCGTAATATATGCCATACTTTATGTGTGGACATAATGGGTCGCTTTATAACAGGGCCGTTATGTCTTCATCGTGTAAGTGCAAAAACATAATCAAGTCTTTGAAAAGTAAAAACTAGTTTCTGTAGTAGAGTTAGAATCAGTGCTGCCATCAGGAATTTTGGGGCCCGGGACTCATTTCCAGTCCGAGCCCCCTCCTCACTTGACTTACCGTGACCCGGCTCCTGCTCCCCCATCTCCTCTTCCGCTGAGCTGAAGCCTGGAGGTCCCAGAGCACAGGCTTCAACTCAGGAATGCCAGCGGCCAATTAAAATGCAGCACTGGCTGGTGCACCAATCAGGGCTCGCGCACCGGCAGCCACTCTGATTGGCTGCTGGTACGCGAGCTCTGATTGGCTCAAAAGCCCGGTGCTGCATTTTAATTGGCCGCTGGCATCCTGGGTGGAATAAGCCTGTGCTCAGGGACCTGCTTTGTTCAGAACACTGAGCGCAGCACAGTGAAGGCAGTAAGGGGGGTTGCGGTGGGTAAAATGAGCTGCCCTGGCCCTTCCAGAGACCAGGACCCAGGACATCTGTACCCACAGCACCCCCCTATTGGCGTCCCTGGTTAGAATATACATCTTTGCCATATATCCAATCCCGAAGATAACATACGTGAGAGGCGTGGCAATATTCTGTAATGTTGGTCAAATGAATATCCCCAATCGACCTATTTTGTTGCAGTTTTGTCAGACCAATCCTTACTCACTTACCAATCCATATGAATGTACGTCTAATCTTATTCATTTCAATTGTATCCCATTTAGTTAGTACGATTGGAAGAGATTGAAGTGGATACAAAATTCTGGGGAAAACAATAATTTTAACTAAGTTAGCACGACCCAAGTAGGATAACCAGAAATGGCTCCATCTCTCTGTGTCCTCACGCATACCCTGAATTATTTTTTTTAAATTGAGGTCATGTAAAATATTTACATATTTAGGTAATTTTATGCCAAGATAAATGATGGATTTTGTGGCCCAGTGAATAGGGTGTTCGGGCGGGCGCATCCTGGTTTTAAATATAATGCTGTGGATTTCCCGAAGTTTCCCGAAGTTAACTTCAAAACCAGACACGGATCCAAATTCCCTAATTTGATCCATCAGAGATCTTCTCGGTGAGGATATGAATAACAAAACATCATCCGTGAAAGCAGAAATCTTCAATTCCCCTTCACCGAGTTTAATCCCCTGAAATTGCGACCAGTTCTGTAACACTCAAAGCATGGGGTCGGGAGCCAAGTTAAAGAGCCGAAAGTGTGCAGCCCCGTGGTGTTCCTCTAGCAAGTGTGATCTATCCTCCCACAGTTCCATTTATCAATAACAAACTTACGGGTAAGGTATAGAAAACTTTTATCATATGTTGAAACCGAGGCCCAAAACCCCTTCTCTCTAATACCCCTTTTACACCCAAATCCAGTATCCGACCCGGCATTTGGAACATGGATCCAAGCCAGGTTGGATCTGGGAATTGCACCGTTTACACTGCGTTGCCTACCCGGGGCGGCGCTTGGAGATGACATTATATCCAAGACCTGGGACCGCCGATCACCCCTCCTGGACAACCAATCGTCGCGCTGGGGGCAAGTCCAGCACCAAGGTAAGCTTCTGGGCTGCCCCCAGCCTCCTTGCACCCGCCCCCAGCCCCGTCCGTGAGGTGAATGGATGCCACACACAGGCATCCATTCACCTCCTCCCTGCCTCAGCTGCTGCACAGTACAGCAGACAGCAGCGGAGACTGTGCGTGCCCCACACCCAACCTCCATGTTGACCACAAGATGCTGCAGCCCGGAGGTTGGGCTTCCCCCATTGCTCTTAACGGGAGCCGGGTCGGATTATCCTGCGTACCCATTTACACTGGACCTCTACCCAGGTCCTGACCATGTTCTACACTGGTCAGGACCTGGGTAGAAGCACTGTGTTAAGGGACATGGGTTAACCCCTTTTACCACCCCACTGACCAAGGTCCATGAGCGAAAAGCCAGGGTTTTTGCAGCGGTGTAAAAGGGGTAGAAGTATCAGCAGTAGAAAGAAACAAGTAATAATGCCACTGTATAGGTCATTGGTACGACCTCACCTAGAGTATTGTGTTCAGTTCTGGAGACCATGGGGGGAATTTACTAAAGGAAATTTGTAAAAAAAATAGGTGTATTTGTATTCAGAAATACACTTATTTTTGACATTTACTATCCCGAAAATATGGCAATTCGTATTCGTATTGATAGCACATCAATATGACTACGAATTGCCGTGTTTTCGGGATAGTAAACATCAAAAATAAGTGTATTTCTGGATACAAATACACCTATTTTTTTTACAAATTTCCTTTAGTAAATTTCCCCCCATATCTCCAGAAGGATATAAATACATTAGAGACTGTACAAAGAAGGGTAACTAAAATGGTGCATGGCCTACATCACAAAATGTACCAGGAAAGACTAAAAGATCTTAATATGTATAGTTTAGAGCAGAGAAGGGAAAGGGGGGATATGATAGAAACTTTCAAATATATCAAGGGTTTTAACAAGGTACAGGTGGGAGACATTCTTCACAGGAAGAGGAGCAACAGAACACGGGGACATGCACTGACACTAGAGGGAGAAAGGTACAGGTGGGAGACATTCTTCACAGGAAGAGGAGAAGCAGAACACGAGGACATGCACTGACACTAGGGGGAGGAAGGTACAGGTGGGAGACATTCTTCACAGGAAGAGGAGCAGCAGAACACGAGGACATGCACTGATACTGGGGGGGAGGAAGGTACAGGTGGGAGACATTAGTCACAGGAAGAGGAGCAGCAGAACATGAGGACATGCACTGGCACTAGAGGGAGGAAGGTACAGGTGGGAGACATTAGTCACAGGAAGAGGAGCAGCAGAACACGAGGACATGCACTGACACTAGAGGGAGGAAGGTACAGGTGGGAGACATTCTTCACAGGAAGAGGAGCAGCAGAACACGAGGACATGCACTGACACTAGAGGGAGGAAGGTACAGGTGGGAGACATTCTTCACAGGAAGAGGAGAAGCAGAATACGAGGACATGCACTGACACTAGGGGGAGGAAGGTACAGGTGGGAGACATTCTTCACAGAACAACAGAACACGGGGACATGCACTGACACTAGAGGGAGGAAGGTACAGGTGGGAGACATTCTTCACAGGAAGAGGAGAAGCAGAAGACGAGGACATGCACTGACACTAGGGGGAGGAAGGTACAGGGGGGAGACATTCTCCACAGGAAGAGGAGCAGCAGAACACGAGGACATGCACTGACACTAGAGGGAGGAAGGTACAGGTGGGAGACATTAGTCACAGGAAGAGGAGCAACAGAACACGAGGACATGCACTGACACTGGGGGGAGGAAGGTACAGGTGGGAGACATTCTTCACAGGAAGAGGAGCAGCAGAACACGAGGACATGCACTGACACTAGAGGGAGGAAGGTACAGGTGGGAGACATTAGTCACAGGAAGAGAAGCAGCAGAACACGAGGACATGCACTGACACTAGAGGGAGGAAGGTACAGGTGGGAGACATTCTTCACAGGAAGAGGAGCAACAGAACACGAGGACATGCACTGACACTGGGGGGAGGAAGGTACAGGTGGGAGACATTCTTCACAGGAAGAGGAGCAACAGAACACGAGGACATGCACTGACACTAGAGGGAGGAAGGTACAGGTGGGAGACATTAGTCACAGGAAGAGGAGCAGCAGAACACGAGGACATGCACTGACACTAGAGGGAGGAAGGTACAGGTGGGAGACATTAGTCACAGGAAGAGGAGCAGCAGAACACAAGGACATGCACTGACACTAGAGGGAGGAAGGTACAGGTGGGAGACATTGTTCACAGGAAGAGGAGCAACAGAACACGAGGACATGCACTGACACTAGAGGGAGGAAGGTACAGGTTGGAGACATTCTTCACAGGAAGAGGAGCAGCAGAACACGAGGACATGCACTGACACTGGGGGGAGGAAGGTACAGGTTGGAGACATACTTCACAGGAAGAGGAGCAACATAACACGAGGACATGCACTGACACTAGAGGGAGGAAGATTCAGGGGAAATGTGAGGAATAATTACTTCACAGAAAGAGTAGTAGATAAGTGGAATAGCCTCTTATCAGAGGTAGTAGAGGCAAATACAGTAGTACAATGTAAACATGCTTGGGATAGGCATATTGATATCCTTACAAAGAAATAAGGATCAAATATGGTTTGAGGTAACATGTTTAATAATGCGGCAGACTAGATGGGCCAAGTGGTTCTTATCTGCCGTCACATTCTATGTTTCTATGTCATATAAATAAGGTTAACTTTGAATTTTAAACAAACAATACAATGAGCAATTCTAATTAACAATTTGTCAGAAGCTGAGAACTTAATCTTTAAAATGTTACCTCATTTATCGATTCCCCATCACCCCATCACCCATACCCCATTTCCTGATTGTCCCTTCTTGTCCCTGTCCCACAATGACCAGTGGATTCTGTAATAAACTCTGTTTTGAAAACACATTTCAGGGGGGGGGGGTAACTAAGTATATTACAAAATTGCAAAATGATATATATACTAGGTGATTCATCGCGCCCTACGGGCGCTCTTCACACCGTCGTAAGGGGCTGCGCCCCCTTAATTTGTGAACGTTTGTATATGAGAAATATGGTTAGAATTGTATGAAAGATGCCCTGTATTGCAACTTAGGTGTCCGCGAATCGCGGGAGGGGGGGTCGCGGAGGGTGCCGCGAATTGCAGGAGGGGGGGTCGCGGGGGGTGCCGTGAATTGCAGGAGGGGGGGTTGTGGGGGGGTGGATGCTGCGAATCGCGGGAGGGGAGGGATTGCAGAGAATCGCGGGAGGGGGGTCGCGGGGTGGGTTGCCGCAAATCGCGGGAGGGGGGTTACGGGGGCGGGGTTTGCGGCGAATCATGGTAGGGGGGGTCGCGGGGGGTGTGCCGTGAATCACGGGAGGGGGGGTCACGGGGTGGGGTGCCAAGAATCGCGGGGGGTTTTGTGTGCCGTGAATCGCGGGAGTGGGGGTTGCGGGGGGGGGTGGGGGGGGGGGGTGACGCGAATCGCCACAAGAAAAAAATCAACACAGAAAGGTCAACACATGTAAATGTTGACATAAGTGTGCCACTTCATTGGTGTCCATGTCGACACATGACAATGAATATGAAAAAATTAAAAATAAATCTTCAAAAACTCATGTCAACCTTTTTCATTGTCGACCATAGCCATGTCAGTGTTTTGCATGTGCCATTTAATCCTGGGGCTGCTGCGAATTGCGAGGGGGGGGGGGTGCCGCGAATCGCGGGAGGGGGGTCGCAGGGGGGGTGCCGCCAATCGTGCAAGGGGGGGTCGCGCGGGGGGGGTCTTTTTGCCGCGAATCGCGGGAGGGAGGTCGCAGGGGGGGTGTTTTTTCCGCAAATCGGGGGGGGGGGTCACGGGGGAGGGTTTGCCGCGATTCGCGGGAGGGGGGGGTCGCGGGGTGGTGGTTATGCCGCGAATTGCGGGAGGGGTCGTGGGGGGGTTCTTTTTGCAGCGAATCGCAGGAGGGGGGGTCGCGGGGGTGTTTTTGCTGCGAATCGCGGTAGGGGGGGTCGCGGGGGAGCGGGTGTTTTTGCCGCGAATCGCGGGAGGGGGGGGGGGGCGCGGGGGGGGAGGTTTTGCCGCAAATCGCGGGAGGGGGGCGCTCACCTGGTGGCTGTGGAGTAGCAGTGCTGGGCAACATGGGAAGGCAGTGGGTGTCTGGCACTGTCTGTGGGCTCACTGGGCTGGTTCTCTGTCACATACCTCCCAACATGACCCTCTCCAGGAGGGACACAATGCTCTGTTTCTAGACTTCCCCTTAATGTATGATTGCCATCACCTGTTTTAAACAGGTTAATTTCTCAGAAAGGTGTTCAGCACAGATGAAGGCAATCACACATTAAGAGGAAAGTCCAGGAACAGAGCGTTATAGACACAGACACCCACTTTGAGTGACAGATGTAGCCAAATATATAGGAGATGGGGCGAGAGCTGTGTGTATGGAAAATGTCAGTATCACATAAAACACAGAGGAATAGCAGGGGAATCGGATGAGTTGAAAAGGGAAGATATCATCTGTAAGATCTTGGCCCTTCCAGCGTGTAATGACAAACATTCCGCGGCCTCGGTGCTGAGTGATAATGTCTCATCCGCTCTAACCAATTCCAGTTGTAGAGAGTTGCTGACTCGCTAATAATGCAGAAATGATTTATAAGCTGTATTTTTGGGTAGCAGACCATAGGAGTATTGGTTATTCCTCACACAGCCTGGTGTCTGTACAGTTCTGTTGCTGAATCTCTGAATACAGTATGAATCAATTCGGTTTGCCCTGCTGAGGTGTACGTACGTGAAATATCATAATACATTCTTAATAGAACAGGAGGTTAGATACAATACTAACATATCGCCCAATATTACATCTGCTTTTATGGTCTACCTTTTATTAGTTAGATGAAAACTAATGGCTGCTCATTGTTTTGTTTTTTACCCAGAAACGTAACATTTCCTGAGAACAGCATTAGCATATTTCCCCTCGCATGACGAATCCGATTGAAACAAAATCTGCATAGTTACCGACTCTTCTTCTGCGGAAGGGGGCAGCCCAGGCGGTGTGTAGGGGGCGTGGTTGGCAGGAAGGCAGACTGATTGGAGGTTGTGGCTACACTGTTGTGTAATTGTGGCTCCACCCTGCTATTCAGTGCAAATCAAGTCATTGGGTCAACCTTGGTCTGCTCACTTGTGGTCTTTTGGTGAGCAGCTGAGGGGGGGTTCTAGGGGATACAGGAGACTTGCCCACCTAGGGGGCCAGAAATAACACCATTTTTGAGGTGATTGTATGCAGTGGCAGATATCCATGCAACAGAGCAATTACTGACAGGCTGAGATTGCAATGCCGCTGTCATCCCACTTGCCATGAGAATTTCAAGGAAAACGGATTAACAGGAAGTGACACATACCCCCCAACTGTCCTGATTTCTGCGGGACGGCCCACCGTCCCTTTTTCTTTTTCATGTGTCGTGGGGGTGGGGCAGTTGGGAGTCCCCCTGCCACACTGTGCATGTGTGTCTAGTCACGGGAGGCAGAGGGCCTGGGGGCATGGCCAGCGGCTCATACAGTGGTTCCGCAAGCATGGACATCCTGCATAGCCACAACCTGTTTGATCGAAAACACGACCCCGTACATGGCTGGCCGAATGGGAGTCCCGACTACGGAAGTGACAATGTTAGGAGGTATGGGAGTTTACAGGAAGTGGTTAGGAAAAGACAAGCGGGTCACGGCCATATTTTGGGGCATATATCGGCCGTCGTATGTGAAGTCTTCTGCATTACTACTGCTCTGTCCAGTCCGCTTAGTAATCACAATTACGATGCATTTGGTACAACAGGCATTCCCAACCTCAGTCCTCAAGGTACACTCACGGCAGGGCCAGATCTACAATGGGGCAGATGGAGCTGCAGATCCAGGCCAACACATAAAAATAGGCCCGTCACCATGACAGCAGGATGATCAGCAGACAGACATATGGTTGCCTATAAATAATTTAGGTAGCTACTGTGGCTTATAGGGGGGTATGCAATCTGGGATCACGGCTGTCAATCCCCGTCGACAGCCGTGATCCAGGCCCGTTTGCGGTCAGATCGACCGCATAACGACAGACGGAATTCAATGTTCCGCCTGCCGATGGGCGCAAAGGGGGCGTGGCCGTGAAAAACTGCCATGGAATGTCGATCTGCGGCCTGAATAACGACAATCCACGGCTGTTATCGACAGCTTCTGAAATCGGGCCCGTTCTACGGTGATCCTGCATCAATGCTGTAGTCAGTTGCGTAACTATAGATGGCGGGGAGGCGCTGGGGGGTCTGCGGGCGCTATTGTTACTTTCCCAGCTCACACCTCCTTGTGGGTTCAGCGGGGAGCAGGCAGGGGGGTCCGTGCGGCGCGGGGGTCCGTGCGGCGCGGGGGTACCTGCGGTCAGGGTCCGGGAGAGGTCCCTGCAGCGCTGAGTATGACTTTGCCGGGGTCCACACAGTGACCTGGAAACAATGCGCTTTCCGCCGCCCGGCGGCACGGGAAGCGCTTCTAACTTGGAAAACAATCTCAGCCAATCAGCGTGCCACCGAAATTGTCCCGGCAGGGAGGGGGGCGCAAATATTTTTGTTATGCCACTGGCTGTCGTTAATGACAGCATTGAATAGGGAGCCACCGCCATTTCCCACGTCGAAAATAGCGGCGGCACATTGCATACCCCCCATAGTGTACGGGTTCTAAATGCCTACATGGCATTGGCATCACTGAGGTCATGGGTTCCATACCCACCATGGCCCTAACTGTGCAGAGTTTGTATTTTCTTCATGTACTTGTGTGGGTTTCCTCCGGGTACTCTGGTTTCCTCCCATATTCCAAAAATATACTGGTAGGTTAATTGGCTCCCAACAAATTAACCCTAGAACATCTGTGTGTGCATGTACATGTGGTAGGGAATATAGATTGTAAGCTCCGCTGGGGCAGGGACTGATGTGAGTGTTCAAATATTCTCTGTACAGCGCTGTGGAATATGTGTGTGCTATATTACAAACTGTTAATAAATAAATAAATAATAATGATGTCAACAGAGAGACAAAAAATTATTTTATATATACATAGCATTGCCAACGTTTCATGGACTGTATCCACTTCCTCAGGACTAGACTGGATACGGTCCTATGTGCCTTCTATACTATATGCTATGGTTATGAAGGGTGTGAGCCCATGAGAAGGGCACCTAGAGCAAGGATCACTCGGGCGTCATTACACGCCGCCCCTTATCGTTATATCATTATGTGAAGACATTGCTAGAGTATTTCACAACATATCTCAGGGATTCATCAATTCTACCACCTATTTTTTTCCCCTGGAAAACAAACAGTAGGTAAAACAAACCAAAATGGCCGCTCAGAGGTTCATTACTTATAAAATAAAACAATAGATGATAGTCACGTAGTACCATCCTGAGAGATGAAATACAAATAGTACCATCCTGAGAGACGAAATACACGTAGTACCATCCTGAAAGATGAAAATACACGTAGTTTGGGCTCATTACCATATGCGTACACCCCGCATTTCATAGGCTTTCCCATGAAAACGCTGGGTGTACGTATGGTAATGTGGCCGTGACACACGTGTGAGGGGCAGACATTTGACATAGCCGGATGCCAGCTGCCCGCCCATATACCTGCTTTCATACGGAGAAATGTCCGAGTGGTCTGGAGCACTCGGTGATGCCTGACCGCTCGGTCCATTATTCGATGGTCGGCGACCATCGAAAGATGGGGGAGGTTCCCACAGATGGAGGAGGTGTTCACATGAAACATCCACTCGCGGTCCGTTCGGTCAGCATTTTACCACATTCGGACGGTGTGAGCGATCCGCACGAAAGGAGGGGCCAAGAACACTCGGTTCCTGTCCAAAATACGCATCTGTCCGAATCAACTAGAATAAGGGCCATATTACCATCCTGAGAGATGAAATACACGTAGTACCATCCTGAGAGATGAAATACACGTCGTACCATCCTGAGAGATGAAATACACGTAGTACCATCCTGAGAGATGATATACACGTAGTACCATCCTGAGAGATGAAATACACGTAGTACCATTCTGAGAGATGAAATACACGTAGTACCATCCTGAGAGATGAAATACACGTAGTACCATCCTGAGAGATGAAATACACTTAGTACCATCCTGAGAGATGAAATACACGTCGTTCCATCCTGAGAGATGAAATACACATCATACCATCCTGAGAGATGAAATACACGTAGTACCATCCTGAGAGATGAAATACACATAGTACCATCCTGAGAGATGAAATACACGTCGTACCATCCTGAGAGATGAAATACACATCATACCATCCTGAGAGATTAAATACACGTAGTACCATCCTGAGAGATGAAATACACGTAGTACCATCCTGAGAGATGAAATACACGTAGTACCATCCTGTGAGATGAAATACACGTAGTACCATCCTGAGAGATGAAATACACATAGTACCATCCTGAGAGATGAAATACACGTAGTACCATCCTAAGAGATAAAATACACATAGTACCATCCTGTGAGATGAAATACACGTAGTACCATCCTGAGAGATGGAATACACGTAGTACCATCCCGAGAGATGAAATACACGTAGTACCATCCTGAGAGATGGAATGCACGTAGTACCATTCTGAGAGATGAAATACACGTAGTACCATCCCGAGAGATGAAATACACGTAGTACCATCCTGAGAGATGAAATACACGTCGTCCATCCTGTGAGATGAAATACACGTAGTACCATCCTGAGAGATGAAATACACGTAGTACCATCCTGAGAGATGAAATACACGTAGTACCATCCTGAGAGATGGAAATACACGTAGTACCATCCTGAGAGATGAAATACACTTAGTACCATCCTGAGAGATGATATACACGTAGTACCATCCTGAGAGATGAAATACACGTAGTACCATCCTGAGAGATGAAATACACATAGTACCATCCTGAGAGATGAAATACACGTAGTACCATCCTGAGAGATGAAATACACGTAGTACCATCCTGAGAGATGAAATACACGTAGTACCATCCTGAGAGATGAAATACACGTAGTACCATCCTGAGAGATGAAATACACATCATACCATCCTGAGAGATGAAATACACGTAGTACCATCCTGAGAGATGAAATACACGTAGTACCATTCTGAGAGATGAAATACACGTAGTACCATCCTAAAAGATGAAATACACGTAGTACCATCCTGAGAGATGGAATACACTCCCTACCATCCTGTTGCCGGTAGAGTTTCCACTTATTGTAGATATAGGAGCATGGGATTAATTACTAGTCAGAATTAGCCTTTCACCTCGCAGACCAGAGATTAACTGCTTTCTTATGAGCCGGGGAACCTCTTTCCTGCAAGTAATTTGTGGCATTTGCCGTATCCCAGCAGTATGTGGCTGCAGGCCTGCTCTGTGGGGTGACTATGCCCAGGGGAACCATTTTGTTGTAGCCCAGGGGTGAATAAACAAGGATTCGGATGCTCAGGAATTTCTTACACAAATCTTTTTTTCTTGATGCACCACAGAGTTTTTTGACGCAGGAAATTGGTATAATCAGAATGGATGACCCTGGGCGAAGATGTTGAAGGTGTCTAAGGGTTAAATCACCACACTTGGAAGCGCGGTCTCTGAAATTCACACAATAGGGCATTTTTATTAGAGGTGTGGCTGTTCGGTTTTATCCGGATTTACTCAGCTCTCAAATCGGGGTCATATTGTCTATCCAAAACATGTGACAGCCGACAGCCAATACGATCCCGATTTGAAATCCGAGTAAATCCGGATAAAACCGAACCCGCAAATCTGTAAATTTTATACGCACGGTTATTGCTCTAGCTGCAAAAAGTCTCTGGGCCAGGTGTACTAAGCTTAAAAGGCAATACAATGGAGAGTGATAAACCACCAGCCAATCAGCTCCTATGTGTCATTTTTCAAAATCAGCCAGTGGCATGACAGTTGCTGACAGCTGAATAATGGGCCCCATACATCAGCAATCACAATTTATGGATTTTCAGATATAGGGATATTTTGGCCAGATAAATGGATTTTACAATCTATCTGACTTTGCCCACACATTACAGATTTATTTCAGTGATCGGCAGATTTTTCCATCTAAAGATTGCATCTTCATATCTGGAAATTGCCCCAATCGATTGTCATTTCAGCTGTTCATAATGTAAATAGATGAAGAAGACGAATTGGGAATGCCCACACATCTAAAAAAGATCCGCAGATAATACCAGATTATTAAGCATGTTTAAAAACCTGATTAAGCAATCGATTGGCGATTTTGATTGGGATTGCCAAAAGGGGGAGCCCACACATCTAAAGTTAATTGTGGCAATCATCTCCATATCTGAAAATTGTCACAATTAATTGCTGATGTATGGGGCCCTTAACTCTTCTCCCCATAACAACCAACCCAAATCTAGCTCTCATTTACTTCTATAAGATGATAGCTACAACAGTGCCAGATTAACCACGGGGCGACAGGGGTGATCGCCCGGGGGCCCCCACACCAGCACTGCTGCAGCAGTGGCGGGCGGGCGGGTGGGCGGCAGGCAGAGGGGTCGGGCAGCGTGGGGTGGGCAGTCAGCGTCAGGGTCCCTGTGGCGCCTGGGCAGTCAGCGGCAGGGTCCCTGCGGTGGATGGGATGTCAGCGGCGGCGTCCCTGTGGCAGATGGGAACTAGTAGCGCTACTAGTTCCCATCCGCCTCAGGGACCCTGCCGCTGACATCCCATCCACCGCAGGGACCCTGCCGCTGACTGCCCATCTGCTACAGGGACCCTGCTGCCACCCCAGTGCTGCACGGATCCTGCTGAGGCACTGCACGGATCCCCGTTGCCCGGATCAGGTACCACCTGCCTCCGTCCAGGGGAGTACCACTCAATCCAGGGGGGGGGGGGGGGGGGCACCACAATTTGGTTGACCAGGGCCCCCCACAGACCTTAATCCAGCCCTGAGCTACAATATGATTGGTTGTTATATCTTACAATCCCCTCCTGCTCTTTAGAAGGTTAGATAAATATCCCCTTATTTATGTATGTAGATCGGTTTATTTATGACCACACAGGATAGCGACTTGCAAAGCGACAAGGAACAAGGAACATTGTAATCTGGGATTAATAAAATAACCCCCAAACACTAGGGAAATAAACGAGGCATTGACCCAAGAAAGTTATAATCTATAGGAGTTGTGTATGACACCCAAGTAGTGATTACACTGTGTAGCACTATTTGGTGTCGCTCATGCCATCCGTGATTGGCGGTACTTCCCTTTGAAGTGAATTCCATGTGTGTTAAACATTTTGCTTAATTAACTACCGTCCTGATTTACTGATATCTCCGAGAAGCAGCTCTCTCTGTTTGACGTTCATTTCCTATCAACTATTTTTGTTTCACATCTAAAATAGGAACAAACGAGGCTACGTTTACATTACAGGCAACATAAACGTACAAGACGTAGATGAAAGAGATTCTGCAGCATCTGTCAGATATGTTTATTTGGAGAAGGCCCCGGCGTTTACAGTAAGCAACACAACTGACACGTTACTGACTGGGGTATGCAAGCTATGTATATAAACTCATATATATATATATCTCTTCCATTTGGTCCATCTCTAAAAGAGAGTGAGAACAAATGGATATGATGCTGGGTAGAGGAACACCAAACATGTTCTACCATAAGGAACAAAACAGGGGTCAGCGCAACCCGCAACTATTCTGCAACGTTACAGCGATGTTGTTTGAGCTATTTGTGGTACGATGTAGAACAGTTCAGGTTCTTGAATATAATATTGGTAATGGCAGAAGATGAAATCTCCCGATGGCGGAAGAAGTCTCGGAGGAACCACCTTGCGTCACTTCCGGTTCCATCTGCAGCGGCATCAGCAGCAGCTCCCTGTGCTTTTGCCCGACCAGCAATCCACAGGAAGCTACCAATCAGATTCTCTCTATTATCTTCTAGAAGTTGCTAAATAAATAAGAAGTAGAATTTGATTGGTTGGTAGGGGCAACATCCCATCTTCAATAGGACTCCTATCTTGGTAAATTTACCCCTTTGAGGGAGGTGGGCCCCAAACCATTCTCTTTGCGCCCATGAGGTGTAAAGTTGCTCCTGGTCTAAAAGGATGGGAAAACCAGTTTGACTTAGAAATAAACGGGTTGGGATCATTTGGTCTACAACATGATGGTCGACAGTCAGTAGGTCGACACCATTAGGTCGACATGGGAAAAGGTCGACATGGTTCTAGGTCGAAAGGTCATTAGTTTGACATGTCGTTAGTTCGACAGGTCATTAGTTCGACAATGTCTAGGTTGACAGTCAAAAGGTCGACATGGGGTTTTTCACTGTTTTTTCACCTGGATGTCAACACAGTCGACATGGACAAAAGTGCACCGCATCCCCTCACATCGCTCGCTGTGCTCAGCACACTATTTTATTCTCCCACCACGCCCTAGTGGATGGTAGGGCAGGAAATACCGCCTGTCGGCACATGTGGGCTCAGAAAACAGTGAAAAATCCAATGTCGACCTTTTGACTGTCGACCTAGACACTGTCGAACTTATAACCTGTCGAACTAACGACCTGTCGAACTAATGACTTTTCGACCTAGAACCATGTCGACCTTTTCCTATGTCGACCTAGACCAATGTCGACCTTTCCCCATATCGACCTAATGGTGTTGACCTAATGACTGTCGACCATTATGCTGTAGACCAAATGACCGCATCCCAAATAAACATAGCACTTTAAAAGCCCTTCACGAATATATACGGTATATATATATATATATTCATGAAGGGCTTATAAAGTATATATATAATATTTAATATATGATTTTCTTCCCTACTCATTATTCACAACTATCACCTCTGGCAATCTTTCCCGAGTGGAACAGATTTTCTCACTTTAATAAATAGACAATAAACATTTTTCAGTTTCTACACCCCACTAGCTCCTGGGAGCAGACAGGCGAAGCTCAGAGATTGGCGCTTCTGTGTTACACACGTCTTTATTTTGTAATAGAATACAGTTTGTCTATAAACATCTAATTATATTCCGGGTTGGTTATCCCTTATCCAAAATGCCTGGGACCAGAAGAATTTGGGATAACACATTGGGGCAGATGTATTAACCAGCGTTAAGTGCAAAAATGCACTTAACGCTGGTTAACTGGGGGGGATTACGTCTGTCCCTAATGTATTACTAGCGCACCTAACGTGCGCTAGTGACAGCCCGCCGAGTTACGCTCGGCGGGGCTGTCCCTGCAATCCCCCCCAGGGATTAACGGCCGGGGCGATGTATTAACAGCCTTCAAGGCGTTAATTCGCCCCGGCCGCTTCGCCAGCTCAGGGCTAGCGTTGTCCTATCCCCCACTATGGGGACAACGCTAGCCCTGCGTCTGGCTTGGGCTGCGCTGGAGATCTCGCGGTTTTTGCGAAATCTCGCGCATGCCCAGTAAGCCGGGCAGGGGGGGGCGACGGGGAGTGCGCATGTGCGGGGCGGCGAGGGAGCCGATAAGGAGAGCCGTTAACGCTGGGCATAACGGCTCTCCTTATCGGCTTGGGGGATGTTAATACATCTCCCCATAACGAGTGCCCGCTTCTCCTCGTTATGCAGGAGAAGCGGGACTCGTTATTTCACAAACGTAACAAGCTTAATGATACATCTGCCCCATTATTTCGTATTTCAGAATTTTTTTTATATTTCAATGAGGTATCTTGCATTTATGTTGTACAAACACATCAAACACATGAAATGCACACAAATATATTTTATTTGTGCATAAAACAAGGTTTCAAGACATGAAACAAAATTTGTGTCCAATCTCAGGTACTGAATGTAAATGCCAAGCAATCATTGTATTGCACATATTTACTGCCAGTTACATATCATGTCCTCAGTAGTGCCAGTTCCATATCATGTCCCCAGTAGTGCCAGTTCCATATCATGTCCTCAGTAGTGCAAGCTACATATCATGTCCCCAGTAGTGCCAGTTACAGATGCCCCAGTAGTGCCAGTTACATATCATGTCCCCAGTAGTGCCAGTTACATATCATGTCCTCAGTAGTGCCAGTTACATATCATGTCCCCAGTAGTGCCAGTTATATAGCATGTACCCAGTAGTGCCAGTTACATGTCATGTCCCCAGTAGTGCCAGTTACATATCATGTCCCCAGTAATGCCAGTTACATAATATCATGTTCCCAATAGTGCCAGTTACATATCATGTCCCCAGTAGTGCCAGTTACATATCATGTCCCCAGTAGTGCCAGTTACATATCATGCCCACAGTAGTGCCAGTTACATATCATGTCCCCAGTAGTGCCAGTTACATCATATCATGTCGCCAGTAGTGCCAGTTACAGATCATGTCCCCAGTAGTGCCAGTTACATATCATGTCCCCAGTAGTGCCAGTTACATATCATGTCGCCAGTAGTGCCAGTTACAGATCATGTCCCCAGTAGTGCCAGTTACATATCATGTCCCCAGTAGTGCCAGTTACATATCAGGTCCCCAGTAGTGCCAGTTACATATCATGTCTCCAGTAGTGCCAGTTACATATCAGGTCCCCAGTAGTGCCAGTTACATATCATGTCCCCAGTAGTGCCAGTTACATATCAAGTCTCCAGTAGTGCCAGTTACATATCATGTCTCCAGTAGTGCCAGTTACATATCATGTCCCCAGTAGTGCCAGTTACATATCATGTCCCCAGTAGTGCCAGTTACATAGCATGTCCCCAGTAGTGCCAGTTACATATCATGTCCCCAGTAGTGCCAGTTACATATCATGTCTCCAGTAGTGCCAGTTACATAGCATGTCTCCAGTAGAGCCAGTTACATATCATGTCCCCAGTAGTGCCAGTTACATATCATGTCCCCAGTAGTGCCAGTTACATATCATGTCCCCAGTAGTGCCAGTTACATATCAGGTCTCCAGTAGTGCCAGTTACATATCAGGTCCCCAGTAGTGCCAGTTACATATCATGTCTCCAGTAGTGCCAGTTACATATCATGTCTCCAGTAGTGCCAGTTACATATCATGTCCCCAGTAGTGCCAGTTACATATCATGTCTCCAGTAGTGCCAGTTACATATCAGGTCCCCAGTAGTGCCAGTTACATATCATGTCCCCAGTAGTGCCAGTTACATATCATGTCTCCAGTAGTGCCAGTTACATATCAGGTCCCCAGCAGTGCCAGTTACATATCATGTCCCCAGTAGTGTCAGTTACATATCATGTCTCCAGTAGTGCCAGTTACATATCATGTCTCCAGTAGTGCCAGTTACATATCATGTCCCCAGTAGTGCCAGTTACATATCATGTCCCCAGTAGTGCCAGTTACATATCATGTCCCCAGTAGTGCCAGTTACATATCATGTCTCCAGTAGTGCCAGTTACATATCAGGTCCCCATTTGTGCCAGTTACATATCAGGTCCCCAGTAGTGCCAGTTACATATCATGTCTCCAGTAGTGCCAGTTACATATCAGGTCCCCAGTAGTGCCAGTTACATATCATGTCCCCAGTAGTGCCAGTTACATATCAAGTCTCCAGTAGTGCCAGTTACATATCATGTCTCCAGTAGTGCCAGTTACATATCATGTCCCCAGTAGTGCCAGTTACATATCATGTCCCCAGTAGTGCCAGTTACATAGCATGTCCCCAGTAGTGCCAGTTACATATCATGTCCCCAGCAGTGCCAGTTACATATCAGGTCTCCAGCAGTGCCAGTTACATATCAGGTCCCCAGCAGTGCCAGTTACATATCATGTTCCCAGTAGTGCCAGTTACATATCATGTCTCCAGTAGTGCCAGTTACATATCATGTCCCCAGTAGTGCCAGTTACATATCATGTCTCCAGTAGTGCCAGTTACATATCAGATCCCCAGTAGTGCCAGTTACATATCATGTCCCCAGTAGTGCCAGTTACATATCATGTCTCCAGTAGTGCCAGTTACATATCAGGTCCCCAGTAGTGCCAGTTACATATCATGTCCCCAGTAGTGCCAGTTACATATCATGTCTCCAGTAGTGCCAGTTACATATCATGTCTCCAGTAGTGCCAGTTACATATCATGTCCCCAGTAGTGCCAGTTACATATCATGTCCCCAGTAGTGCCAGTTACATATCATGTCCCCAGTAGTGCCAGTTACATATCATGTCCCCAGTAGTGCCAGTTACATATCATGTCTCCAGTAGTGCCAGTTACATATCAGGTCCCCAGTAGTGCCAGTTACATATCAGGTCCCCAGTAGTGCCAGTTACATATCATGTCTCCAGTAGTGCCAGTTACATATCAGGTCCCCAGTAGTGCCAGTTACATATCATGTCCCCAGTAGTGCCAGTTACATATCAAGTCTCCAGTAGTGCCAGTTACATATCGTGTCTCCAGTAGTGCCAGTTACATATCATGTCCCCAGTAGTGCCAGTTACATAGCATGTCCCCAGTAGTGCCAGTTACATATCATGTCCCCAGCAGTGCCAGTTACATATCAGGTCTCCAGTAGTGCCAGTTACATATCAGGTCCCCAGCAGTGCCAGTTACATATCATGTTCCCAGTAGTGCCAGTTACATATCATGTCTCCAGTAGTGCCAGTTACATATCATGTCTCCAGTAGTGCCAGTTACATATCATGTCCCCAGTAGTGCCAGTTACATATCATGTCTCCAGTAGTGCCAGTTACATATCATGTCCCCAGTAGTGCCAGTTACATATCATGTCCCCAGTAGTGCCAGTTACATATAATGTCTCCAGTAGTGCTTTTAGCTTCTTCTTTTTTTCTTTTTTTTCACACTTTCTGGAATGTATGGTTTTCGGGAATTATTTGGATAACAGACAATGTAAAAGTGAATCCAATATATATATGTTCTGTGCGGTTAATTATAATATTACGTGACCATTGAGGCGGGGATAGCAATTCTTCATTGTCAGAATCTGATGGAGGGCAAGACGAGGCGATGCTGGTAAATTAAATTGTTACAGACTTTGGATTCTGGCCTTTTCCAGATCATTTGCTGACAGCTTACAGGACATTCATATTCAATGTATATTTCTTTAAAAAGAAGCACTATAAGACTATCTCCTATATATTTGGCTACATCTGTCACTCAAAGTGGGTGTCTGTGTCTATAACGCTCTGTTCCTGGACTTTCCTCTTAATGTGTGATTGCCTTCATCTGTGCTGAACACCTTTCTGAGAAATTAACCTGTTTAAAACAGGTGATGGCAATCATACATTAAGGGGAAGTCTAGAAACAGAGCATTGTGTCCCTCCTGGAGAGGGTCATGTTGGGAGGTATGTGACAGAGAACCAGCCCAGTGAGCCCACAGACAGTGCCAGACACCCACTGCCTTCCCATGTTGCCCAGCACTGCTACTCCACAGCCACCAGGTGAGCGCCCCCCTCCCGCGATTTGCGGCAAAACCTCCCCCCCCGCGCCCCCCCCTCCCGCGATTCGCGGCAAAAACACCCGCTCCCCCGCGACCCCCCCTACCGCGATTCGCAGCAAAAACACCCCCGCGACCCCCCCTCCCGCGATTCGCTGCAAAAAGAACCCCCCCACGACCCCTCCCGCAATTCGCGGCATAACCACCACCCCGCGACCCCCCCCTCCCGCGAATCGCGGCAAACCCTCCCCCGTGACCCCCCCCCCCCCCGATTTGCGGAAAAAACACCCCCCCTGCGACCTCCCTCCCGCGATTCGCGGCAAAAAGACCCCCCCCCGCGACCCCCCCTTGCACGATTGGCGGCACCCCCCCTGCGACCCCCCTCCCGCGATTCGCGGCACCCCCCCCCCCTCGCAATTCGCAGCAGCCCCAGGATTAAATGGCACATGCAAAACACTGACATGGCTATGGTCGACAATGAAAAAGGTTGACATGAGTTTTTGAAGATTTATTTTTAATTTTTTCATATTCATTGTCATGTGTCGACATGGACACCAATGAAGTGGCACACTTATGTCAACATTTACATGTGTTGACCTTTCTGTGTTGATTTTTTTCTTGTGGCGATTCCCGTCACACCCCCCGCAACCCCCCCTCCGGCGATTCGCGGCACCCCCCCGCAAACCCCCCCCCCTCCCGCAATTCGCGGCAACCCCCCACCGGAACCCCCATGAACCCCGCTCTCCCGCGATTCGCGGCAACCCCCCCCTCCCGCAAATCGCGGCACCCCCCGCTATTCGCGGCAGCCCCAGGATTAAATGGCACATGAATTTTTGAATGTTTTCATATTCATTGTCATGTGTCAACATGGACACCAATGAAGTGGCACACTTATGTCAACATTTACATGTGTTGACCTTTCTGTGTTGATTTTTTCTTGTGGCGATTTGCGTCACACCCCCCCCCCCCACAACCCCCACTCCCACGATTCACGGCACACACACACACACCTCCCCCGCGATTCTCGGCACCCCACCCCGTGACCCCCCCTCCCGTGATTCATGGCACACCCCCGCGACCCCCCCTCCCATGATACGCCGCAACCCCCGCCCCGTAACCCCCCCTCCCGCGATTCGCGGCACCCACCCCCGCGACCCCCCCTCCCGCAATTCGCGGCACCCCCCACGATTCGCGGCAGCTCCAGAATTAAATTGCACATGGAAAACACTGACATGGCTATGGTCGACAATGAAAAAGGTTGACATGAGTTTTTGAAGTTTTTTTTTTTCATTTTTTGAATGTTTTCATATTCATTCTCATGTGTCGACATGGACACCAATGAAGTGCCACACTTATGTCAACATTTACATGTGTTGACCTTTCTGTGTTGATTTTTTCTTGTGGCGATTCGCGTCACACCCCCCCCCCGCAACCCCCACTCCCGCGATTCACGGCACACAAAACCCCCCGCGATTCTTGGCACCCCAATTCGCCGCAAACCCCGCCCCCGCCCCCGTAACCCCCCTCCCGCGATTTGCGGCAACCCACCCCGCGACCCCCCTCCCGCGATTCTCTGCAATCCCTCCCCTCCCGCGATTCGCAGCATCCACCCCCCCCACAACCCCCCCTCCTGCAATTCACGGCACCCCCCGCGACCCCCCCTCCTGTAATTCGCGGCACCCTCCGCGACCCCCCCTCCCGCGATTCGCGGACACCTAAGTTGCAATACAGGGCATCTTTCATACAATTCTAACCATATTTCTCATATACAAACGTTCACAAATTAAGGGGGCGCAGCCCCTTACGACGGTGTGAAGAGCGCCCGTAGGGCGCGATGAATCACCTAGTAAGGTAATATGTAAGAAGACGCATCGGCCCCACTGTAAAAGCATGTGCGTTCCAGGCAGCTGTGGAGCCTCAATAATAATAATAATAATAATAATTTTATTTATATAGCGCTCTTCCTCCAATAGGACTCAAGGCGCTTAACCGATAGAAACAGGAAAAACAGTACAGTACAGGAACAATAGACGGTACTTGTTTCCTAGCACGGCCACAACGATCATGATCGTGGGCATCGTGAGAAAAATCGGGGGCATCGCGGCCATCGCAAGCACTAAAAAAATCGGGTGCGATGGTCGCGACGCGATGCCCGCGATTTCCCCATAGGGAACAATGTTAAATTCCTCAATTTAGCGCGATTTCCCATAGGAAACAAGGTTAAATGGGTCAATTTACCCAAATCATCATAGGGAACAATGTTAAATGGGCCATAAACCCCCCAAAACACCCCTGAACAGTGAAATGTCCCCCCAAAAGTATTTGACGCCACCCCACGATCAACGCGAACCCGAAGCGTGGCGAGCGGCGGCGGTACGCGTCCTCCGACCTTTTCATACCCCCACTATCCACTAGGGCGTGGAGTTGAGAATAGAATAGTGTGGCGAGCGCAGCGAGCCACCGAGCCCGAAGCGTGGCGAGCGCAGCAAGCCCCGCGAGGGGACGCGGATACCTGTGAAGCCCGCGAAGGGACGCGTTTACCTGTGAAGGTATCCGCGTCCCCTCGCGGGGCTCGCTGCGCTCGCCACGCTTCGGGCTCCGTGGCTCGCCACACTATTCTATTCTCAACTCCACGCCCTAGTGGATAGTGGGGGTATGAAAAGGTTGGAGGACGCGTACCGCCGCCCCTCGCGGGCTTGCTGCGCTCGCCACGCTTCGGGTTCGCGTTGATCGTGGGGTGGCGTAAAGTACTTTTGGGGGGACATTTCACTGTTCTGGGGTGTTTTTGGGGCTTTCTGGCCCATTTACCATTGTTCCCTATGATGATTTGGTGAAATTGAGGTATTTAACATTGTTCCCTATGAGAAATCGGGGGCATCGCGGGTACATTGAGCCATTTCACATTGTTTCCTATGGGGAAATCGTGGGCATTGCGTCTGGACCATTTAAGGCTTTTTTAGCCGCATACGACGCGACCGACGCGATTTTGACTATTTTCAATGCATTTCAATGGGAAAATCGGGGGCATCGCGTCGGTCGCGTCGTATACCACTAAAAATGACACACGATGCCCGCGATTGTGGCCGTGCTAGGAAACAAGTACCCAATAAACTACAGAAAAGCTTTACATTAACTATACTTAAGGGAATTATGTAAATGATTGAGAAAACAGGAAAGTCTTGAGTCTGTTTTTACAGAATTCTAGAGTAGGGGTATCTCGAACTGTGTGGGGAAGTGAGTTCCATAGAGTCGGAGCAGCAATATTTGATAAAGGTGAAACAAGGTTGGTTTTGCCTATTAAAAAAGAAAGTTGCTTTATGTTTTAAGGCTGAAATCTCACAACTGTCTGCAACTTGCAAGCTACTTAGTTACACTTAGGCCTTGGGGTTGTTCATTTTTGCTTAGGTTTTTATTCAAGGTGCTTTTAATGTTTTACAATTTTCTATGTGTCTATAATTACCATAGCAACCACAGTCATGACATAATGGGGGAAATGTACTAAGATGTGTATTCTACTTCACATGTGATGTTGCTATGGGCAACCAATCAGTTAAGCCTTGCATACAGTTAAGCCTCGTCCCTATACCGGTAAACGCCGTGATTCACGGCTCCTTGGGGAGGAGCTGGTGCTAAATGACACCATTTGCATCATTTTAGCCCCTTCCCATCCCCAAAAGAGATGCAAATGCCGATATTTAACCGGCAGAGGGGAGGGTGCAGGGGCTGGTGGGGGACCCCAATAAATGCAGGAGGCTTGCCCACCCTTCTGGGGGGCCATGAGGGAGACTTGATTTTCCCAGCCATTCCAGGAGGGTAGGTAAGTATGGGCTGCCATCATTATGTCTGCAGTGGCTGTGTGTGATGTCACACAGGTGTTGCCACCCCCAAACAGTCTGGTCACACCTGTGCTGTCCTGACTGTGCCCCAACAACTCAGAGTTGATGTTACAGAGGCATACCTCCCAACTTCTGTCCTGAAGTTGTCACAGCGTCTATTCTACTAGATTGGGGGGTCTCCCAACTGCCACCCCCGGCAGCGGGACAATGCCTGCCACGGGTGGGACAGCGGGACAGGACCCGAAAATCGGGACTATCCCGCTGTAATCGTGACAGTTGGGAGGTATGCAGAGGGTGGTGTATAGGGTTCCGACAGTCGGGATCCCGACAGTCATTAGTCCGACGTCGGGATCCCAACTGGCCGGACTCAGACAGCATGGCGAGCGCAACAAAGCCTCGGTACGCTCACCACCTATTCTATTCTCCCTTTATGGCAGTCGTGGGCCCCCTTGAGGGAGAATAGCCGGTGGCCGCCGGAAACCCGTCTGTCTGTGTTTTAACAGTCGGGATCCCGACTGTCGGGACCCCATCCGGCACCCGTTACAGAAACCCGGGTCGCCACCCTGTCTATGCCCCCACCGACCCTTAGACTGCTGTTGCATTTTAAGCAATGTGAGTGCAGTTTAAGCGGCCGCGCACATCCGTGCATGCACAGATTGCCAACAATTGCCAAATAGCGATTCTCAGTAATCTGCATTCGTTCTTGAATAAGGTCAATTGTTCGCTAACAATATCGCATAGTGTGTACCCAGCTTCAGGCAACTGTCTCAGCATGGAATCTTATGAACAAATATAAATGATCAATCAGCAATAGTTTAAATGAATGGTTTCTACCTTGTTATATATAATTAAGAAAAAAGTGACACTGCTGTATACAGTTTATGTATTTTGCAGCATATATAATACATAGAAAATGGTTTATAGTACTTATATATATTATGCTAGCGAAATTGGATGAGAAACGGTTATAAGTCAGGCTGGTTTACCTTTATAATTTAAAATAACACCCCCCCCCCCCCTTCCCTCCGCCCGTCCATCATCCTGCACATAAATAACCTGCAGGTTGTACTTTCTATACTAAACACAGCCTCAGGGGGTTTCCCCATTCTTCAGTTTCCTACCCAAAACAAGAAAAAGCCTTGAAATATGAGCTGTTTGACCGCCATTAATCAGGTAAAATGAGAGACAGCAAAAATAATAAGTCCCCAAACACATAATATCAGGTTTGTGTTTTTTCTTGGACAATGTCTGAAAATGAAGAACGGTTACTTTAGCTTTTGTGTTTACCTAAAGTAGAAATATCCCCAAACACTGAGTAAAATGGACGCATAAAACAGCTCAATAAATAACCTTATATGTAAGCAAGCGATACAGCACAATCCTCCTGCCGAGACACAACGGACTCTTTGTCAGTTTGAACTTTAGGTTTCCTGGTAGTTATTTATTGTTTACCTACCAAGTTGTGTGTTTTGTTTTTGCTTTTATTGTTTGTGTCCATGTTTTGCTTTCTTCAAATAACGTTTTGGTCTTGTTTGTTTATTCCTCGACAAAACTTGATGTGAAACATTGTGGATGGAAATGAGCACAAACGCTGCATATTTTGTAGCAAAGCTCCCCCTGTATAGTTTGTTTTGTTTTTTAATACTTTATGGTTTTAGTGCTGAATTAGGGAACCCACAGGACAGCGAATCCTAGCAAGCTCTGTGGATTTTACAGCTACCTGGAACTAATTCCACAATGGGTATGAGTAGTAGGGTTGACACTATGAAAGTCAACAGAAATTAGGTCGGCACTAAAGTAAAGGTTGACACCTGATATAGGTCGACATGGCTAAAGGAACTGTATCAGAGCTGTATCAGAGCTGTGTAAGAGCTGTGTAAGAGCTGGTGTCAGAGCTGTATCAGAGCTGGTGTCAGACCTGGATCTGAGCTGTATCAGAGCTGGTATCAGAGCTGTGTCAGAGCTGTGTCAGAGCTGGTGTCAGAGCTGTATCAGAGCTGGTATCAGAGCTGGTGTCAGAGCTGGTGTCAGAGCTGTATCAGAGCTGGTGTCAGAGCTTTATCAGAGCTGGTGTCAGAGCTGATGTCAGAGCTGGTGTCAGAGCTGTGTCAGAGCTGGTGTCAGAGCTGTATCAGAGCTGGTGTCAGAGCTGTATCAGAGCTGTGTCAGAGCTTTATCAGAGCTGGTGTCAGAGCTGTATCAGAGCTGGTGTCAGAGCTTTATCAGAGCTGGTATCAGAGCTGTATCAGAGCTGTGTAAGAGCTGGTATCAGAGCTGTATCAGAGCTGGTGTCAGAGCTGTATCAGAGCTGTGTCAGAGCTTTATCAGAGCTGGTGTCAGAGCTGTATCAGAGCTGGTGTCAGAGCTGTATCAGAGCTGGTGTCAGAGCTGTATCAGAGCTGGTGTCAGAGCTGGTATGAGCTGTATCAGAGCTGGTATCAGAGCTGTGTCAGAGCTGTATCAGAGCTGTGTCAGAGCTTTATCAGAGCTGTATCAGAGCTGGTGTCAGAGCTGTATCAGAGCTGGTGTCAGAGCTGTATCAGAGCTGGTGTCAGAGCTGGTATGAGCTGTATCAGAGCTGGTATCAGAGCTGTGTCAGAGCTGGTATCAGAGCTGGTGTCAGAGCTGTATCAGAGTTGGTGTCAAAGCTGGTATCAGAGCTGGTATGAGCTGTATCAGAGCTGGTATCAGAGCTGTATCAGAGCTGGTGTCAGAGCTGTGTCAGAGCTGTATCAGAGCTGGTGTCAGAGCTGGTGTCAGAGCTGGATCTGAGCTGGATCTGAGCTGTATCAGAGCTGGTGTCAGAGCTGGTATGAGCTGTATCAGAGCTGGTATCAGAGATGTGTCAGAGCTGGTATCAGAGCTGGTGTCAGAGCTGTATCAGAGTTGGTGTCAAAGCTGGTATCAGAGCTTGTATGAGCTGTATCAGAGCTTGTATCAGAGCTGTATCAGAGCTGGTGTCAGAGCTGATGTCAGAGCTGTATCAGAGCTGGTGTCAGAGCTGTATCAGAGCTGTATCAGAGTTGGTGTCAAAGCTGGTATCAGAGCTGTATCAGAGCTGGATCTGAGCTGTATCAGAGCTGGTATCAGAGCTGGATCTGAGCTGGATCAGAGCTGGTGTCAGAGCTGGTATCAGAGCTGGATCTGAGCTGTATCAGAGCTGGTGTCAGAGCTGGTATCAGAGCTGGAAGTAATAAAAGATGTAAAACTTTTTTTTTTGCGTCTGTTTAAAATAAATGGGTGTTTAGTCTATAAAATCTGCTTAGCTACATTGAGTTTTAAAAGCTATTTAAACATTGCCAGTGAGGATGATTGAATTCATATGCTGAAAAAAAGTACATTTAAATGGTTTAGATTTTTTTTAATAAAACATAATTTAATTGACAATATAACAAGTGGTGGCTTAGCCTGCAGGTCAGAGCACTGGTCAGGTCACCAGTTATTCTTATGATTTCCTAGACACATAAGCCAAAACACATAAATGTTAAGTGCAAAATCAGAGCCAGAAATATTATTTCCATTATTCATTTCTTTATGAACAGGAATCAGTCATGGCTATTAGAAAATATTATCCAAGCACATAGAAGTGAGGTGGAATATTCTTTTTGGAGTTCAGGCCAAAGCTTTGATTTAAAAAAAAAAAAAGAGACAAACTTGGTTAAAATGCCATTTCCTTTATTATATGACCTTCTTACCCATATTCCTGGCGTTATAGATAGGATCCCCTGCGGGTGCTAGTAAGGGAGCTCCAGGAGAGAGTTGTTTGGGGGTGTGTTGCAACAAATGTGTCATGATGGCTCCACCTCTGCTTTACAGTACTGCGAGGGCAGGGCCATAATGATAGAGTCAGGGGTGGATTGGGCCACCGGAAAACCGGGCCATTTCTGGGCCGGCCCAAAAGTCATTAAAAGGGGCCGGCCGCGCTCCACCATGGGCTGGCTGGGCCACGTGCAGCGGCCGCAGCACTTTGCCCAACTCCAAAATGGCTGCTGTGCATGTGCGCGCAGCACCTACCAGGCTCCCACCTCCCAGCTCCCGTTCCCAGCAGCAGGTGAGCTGAACCACCCCGCCCCCTGGGCATACCGCCGCAGCCAACCACCCCCCGGCACGGGCTACCCTCTTTGGGTTTGGAAGCGCTCCCTCAAAAACTGAGTCTATCAGTCATTCCAAGGGAACAGGCGAGTATGGGTTTACCTACTGTGATAAATGTTATACTAATATCCGCTAATTGAATTTTACACTAAAGGTGCCCATACACTAGTAAGATTTATCTTCAGATCTGGCTGGTTGGAACAAAAACATGGTTATGGATGAGTGACAGTTTGTCAGTTCTCCAGCATTTCCAAGCAAATGGTCAACTGTCATTTGCTCTCATCCATAACCATGTTTTTGTTCCAACCAGACAGATCTGCAGATAAATCTGCGTGTGTATGGCCACCTTTAGATTTAAAATTGATATCAGGGATGGATACAGACATGGAAGGGGGGGGGGGGGGCGAAGGGGGTGATCGCCTCCTCTCGGCCCACACAGCATACTACTAGTGTCTTACTGTGAGCACGTGCTGGGCGGGTGACGTCTGTGTGTGTCAGTGCCGACACATTTTGAGCTCTGTGTCAGAGTGAGAGCACGCCCCCAACGGTGACTCCCAGCCCGGCTGTGCCCAGCCCTACCCAGCAGCAGCAGGAGGAGTCGGCGGAGTGGGGACATCTCGCACAACCTGGCTGCACCGGGAGGAAGTTGTCCGTGCAGCTGCAGCTGGGGATGGGGGTGAGCGGCACAGGAGAACCAGCTGCCCCATCCCTGGTGACACCTGAGCACGGACAGGGCGAATGCAGTGTCATAGCACTGGGCTGGGGCTGTACTGAGCACAGGACACTTCGGGTTACTTAAATATAGTTGTTGGTAGGGGACTGGGAATGGGACGAGTCAGGGTTGGGAAGGGGAGGAGTTGGGACTGGAGGGGTGTCATCCCCCCCCGAAGAAAAGTCTAGATCCACCCCTGGTACTTACAGAGAGGCTACACCCACTACAACCATTGGGTTTCCTTGATATCTACCATGATGTGACAACTGACAACACACTCAGCGGCAAACACAGGATTTTTAGAGGGGGGTTTTGAAATGTAATCCAAAGTCTCCCACCCTTCAGCGCAAGTATGCTTTTTATACACTGGATACTCTACAGATGGTCTGTAGTATAGGCGTATCAAACATTTAAATAAGATAAGTTGTCAGGAAAAGGTTAAACATATAATAATAAATACACAAACATAATAGAACCAGTACTGCACTTTCTAAGCTCAAATTCTCCCACTTTATGGTAAGGCTCCTGTCTCTTCCTCCTGGCAGCTGCTCTCTGGTCCATTACGATGTTTGAGGGCTCAGATCCACACATACAGTAAATGTGGTAGAAGAAGCTGGTACACTGGGCAGGTGCAGCAGCTCTGCTCTGTCCCTTACACTGCATGATGTGGTGGCAGCTCCGCTCTGTCCCTTACACTGCATGATGTGGTGGCAGCTCCGCTCTGTCCCTTACACTGCATGATGTGGTGGCAGATCCGCTCTGTCCCTTACACTGCATGATGTGGTGGCAGCTCCGCTCTGTCCCTTACACTGCATGGTGTGGTGGCAGCTTCGCTCTGTCCCTTACACTGCATGATGTGGTGGCAGCTCCGCTCTGTCCCTTACACTGCATGATGTGGTGGCAGCTCCGCTCTGTCCCTTACACTGCATGATGTGGTGGCAGCTCGATTAATCATATTATATACCAGCTATTATTGTTACAATGTAATGCACTTGCAAAGAGGAGGAGCTTTCCGGGCAACCAGAAGCCCCCCGCCCCCTGCATTTGCCTATCACATTGTCTGTATTTTAGAAAGGAGCAAGGAAAGTATCTCCAGAACACAGAAGACAGTGGGGGGAACCTCAAGATCTGGTGGACTCTCAGAATTTTCTCACTTACAAACCATTACTCTATTATATAGCCAGGCTAAAATGGCAGATCCTCTTGTTATATTTATATGAATATATGGCCCTACAGGGCTATACTGTTGGAGCATAGGAATGTTATAATACACGCAACTTAAGTAATCCTGTTCCTGGCCTTATGAGAGAAAGGGCCTAATATGGGTTATACTTACTGTACTTCTATTGTTTATTTATCCCAAATGTACTGCAAAACCTGCACCCATGTGTACACACCACTGATCTCTGACATCCTAACTGCTGAGTAGCTACTGGCACTGGCAGGACACAAACACAAGAGGGTTCTACATTAACTTATTCAATATAACTTTGCTGATTCAACTCTTGTATTCTAAATTGCATTCTACTTATTATCAATATTATCAAATTTACCGAAGTTTTTATTGATCCTTTTTTTATAGGCTGAAATGTTTAAAGCGAGGAGCATCAAGACTATTATAAATTATAAGGACGACATAGGAGAAAAATTATGAAGACGTTTTCATATTGACTATAAATTTAGATTAAAGTCCCTTAATATGGATCCTACCAAATACATGCTGCATTATATGGCCATTTTTTGATTGGTTTTGAAAACCTCAAATCTGATTACTAAAGTATTCCCAGTACGATTGCCAGCAGTGCCGTAACAATGGCACTGCAGTCCAAGCAGTGGCTTGGGGGAGCCTGCGCTGTTTGGGCACACGGTCTCTGCAAATTTCAATGGGTCTGACTGTCCGTATGGAAGCTGCTGAAAATGTCCCTCCAAAAATGGCTTCCACCTTGGAGGAGATAGATGCTACAGATGGATAGATCCTAGAGGTCCTACTGGGTAGCTTATATCGCTATCCGGAAATTACAGATTCCGGGGAGCGCACATCTCTAGCTGGTGTGGTGCCTGCCCATGGCACACCCCTTGGCACGGATCGTTTCCATGCTTTCTCAAGGGAGCCATCCAGTTGCTGGCAGGAATGCACAGAGTGGACCAGACACTCAAATCCTCCATTAAGGTGCTTATGTATGTACCCATTACAGACACGGCAGTGTATGTATGGCACAGTGGGTAATACTGTATAGCATCTAGGTTGGAATAAGCAAACACCCAGGATGGTCATTTAGCATAAAATCAGTTTTTTTTTTGCTACAGGTGGTGATAGAAACATGCCACTAACTGCTCCAAGGTCTTATTGATGTTTCTGCCAAGACGGATAAACCAGGGTACCACTTACTCCACATCACTTGTTTATATCAATGGGTTGGTGCCAAATGGTCCACTTGAAATATGTCGACCGGTTTCACAGATGATTATTGTCCTGTATCCACAATCCAGCTGTTGAGTGAAATGAATGACCAGTCAGTGTTCTCTAATAGAAGTATCGTGTAAAATCATTGTAGGTGAGAAACGGCCATTCCCCATCTACAGTGATTATACACGATTCCTCCATTAGAGAACACTAACTGGTCATTCATATCGCTCAACAGCTTGGTTGTAAACCTTCCCATTGGCACGCCAAAGTAACTAATCCCTCGATGTTATGAAGTCTCTGGCATTGGAGGATGTTATTGGTGGCAATAAACTGATCCTAATTGAGGGCAAGTTTGTTTCGGATCCACTCCAGGTAGTATTGGGTGGATGTGTAGACCCCTGGCTTTCTGGCTCTTCCACAGCCGGTTCCCCAGCTCGTTATTCCGAGTACTGTGTAGTACTTAGAGTTGGGTTCTCTGCACATCAATGGTCCTCCGCTGTCACCCTACATGGAATAGGAAATATGACAATCAATAGGAATACCGGATAACTTTGTCATTTGTCCTGAATCTTACACACAAAAACCTATCAACAGGAATAAACGGAACTTGGTCTCAAATTTACAGTGAAGGTGCGATCACCATAAGCTGGTGTTCTGTATTACAGAAATAGAGACAACCTTGTACACATTGTTTCCCTACTGTATGCAGGGGCACCAGAATGTTTTCAGCTTGGTGTGGGCCTTGAAAATGACCCATACCCCTGGTACTTCTATGGTGCCAGCTCCTCTCTCCCTCCTGTACCGCCTCTAACTAACAGTTTCGGTACTTGTGTAGTTTCACGGCGCCACCGCGCGCACAGTCTGTTAGAAACTTGGCAGCTTGCCAGACTCTGTGCGCGTGCCGCTCTAGCTGTTATCCTAGCTGTTCTTAGCGCTACATTGCCAGCGTAGCGTGTGCGCGTGCCACTCTAGCTGTTCTCATTGCAGCGCTATGCTATCAGCGTAGCGTAACGTACACGCTACAATTGAGACGCTTTAGCGTCAGAATCCCGAGTCCTTGCAAGCCGCTAAGAAGGGGGTTATCTGGATTCAGACGCTAATGCGTCTGAATTTGGTAGGGTGTAGGGGTACATAGGGGTGCACTGTGCAAAACACTCCTAAACCTGTTCACAATGACACTAGTCGACAAAACAGCTGTCAACCTTGTTAATTCCACTATCCACGTCAACCCGAAGCGTGGCGAGCGTAGCGAGCGCAGCGAGGGGCGGCGGTACGCGTCCTACGACCTTTTCATACCCCCACTATCCACGTCGGAGTTGAAAATATAAAGTGTGGCGAGCGCAGCGAGCCACCGAGCCCGAAGCGTGGCGAGCGTAGCGAGCCCCGCGAGGGGACGCATACACCTTTGAAGCCCGCAAGGGGACGCGGATACCTGTGAAGGTATCCGCGTCCCCTCGCAGGGCTCGGTGGCTCGCTGCGCTCGCCACACTTTCTATTCTCAACTCCACGCCGACGTGGATAGTGGGGGTATGAAAAGGTCGTAAGACGCGTACTGCCCCCCCTCGCTGCGCTCGCTACGCTCGCCACGCTTCGGGTTGGCGTGGATAGTGGAATTAACAAGGTTGACACCTGTTATGTCGACTAGTGTCATTGTGAACAGGTTTAGGAGTGTTTTGCACAGTGCACCCCTATGTGCCCCTACACCCTACCAAATTCAGACGCATTAGCATCTGAATCCAGATAACCCCCTTCTTAGCGGCTTGCAAGGACTCGGGATTCAGGCGCTAAATCGTCTCAATTGTAGCATGTACATTACGCTACGCTGATCGCGTAGCACTGCAATGAGAACAGCTAGAGTGGCACGCGCACACGCTACGCTGGTAACGTAGCGCTGAGAACAGCTGGGATAACAGCTAGAGCGGCACGCGCACACGCTACGCTGGTAGAACAGCTAGGATAACAGCTAGAGCGGCACACGCTACGCTGGTAGAACAGCTAGGATAACAGCTAGAGCGGCATGCGCACAGTTAAACAGAGACTCTGGCAGGGTGCCAAGTTTCTGAAACAGACTGTGTGCGCGGTGGCGCCGTGAAACTACACAGGTACCACAGTTTCTTCCCTGCATGGAAACATCAAACACCATAAGACCTCAGTACAAGAATAGGGAACGGTACGGTCTATTAAGTCCTCTGCTGGCCAGGATATTACCGCTACTGGAACAGGAAAGGTGACAGCCGCACAACTTGTTTACCTTACCACACATACACCCGTGGGACTCCAAAATCTCCCTGGGCCTAGCACAGGGTTGCTGACCCTCCCAGATTCAGGGGGGACCCCCGCTGACCCCCGGATCGCGGCATTAAAATGCCGCAATCCTCAGGTCTCAGAGGAGGGGCGGAGCTAAAACGGCACAATCGCGTCATTTTAGGGGGCTTAGTTATGTCACTCGTAAGCCCCGCCCCTGAGCGGCTGCTGAAACTCTCCTCTCCGGGCTTCTCCCGGAGAGGAGAATCCTAAAGTCGGCAACCCTGACCTAGCACCCGGATCACCTTATGTACTGGGTGGGGGTCAGACCTGCGGGGCCAACTCTAGGCCATAATTCTGGGCCTAGTACCCTTTACCTTTCTACGGGCATATGGCCTGACTTTTAGCCCCAGGCCTGATGCCCACCTAACAATTAGGCCTAGTCCCAGGCCTAGTGCCCAAGGTCACCTTTATATAACAATGGGGCCCAACCTCCTATCTGCTAATGCCTAGAAACAGGGCCCATGGGCCAAGCTTACAGGCACCACTGGCCTAATGCCTGGCTTACAGGGCCCAATGGCCTAATGCCTGGCCACAGGAACAGATGAGCCTTCTGTCTGGATATAATGCCCCACAGGCCTAGTGCCCAGCTATTTGCCAGTCTACTGTGCCCACGAGCCAAGAGGACCCGACTCTGCCCCATGTGCCTAGTGCCCAATGCCTGCTGATCTAGGGAGGGGGAAGTTATGCCACTGGCAGGTGTGTCGAGATGACACACACTCAGGGGCGTATTGGGACTTGATTCCGGCCCGGGAGGGGGGGGAGGCGCGGGAGGTGGCGGCGGTATGTAACAAACGCAGGGGGTGGCGGTATGTAATGCGTGTGGGGGGGCTCACCTGCTTCTTTCTGGGAGGTGCTGTGCCGCTTGAAGGCCCTGGTAGGTGCTGTGCGCACATGCAGCCTCCGGTGCCCATTTTGGATTTGGGCAAAGTGCTGCGGCCGCTGCCCGAGGCCCAGCCAGCCCAGGGGGGATCGCGGCCAGCACCTTTTTAAAGAGTTTTGTGCCCACCGGAGAATGGCCCTGTTTCCCGGTGGGACAATCCACCCTTGCACACACTTCCTTCACAAGGGAAAAACACCAAAAGCACAGCCTGCGTTACTTTAGGCAGAACCCCAACATTCATGTCAACTTGTACCCCAACCTAGTGCTCCTATGACACCATCAGGACAGTTATTACCAGTTATCTGCTCTGTATCTCCTGTTTCTGCCAGAATTAGGGGTTCTCCCCTCTACTAAATTGTAGACCCCATTGGATAAACTATTCAATGGGATTTTTTTCAGTTATTCTGTTTTATGTGATGTCAGAATTCTGCAGCCCCGAACAAAGGGGATAATTCAGACCCGTTAATTTAGCTGCTTATCGTGTGGATAAATGCAGTCTGCCGGTCGAGCGAATGCCCGCCATCTGCTACTGCACGAAGGTCCGCACCTGCATGCCAATGGATGAGTTTGCTTACACATCTATTCGCATGTGGCCGAACGGGCAAAAAAATCACCGACCATCAAATGATTTTTTTACCTGTTCGCAAATAAAAGTCTGACTTTTATTTGAGTCGGACATGGCCGAATTCGAGGCGGGCGCTGACCTCATGTGATGTCAGCCTCCCACCCCATGTAGGCTTCAACATGCCTGCGCACCCATGGCGACACCCGGCATTTTTCTGGGCACACCCTCCATTTTTCTGGGCATTCCTACGCTGCCCGCCCTGCTCTGTGTGAACGCCTCGGCGAGTGCGTCCCCTGACCGAATTCGGATTTATCCAAGCCAACCTGAATCACACCCTTTGTGTCATGGACAGGATCTGAATCAGGCCCCATGATTGCACAGTATAATGAGTGTCTGTTTATTTTCTCCTCCTGTAAAATCTCTTGTTACATGAGTATTCCACAATAATGCAAAATATCTTTAGAAAATTCCGGATAAGGGATTTTTACGGTTTTGGGATTATTATGTTTTTTACCTGGTCCCCCGATGGTCCCACAGCATCCCCCGGCATCCGCTGATTCCCACCGGCGTCCACCGCAGCCTTCAGTCTTTAGTGGTCTCAGGAGATCATTGCGCGGGTTTTCAGGCACGCCAGTGACGTCACCAGCGCACCCGCGCAATGCACTCCTGGGACTGCTGAAGACGCCGAAGAAGCTCCTGAAGGCCGCTGTGGACATGGGGGGACTAGGGAAGTATGAAAAAAGGGGCGGGGGACAAAAAAATCTGATATATTCTAAAAAAAAACACGGTTTTGGGAATATTTCGGATACGAGATCTCCGGATACGGGAGACTTGACCTGTATTACTTCCATGTTATACTTTTATTGTAAGTACTGAGACTCAGAGAACAATACAATATATCTATTGCCTTCATTATAGGATCCCCTTGGGTCATCCAGGCTGAAAGGCACATGCAACAATTGATTGATTGGCAGGTGACAACTGAGGTGCTGAAACGTATACTCGGGTGGAATCTATGTAGAGTGAGTATTCCAATTGAGGGTCTCTAGTACAGGCCCTACGGCACGCGGAACAGACAGGTCAACAGAAGCAATATAAGGGTCAACACGATCACTATTGCTCCATTAAGAGAGAACGGGGAATCTGGAGAAAGCTCTATTACATATAACGGAGTATATAAACGGAGGGCTTTGGTGTGACCCCCAGCGCTCCAGGCAGCAGAAAGCACAAACAGAAATATCAAGTCTCTAAACCATATTTCATTCTAAACAGTTATCCAGACTCAGGGGCTACAGGGACGCAGGGCTACAGGGACGCAGAGCTACAGGGACGCAGGGCTACAGGGACGCAGAGCTACAGGGACGCAAGGCTACAGGGACGCAGGGCTACAGGGACGCAGAGCTACAGGGACGCAGGGCTACAGGGACGCAGGGCTACAGGGACGCAGGGCTACAGGGACGCAGAGCTACAGGGACGCAGGGCTACAGGGACGCAGAGCTACAGGGACGCAGGGCTACAGGGACGCAGAGCTACAGGGACGCAGGGCTACAGGGACGCAGGGCTACAGGGACGCAGGGCTACAGGGACGCAGAGCTACAGGGACGCAGGGCTACAGGGACGCAGAGCTACAGCGACGCAGGGCTACAGGGACGCAGAGCTACAGGGACGCAGGGCTACAGGGACGCAGAGCTACAGGGACGCAGGGCTACAGGGACGCAGGGCTACAGGGACGCAGAGCTACAGGGACGCAGGGCTACAGGGACGCAGAGCTACAGGGACGCAGGGCTACAGGGACGCAGAGCTACAGGGACGCAGAGCTACAGGGACGCAGGGCTACAGGGACGCAGAGCTACAGGGACGCAGGGCTACAGGGACGCAGAGCTACAGGGACGCAAGGCTACAGGGACGCAGAGCTACAGGGACGCAGGGCTACAGGGACGCAGGGCTACAGGGACGCAGAGCTACAGGGACGCAGGGCTACAGGGACGCAGAGCTACAGGGACGCAGGGCTACAGGGACGCAGAGCTACAGGGACGCAGGGCTACAGGGACGCAGAGCTACAGGGACGCAGAGCTACAGGGACGCAGGGCTACAGGGACGCAGAGCTACAGGGACGCAGAGCTACAGGGACGCAAGGCTACAGGGACGCAGGGCTACAGGGACGCGGGGCTACAGGGACGCAGGGCTACAGGGACGCAGAGCTACAGGGACGCAGAGCTACAGGGACGCGGGGCTACAGGGACGCGGGGCTACAGGGACGCGGGGCTACAGGGACGCGGGGCTACAGGGACGCAGAGCTACAGGGACGCAGGGCTACAGGGACGCAGGGCTACAGGGACGCAGAGCTACAGGGACGCAAGGCTACAGGGACGCAGAGCTACAGGGACGCAGAGCTACAGGGACGCGGGGCTACAGGGACGCAGGGCTACAGGGACGCGGGGCTACAGGGACGCGGGGCTACAGGGACGCGGGGCTACAGGGACGCAGAGCTACAGGGACGCAGAGCTACAGGGACGCGGGGCTACAGGGACGCGGGGCTACAGGGTCGCGGGGCTACAGGGACGCGGAGCTACAGGGACGCGGGGCTACAGGGACGCGGGGCTACAGGGACGCAGAGCTACAGGGACGCAGGGCTACAGGGACGCAGGGCTACAGGGATGCAGGGCTACAGGGACGCAGGGCTACAGGGACGCAGGGCAGGGCTACAGGGACGCGGGGCTACAGGGACGCAGAGCTACAGGGACGCAGGGCTACAGGGACGCAGGGCTACAGGGACGCAGGGCTACAGGGACGCAGAGCTGCAGGGCTACAGGGACGCAGAGCTACAGGGATGCGGGGCTACAGGGACGCGGGGCTACAGGGACGCGGGGCTACAGGGACGCAGGGCTACAGGGATGCAGGGCTACAGGGACGCGGGGCTACAGGGACGCGGGGCTACAGGGACGCAGGGCTACAGGGACGCAGGGCTACAGGGACGCGGGGCTACAGGGACGCGGGGCTACAGGGACGCGGGGCTACAGGGACGCGGGGCTACAGGGACGCAGGGCTACAGGGACGCAGAGCTGCAGGGCTACAGGGACGCAGGGCTACAGGGACGCAGGGCTACAGGGACGCAGAGCTGCAGGGCTACAGGGACGCAGAGCTACAGGGACGCAGGGCTACAGGGACGCAGGGCTACAGGGACGCAGAGCTGCAGGGCTACAGGGACGCAGAGCTACAGGGACGCAGGGCTACAGGGACGCAGAGCTACAGGGACGCGGGGCTACAGGGACGCAGGGCTACAGGGACGCAGGGCTACAGGGACGCAGGGCTACAGGGATGCAGGGCTACAGGGACGCAGAGCTGCAGGGCTACAGGGACGCAGAGCTACAGGGACGCAGAGCTACAGGGACGCAGGGCTACAGGGACGCAGGGCTACAGGGACGCAGGGCTACAGGGATGCAGGGCTACAGGGACGCAGAGCTGCAGGGCTACAGGGACGCAAGGCTACAGGGACGCAGAGCTACAGGGACGTGGGGCTACAGGGACGCGGGGCTACAGGGACGCGGGGCTACAGGGACGCAGGGCTACAGGGATGCAGAGCTACAGGGACGCAGAGCTACAGGGACGCAGGGCTACAGGGACGCAGAGCTACAGGGACGCAGGGCTACAGGGACGGAGGGCAACAGGGACGCAGAGCTACAGGGACGCAGAGCTACAGGGACGCAGAGCTACAGGGACGCGGGGCTACAGGGACGCAGGGCTACAGGGATGCAGGGCTACAGGGATGCAGAGCCGCAGGGCTACAGGGACGCAGGGCTACAGGGACGCAGAGCTACAGGGACGCGGGGCTACAAGGACGCGGGGCTACAGGGACGCAGGGCTACAGGGACGCAGAGCTACAGGGACGCAGAGCTACAGGGACGCAGGGCTACAGGGACGCAGGGCTACAGGGACGCAGAGCTACAGGGACGCAGAGCTACAGGGACGCGGGGCTACAGGGACGCGGGGCTACAGGGACGCAGAGCTACAGGGACGCGGGGCTACAGGGACGCGGGGCTACAGGGACGCGGGGCTACAGGGACGCAGAGCTACAGGGACGCAGGGCTACAGGGACGCAGAGCTACAGGGACGCGGGGCTACAGGGACGCGGGGCTACAGGGACGCGGGGCTACAGGGACGCAGAGCTACAGGGACGCAGGGCTACAGGGACGCGGGGCTACAGGGACGCAGGGCTACAGGGACGCAGAGCTACAGGGACGCAGGGCTACAGGGACGCAGAGCTACAGGGACGCAGGGCTACAGGGACGCAGGGCTACAGGGATGCAGGGCTACAGGGACGCGAGGCTACAGGGACGCGGAGCTACAGGGACGCAGAGCTACAGGGACGCAGAGCTACAGGGATGCAGAGCTACAGGGACGCAGGGCTACAGGGACTCAGGGCTACAGGGACGCAGGGCTACAGGGACGCAGAGCTACAGGGACGCAGAGCTACAGGGACGCAGGGCTACAGGGACGCAGAGCTACAGGGACGCAGGGCTACAGGGATGCAGGGCTACAGGGACGCAGATCTGCAGGGCTACAGGGACGCAGGGCTACAGAGACGCAGAGCTACAGGGACGCGGGGCTACAGGGACGCGGGGCTACAGGGACGCAGAGCTACAGGGACGCAGGGCTACAGGGACGCAGGGCTACAGGGATGCAGGGCTACAGGGACGCAGGGCTACAGGGACGCAGGGCAGGGCTACAGGGACGCGGGGCTACAGGGACGCGGGGCTACAGGGACGCAGAGCTACAGGGACGCAGGGCTACAGGGACGCAGGGCTACAGGGACGCAGGGCTACAGGGACGCAGAGCTGCAGGGCTACAGGGACGCAGAGCTACAGGGACGCGGGGCTACAGGGACGCGGGGCTACAGGGACGCGGGGCTACAGGGACGCAGGGCTACAGGGACGCAGGGCTACAGGGACGCGGGGCTACAGGGACGCCGGGCTACAGGGACGGAGAGCTACAGGGACGCAGGGCTACAGGGACGCAGGGCTACAGGGATGCAGGGCTACAGGGACGCAGGGCTACAGGGACGCGGGGCTACAGGGACGCGGGGCTACAGGGACGCGGGGCTACAGGGACGCAGGGCTACAGGGACGCGGGGCTACAGGGACGCAGGGCTACAGGGACGCAGAGCTGCAGGGCTACAGGGACGCAGGGCTACAGGGACGCAGGGCTACAGGGACGCAGAGCTGCAGGGCTACAGGGACGCAGAGCTACAGGGACGCAGGGCTACAGGGACGCAGGGCTACAGGGACGCAGAGCTGCAGGGCTACAGGGACGCAGAGCTACAGGGACGCAGGGCTACAGGGACGCAGAGCTACAGGGACGCGGGGCTACAGGGACGCAGGGCTACAGGGACGCAGGGCTACAGGGACGCGGGGCTACAGGGACGCGGGGCTACAGGGACAGAGAGCTACAGGGACGCAGGGCTACAGGGACGCAGGGCTACAGGGATGCAGGGCTACAGGGACGCAGGGCTACAGGGACGCAGGGCTACAGGGACGCGGGGCTACAGGGACGCGGGGCTACAGGGACGCAGGGCTACAGGGACGCAGAGCTGCAGGGCTACAGGGACGCAGGGCTACAGGGACGCAGGGCTACAGGGACGCAGAGCTGCAGGGCTACAGGGACGCAGAGCTACAGGGACGCAGGGCTACAGGGACGCAGGGCTACAGGGACGCAGAGCTGCAGGGCTACAGGGACGCAGGGCTACAGGGACGCAGAGCTACAGGGACGCGGGGCTACAGGGACGCAGGGCTACAGGGACGCAGGGCTACAGGGACGCAGGGCTACAGGGATGCAGGGCTACAGGGACGCAGAGCTGCAGAGCTACAGGGACGCAGAGCTACAGGGACGCAGAGCTACAGGGACGCAGGGCTACAGGGACGCAGGGCTACAGGGACGCAGGGCTACAGGGATGCAGAGCTGCAGGGACGCAGAGCTGCAGGGCTACAGGGACGCAAGGCTACAGGGACGCAGAGCTACAGGGACGCGGGGCTACAGGGACGCGGGGCTACAGGGACGCGGGGCTACAGGGACGCAGGGCTACAGGGACGCAGAGCTACAGGGACGCAGGGCTACAGGGACGCAGGGCTACAGGGACGCAGGGCTACAGGGACGCAGAGCTACAGGGACGCAGGGCTACAGGGACGCAGGGCTACAGGGACGCAGGGCTACAGGGACGCAGAGCTGCAGGGCTACAGGGACGCAGAGCTACAGGGACGCAGGGCTACAGGGACGTAGGGCTACAGGGACGCAGAGCTGCAGGGCTACAGGGACGCAGAGCTACAGGGACGCAGGGCTACAGGGACGCAGGGCTACAGGGACGCAGAGCTACAGGGACGCGGGGCTACAGGGACGCGGGGCTACAGGGACGCAGGGCTACAGGGATGCAGGGCTACAGGGACGCAGAGCTGCAGGGCTACAGGGATGCAGAGCTACAGGGACGCAGAGCTACAGGGACGCAGGGCTACAGGGATGCAGGGCTACAGGGACGCAGGGCTACAGGGATGCAGGGCTACAGGGACGCAGAGCTGCAGGGCTACAGGGACGCAAGGCTACAGGGACGCAGAGCTACAGGGACGCGGGGCTACAGGGACGCGGGGCTACAGGGACGCGGGGCTACAGGGACGCAGGGCTACAGGGACGCAGAGCTACAGGGACGCAGAGCTACAGGGACGCAGGGCTACAGGGACGCAGGGCTACAGGGACGCAGAGCTACAGGGACGCAGGGCTACAGGGACGCAGGGCTACAGGGACGCAGAGCTACAGGGACGCAGAGCTACAGAGACGCAGAGCTACAGGGACGCGGGGCTACAGGGACGCGGGGCTACAGGGATGCAGGGCTACAGGGATGCAGAGCTGCAGGGCTACAGGGACGCAAGGCTACAGGGACGCAGAGCTACAGGGACGCGGGGCTACAGGGACGCGGGGCTACAGGGACGCGGGGCTACAGGGACGCAAGGCTACAGGGACGCAGGGCTACAGGGACGCAGGGCTACAGGGACGCAGGGCTACAGGGACGCAGAGCTACAGGGACGCAGGGCTACAGGGACGCAGGGCTACAGGGACGCAGGGCTACAGGGACGCAGGGCTACAGGGACGCAGAGCTACAGGGACGCAAGGCTACAGGGACGCAAGGCTACAGGGACGCGGAGCTACAGGGACGCGGAGCTACAGGGACGCGGGGCTACAGGGACGCGGGGCTACAGGGACGCGGGGCTACAGGGACGCGGGGCTACAGGGACGCGGGGCTACAGGGACGCGGAGCTACAGGGACGCAGGGCTACAGGGACGCAGGGCTACAGGGACACAGAGCTAGGTACAGGAAGTATAAACTGCGCTAAAATATTTTATTATTAGCATTGTCATATCATTTATATTGGTTTCTTATTTTTATGCAATTGCTTATATTAAATTGTTCATTTTATGTCATACACTGTTTCTATTTTTATTTTTATTTTTTCATTATTATTATTATTTTTTAGCGCAGTTTATACTTCCTGTACCTTTCTCTATATCATTGGGAGTGACTACCCATTATTCTTTAACTGCTGCTTGGCTAGGCACACTCATATCAAAGCGCCGGTCACGATATCTTGATATCAAAAATCCAGGGACGCAGAGCTGCAGGGATGCAGTGCCACAGAAGTGCGGTCATGCGTGGATTTCTTAATTATAGAACTGACTGGAGGTAGAATAAAGTCCGCTGTGATAGGGAATGGTCTAATTGTGAGAAGCTCTTGGAAGGCAAATATGTTTTTTTTTTTATGTATATTTTATTAGAGTAGCCAAAGGCAATTACATCAAAAAGGCCAGTACAATATAGAAATGTTAAGAAAACAGCATAACATATAGACAAGTAGCTGGTCCCCATATAATAGCCTTACAAATATGGCTATTCATTTTCAATTTTTTTAGTAAACATAATAAAGAGAAAAATAAATAAAAAAGCATATTATATCTTTATCAGAGACGTGTGTAATATTCGTAAAAAGAAGAGTTTAGAAAATAATGCAAAAAGGGAGGGTGAAAGAAATATGAAAAAAAAGAGGGGGGGGGGGTAAGGGAGAGAGGAAGGGGCAGACACTGTACGTAGATAAATGGGTCTGGGGTAAGACCAGCTAACTCCAGGCCAGGTATTTGCCTTTGGTGCAGATTGTACCAAGAGTCCCAAATTAAATGAAACGTTTTGACAGTCATTGAGGAGGGCCGTAATGTACTCCATAGATGCAAGATACCACATCTTGTTACTCAGTGCATTTGAAGAAGGGGCCTCTGATTGCTTCCAATGAGTCGCTATTAGTAGTTTTGCTGCATTAAATAATTGAAGGCACAATGAATTCTGAGCTGAGATAGGGAATCAAGAGGTTTACTAAGAAGGGTATGTAGAGGGTCTTTAGGAATAGATTGACCAGTTATTTTCGAGGCCAACTGCATAACCTCATCCCAAAATGTAGATATCACAGGGCATTCCCACCAAATATGGTGGAAGGTTCCAATGTGCCCACAAAACCCTAGATATCCAGTCAGGAGTCAGGTACCATCGTGAATAAACTTTAAAGGAGTTCTCTCTAATGTTGGTATTATTTGAGGATTTGCTCATATATTGCGTCAGATCGGTCCAGTCATCGTCCTCCAGGTCTACACCCAAGTCCCGCTCCCAGGCCAACTCGTGTTTTTCTTTAGTCACTAGGTTCTGTAGAACGGTCAGTGAGTACAATGTGGATATAGGTCCCCTGCAACCAGGACTGTAAATACGGAAGGCAAAAATGTTTATATGTATGTGTGTTGCAATAATGATTGGATGCTATATAACCAGGATAGGTAACATGTGGCACATCGCAGTATGCCCTGGCATATTTTTGCTTACAGGGCACACAAAAACTGTGGCGGGGCATACTGGTGATAGATCTTTTTGCACAGAGCAAAAAAAAACAATGTATAAGATAAACCAAGGCATTGTGGGCCTGATTCAGCCCTGACAAATTAAAATACACACGGCAGATGTCATCCTGCCATAGTCAGACCTTTGGTACTTGGTTGGTAAAGCTGGCACTAAATTGATGTAGGTCACACACATAGAAAAGGGGAGGCATTTTCCCAATTGACCAAGCACTGGATTAAGGTGCCCATACGCTAGTACGATTTGGGCCGATTCTGACAGATCGGGCCGAGAACTCGGCCCAAATCGGATGTATTTGACATACCATCCAACCTAATGCACGGTGCCATGTGCATCGAGTCGGACCCTACAGATGTCGGACCCTACATATAGCACATAAAATCTATCGGATCGGACCAATCAGCGGCACACCCGCAATGTATTGGGTTTGATTCCATAGGTGTGTGCCAGCGATGAAGCACCGCTGGCACAAACCAATGTGCAGGTCTGGGCGGTGGGGCGTGCAGCGACAGGTACAGGGCCCTCACGAAAGGCAGCGATGAACGCCTGGGAGGGCAGTGGCGGCTGCCGGGGTGGGAAGCGGCAGCAAAGCAAAATAAAAAAAAAACACTTTTGAACCTGGGGAGCTTCTGGGGGAGCTCAAGGGATATTTGGTCTGACTTGTCCTTAGGACTAGTGTATGGGGCCTTTAGTAGTAGAGGATTAGATTAGGATTTTATTAGTGCCGGGTTCTGAATAGAGTATGACACATATGTGCAAAGCAGATCAGTAAAGACATATTTTGGTGCCCGGTGTAAATAAAGAGCATTGGTGCCCCCTCCATAATTGAAGCAGGAAGCGGGCATGACAAGAAAACTGTGTGATCTGACTGGGAAGGGGCTGGACTACACCATAGTACCCACAATTCAAATTATGCCACTAAGTAATTTACACTGCACAGTAGTGTCCCTTATTCAGTTTGCATCACAGCAGTGCCCCTTATTCACATTACACCACACAGTAGTGTCACATATATTTACGTAATTCCGTGCAGTAGACATATGGCCAGTTCCACCCTGGGATCCTATTTCAAGCGAACATGATCATTATCAGAATAGACCCTGAGTGCATACTTTCAGCAAAGATTCGGTTACATCTGTCCAATTTTATATAACAAACCTAACATCAGGACCCTGTAATAGCCAAATAACTCAGTGCCCCATGGCATAATTTGTCACTGTCACTGATGTATAAGCCACACAATCTTGGGAGATTTCTTGTTTATATAGTTAGTAATTCCCTTAGTGTAAACATGATTTAACTGAACACAAATGTATAATGTAAGCTTATGGTCCATAAGAAGCCTTTTAACATATGTCCCAGTTATACCGCTTTCACACTGCCAAAACGTTTTAAAAACCGGTATTTTTAAACAGTATTTAAAACGGGTCTGAGCCTTCACATTGCAGTAGATTACCGTTTTAAATACCGTTTAAGTACCATTCACATCAGTCAACCCGGTAAATCCTCTGAACATGTTTCAAGGCAGAATGCAGGGGACAGCCTATCACAGGTCTGTAATCTGTTGTTTTTACTAAATACCGTTTCAGAGCCATTCTCACTGCATAAAAACCGGCTCTGAAACGTGTAGGACTCTGCTTTTTCAACGTGTTGAAATACCGGTTATATTTAACCGGTAAATGAACTCTGGCGCTTTCCCACTGCAGCCTTAAACGTTTTGAAGTGGGGAAAAAACGGCAATATACCGTTGAACAAGTGCAGTGTGAAAGGGGTATAACTTTATGAAATAACTTATTTTTTTCCTAAAATATGTTTTCCTCCGAAGAGTAAACTCAACAAAAAGTTGCTATCTCCCCACTTATCTGTCCTCCGCACTATGAACCCATTCCATCCAAATTTCTTTCTTCTTAAAAGGACGTCTTATCAATAGAACGTTAGATATTGAGAAAGAATCTATGGAATGATAGCAATCTATGGTTATCTGAGGATTATAGTCTTTGAACACTACAAAAAAAGCAATCTATTCTGGGAAACACAACAGAGTCACACACAAGGCTTTGTACTCCGAATCAGCGGATAGTTAGCTGCCTGTTTCTCGTCAACGTTCCACCAAGCCACTGGCCTGAATATTTAAAACCAACATAATCTCACCACAGGTTTATGTAAGTGTTTGGTGTGTACTTTGCTGTGATATTTAATGTGTTGGTTTTGTATGTATAAGAAAAGGCCAAATTAGATTTTCCTCCTACATGTGCGTAATATTGGTCCGTCATTGTCAGGCACTGTTTACAAGATCCCAAACTTGTGTCAGGTTACTGCCTTTTCCCATTTCGTCCTGTAAATGAAAGAGATAAACAAACCGGTGCGCCTGTTGCTAATTCATTTTGGGTGGCTCAGAAGCTTTTTGGGTGATTGCTGTTTTCGGTAGTTCCACTATTAATGCCTTTTAAATGATCCTTTCATCTTGCGGTGTTTTCGCTATTGCTCGTTGTCTTGCTTTACATTTAACCCTTTGGTTCCCAAAGACTAAAATCATGGAGAAAATCAAAACAAAAACAGAACTGACCAAAAGAGAAGTTGTAGCAGTTGCAATAAGTTTCTCCTCCCTGGGAAGCAGACCTCCAGCAGAACAGTATTCTATGCCTGCCGGTACGCTTCTTGGGCTGGGCCAGAGTTGCCTACCTTTCATTGTGCCATTGAAGGAGACCAGATACCACATGTTGGGGGCAGCCAAATTAACACGCGGCCGCCCAGTTGCATTGTGAATCACCCCTGGCTTGTGCAGCGGGCATTCTGCAGATATATCGGTAAAATATCTATGACTGACGTAGGTTATAGAAATATCGCTGGTACACAATGGCCAACTGACCAGCGATATATCGGCTGTTGTATTGTCCTGTGTTAGGCATTGTAAACCCTTTGTGGCGCCATATAAAGAAAATAAATAATAATAATAATGGGCTAATATTGAAAAACACATGCATCTAGATAGGAAGCACTAAAGGCCCCCATACACTAGGCCAGTGGTTCTCAAACTCGGTCCTCATGACCCCATACAGATCACGTTTTCCAGGTCATCTGGCAGGAGCACAGGTGCACTCATTACTCATTGACACATTTTAAAAGATCCACAGGTGGAGCTAATTATCTCAGTTTATTCTGTGAGGAGACCTGCAAAACATGCACTGTGTGGGGTCCCGAGGACCAACTTTGAGAACCTGTGCACTAGGCCGACTTGTCCTAAGGACAAGTCGGACCTGATTTCCCTGTCAGCTCCCCAAAAGGGCTCACATACCATTTGGCACTTGATGTGCCGTTCTTTTCTATGTAATAAATTGTCAAATCGGGCTGCAGGAGAATACAAAAAAACACATACAAATGAATGGGAAGCCACTGATTGGCTGAGAGAGCTCTCTCAGCCAATCAATGGCCACCTTTTCATTTGAATGCTTTTTTTTTTTATCCATCCGCCCAGCTCTCGGCCTAACCCCGGCCAGTTTTTGGCGTCCACCTGCCCGGCATCCCCCCTGCCTGGCTCTCAGCATCCTCCCGCATCGGAAGCGATACATTGTGGGTGCTAAAGAGTCTCTGATGGATGCACATAAGATTTATCTTATGCGCATAGGATCGGATGTCATACACATGTGATTTCGGCTGATTTCTCGGGTGAAATCGGGCCCAAATCACATAGTAAACACTGGCACGTACATTGCCCTTCACTGGGAAAAGTCATTTATATATATCCTGCACCTGGAACCTCGCTCCTTTTCATTTCAATTGCAGTAACTGTATAGCGGTGGATAGCCGGGATAAAGGGTAAAACCTCCTGTGAATAGAACTAATAAGGTCAGCGCCTGAACAATAGCTGCAGGTGGGAGTGGAGGGGATTAGCTAGGAACCGTAACCTTGTGTATCTACTGTCTGACTACACACACGGGCCATGATGTGCTATAGGTGCGTTCATGGTGGTGTAAAGGTGAAGCGGGTCAGCAGCATCAGGTGAAGCCGGAGAGTGGCAGACAGACACAGGAGGTGGGAGAGTGTATTTCTGCATTGCTAGGACGTTCGTCGTATTAAATAATCAGTTCAAAGCCTGTAAAAATGACGGCTTCTGCAATGTCCTTTCACTTTGAGCTGTGACAGTTTTTACTTTAAATTTGAGCTGTGACAGTTTTAACCCACAAACTCTCCACCCCACCCCCAGTCCCTGTCTGCTCCTACTGCCAATCTATGTCTTCACAGGTCCCTCTCTCCAGCAATTTTGAAACAGATCAGTGTCCCTGCAAACAACGCTTTCGCTTTCACAAAGGAGTAATCTGGCCTGTCGAGTGGCCTCTAGTTGGTCAGTGGTGGTAACTTCACCTCATAGAGGTGAGGAGTAGTTTTATATATATATATATATATCTCCTATATATTTGGCTACATCTGTCACTCAAAGTGGGTGTCTGTGTCTATAACGCTCTGTTCCTGGACTTTCCTCTTAATGGCCCTTATTCAGATTCGAGCGGTACCGCCGATGTTTTCCGTCTGCACATGCGCAGAGGTCAATCTGCGCATGTGCAGGCGAATTCGCCGCACATAAATTTACTACGCCGCAAAGGGGGCGTATAGGGGAGTGAGGGGCTTCATGCCCTCATTTCCCTATGTATACGCCCCGCGTTTCATGGGCGTTCCCATGCAAACGCGGGGCGTACGCATGCTAATGAGGGCATGACGCAACTCATGGGGGCGGAAAGCTGACGTCGCCGGATGTCAGCTTTCAGCCCCCATACAAGCTACCACACGGACGATTGTCCGTGTGGTCTCAGCTTGCGGGAGCTGCCGCGGCGTGCGGACCTGCCTTCGATGGTCGACGACCATCGAATGCAGGGGGCAGCTCCCACCATGGTGGAGGCGTAGCCTCCACCATTTTTATGCGGATCGCCAGCCGTCCGTGTACGGACGGCCGTGGCGATCCGTAGGGTGGGCGGGGATTCGTCTGGTGCGGTCGGAGCCGCATATGCGGCTCGACCGCACCAACCAGAATAAGGGCCAATGTGTGATTGCCTTCATCTGTGCTGAACACCTTTCTGAGAAATTAACCTGTTTAAAACAGGTGATGGCAATCATACATTAAGGGGAAGTCTAGAAACAGAGCATTGTGTCCCTCCTGGAGAGGGTCATGTTGGGAGGTATGTGACAGAGAACCAGCCCAGTGAGCCCACAGACAGTGCCAGACACCCACTGCCTTCCCATGTTGCCCAGCACTGCTACTCCACAGCCACCAGGTGAGCGCCCCCCTCCCGCGATTTGCGGCAAAACCTCCCCCCCCCGCGCCCCCCCCTCCCGCGATTCGCGGCAAAAACACCCGCTCCCCCGCGACCCCCCCTACCGCGATTCGCAGCAAAAACACCCCCGCGACCCCCCCTCCCGCGATTCGCTGCAAAAAGAACCCCCCCACGACCCCTCCCGCAATTCGCGGCATAACCACCACCCCGCGACCCCCCCTCCCGCGAATCGCGGCAAACCCTCCCCCGTGACCCCCCCCCCCCGATTTGCGGAAAAAACACCCCCCCTGCGACCTCCCTCCCGCGATTCGCGGCAAAAAGACCCCCCCCCCGCGACCCCCCCTTGCACGATTGGCGGCACCCCCCCTGCGACCCCCCTCCCGCGATTCGCGGCACCCCCCCCCCCTCGCAATTCGCAGCAGCCCCAGGATTAAATGGCACATGCAAAACACTGACATGGCTATGGTCGACAATGAAAAAGGTTGACATGAGTTTTTGAAGATTTATTTTTAATTTTTTCATATTCATTGTCATGTGTCGACATGGACACCAATGAAGTGGCACACTTATGTCAACATTTACATGTGTTGACCTTTCTGTGTTGATTTTTTTCTTGTGGCGATTCGCGTCACACCCCCCGCAACCCCCCCTCCGGCGATTCGCGGCACCCCCCCGCAAACCCCCCCCCTCCCGCAATTCGCGGCAACCCCCCACCGGAACCCCCATGAACCCCGCTCTCCCGCGATTCGCGGCAACCCCCCCCCTCCCGCAAATCGCGGCACCCCCCGCTATTCGCGGCAGCCCCAGGATTAAATGGCACATGAATTTTTGAATGTTTTCATATTCATTGTCATGTGTCAACATGGACACCAATGAAGTGGCACACTTATGTCAACATTTACATGTGTTGACCTTTCTGTGTTGATTTTTTCTTGTGGCGATTTGCGTCACACCCCCCCCCCCCCACAACCCCCACTCCCACGATTCACGGCACACACACACACACCTCCCCCGCGATTCTCGGCACCCCACCCCGTGACCCCCCCTCCCGTGATTCATGGCACACCCCCGCGACCCCCCCTCCCATGATACGCCGCAACCCCCGCCCCGTAACCCCCCCTCCCGCGATTCGCGGCACCCACCCCCGCGACCCCCCCTCCCGCAATTCGCGGCACCCCCCACGATTCGCGGCAGCTCCAGAATTAAATTGCACATGGAAAACACTGACATGGCTATGGTCGACAATGAAAAAGGTTGACATGAGTTTTTGAAGGTTTTTTTTTTCATTTTTTGAATGTTTTCATATTCATTCTCATGTGTCGACATGGACACCAATGAAGTGCCACACTTATGTCAACATTTACATGTGTTGACCTTTCTGTGTTGATTTTTTCTTGTGGCGATTCGCGTCACACCCCCCCCCGCAACCCCCACTCCCGCGATTCACGGCACACAAAACCCCCCGCGATTCTTGGCACCCCAATTCGCCGCAAACCCCGCCCCCGCCCCCGTAACCCCCCTCCCGCGATTTGCGGCAACCCACCCCGCGACCCCCCTCCCGCGATTCTCTGCAATCCCTCCCCTCCCGCGATTCGCAGCATCCACCCCCCCACAACCCCCCCTCCTGCAATTCACGGCACCCCCCGCGACCCCCCCTCCTGTAATTCGCGGCACCCTCCGCGACCCCCCCTCCCGCGATTCGCGGACACCTAAGTTGCAATACAGGGCATCTTTCATACAATTCTAACCATATTTCTCATATACAAACGTTCACAAATTAAGGGGGCGCAGCCCCTTACGACGGTGTGAAGAGCGCCCGTAGGGCGCGATGAATCACCTAGTATATATATATATATATATATATATATATACTGTATATGTATGTATATATAGCTGAAGTGTTCGTTAATCCTCACAATAATGAATGACGCAAACTACTTAATCTTTTCCGTCTGTACGTTATCCGGTCTCTTACGTGTGAGTTTTTTCCTGTTTGATTTTTTTTCTTTGCGACAGCATTAGCATATTAGTTTCTGTTTTTTTTTTATTTTGAGTAAGAAAATGTCCTAATATGTAATGTGGAATAATGTGAAATATTTGCTATATGTACAGGATGTAAATTTTTTTTATTTTTTATAAAAAAATAAACGGTACTTGTTTCCTAGCACGGCCACAATCGCGGGCATCGTGTGTCATTTTTAGTGGTATACGACGCGACCGACGCAATGCCCCCGATTTTCCCATTGAAATGCATTGAAAATAGTAAAAATCGCGTCGGTCGCGTCGTATGCGGCTAAAAAAGCCTTAAATGGTCCAGACGCGATGCCCACGATTTCCCCATAGGAAACAATGTTAAATGGCTCAATGTACCCGCGATGCCCCCGATTTCTCATAGGGAACAATGTTAAATACCTCAATTTCACCAAATCATCATAGGGAACAATGGTAAATGGGCCAGAAAGCCCCAAAAACACCCCAGAACAGTGAAATGTCCCCCCAAAAGTACTTTACGCCACCCCACGATCAACGCGAACCCGAAGCGTGGCGAGTGCAGCGAGCCCGCGAGGGGCGGCGGTACGCGTCCTCCGACCTTTTCATACCCCCACTATCCACGTCGGCGTGGAGTTGAGAATAGAATAGTGTGGCGAACGTAGTGAGCCACCGAGCCCGAAGCGTGGCGAGCGCAGCGTGCCCCGCGAGGGGACGCGGATACCTTCACAGGTAAACGCGTCCCTTCGCGGGCTTCACAGGTATCCGCTTCCCCTCGCTGCGCTCGCCACGCTTCGGGCTCGGTGGCTCGCTGCGCTCGCCACACTATTCTATTCTCAACTCCACGCCAACGTGGATAGTGGGGGTATGAAAAGGTCGGAGGACGCGTACCGCCGCCCCTCGCGGGCTCGCTGCGCTCGCCACGCTTCAGGTTCGCGTTGATCGTGGGGTGGCGTAAAATACATTTGGGGGGACATTTCACTGTTCAGGGAACTGAACAGCAAGTGTATCACCCATCATACTGTTGCTGCCCACCAGGTGTATCGTCCAAGAAGAGGCAAGAAGACCTGCCACCACCGCCATGAAAGTGCAAATGCAGGGAGGGGGACTGCATTGGAGGAGCGGGGATTCAAGTTCAAGTTTAGATTGATGGACTCAATCCTAAGTATCTCGGGAATCATGGGATTGAGTATTTCTAAATCCCGAGATTGAAAAAATGCCCCGGAATTGGCATCCCTAAATGGCGTAAAGTCTCAGGTGCAACTACGGCAAAGGATGCTAAACTGGTGGCAGCAGCAGAATAAGCCCCCTAGAGTTTCTATACAGATACAGATAACAAAAGACCACCCGAAGAACAGCTCCCACGCCTCAATGATATTATGACAGCCCATCACAATCTTTATATTCAGCATTTTCGTCATGTGCCAGTGTCTGTGTTGAAGATAACGCCAGGCGCTGAAGCCTTTTATTTTAGCTGACATGAAGTGTAATTATCTGGGCATCTTGATAGAAAACATTTCCAATCCAAAATGGCAGCTTTAATTGGCAATTCATTTTACTGCCAAGAACAAAATCCCTATACTGCATGCATGACTGTGCCTGACCGTCTAGCACTAAGATAATTCCAGCAGTACAGAATGTAAATTATGGAAACCAGATATAATATAATATGTACATTGTATTGGGCTATATATAGATCTCCAACATTAGAATTCATTTTTAAAAAGTTACACTACATAGAATGTTCCTAAATCAATTTTGGAATTTTTATTATATAATATAAACCAGAGAATATATAGAAATAAATAAATAAATATGTAATATAGAACATGAGATCTGAGGAACATCGGGGTAAATGCCGCGTCTTGCTTACTCTAGCGAGGGAGATAAAACACAACTGACATCCAGTTTATGCAAATTCCGAGAGGACATGTTTTCCTCATGAATTCTTTATGGTTTACTTTCCCATTACATTATCCTTATGCAGCTGTGCCATGTATTATAATCTGTAGCACTTGTCGGAGCAGGATAATCGTTTCATTTACAATAATTAAATGATGAAAATTAGCTTTGGAAATTAGTTTGTAAAAATCTTATTTTAAAAAAATATATTTTTAATAAATTTTAACAATTTAAATATTTTTAAAATCACCTTAATGCTGACCTGAGTTTTCTCTTGGTTCGCTGTGCTCTGGTCTCCTCGCACTATGCGATTTGTGCCCGCTTTTAACCAATTCCAGTGGAACCGGTTGAGAAATTGGCAAAATCGCATGTGTATGACATCTGACCTGATGTGCGGTCCCGTGTACATCGGATCCGGAGGTTGGATGGGCTGCACATAAGATAAGTCATATGTGCAGCAGTCAGCGTCACATTGCGGGTGCTTTTTAGCCCCTCATGATGTATCACATGCGATATGGTCCGTAGGTGTGGCACACACGTATCTGCAGAGTGGGGAAGCGCTGGGCAGTAGAGGCTTGACCCTGGCAGCTAATGTCGTCCCCAGTCTATGGGCTGCCGCTAGTATCTTGTATTTTTGTTTTTTTGGCCAGGGCAGTATGATGGCCTCATGGGTTGTCCATTCGCTGGGTCTGTTCTTGGCAGTTAAGCTATATGATAGCCAGTGCGGTAACGATGATACCGCACTGGCTCCTGCTAGCCACGCCTCCTTGCTGATGACATCATGCTGAGGGGGCAGCACCAGCAACCCGTAAGTGTAGCACTACCCACAGTGTTCTCTGTGCATTTCAAGGGGCTGCACAGACTGCAGGATGGCTGCCTAGAGTGTCCAATGGATGCAACGGCCTGCACTGCTACAGCAATAATGGCTACAGGCTGCTGTACTAGGATAGCCACATGCCGGGACCATGAGGCAGCAGTGATGTCACACACAGAACCACTATTTGTCTAATTTCCACCTGATTCCGATGGATCGGATGAGAAATTGTGTGAAAAGTGGCCAAATCGCATGTGTTTGACATAAGAGGTGATCCAATGCATTATTCCGTTGGCATCGGATCAGAGTCAGAGATCGGACCTGCTTACACGTCCACCCTCCCGGCTGCTGCCCGCTGCCTGGGAAGGTCCCATGTGGAGGTTGCAGTCATGTATTGGGGCCTTTACACTTTGCCAGTATAGAACGGGATTATCGCAATGTGAGCTCTGGCAAATATATTAGATGAGATGCCCCCTGGTTTCTATCGATGACTATATTGCCTAATGGGGTATTAAACAAAGGCTGCAGCTGAAGGACTGAATCCTGTTCTAATAGCAGAACTTGTATGTAGAAGTGGCCTTCCTTGGCACTGGTCTGGCTCCGCCCCTTCACTACTGGTGTGTCCCACAGGTGGTTCCATCCCGTAACACAGCACCTCCCAGGTACAGCCATAATAGAGAGTGCTCCCGTTACATAAAATTCCACTGAAAAAGTCTCCGGCACCATCTTCCCAAATATATGCGTGTGCACAGTAGGGCTGTGCCACTGTACCAGACTCTGCACTGTACATGTACCGGCATCGGGTGAGGGGGGATTAGGGGAGCACTTGGAGACATGGCATTGTGGTCTTTGGGACCATATGACATCCCAAATCCTGTAACTCTTCTAGACCCATGATTGTAGCAATATATGTGTCATTGCCAAAGCAATTTCAACATATAGTACATCATCCAGTAGAAACAGTGATGTCCTATGACTAAATAGTTCAAAATGCATCTGAGAGTCGACGAACCCCCCCCCCCCCCCCATGCACGGTCCGCAGCCCATGTCTATGTAAGACATTTTAAATACGTTCCGTCAATAAGAAACTTCTCATTGGTGCGATGATAATAAATTCTACTTATATAAAATGTGAATAACGACAAATATACTGCTCTATCAATAGAATACATATGTTCTATGTAAACCATGAGGGTAATGATTAGCATATTCTAAAAAATTTATTTACACTTAAAAAAACATATTAGCACCTATAAAGGATATTTTTTCATAGTATAAGATAAAAAGACAATGGGGGTAGGGCAGCACGGATGGGTAATTGTTACATTACTGCCTCACAGCGCTGAGGTCATGGGTTCTATTCCCACCATGTGTTATATATACGGGGCAGTACGGATGGGTAATGGTTACATTACTGCTTCACAGCGTTGAGGTCATGGGTTCTATTCCCACCATGTGTTATATATACGGGGCAGTACGGATGGTGTAATGGTTAGCATTACTGCCTCACAGCGCTGAGGTCATGGGTTCTATCCCCACCATGTGTTATATATACGGGGCAGTACGGATGGGTAATGGTTACATTACTGCCTCACAGCACTGAGGTCATGGGTTCTATCCCCACCATGTGTTATATATACGGGCAGTACGGATGGTGTAATGGTTACATTACTGCCTCACAGCACTGAGGTCATGGGTTCTATCCCCACCATGTGTTATATATACGGGGCAGTACGGATGGTGTAATGGTTAGCATTACTGCCTCACAGCGCTGAGGTCATGGGTTCTATCCCCACCATGTGTTATATATACGGGGCAGTACGGATGGGTAATGGTTACATTACTGCCTCACAGCACTGAGGTCATGGGTTCTATTCCCACCATGTGTTATATATACGGGGCAGTACGGATGGTGTAATGGTTAGCATTACTGCCTCACAGCGCTGAGGTCATGGGTTCTATCCCCACCATGTGTTATATATACGGGGCAGTACGGATGGTGTAATGGTTACATTACTGCCTCACAGCACTGAGGTCATGGGTTCTATTCCCACCATGTGTTATATATGGGGCAGTACGGACGGTGTAATGGTTACATTACTGCCTCACAGCGCTGAGGTCATGGGTTCTATCCCCACCATGTGTTATATATACGGGGCAGTACGGATGGTGTAATGGTTAGAATTACTGCCTCACAGCGCTGAGGTCATGGGTTCTATTCAAACCATGTGTTATATATACGGGGCAGTACGGACGGTGTAATGGTTACATTACTGCCTCACAGCGCTGAGGTCATAGGTTCTATCCCCACCATGTGTTATATATACGGGGCAGTACGGGCGGTGTAATAGTTACATTACTGCCTCACAGTGCTGAGGTCATAGGTTCTATGCCCACCATGTGTTATATATACGGGGCAGTACGGATGGTGTAATGGTAAGTATTACTGCCTCACAGCACTGAGGTCATGGGTTCTATTCCCACCATGTGTTATATATACGGGGCAGTACGGACGGTTAATGGTTAGCATTACTGCCTCACAGCACTGAGGTCATGGGTTCTATCCCCACCATGTGTTATATATACGGGGCAGTACGGATGGTGTAATGGTTAGTATTACTGCCTCACAGCACTGAGGTCATGGGTTCTATTCCCACCATGTGTTATATATATGGGGCAGTACGGACGGTGTATTGGTTACATTACTGCCTCACAGCGCTGAGGTCATGGGTTCTATCCCCACCATGTGTTATATATACGGGGCAGTACGGATGGTGTAATGGTTAGCATTACTGCCTCACAGTGCTGAGGTCATGGGTTCTATCCTCATCATGTGTTATATATACGGGGCAGCACGGACGGTTAATGGTTAGCATTACTGCCTCACAGCGCTGAGGTCATGGGTTCTATCCTCGTCATGTGTTATATATACGGGGCAGCACGGACGGGTAATGGTTAGCATTACTGCCTCACAGCACTGAGGTCATGGGTTCTATCCCCACCATGTGTTATATATACGGGGCAGTACGGATGGTGTAATGGTTACATTACTGCCTCACAGCGCTGAGGTCATGGGTTCTATCCCCACCATGTGTTATATATACGGGGCAGTACGGATGGTGTAATGGTTACATTACTGCCTCACAGTGCTGAGGTCATGGGTTCTATCCTCATCATGTGTTATATATACGGGGCAGCACGGACGGTTAATGGTTAGCATTACTGCCTCACAGCGCTGAGGTCATGGGTTCTATCCTCATCATGTGTTATATATACGGGGCAGCACGGACGGTTGGTTAATGGTTAGCATTACTGCCTCACAGCGCTGAGGTCATGGGTTCTATTCCCACCATGTGTTATATATACGGGGCAGCACGGACGGTTAATGGTTAGCATTACTGCCTCACAGCACTAAGGTCATGGGTTCTATTCCCACCATGTGTTATATATACGGGGCAGTACGGATGGTGTAATGGTTAGTATTACTTCCTCACAGCACTGAGGTCATGGGTTCTATCCCCACCATGTGTTATATATATATATATATACGGGGCAGCACGGACGGGTAATGGTTAGCATTACTGCCTCACAGCACTGAGGTCATGGGTTCTATCCCCACCATGTGTTATATATACGGGGCAGTACGGATGGTGTAATGGTTACATTACTGCCTCACAGCACTGAGGTCATGGGTTCTATCCCCACCATGTGTTATATATACGGGGCAGTACGGACGGTGTGATGGTTACATTACTGCCTCACAGCACTGAGGTCATGGGTTCTATCCCCACCATGTGTTATATATACGGGGCAGCACGGATGGTGTAATGGTTAGCATTACTGCCTCACAGCGCTGAGGTCATGGGTTCTATTCCCACCATGTGTTATATATATACGGGGCAGCACGGACGGGTAATGGTTAGCATTACTGCCTCACAGCGCTGAGGTCATGGGTTCTATCCCCACCATGTGTTATATATACGGGGCAGTACGGACGGTGTAATGGTTACATTACTGCCTCACAGCACTGAGGTCATGGGTTTTATCCCCACCATGTGTTATATATACAGGGCAGTACGGATGGTGTAATGGTTACATTACTGCCTCACAGCACTGAGGTCATGGGTTCTATTCCCACCATGTGTTATATATACGGGGCAGTACGGATGGTGTAATGGTTAGCATTACTGCCTCACAGCACTGAGGTCATGGGTTCTATTCCCACTATGGCACTAACTGTGTGGCGTTGTTATATTCTCCCAGTGCATGTGTGGGATTCCTCTGGGTACTCCGGTTCCCTCCCACAGTCCAAATATATATATTGGTAGGTTAATTGGCTCCCAACAAAATTAACCCTAGAATGTCTGTGTGTGCATGTACATGTGGTAGGGAATATAGATTGTAAGCTCCGCTGGAGCAGGGACTGATGTGAATGTTTTAATATTATCTGTACAGCGCTGCGGAATATGTGTGCGCTATATAAATAACTGGTAATATATAGTGTATTCCTTCATGCAGCACATGTGTCCCTTCCTGGGAGCAGTGCAGTACTGTACGTCTCTGTTCTGTTATCTCCCAGCCACGTAGGGCTGATGTGAATACTGAGAGGCTGCTCTGCAATGTGATTTGCCAGAGACCGTCCGCTGCACTGAAGCATGGTGCACTGACTGCAAATCATTAATAAAGACTGATTTACACACAAGTACAGGCACATACCGGGATGATGCTCACATTTATGCTGAGCCATCTAGATTTTCAATGACATCATCTCCATACAAATTACTCAATTAAAAATAGATGTGTGGAGCAGATTAAATATCTTGGACTTTCTGAGTCATACCTCACTCCAGGCCAACACTTCTGATCACACACCGCTAAGTTACTGTCAGTATTACAGGAAAAGGACAAATCCCCGGGTATAACAAACCACAACATTCTTATTTCCAAATGGCTGAAATTACATTTCTCTTGAAAAGTCCCTATAAATGGAGTTTTCCTCCAAAGGAAGGCCATGGAAACTTCGGGAGGTGCCACAGTGGCAGGGCCGGATTAGCAATGGGCCTGATGGAGCTACAGCTCCAGGCCCACTCTACAAATAGGCCCATTTGTAGCTGAGGGCCAGGGCTTTCCAACGAGCCCAGCCCCGTGTCGCTAGCCCCCCGGGAACCAGAGATACCGCCAGGCAAACCTGGAATGTTGTCCAGTTCCCACTCTGGCATCACAGAAGCTTGAGGTTGATCTCAGTCGAACCCAAATCGCTGGGCCTACAATCTGATACCTGGTCCATATGGGTACATTGGTTCTAGAGATATTGTGGGTAAACCAATTTTTTTTTTCATTTCTGAAATGTAATTTCATGGCTGTTCAGATTTCTCTGGAACCAAACGGCCCAGTTTCAAGGGACCAAAATCATTCGAAGCCTACATGTAAATGGGTCAGTTGGTTCCAAAGATATAGCTGTTTGTTTAAAGGGGGGTGGCGGTGGTTTTCTCTCCCCCTCACACCAGAAAATGTAGGGATTAGGCTCGTGTAAAAGGGGCCAGTCCAAGAATGTCCCAGCATGATCCTGGGACCATATTCCCGGGTAAGTCCCTGCATTTTCTGGTGTGAAAGGGGTGTTATTTCAAATAGCCGGGACATGCAGTGCTCTGAATACAGCCGGGCAGCCCCCTGCTCTCTGCCCGGCGGTCAATCAGTGCCAGATTAAGCCTTCGGGGGACCCGGGGCACTTTAGACAGGGGGATCCCCTTGCACTTTCCATTACTGGCCACAAACTGCATGAGAGAATTTTATACTGTCAAAACACAGAGTAAAGACAGTATAAACTTGGTCAATGGGTAACTGCTTACTCTGTAGGACTGTAGGAGATATCACAGTGTCAGTGCTGCCTTTGATTAAAAACCCTCCCATGACTAGGCTGCTGCTGCTCCTCCATAGGCCTGATAAGCATGTAATGAGCTCCACCACTCAGAGCTCAGCATAAACCTCTCAGCCTCTGCCCTCTTGTGCAAAGTGTCATGGGGCTTAGTCAACTCCCAGTAATGCACTGCACACTTGTGCAATCAGTGTGCCTCAGCTCCCGATGCTCAGCACCATTAATTATTGTCACATTGTCAGATAGATGAAGCTGCAGCACTACCCCACTCCCATGCACAAAACCTTTAGCAAAAAAAAAAATAATAATAATGTTTTTGTTAAAAATACATGCCAACCACAGGGGGCCCCTAGCTAAAGGGGGCCCATGGGTACTGACCCCTTTTGCCCCTGCTTTAATCTGGCCCTGCTGTCAATGGCTGTCATTTCTGCCCGGCGGTGGCTGTCCCCCAGTTACCACAAGCATGTATTCCCCCTTGGCAATGAGCATGTAATCCCACATGGCAACGAGCATGGAACACCTGGCAATGAGCATCGAACCCCTGGCAATGAACATGGAACCCCTGGCAATGAACATGTAGGTAAACAATACTTATGTAGCATCATTTTTAATAGGCATTATGGTGTTTGGCATAATACGTAATGGACATTATGGCATGTGGCTTAACATGTAATGGGCATTATGGTGTAAATTTTTAATGCGCGCATTGGCATGCAATGTCCCTATTTATGAAGCATATTGTGCATTATTGCTCAATCTGTTTGGTATAGTGCAGGCATGTCCAAACTATGGCCCTCCAGCTGTTGTGAAACTACAAGTCCCACCATGCATTGCCACAGTTTTGCTATTAGGGAATGCTAAAACTATGTCAAGGCAAGCTGGGATGTGTAGTTTCACAACAGCAGGAGGGCCACTGTTTGGACATGCCTGTTATAGTGTGCATTTTGGCTCAATCCATGTGGAAAATTGTGAATTTTGCCTTAATCTGTGTGGCATAACATGAATTTTGACTCAATCTGTGTGCCATAGTGTGAATTTTGGCTCAATTGGTGTGAATTTTGGCTCATTCCATATGTCATAATGTGTAAGAGTCGAATACAGTATAAGGGGGTTACTATTGTGTTGCATGATTTGTATAAGGGGTATATGGTGTGGTAAACTAAGGTGACCACATAAAAGGTGCTGAAATGTTGTCTACCAAGTTTCAGCTTTCAGTATTTTTTTTATGACTGGAGTGCCGCCTCACCCCGCAAGTATCTTAGGACATCGGCATCCTGCGGGTGCACCTTTGGAGGGCACCTGCCAATATATCTCCCTGCATTTTTCCTATGCCAGCCCCCTGCCTTTTCCAGGCATATATAATTAGTTGAAAGCATTTACATAAATACAGACACACCCATGAGCAGACCACCCAACCAGAACAGTGGTCACGTCCCCCACACTATTAGGTGCTGGCCACAACCCCTATTATTGTGCATAATAGGCCCTTGATCATTTTCAGCTCCAGGCCCATTTAGATCTTAATCTGGCTCTGTACAGTGGGATGCAGTCAAAAATCCCAGCAGTTGGTATCAGAAGACAGCAGGGTCCTGACATTTACAATATAGACCTGGAGATAAGTACTGGAGTTATGTGGGGTACACACCAGGACGACCCGCGCACGATGTGAGCGGGTCGTCAGTGTTTCTTCCGACCCACTCACAATGACGCGGGGGCACGACCCGCTCACGATCGTGAGCACGTCCGATCCGATGGCGACCCGCACCCGGGAGTATGGTCGTTTGCAGATCCTACCTGCTGCAGGTAGGATCGGTATCAGTCCACACCAGGACAGAAAAGGGCCCAATCACCACACAATCTACATCCAATCGGTCGGAATTGGATCTAGATTGATGGGATCGGACCCTGGTGTGTACCCAGCATTAGGCTGCTGGGGAGGGTTGGGGGTAAGGGTTAGGCTGCGCGACAGGGACGTTAGGGTTAAGGCCCATACACACTGGGTGACTTTGAGCTGAAAACCACTCAAAACAGCCTATTTGCTTTCAGCTCAAAGCCACCCAGTGTGTATGCCCCAGCGATGAGCGGTGACCGCTGCTGCGCGCTCCTGCAACATCGCCGGGAAAGCTGTTCATCTGCTGGTTATACCAGCAGCCGCAGCCGCAGCTCGTTTTCCGCGTCCCCTCGAGAGGCTCGCTGCGCTCGCCACGCTTTGGGCACGGTGCACACTTTATAAAATCAACTCCACGCCGACATGTATAGTAGGGGTATTGAACGGGTCGCTTCATTCACCACGCTGGCTGACGTGTATAGTGGAGATGTGCTAAATCGCATCGCATGCAAATCATATGCGAATCATATGCAAATCGCATCCGGGGGCAGTGGCACTGTGAAACTACACAAGTATCATCTTTTCTTCTGTTGTGATGTCATGTATCATCTTTTCTTCTGATGTCATGTATCATGTTTTCTTCTTTTGTGATGTCATGTATCATCTTTTCTTCTGATGTCATGTATCATTTTTTCTTCTTTTGTGATGTCATGTATCATCTTTTCTTCTGATGTCATGTATAATTTTTTCTTCTGTTGTGATGTCATGTATCATCTTTTCTTCTGATGTCATGTCTCATTTTTTTCTTCTGTTGTGATGTCATGTATCATTTTTTCTTCTGTTGTGGTATCATCTGTTAGCTTTTGTTCACATGTGATGTCAGGCATAGTTTTGTTTCTAGTCTAGTGATATCATGCATCTTCTTTCCTGTCTGGTGTTATGCAATGGTAAAGCGCTTTGAGTGGAAAAAAGGCTGCTTTTTACACATTGGGTCAATCTACTCACATGTTATCTAATGACATGTGAGTAGCAATACTGAGTCCTAAGACATATATCTGAAAGGTGAGCAACATATTCAAATGAGCTTCCATCCAGAGGTGGAGATACGGAAAACGTGAAGATGTTTACATAGTGAAGAAGACTTTGTTTTTCACGCTGGCTAGTTAATTGGCCTTATGCTTATGTATATGTCTGTGTGTTTGACATTTACATAGCTAATAACTATGCTTGGATTGTTCAGTGCTACATAATGGGGCGGTGCTATATAAATAGACCCACTGGGTAGTTTACACACCATAGATTCACAAGATGAAACCAGATATCATCTTACAGAATCTTAGCAAAACTCAGTAAAGGTCAAACATCAATACGTGTAAATAAAAAGGCTGATAGCTAAATCTAATAAGAGTAACTATAGAGAAGCAGAAAATCGTTTTGGCTGCTATCAGGGCTGCCACTAGGAACTTTGGGACCCGGGACTGATTTCCAGTCTGGGCCCCTCCAGGCCCCCCCCCCCTTCACTTACCGCCTGACTCCTGCTCCCTCACCCCCCCTGCTGAATTCAACAGGTCCCGAAGCACATGCTTCTTAAATGCAGGATGCCTGTGGCCAATTAAAATACAGCACTGGCTGGTCAGCCAATCAGAGTTTGTGTACCGGCAGCCACTCTGATTGGCTTCTGGTAAAAAGCCTGTGCTTTGTTCAGTGCACCAAGCTGCCCTGACCCTTCTAGAGGCCGGGGCCCGGGACAGATCTACCCACAGAACCCCCCTATTGGTGGCCCTGGTTGCTATTGAAAACAGTTGCAGTTCTTATAATGGTCTGTAGTGTTTTAATACTATTCCCATGCCCTTACTATATAAGAAAAATATTGTATTAAATATCTATTGTAAGCTTGCGAGCAGGGCCCTCATACCTTTGACTGTCTGTAAATACCCAGTTTGTTTTATTACTGTATTGTAAAGCGCAACTGAACATCAAATAAAAATATAATTTTAATATCTAATAAAATAAATAACAGCATTACACATAATATCACATTTATTTACCGTACCAGAATATTTGCTTCCTTTCTTTCTATTTCCTCATTGAAATTGCGCCTTTAACAGAACGATTGTCATGGATATTTGATTAAGTGAATTTCACGCACAACCCGGCGACACCGGACGCACCTTGGAAATAAGAACATCTGCTAAAAGATCATTTTGAAATTTTGTCTTAAGAAAAGCAAACATCTTTTATTTACCTTGTTGGCTCCTGGCAGCGCAGACATCCGGAGGTGAGACGCATTATCCCATCTCCACGTATTTATGCTTTATGTGCCTCTAAGCTTAACCTGGTGTTCCGTTGTTAGAGGGTGCATTGCGTTCCTGAGAAATGTGTTCTGACTCCCTAAGCACATAATGTATGGATTAAACAGATTGTAAAACTGGCACCTTGCACACACGAGTGTTTTCAGGTAGATAGTAACACATTTATATTTGATCAACCATCTGTTCATCTTCCTGTTTAATAAACTCAATTAGCAACATATGCACGTTGCCAATACAAATATCTGTAAGCTAGATGGTTGTGTAGAGCATAGTATGACCGAGGCACAATCTGTCATTAGCTGGGTGTGTTATCCGGGACCCCAAGGCAGAATATCCTTCACACATGTATGGCACGCTTGCCTACTATTCAGTTCTCCTCTCTGGGAGATGACCGGAGAATAGACGCTGATCACCATATCAGGCGGGATGTCATTAAACTCCGCCCCTGACCTAGTGAAATGCTCCGATTTGCTGGTTCTACTGAAAGGGGGCGGGGATAAAATGACACAAAGTTACATGATTTGCCCACCTTTCCAAGTGGGCGGGCGGCGGACCCTATTTTCAGGAGTCTCCCAGCCTTTCCGGGAGGGTAGACAAATGTGATGTATGCGATATCTATCGATAATCGCCCAGCCTGCTAGTTTGCTGAATTAGGCACAATGGGTGAGATTTAATAGGATGAGAGATTCAGAAAGTGAGAGATTTGGTAAGAAATCTCCAGGTTTTTTAAAGTGGCAATCATTTACACTGATTAATCAAACTGGTTTTGCAGTGTAAATGATTGCCGCTTTAAAAAACTGGAGATTTCTTACCAAATCTCTCACTTTCTGAATCTCTCATCCTATTAAATCTCACCCATTGTGTCCAACATTGATCACTGATCTCTAGAAGAATGAACACATAATAAATGTAAGTGCTCTTGCCAAATATATGATAGACCATTGATGATGTATTTTCTTCTGTCCGTGGGGCTAATTCAGTAAAACCCTGCAGATTAGCGAGAATCGCTGATGACCATTTTTGGCAATCTGTGTATGCAGCCCATTAAACTGCGCTTTCATTGCAAAAAATGCATCTGCAGTCTAAGGGTCCAGGGGTCATGGACAGGGCAGCGACTTGGCGTTTGCAGGGTGGTGACAGAGCATAGAAGGGGCCGGACAATGGAGGAGTGTCTGACCAACTGAGGGGGTCCGCGGTGACTGCATGGCATTACACGCAGCCACTGTGACCCAAAAGATGCGCAGCCATTGGACTACTCCTGCCATGTGGTCGCTTTCACTATGTAGCAAAGTGTTCGCTTGATAGCGATGCATTCAGAAGATTTTGTGAATGCATCGCAGGGAGGGACACGTCATGCCGGCGGACTTGCACTGTGCTGGGCGACCTCGCACGCTGATGAGGAGAGCTGTAGTTTTGAAAAATCCTTGCAAAACTACAAATCAAGCTGAATCAGGCCCATTGTCCATTATTATTAATTATGTGCATAATGTGTCCTATACATAACGGAGAACAATTACTCTACTACAGAGCTTCGAAAAGTGTCTGCTCGCTGTCTCCTGGGTGATCGCAGGGAAATGCTCATTAACTGCAGAGAACAACATTTTTTTATTGTAGTTTTTTTGTTACTGTTGTGGATACAGACTGAGCTCGCTTTTTAGACTAGGGCCTTAAAATAAGATCTGGCCCCCTGCGTCCAATGGGAGCGAATGGTTTTGGCGAGTTTCACACTCTTCGTGCCGCTTGCTGTAGAATGGGCAGGTGCGCAGGTGGATGGAGCAGGAGAACGCTGGGCGTTCCCCTGGGAAAGCAGGCGTGGCTTTGCCTGCTCAGGGCGGGCAGTTGACATCACATGACGTCAGCACCCGCCCCGTATTTGGCGATTAACGGCGGAAATAAAAGTCTGTTCAAAATGACTTTTATTTCCAAAGGGGAGAAAAAACATTCGATTGTCACTGACCATTTCTCACCGCATGTGAGGGGATGTGTTTTCGTACATGTCCTTGCATGCTAGTGAGGGGATGTGGAGGGCGGGCGGCAGGCGGGGCAAGTGCACACAGCCGAGCAAACAGGTCTGAATCAGGCAGGGGCGGATTGGCCCACCGGGAAGCCGGGCCATTTCCCCTTGGGCCGATCCAGATTTCCATCTGGTCGGGCCGCCGACCAGGGCCGGTGCTATGAGCCCTGCGGTGTGGCGGCCATATTTGTTTTGGGCTATCCTGCCCTTCTTTTTGACAGGCTGCGGCCGCTGGTCGCTGATGTCACCCGCTAGCCGACTGCAGCCTAACATACCCCCCCGGGGCAGTAGCACGCGCCCGCCCGCCCCCCCCTCCCTGGGCAGTAGCGAGCGCACCTCTGCCCCCCCCCCCCTCGGCAGTAGAGCGTGCGCAAACCCCCCCTCCCTGGGCAGTAGCGTGCACACCCCCCCCCCCTGGGATGCTTTGCGATTGATCCCGGGCCGGATTTCGCTGCCAATCCGCCCCTGGAATCAGGCCTCTCATACCAAGAAATCGAGATCTGACTACTTCCAAACTTTGGGAGACAATGATTTATTTTCCTCTCCAGCGTCCAATTCCCGTGTCTCTTCTACCTTTCATAAGCAGCTCTTCCCAAGAAAGGAAATGGGGAGAGAGAGAGACATATGAACACTATTTCCAAAAACTATGAGTTGTTTGTTTTGCTGCTAGAATTGAATTATGGACGAGAGAAGTTACAGATCTGATGGCAACGCTTCCTGGCCAGCAAATGATTTTTTACAAAATCCAGCACGAAATCAAAGACTTCAGCAATTTTATCATTTGGATGACCAGCGTGATTGCACAACACACCGAACATATTTTAGGATGTCGAAACGGTGAAATTCCTGTTCTCCGATGCAGCAGAAAATATAAGCAATAAAATGCAAAATAGTTTCCACTGTTAAGGAATTGGAGCTCTGCAGACATTCGGTCACATGGCGCTGTGAGGTCGCGGCGGAATACGCGTCTGAATAATGAAGAAAAGATGTGGATGGGTGTTTTTGTTTTCTTTCTATTTAATAGGATGAGTGGATCTATAGAAACGTCACAGCTTTGCTTTTTTTATTACAATGATGTTTCTTAAACTCTTACCTTTAATGAAAAAGGTTTCTGAGATATTATTAAGGCGCATATAATGGTTTCCTGTTTATTTTTCTAGTTCTATGTAAATGAATGTGCAAAGACTGAGACGTACACTGAGTGTGGTCTCTAGCAGTGGCGTAACTACGTTTTTTGCTCACCCCGCATGCGCACCCGCTCACCGCCGCCAAGTAAAGTTAACCCACCCCAACCCTGACTTACCCCTCCGTGCGCACATCCCCTGCCGGTCAGGTCTGCGGTCCTGGCCAGCGCTGCTCGGATTCCTCTCCTCCTGGCTCCTGCAGCTGCTATTGAAAACTAACCCTCACAAAATGGCCATTTTTTCAAGGTCAGTTTTCAATAGCATACCAGGATCCAGGAGGAGAGCCGCAACCGCGGTCACGGGCATAGTGGCAGCAGGTCTCGGCAGCTGCGTAACATAGACCCGCAGACCCCCGGCGCCCATATTTTCTCAGCGCCTCCCCGCGGCCGCGTGGTCTGCGGTGCTATAGTTACGCCACTGCTCTCTAGGGTAAATGACTGAACGTCTGCATAGGCAAATGTTTCAGTGACAAGCCCACGACGGGTTGACTGGGCCCAGGGAAAATGGAGGGAGCATGGCCACTGGGTGGGGGTGTGGCCATGCCCCGTGAAAAAAAATAAGAGGGAAAGAGAGGACAGGCTGCCACTGTCTGCGGCTGCCTCTCTTCCCCGCTTAGCACACAGCACTGAGAAGTATGTGCTGAGCTGGGGAGAGAGGCTGTGCTGTGGCGGCAGCTTGTCATCTCTCTCCCCACTGCTCGACACCCCCATTCCCATAAGATAGACCATGCGTGTGCAGAGCTACCTCTCACCCACTGCCCGTGAATGGCCATCATTTATCCAAGACACGTCTGATATTGTGGAACAGCACCTGTGTGCATACACTCGCACGCACCGCAGGATGCAGTCACTGGTGGAGTTGTCAGGAATTTCCGTGCACAGGCCGTAGCAGAAGTCACTAAACTGGGGAAATAAATTGTGAATGGGTGCTAGATGGCTAGCAAAGGTTATTGTGCCTGAAGTAAAGGATTTTCCTGCGCGCCTCCTTAGAAGTGGAATTGTCTGTTTAGAAAACGATGACGTATGAATGCTAGATTTAGTGTGGGTAGTGAAGGGGCCGCTGCTTTGTGATTGGACTGATGTTTTGCTTCTTTTTTTTCTTTCAAAGTGCCGGGATACGGAGGATAGCTCCGCCCCCAACACTTGCGAATCCCTGCCCCCACTGGACAGCAGGTCACTGAGCTGCTGAGCATGTCCCCACAGCAGCGAAAATGGGGTGTGACCTGGCAGCAGTGCCGCGAGTATAGGCCACCCCCCCTTTTTGGTAGGCCTTGCCACCCCCCATTAATTTGTCAGTTGCCAGCGGCGCGCAACCTTTCCCGCCAGCCATACCTCAAATGTTGGGAGGTATGGTTATGGTTCCATCAGTAAGTTACATTGGCACAGTCAATGTACCCTTCACAATACATTGGGACGGGTGATAGCTAAAAGGCATGGAGTAAATTAGCACTTCATTTTTTCTCTCGGCTGTCAACCATCCCCCCCCCCCCCTCAACTTATTACAACTTTTTATTTTTCATCTAAAATTCGGGTTGTTTAAGTCTAATTTAATTGTAAATTAATTCAGAGCAGTCCAGGCCGTTAGTGCCACCTTTATTTCCCGTGTCACACATTTACATCTTCATCTTTTATGTATGCGTGTCTATGGGAACCTATTAAGCAGTACGTCCTGATAGCAGGAGAGATGTTTCCCTGAGTGGTGACTGATCACCTTCATCGTCACTTATATAATGACAGATGATCATTTTCTTCCCCTTGAAGTTATTTAGGACATCTCAGAGTCATCCCCATATTCACCCTGTCCCATTTATGCACAGACACAGGAGCATGACTTCGGGGCTTATTCAGACCTGATTGTACGGCTGCAATTCCACCGACTGGGTGATAATCGATAGACTGCATATGAGTACGGATCGGAGCACACATCCTGCAATAAAATCATGCTACTTTTTCCATTTGCACTTCGTTTCCAAGCTGATTGGAAGGAAGCCGGCATCTGGGGGTAGAAACATGATGTTTAGTGGGAGCGCTAAGAAAATCACAGGGCTGCCACTAGGAATTGTGGGGCCCAGGACTGATTTTTAGTCCTGCAAAGCCCCTCCCCCACTTACCGCCCAGCTCTGGGACCCAACCCCCTTCCGCTGTGCTGCCTGTGAAAATGGAAAGGTAGGTCAACAGGTTAGGCGCAAATGATCCGGAGTGGATATGTGAATGATCTGGACCCACAATGGGGAATATTTTACCAGAACAAAGATTTATTTAACATACAAATCACAGTTAAAAGTGCAAATGCAAATGGGTACACAAAAGTGCAAGTGCAGCAGCAGTACAATTTCAAAGTTACAATGCATATGTTTTTCAAAGGTGCATGTACAATGAATACGACGGGGCAATCTGATACTTTTATCTCACCATTCCAGGGAGGTGCGGTGGGCTGGGTGCGATAGATGGTGGGTCCCGGGTAGCAGGAATGAAAGCACCACCGCACAGGCTTTGGATGGGGATACAATGATGTTACTGCAGAGTCCTCCCGTCAGAGTGTTGGCATCCTCATAACATGTTTCGGAATCTGGTTCCTTCTTCAGATGTGGATGCCAACACACTGAAGCTAAGGGTTTTTATACCATAGAAGATTAGGTGACCTAATTCACCTGTGTCCCACACCTCCATTTACCGGAAGTGACGTTTACCAGTGCGCTTAGGAATTGACTCCTGTGTATGCACATAATCTAACGTTCCCCCGCAGCGTCGTTCCGCCTGGAGGCAGACGCTGCAGGAGTGATCACTTAGAGCTTGGCTGGATACGCAGTTTCTTACGTCGCCGTCCGGACCGGAAGTTCCATTACCGGATGTGACGTTTGCGTTCCAAGACGCTTCCTATTTGCGTTCCACTGCGGCTTTTTCTTACAGAAGTCCATACATTTCAATTTTCAGAATTTGGCTTTGGCGATTCAGGTTGCATTAGTGAAGATGATTATTCATAGTTTTGTGCAGTCCACTCTTATGGGGAATCTTGTTAATATATCCCTTGGTTCCCGAATCTCCATTTTGGAAGCTGGCAATCCAGCAGATAATGTCAGGATGGAATATCCTATATGGCCACATCTATAAGCTAAGCCCTACTTCATTCAGGCTAAGTCCATTCCTAATGTGGCCATATTTCATGTATGGATCCGCCAAGTGTCATATAAAATAGATAAATAGATAAAAAGAGGATTAAAATACAAATAGTACAAAAATGGATAATATACACATTATATGTGTATATTATCCATTTTTGTACTATTTGTATGTCAATCCTCTTTTTATCTATTTATCTATTTTATATGACACTTGGCGGATCCATACATGAAATATGGCCATATTAGGGATGGACTTAGCCTGAATGCATACCTCCCAACTTTTGAAGTTCAGCCGTCGGGACGCTGCTGCTGCGCGCTGGAGGCGCGCCTAAATTTTCGGGGGGGGGGGGCGCGTGGCCTAATTGGGGGCGTGGTCTATACTCACGGCTCTTCTGTGAGGCCACGCCCCCATTCTGCCGCTATGGGGGCATGACCCAGAGGCTCTGTGAGCCTCTAGCCATGCCCCCAGCCCCCTGGCTGCGGGAATAGACGCTGTGCGCATGCGCACAGCGTTTATTCCCCGCTGCTTAGCAGCTGACAGGGGGGACTCCCAACAGCCCCCCCACACCGCGGGACACTGCCGCCCGCGGGTGGGACAGCGGGACAGGCCCTGACAATCGGGACTGTCCCGATAAAATCGGGACTGTTGGGAGGTATGTGAATGAAGTAGGGCTTAGCTTATAGATGTGGCCATATAGGATATTCCATCCTGACATTATCTGCTGGATTGCCAGCTTCCAAAATGGAGATTCGGGAACCAAGGGATATATTAACAAGATTCCCCATAAGAGTGGACTGCACAAAACTATGAATAATCATCTTCACTAATGCAACCTGAATCGCCAAAGCCAAATTCTGAAAATTGAAATGTATGGACTTCTGTAAGAAAAAGCCGCAGTGGAACGCAAATAGGAAGCGTCTTGGAACGCAAACGTCACATCCGGTAATGGAACTTCCGGTCTGGACGGCGACGTAAGAAACTGCGTATCCAGCCAAGCTCTAAGTGATCACTCCTGCAGCGTCTGCCTCCAGGCGGAACGACGCTGCGGGGGAACGTTAGATTATGTGCATACACAGGAGTCAATTCCTAAGCGCACTGGTAAACGTCACTTCCGGTAAACGGAGGTGTGGGACACAGGTGAATTAGATCACCTAATCGTCTATGGAATAAAAACCCTTAGCTTCAGTGTGTTGGCATCCACATCTGAAGAAGGAACCAGATTCCGAAACATGTTATGAGGATGCCAACACTCTGACGGGAGGACTCTGCAGTAACATCATTGTATCCCCATCCAAAGCCTGTGCGGTGGTGCTTTCATTCCTGCTACCCGGGACCCACCATCTATCGCACCCAGCCCACCGCACCTCCCTGGAATGGTGAGATAAAAGTATCAGATTGCCCCGTCGTATTCATTGTACATGCACCTTTGAAAAACATATGCATTGTAACTTTGAAATTGTACTGCTGCTGCACTTGCACTTTTGTGTACCCATTTGCATTTGCACTTTTAACTGTGATTTGTATGTTAAATAAATCTTTGTTCTGGTAAAATATTCCCCATTGTGGGTCCAGATCATTCACATATCCACTCCGGATCATTTGCGCCTAACCTGTTGACCTACCTTTCCATTTTTTCTGTCCATTTAAGAGTTGGTGTCACTCTTTCTTTGGCAACAGAGGGCTGCAGATATTTCCGTAGTAAAAATAGTGCGCACGGACACCCCCCTACCCTTCCATATGCTGTGCTGCCTGTGCTCAGTGCGCTGACCATGACCCTACTCCCAGCGCGCAGGCTTCTTCATCTCCAGAGGGGGGTTTGGTGGGCAAAATGAGTTGCCCAGGCCCTTCCCTCTCTCTCAAAGAAGCCGGGCCAGGGACAGCTGTACCCAGAGCACCCCCCTGATGGTGGCCCTGCTTGCCAGTGTAATAATTATTAGATGGTGAACCTGTTACGATGAATTTTGGACATATTTGCACGGCTGCGAATGGATGTGTAGCGATACACACCCATTCACACATCGAGACCATTAATTCTCAAGGTGGGATTTCCCTCTAGCGAGGTGTCGCCTTAACTGGCTGGCCGTGCAAATTTATGGCCCTGCAATCAGGTCCGAATCGGCCCCTGTGGGGGTTATTCAAACCTCACCGTACAGCTGCTAGTTCACAAGTAGAGCGATAATTGATAGACTGGGCATGAGTGCGGATTGTAGCCATCCTGCGATAATATCCTGCTCATTTATTTATCGCTGTCCGTACGCAAATTGATTGACAGGAAGCTGGCATTTCTGGGAGTGTCAAGGTAAATGCAGAGGGGTGCCCAGGCAAAGGGAGGGAGGGTGTGTGATGTCAGCTCCGCCCCGATCAGCCTGTTTCTATCGCAGCCAACAAGTAAGTCCTAGGCTACGCACAGACTGCACACGCTGGACAAATCATTTGATGGTGGCTTGCGGATGGATTTGCGGCAAACTGCCGATCCCGCTAATTTTCACCAGCTGTGCTAAGCAATTCGCAGGCTTGAATGGGGCAGGATGTCACTCTAGCTGGGTGGTGTACTTCCACTTGCAGGGCTCACCAATTTAGCAGAGCAACGATCAGATCTTAACCCCGTCAATGACGCTCCCGAGAATTTTCCAGGCTATGTTAAAGTGCCCAGTTTGGCAAAACCGTAAAATTCTCTGTCTCTTAGGCCCTTATTCTGATCGGTGCGGATATATCCGCGTGCGTTCGGCCCGCCGATGTTTTGTGTCTGCGCATGTGCAGAGGCGTCTCTGCGCATGTGCGAGCGGGGCGTACGGCCAAATCCCGCATGAAATGTGAACACTCCGAACAGGGGGTGGAGAGGGGCGTGAAGGGCTATTTGGGCTCATTACCATATGCATATGCCCCGCGTTTCATGGGAGTTCCCATGAAAACGCTGGGCGTACGTATGGTAATGCGGCCGTGACGCACGTGTAGGGGGCGGACATATGACATCGCCGGATGTCTGCTGCCCGCCCAGATCCCTGCTTTTGCACGGAAAAATGTCCGTGTGGTCTGAGGTTGCGGGTGCTGGTGGAGCACACGGTCCTGCATTCGATGGTCTGCGACCATCGAATGATGGGGGAGGTTCCCTTAGATGGAGGAGGCGTATTCCGTGCAAAATACACGTGCGGTCCGTTCGGACAGCTTCTTACCGCATACGGACGGAGTGGGCGATCCGTATGGAAGGCGGGGTTTCGCACGCACGGTCCTGGCCGCATAATCGGCTCCGACAGCACCGATCAGAATAAGGGCCTTAGTGCTGGGCAGAGCCGCTGAGCGCTGTACTCAGCTTCAGCCGCTGACTGGCTCTGGCTGGTTGGCCCCACCTCCTTCCCCCCAGCTGTGTGCGGAGTGGCTTGCTAGCATCACGCCGCACACAGCTGGGTTGCCGGGGGAAGAGCCTGGCCTGAAGTAGTGCTCAGCGGCGCTGCCAGGCCACGGGAGAGACAGTGGTCAGGTTGTTTTTAGGGAACGCTTCCAATAAAAAAACTCGCCCAGTGGGAAGCGCTCCCTTAAAAACAAACAAAAAAAAAAAACACCACTGAAGGGGTTAATTTCCCCCGCTGTGTCTGGCATGGAGGCAGATGTGCCAATGTCTGTTTATGCTGCCCCATAAGGGGAAAACGCTGTTTCTGTGCTGCACCGGCATATCTTCGGTAAATGACCCCGGGATTGATAAATGACCCCATCCATGACGTTTCGCCATAATTGTAATGCACTACAGGACTTCTGGCGCCTCGCAAATAAGTGACAATAATTAAACAAGTGAAATAGTTGCTAACACAGAGATGTATATCAACAAGCGTGTGTAATTTGCAACAATTTAGGAGAACAAGTCATATATAAATCATTCCCACCTTCTGTTGCAGAATACTTTATGAAAGTCTTGTTGTAGCTTGTGTTCCCTCTGGCCTCGGCTGTGAGACGATTATTTCAGACATATATGATATATACTTGTGCTGTAAACTGGCACCATACCTGCACTATGGGCCTTATTTTGGTTCATTCTTTCTGACAAAATCCTTCTTAGATGGACAAAACCATGTGCACTGCAGGGGGGGCAGATGTAACATGTGCAGAGAGAATTAGATTTGGGGGAGTTATTTTGTTTCTGTGCAGGGAAAATACTGACTGCTTTATTTTTACACTGCAATATAGATCTCACTTTGAAGTAAAACCCCACCCAAATCTAATTCTCTCTGCACAAGTAACACCTGCCCCACCTGCAGTGCACATGGTTTTGCCCATCTAAGAAGGATTTTGTCAGAAAGAATGAACCAAAATAAGGCCCTATATTATGTCACTGTGCTGTGTACGCTCTCTCTAGTTATATACCAGAAATCCAGGAAGAGGAATAAACAGAATGATTTAGCGGAGGGGGCGATAAACTGTCACTTTCTAGTTCTTGTTAGACTACAGCTCCCAGCATGCTTTGGGATATGAGAGCAGACCAGCGGAAGAACTGGGGGTGAATGTTCTATAAGTTGGGAACTGATTGCATTCTTAGAAAACGTGATTTACTCTGGATAGATTCTGACGGTCATTTAACCCTTTGAGCGCCAATGTTGCTGTGAGAGATCCTCAAAATATCCGCTAAAAATGCCAGCGCCGCTCACAGCGACTGTTCTATTAGTATAAATAAATACAGATACAGCAGAGTCAATTCAGTGAAGTTTAGTGAAATATTGCACCCCCCAAAAAGAACAGTCGCTGTGAGCGGCGCTGGCATTTTAGCGGATATTTTGAGGATCGCCCACAGCAATGTTGGCACTTAAAGGGTTAATAATGAAACAAAAAGGGTTTCCTTGGCAATTTTCACACCTATTTTTCACAAGGAGGAGCGATGTGCAGACGCCAGGCGCATCGCTTATCGTTTTTTCAAACTGCTCAATGACCATTTAAGGAACATAACTAATTAACACACTGGATGGCACTTTAATTAATACATTTAAATTGCCCCGGTGCCTTCAAAAAACATAAGCAGTACCATCAGTATAGAGACGGCACCAGGGCTGGTGTAAGGTTTCTCGGCACCCTAGGCAAAACTGCAGCTTACTGTTCCTACCACCAATATCGATGGTCGTTTGGGGGACCCTACAGATAATGGTGTACCATGCCCCCAGATTTCTGATGCCGACCCTGTATACTGCGTGTATATGTATGTTTATATACGTGTGTGTGTGTGTGTGTGTGTGTATGTGTTCATTGAGTTTTGTTTCAAATAAATAAAGACAGCAATAATAAAATAAAACCAAGAATCATAACAAATGTAGGTAGTAATCGATACTGTTGTGTGGCTTAGGTTAAATTGTTGCCACATAGGATTATCAGTGTCTTGTGCATCGGTTCCATAGTTCTCAATGATTTTATCATTTATTTTAACGAGCTTAGACTTAGGCCACTTAACCCATCAAATCCCATAAGTCAGCTATTGATCTCTAGATCCTCAGTTCAAACCTTTATTTCAAGAACTCTCTCCTGTTGCTATAGGAACAGTCCTACTACCCGTACATGAAAGGCTGACGAGAGTGGAGGTGCCATCGCTTAGAAACCTCTCACCTCCCCAATTCATTAGAGAATAACAATGCGCAAAATGCTGATAAGAATACAACCACATTACAGAGAAGGATGCCTAATTAACTGTTCCACTGTCCGTCTATTAGGTGTTTCCAAGTCCCGGGGTCAAAAGTTTATTATTAATAATTAATGGTGTCAAATTTTTATTAAAGACAATCCATAAAAAGTAGAAATGGTAAATCATTGATTTATGCTCATTTTGCCTATAAGTAAAAATGTAAATTAGCTAAATGAATATTAACACCCCCCCCCCACCCCCACCCCATAACTCTCCAGCCTCTGTATTCCCCAACATTCTACTCGCTGCCTTATGTGTGATTCTGCGGTGCTAATGCGGGGGCTAACACTGATTTCTGCATCAAATGCCAACGGCGGTATTAGTATCTCCACTTACACCAATCCATTGGCATATCTGTAATGGGTGCAGGGTATATACAGGGCCTTATTCTGGTTCCCTCGTTAAGCAGGAGTCAATCGCTGCTTAACGAGCGGGTTAACGCCACCCGGCCACCGAACAAATCCCCCCCACCACCACCTTATATACGACTATACACACCCATTCGCATGTGAGCATACGGCTGCAAAATCGTTTGATGGTACCTGACTATTAAATGAAAAATTTGGCTCTATAAAATGGCCGAGAAAGGGGCGGATGCTGATGTCAAGTGACCGTGTTTTTCAGTGATCTCAATCCACCCGCAAATCCTAACACCATTTAATGATTTTTTCCAGTCTGTACAAATATGAGTAACTCTGACCCAACCGGTCATCTGCGACAAAAACATGCTGATCGAGGCGGGCGCTGATGTCACAGACCCTCCCTTGAAACACACACGGGCACGCCTTCTTTTTTCATTGCACTCCCAGAAAACGGGCGGTTGTCACGCCCAAATCCCGGCTTCCGTCCACTTTGCGTTTATGATCCATAAGCATCTTCTGCCGCTATTTTGGCTCATGCATGCAGGCTACGATATTACGCACGCGCAGTCGTTCCCAAATCGCTTGATCCGTGAATTTGTTGGTCAGCGATCAACTATGAATCAGGCCTATATATTGCGAAGGTGGCATCCACACAGCAGACAGCAAAGGTTCCGCCACTGTGCGAGAGGTTTTGCTCTCCGACTTTACGAATACCGACAGATGCGTTGAACTAAGAATAGGAACAAAGATCAGGCCCTGAACATGTATTGCAAAACTTGTTTTTCTTTTTTTTTTTGGATTGTAATATCAATCATTGCAGGTAATTTCTCAAACATGCCCCAGTAGGGAGGTGCGAATTGTCTTGTACTGGAAGAGCTGGTGATATATGAATTCTGTGAAACAGAAAGAATTTCATTTATCATTGTGAAAAATCTTTCTTCCAACAGTAGCTAAAAATAACATCTGTAGCCGCTGTCTCCTGATGTGCGGAAACACGGACATGAGGGAACTGCGCTCATTACTGATCAGGTGAGGACGACGGTGGCAGTTGTCCCTTCATATCTCTTCTCCTGACTATGCTGCCATTATGTTGTACAATTTTAATAAACAAAAACATGGATTAAATCTTTTTTTTTATTATTTAATTTATCCATAGTAAGGTTAAAAAAATACTGAAGGTTACCAATATTTACTGACCGCTCCTCCGCTCTTACTGTTACTGTAGGTGTCCACTGCACCACAATGTGGCATTGACAGTCAGAGGAGTATAGTGCCACTAGGGCTGTAGAGAGCGGTGCGGGAGTACAGTGGCTGCCACTAGGGCTGTAGAGAGCGGTGCGGGAGTATAGTGGCTGCCACTAGGGCTGTACAGAGCTGTGCGGGAGTATAGTGGCTGCCACTAGGGCTGTAGAGAGCGGTGCGGGAGTACAGTGGCTGCCACTTGGGCTGTAGAGAGCTGTGCGGAAGTACAGTGGCTGCCACTAGGGCTGTAGAGAGCTGTGTGGGAGTATAGTGGCTGCCACTAGGGCTGTAGAGAGCTGTGCAGAAGTATAGTGGCTGCTGCTAGGGCTGTACAGAGCTGTGCTGGAGTATATTGGCTGCCACTTGGGCTGTAGAGAGCTGTGCTGGAGTATAGTGGCTGCCACTAGGGCTGTAGAGAGCGGTGCGGGAGTACAGTGGCTGCCACTAGGGCTGTAGAGAGCTGTGCGGAAGTATAGTGGCTGCCGCTAGGGCTGTACAGAGCTGTGCGGGAGTATAGTGGCTGCCACTAGGGCTGTGCAGGAGTATAGTGGCTGCCACTAGGGCTGTAGAGAGCTGTGCGGAAGTATAGTGCCTGCCGCTAAGGCTGTACAGAGCTGTGCGGGAGTATAGTGGCTACCGCTAGGGCTGTACAGAGCTGTGCGGGAGTATAGTGGCTGCCACTAGGGCTGTACAGAGATGTGCGGGAGTATAGTGGCTGCCACTAGGGCTGTACAGAGCTGTGCTGGAGTATAGTGGCTGCCACTAGGGCTGTACAGAGATGTGCGGGAGTATAGCGGCTGCCACTAGGGCTGTACAGAGATGTGCGGGAGTATAGTGGCTGCCACTAGGGCTGGGCAGATATGCAGCTGTTGTGGACAGGTAAAGAGGGGGGAGGTGGGGAGAGGGGAAGTTTGGTAGGCCCTTCCAACCAGTCTGGGTCATTTGTACCATTCACCCCCTCTTAGCGCCCCCTGGCTGCCACAAGGCTCCTTCACAGATATCTTCCTGGTGATGGGTGTTACTGATACAGTACCACAAGGTTACTTTGACTGGCTCCTTCCATGCACTATCAGCCTGTTGATGTTGTCATTGAACTTAACCTTCAACCCATAAAGGCACATGTTCAGCACCATCTCCGATACTGCACATGCTTGAGGTCCCAAAGCCTGCCATCTGCACTGTACAGGCACCGGGGCAGGTCAGTTAGTGGTAGTGGCGGCGGCGGGATTGCCAGCAGCTCTGCCAGCATCAGCCACAGCTGCATACAACATATTTTAATGTGTCCTCAGCTCCTCACATGGAAAGGTTTCTGCAGCGTAACATTTAGGGAGGTGTCACACAGGTGTTTACACTCCCTCATTTAAAGCACAGCGTTTAATCGTTCTGAATTGAAATCATCAATTTTAGGAGTACAATGGAGACGGATGTCACATAAAGGCTTACAGGCTGCCACTCTCGGTGATTTATACAAGTGTTCAAAGCAATATAATAACACTCTAATTGACGTTGAAGCATTTTAAATCCTCAGTACACACTGCAAGGTTTAGAAGAGCTGTGATAAGATCCACAGAATAGAATCAGTCCTGAGTGGTTCTTAAGCTTGAAAGGCGAAAGTCCCGGAGAGACTCCACCCTTAAGCCGGCTGCACACTACATGACATATTAAATTAATCTGATGATAATGACCATTAGTTACGACTAATTATTAAAATCATTCAAGATGACGCAAGGGCGCATCTCTATTGTGTGAGCACTTCACTATACAGCTAAGTCCTGGCTGACCCCTGGCTGCGCATTCTAGCAGGCCGTCCATTTTTTTGGTTTGCAGCGACTGCTTGTGATGTCATGTCTGCATTGTCTGGACTGTGCCCAAGAAACGGTTGGTCGCCGCCCTCCGAGCGCTCAGCCACACCCCCTTGCTACTCCACATTGCTCCGTGTAATGTGATCGCATTTTACGCAATGTGATCTGCAATTTTTGCAGATTTGCATCCCTTGTTGAATGAGGGCCTACATAATTTTTTTCCCGGAGCTCCTGGGAGTTCCTGGGAAATAGTGAGCAAGATTGTGCCATTTGATTGTCATCTAGTGTGTACCTATACATTTTGCTCCCCCCTGCCAAAAAGTTTGTGCTGACCCCCTCCCCCCAGCTCCTCTGCAGCGTGTTTCCCCAGCGTGTGACGTGATGACATCACAGGCATTATGGAGAAACTGAAGCAGGAGGGAGGCAGAGAGACCAGCAGACACTGCTGCTTCCCCTGGCTCCGACGCATCCCAGGCCCCCCCCAGCACGCCCATCCGCCCGCCCATCGGGGGGGGGGGGGATTTGTCGTCTCTGTCATGGCCGCAACCACACTGCGGCTGACTCGCCTACGGTGCTCAGCCAGAGACTGAGTCCGTCAAGAGGGTGTTGGCGCCCACACAGACCCCACTACCACTTGCTCCCCCCGCTTGCTGATGATTATGGGAAAGAAAAACATTTCACATGATTCAGACCTGATTGCAGGGCTGCAACTTTTGCAGCCCTGCAATCAGTTAGCCCCTTTGTGCACGGCTTGGCAATCATGCGAAGAGGGGGAAAGCCATTGAATGACCCCCCTCCCTTGTGCAGCGCTGCATAAGTCAATGCTTACTTGACGCTGCGATGGCTGTGGGGAAATCGGGGCCACTGATAACGTACTGCATACCATGCGCACACGCGATTGTCCGACAATTGCTGCCATGGCTACGAATTTTCCCCATTGTTTCCATTAGAAGTTGATGAACCCTTGTCCTCTGTATGGTCCTCAGTATGAATGGTTCATAAGATAACATTTAGCGACCTGATAAGGCACCTTTTTTCCAAGGTAAACAAACCCAGTTGTTTTGTAACTTCTCTTTAGGCTTGAAACCTTCCTTTCCCTTTATTTATAACTATGGTCAGTGGTGTATCAATAGCCTGCAGACCCCACTGTGGCGGGGAGGCGCTGAGTAAATGTGGGTGTCGGGGTTCTGCGGGGCTATCGCTGAACCGCTGCTGCCTGCTGGGACCTGCAGATCTACTTGCCTGCAGTCCCGACTCCCGGAGCTCCTCCTGCTGCTGCTAATGAAAAACAGCCCTAACAAAATGTCCGCCCCCTTACAGCAGACAGGTTTTGAGAATGCTAGAGTAGGCGCCTCCTCTAGCATCCTTAAAAACGGTCTGCTGTTAGGGACAGCCATTTTGTTGGAGGCATTTTTCATTGGGCCCCATGTATACCTGTGCACACGTTTTCTGTAAGCCTTAATTCAATGTTATACATCTATGTCTATCAATCAGGATTGATGATTTGTCACGCCAGAGTTCGCAAAACCTACAAATGTCGTAAACACCATTAAGAGACAGATTTATCAAAGCGTGGAGAGAGATAAAGGGCCTAATTCAGACCTGTTCACTAGGCTGCGTGTACTCGCAGCCTAGCGAACAGTTCAGCGCCCCCCCTGCCGAACGCTGAATGGGAGAGAAATCATTCAATGGCAAGCCGAAAATGGGGCGGGTACTGATGTCATGTGATGTCAGCCACCCACCCCTGGCATTGTCCTGTCTTCGTTCCCAGGGGAACGCCCAGCGTTTTCATGAGGACGTCTATAAAACGCTGGCTGTCCTCATGCTCCAGCACCGTGTCCGCCTACACTCCTCCCCTCTGGAGTGTGACACCACCCTACCATCTGAATTCGGCCTAGAATGTACCGGCCTGAATCGGCCCCTAAGTATGTAACACGGCAGTCAGGAGATGATTGATTGGTATTTTAGCTGACATCACAAACCCTCCCCTAAGCCAGCTTGGCACGCCTTCATTTTCCTGCGACATACGCAATGTATCGATAATCGTCCATTGTGATTCGCAGCCAATTTGAGGTCGGAAACAAGCCCTAAGATGCTACTTTTACCCCTCAGCTGCTATATTTATATCCTAGGTCCTGATGACAGGAACGCGCAGCTTATCTCTCCTGTCTGTGATGTCATTACCAATCCCTATTCTCCTGCTGTGCCCGTCTCCTCAAACATTATGTGCTGCTAATTACCGGTACACTCTGCTTGGTGCCACCCCTGCTGAGTGCCACCGCTAATACCCAAAGTAGGATTAGGTAGAGAGATGCATCCGTTGTGGGATCCTGACCTTATGCCCTGCTGTGATTATAGTATGTGTTATCTACAGTATGTAATATTAATAGGAGAAGCTGGAACCACATTAGTAATAAGGCGAGTGTAAATCAGATTGGCAAGGTCATCTGTATGGTGGGGCAATGGTTTAAGACTTGCTTAAGGGTGAACATTAATTTGAGTCATGGGGCAACTAAATCCTTTCATGATTCCGGCCAAGTTCATCGCTTCCATCATTGTCTCAGTCGCGGACATGCACACGGTTATATACTGCACTAATCAATCAGGAATTTAGGGTTTATGACAGTCACTCTGCTGGAGTATGGGTGTGGATCGTTTGGTCTACAACAACTAGGTCGACAAGCATTGGGTTGACACCACTAGGTCGACATGCAGCAAGGTCGACATGGGTTAAGGTCGATATTGGGTCAATGTCGACATAGGTCTGGGTCGACATGACATTAGGTCGACACAAGCATTAGGTCGACATGGGCTAAGTCTACAGTCAAAAGGTCGTTTTCAGCCACTGCACTGCTGAATAGACATTGTGCGCATGCGCACGCGTTTTCATGGTAATGAGGCCCATAGGTGTGCGCACATTGAGTCTTATGGGTGCACAGGCACCCCCTAATGCTGTTCCCACCCTTATGAACACCTCCCTAACAGCAATACCTTTACCAAAGACTTGCTTTTTAGAACTAAATTCCATTGAAAGAAGCGCCCATCAATCAATTATGTGTGTTTTGCATTGTTACTTGTACCAGACCATTGTCATGGGATGCAGCTAAAATCCCGGCGGTCGGGATCCCGGCGTTCAGAATCCCGACGCCGGAATCCCGACTGCCGAAATGCCGACACATTCTCCCTCCTGGGGTGTCCACGACACCCCTGGAGGGAGAATAAATTAGTGTCCCGAGCGTAGCGAGGCACCGGGCCCACTGCGTGGCGAGCGCAGCGAGCCCGCAAGGGGGGGCGATCCACGTCCCCCCCTTGTCGGCATTTCGGCTGTCGGGATTCCGGCGTCGGGATTCTGAACGCCGGGATCCCGACCGCCGGGATTCAATACTGAATCCCATTGTCATATCAATACGTATCATCCATATATGTTTTTTACTTTATTTGCATGTATTATTATACTGAGAGCCGTTTTATATTGTAGCGAGTACCAATAGATGATGGTAGACACACCTGATTGGCGCTGTTAGACACACCCAATGGGCGGTGTTATACGTGCCCAATATGTGGTGCTAGGCACACCCCTTTGATGGTGCACCCCCTAATAAAATGTGCTCCGCACGCCTATGATGAGGCCATGACGTGGGGAGTGGGCAGCTGACATCTCCAAATGTCAGCTGCCCGCCCATTTCCTTCCCAGCGTGCACACATATGTAAGTGACTTGAGACTGAGAGTCACCTTTATATGTGTGCGCCTTCACCATCTTTCGATGGTCGGCAACCATCGAAAGATGTGGGAGATTCCCCCTGCCCTGTGAATTGGCAGCCTTGCGAATCAACCAGAACAACCCCCAAGGGCTATACACATGGTGAGATATTGGCTAATGGACAATTTTGATTAAGCAATTTTGTCTAAATAATTATAGTCTATGATCTAGTCACTAAAATCACTTAGTCAAAATCTCCAGTTCATCTAGTCAAAATGGCTTAGTCAAAATTGTCCATTAGCCAATATCTCTCCGTGTGTACAGGGCTTAAGGGTAAGACAGTGGTTCTCAACCTCGGTTCTCAAGTACCCCCAACAGTGCACATTTTACAGGTCTTCACCCAGAATCACAGTTGAATTTATTAGCTCCACCAATGATCTTTTAAAATGTGTCAGTGAACAATGAGTGCACCTGTGCACCTGCCAGGAGACCTGGAAAATGTGCACTGTTGGGGGGCTCCTGAGGACCGAGATTGAGAACCACTGATCACGTTCGCGTCACCAGTCAGACACACAAGTGATAAATGATAAATCTTATTTGGAAAAAAATGTTTACTTAAAACACCCAATATATCAGACCTGCAGGGCTGGCGCCATAATTTAGATTTCATTTTCAGAAATAAGACTGCTGTAGAGGGGCAGCATTGGTGCATTTTCATGGGGGGGGCAGGGGAAACCATACTTTGGACTAACCCATTTGGGGATGATTTCCATTGTGACGAAGAGTTGTACATCTCCGCACACGTTGGTAGCACAGCCCAGCAAACAGGTATCAAAGCAGTCAGCGGCATAACTAGAAATTTTGAGCACCCCCAGCCAAAACAAATCTGCTGCCCCCCGCCCATTCATGCTCATTGCCAGGGGCTGCATGCTTATCGTCAAAAGCAGAAGGTCAACGATGTAAGCATGACTTATGTAGGGGTATATAAGGGTATATAATCATCCTGTGTACATCTTGACAAAGGGCACCCCGATGCTCAAAATGTCGGCCCTCTGCTTTTAATCGATGTTGGATTAAAGAACTACTTTTAGCCTGGTGAGTGCTCTCTTTTTATAAAGGATTTATATATATATATATATATATATATATATATATATATATATATATATAAAGTGCCTTCTTTTGTAAAGGATTTCTCCCTCTAGTATGATTCAGACATTGGAAGCATATGATCCTGAAGGTCCCCATACAAGGTGCTCGCTCCGGCGGGCATCGCATCGCACAGTTCAAAAAGTATGTGCCGCTCATAATTTTTTACTGCCCACGGATCGCAACGCATGCAAAACACATGCGTTGCGATGTGATGCGATCCAGCCCATGACGGGTGTGATCATCACACCGTGTATGGGCACTTTGACAGCTGATTCTGTTTTTTTTCCTACAATTTATTGGATATCTACGTTTTTCCTAAAATTTATCTGAAATCCAAGATTTTCCTTAATTCCACTGGAACTATTTGCACATCCATTCGGAAGGATTAAAAGTAAAAGAAAAAAAAACAATATAAAACTATTCCTAAATCCTAAAAATCGATGGTTTAGAATCAGTCCCCCCGATGAAGTCGTTTATGACGAAATGCGTAAACGCGTTGGGCTCTATTCCATCTGGAATGAACTGATCAATGTCTAAACTGGTGGTGGAGACTATATAGTGCACTTTATATATATATTATATAGTGCACTTTATATATATATTCCTATAGATATATATATATCCCTTGGCGATGGGCTGCAAGCTTAAATGTATTGATCAATTCATGAACTAAAACCCCATTATTTAATTGATTATTTGAATGTTGAGGTGAGTTAGTTTGTTGTAGTCAGTGCTGGGCCCCCTGTGTTTGTATTTACTAGAGTGTGTGGTCACAGGCCAATGCACCCCATCCTGGGAAGTGGGTGCTGTTTGCACCCCATTCTTAGGAATGGCGAGTGTGTTGGTACTTCTGTATTTATATATATATATATATATATAATATATATCCACTTGGAGTATTTTTGACATATTGGTGAATGAACCTCTGTTCCCAGTAACCTGTCCTGAGAAGTGGTTTCATGGGTTTTATCTGAATACTATGTAATCTACTAGTCATCCTGTTCGGCTATTGACCTGGACACTGCTGTGAGCCAGCATCCATATGAATGTACAGTAACTGAGTCTTCCTCTGTCTAGTCTCAGCATGCCTGGGTGGTGGCTGGCCACTTAAACACCAAGGGGTGGTAAAACCTTTCTCTACATAAAATAAAGTAAAGACTGTTTCCATGGAAACAAAAGAAACAATGAAGAAAATATTACATCAAAAAGGCGGCTAGAAAAGACACAAATCAGCAGCGAGTCTTTGAGTGTGAAGAAAAGAGACTCACAAGTGACTTCCTGGCGTTAATGTGGCTTATGGCTCCTACACTGGGAGACCTGAATGCACAGGCACCACTCAGAAGACATTTATACCACATAGCAGTATTACGGGGAACCACACAATGGTGTTTCTATACAAATGTAAAGACACAATTCACAGTACTGTCGTCACTATACTGTATCATAGCTGCCTACCCTCCTGCATTCTGCAGGAGACTCCCTGACATAGCAGCAATCTCCCTCTCTCCCTGATTAGTCTAGAAATCTCCCCCATGTCACCTAGCCCACATTACACTGTTACACCATAGTTACCTCCCCTCCTGCATTCTGCAGGAGACTCCCTGACATAGCAGCAATCTCCCTCTCTCCCTCATTAGTCTAGTGATCTCCCTCATGTCACCTAGCCCACATTACACTGTTACACCATAGTTACCTCCCCTCCTGCATTCTGCAGGAGACTCCCTGACATAGCAGCAATCTCCCTCTCTCCCTCATTAGTCTAGCAATCTCCCACATGTCACCTAGCCCACATTACACTGTTACATCATAGTTACCTCCCCATCTGCATTCTGCAGGAGACTCCCTGAAATAGCAGCAATCTCCCTTTCTCCCTCATTAGTCTAGCAATCTCCCTCATGTCACCTAGCCCACATTACACTGTTACATCATAGTTACCTCCCCTCCTGCATTTTGCAGGAGACTCCCTGAGATAGCAGCAATCTCCCTCTCTCCCTCATTAGTCTAGCAATCTCCCTCATGTCACCTAGCCCACATTACACTGTTACATCATAGTTACCTCCCCTCCTGCATTCTGCAGGAGACTCTCTGACATAGCAGCAATCTCCCTCTCTCCCTCATTAGTCTAGTAATCTCCCTCATGTCACCTAGCCCACATTACACTGTTACATCATAGTTACCTCCCCTCCTGCATTCTGCAGGAGACTCCCTGACATAGCAGCAATCTCCCTCCCTCCCTCATTAGTCTAGCAATCTCCCCCATGTCACCTAGCCCACATTACACTGTTACATCAAAGTTGCCTACCCTCCTGCATTCTGCAGGAGACTCCCTGAAATAGCAGCAATCTCCCTTTCTCCCTTATTAGTCTACCAATCTCCCTCATGTCACCTAGCCCACATTACACTGTTACATCATAGTTACCTCCCCTCCTGCATTCTGCAGGAGACTCCCTGAGATAGCAGCAATCTCCCTCTCTCCCTCATTAGTCTAGCAATCTCCCTCATGTCACCTAGCCCACATTACACTGTTACATCATAGTTACCTCCCCTCCTGCATTCTGCAGGAGACTCTCTGACATAGCAGCAATCTCCCTCTCTCCCTCATTAGTCTAGTAATCTCCCTCATGTCACCTAGCCCACATTACACTGTTACATCATAGTTACCTCCCCTCCTGCATTCTGCAGGAGACTCCCTGACATAGCAGCAATCTCCCTCCCTCCCTCATTAGGCTAGCAATCTCCCCCATGTCACCTAGCCCACATTACACTGTTACATCAAAGTTGCCTACCCTCCTGCATTCTGCAGGAGACTCCCTGAAATAGCAGCAATCTCCCTTTCTCCCTTATTAGTCTAGCAATCTCCCTCGTGTCACCTAGCCCACATTACACTGTTACATCATAGTTACCTTCCCTCCTGCATTCTGCAGGAGACTCCCTGACATAGCAACAATCTCCCTCTCTCCCTCATTAGTCTAGCAATCTCCCTCATGTCATCTAGCCCACATTACACTGTTATATTTTGGGGAGAAAAGGAATGAGAGACAGATACAGTTACATTGAATCATCAGCACCATTTCCCAGCACGTTACCAAGTATAGTAGCTCTTACTAACTGCTTTGGGGCTCATCTACATTTAATTATACATTTTAAAAGATCCCTCTCAGATGTAGCAGTGCACACACGCATCTAGGTGCCACGTTCACAATCTCTTTTCACATTCTCTCCATATATGGAACTAGACACGCCCTTTGGGTGGAGCATGACACGCCCCTTCAGTGGGGCAATGTGCAAAATTCTATTACCAACTATAATCTCCCTGATACTAGTTTCCATCTTCTCAACAAGAATGCAGGTATATTGTTATTAGTATGTGTTTGTGTGTGTGCATGTAAAAGGATAACTACTCCTCACCTCTATGAGACCAGTGACCACTAGAGGCCACTCGACAGATTAAATTCATAACAGAAAGGGAAAGCAATTTTTGCACAGACACTGAACTTGCCGGACATGGCCTTATTTTGGTTCACTCTTTCTGACAAAATCCTTCTTAGATGGACAAAACCATGTGCACTGCAGGGTGGCAGATGTAAAATGTGCAGAGAGAATTAGATTTGGGTGAGTTATTTTGTTTCTGTGAAGGGAAAATACTGGCTGCTTTATTTTTCCACTGCAATATAGATCTCACTTTGAAGTAAAACCCCACCCAAATCTAATTATATCTGCACAAGTTACATCTGCCCCACCTGCAGTGCACATGGTTTTGCCCATCTAAGAAGGATTTTGTCAGAAAGAGTGAACTAAAATAAGGCCCATGATGGAGAGAGGGAGCTGTTAAGACAGAGATTGGTGGTAGGAGCAGATAGGGACTGGGGGTGTGGTGGAGAGTTTGTGGGCTAAAAACTGTCACAGCTCAAAGTGAAATGAAGAAGTTGTCCTTTTGACGGGCTTTTAACTAGTAATTATATATATATATATATCAGTCACAATCTATCGGACATATTTGTAAACCTTACAATAATATTTGTGTGGTAATTGGGGCCTAATTCGGATTCCCTCGCAACGGGGCAGAATGTTTGGGGGGCCGCGCATGGTCCATTATGCACATGTGCAGCCCCTCTTTGTGAACAGCTTTGGCGACCTGCATAGTCCCCGAGCTGTACACAAGGATTGGTGCGGGCCGGGGTCGGACCGTGGCGGGAATGGGGCGTTCCCATGGGTAAGTGGGCGGGCGGATGCCTGCCAGGGGGTGCGCACAAATTAAAGTCCGTTTCCACCTACTTCTATTTGCGAAGTGATTTCTCCTGCAGCGGAGCCATGCGAGGGGACGCATACCTCCCAACACTCACGATTTCAGCGGGACAGTCCCGATTACCGGGTCCTGTCCCGCTGTCCCACCCGCGGCCGGAGGTGTCCCGCTGCTGAGGGGGGGGCAGTTGGGAGCCCCCCCAATTTAACAGAATAGACGCTGTGTGCATGCGCACAGCGTCTATTCCCGGCCGAAAACGGGGACGCGGCTCAATTGCATAAGCTGCGCCCCTCATTTACATAAGCCACGCCCCTTTTTGGACGCTCGCGCGGCTTTGCCGCGCAAGTGTCTCTATTTCTGCAGCTACAAAGTTGGGAGGTATGGGGACGTGTTTTCGTTACACATCCCCTCGCATGTCATGCGTGGGATAATCTAATATTGTTAAATCAATGACTGGAGCTTACATCTGATTGGTTGCTATGGGTTTCTGCACTCCATCAATTTGTCCTTCTAGCATCCTTAATGTGCAGCTTTCTATGATGACATCGCCAGCAGTGTAACCCTTCCACCGGCGTCTCAAGATAATATTTCACTTTGTGCTGACAGAGAAATCAATACCACATTTCCGTATAGAAATAAATGCAGTTATCCTCAGACACATTACCACCCCCCCCCCCCCCCCCGTCACCCCCCCTCATGCTGATTCATTCTATCTATATGCTCCACTAACATTTAAACAGGATATAGGTTCTCAACAACACTCCAGCTGTTGTTGACCTACACATCCCAGAATGCCCTGCATCAGTTTTAGCATGGCCAAATAGCAAACTGTAGCAGAGCATGCTGGGATGTGTAGTTCAACAACATCTGGAGATTTCAAGGGTAGCCATCAAGAGATTAGGAGGACCCTCTACATGGGGGCTAAGACAAATTAAGAAGTGTCCCATGAATAGGAACGTAGTAATACAGGACATCTCATTACATGGTGAGAGTGTGGGGGTCATTCTGGTTGTCTCGCATTCTTGCACGTTCGCCCCGTCCCGATGTTTGTGGGACTGCGCATGTGCATGGTCTTTGATCTTTTATGCACATGTGCGGCTCCCCGTCACAGCGAGCTTACTGAGCTTATCCGAATCACCCCCCTGTATTTTGTCAGAAGAAGAATAGAACTGAGAAGAGGAGAAAGGACGAGCTTCCCATAGACGTAGCTATCACTCACATGTGTGTAAGGATAATTCCCGAGGAAGACGGTTCCATAGTCATAGTACTGACGCATTGACGTTCCCGGCTCTTTCCTTGGTATTTAATTAGCAAAAGTGGAAATAAAATCATCTAACCTTATTCCTCCGCAAATATCAATTTCCACGCTCATAAGTGCGTCACGTCGTATCCCATACACCGTATACACGTCGTGCAGCCTCCTCCGCACTCGTGTCTCTTCTCCTCTTTATCCTACATAGAAACATAGGACCTTATTCTGGTTCACACGCAACGCTGCGAATTTTGGGGATAAATCATTCGATGGGTGATTTGCATGGGAACGCCAAGCATATTAATGGCCACCACCCACGTTCCCCGCCCGCACTGCTAGGTGATTATTGTGCACTCACTGCATGGTGCTTGGAAATTAGCATGCAGCCACACACACTCCTAAGCTCCTCCCCCCAGACTCTTGTGAAAGTAGCCAATTGGAGTCCAGGGCGGGGCCTACGAGTGTGTGAAGCATGCTGATTGCCAGATTCCCTGCGGCGTCCCGTCCGCTATATTCAGTGCTGCCCCATCTCCACCAGAACCGTCCAGCACATATAATACATTTATACTGTATATGATAAGCAATCCCCACCCCCCCCCCCCCGGCACGTTATGGACAGCGAGGGTTAGGTATGATATATACTGCATGCGGTTCCTTTGCAATTCCAGCCAATCCAAGAGATTGCTTCTGCAGCAGGGGCGACCCGGAGTGTCCGGTGCGATGTGCATGGGACCTCGCATTGGATCGGACAGCTGTCAGTCACCAACTGCAATTTGGGTTCTTTTTCTGTGATTGATTGCTTCAATCACAGGAAAAGAACCCAAATTGCAGGCAGGGCTGCTATCAGGAATTTTGGGGCCCGGGACTCATTTCCAGTCTGGGCCCCCCTCCTCACTTGACTTACTGTAACCCAGTTCCTGCTCCCTCATCTCTTCTTCCAGCCCGGATGTCCCGGAGCATAGGCTTCTTCAACCCAGGATACTGGCGGCCATTTAAAATGCACTCTGATTGGCTGCCGGTACGCGAGCTCTGATTGGCTCAAAATCCAGTGCAGCATTTTAATTGGCCTCCGGCATCCTTGGTTGAATAAGCCTGCACTCCGGACCTGCTTTGTTCAGCGCACTGAGCGCAGCACAGCGGAGGCAGTCGGGGAGGGGGGGGGGGTTGCGGTGGGCAAAATGAGCTTCCTGGGCCCTTCCAGAGGCAGGGGCCCAGAACAGCTGTACCCACAGCACCCCTCTATTGGCGGCCCTGATTGCAGGTAAATCGCCCAGTGTATGGGGGCCTTAGGTGAATTTGGATGATGACCACAGGAAAACACAATTATCACACAATGCCTTTACCAGTTAAACACCCTGCACGTTATAATTGGGTGTAAAATGACTAGACGTGTCCCCTAGCAGGCCAGCTAGGGGACACAAAGCAGTGACAGCTCATTTGGCTAAATAAGTTATTTTTCCAATTAAACAAGTGTTAGAATGTTCCATGATTGGAGCGGCGTCAGAATATGGCAGTGACTGTCACAGGTGAGGATGCAGCTAGTACAATGTCTTAGAGGAATTAGCACATTTTAATTAACAGCAATCAGTAGTTGGCTGCCTGTGTCAGAGCAAACAGAGAGCCTCAGACAAACACAGCTCATCGCCAGCCGCCAAACTGTATTTCTCAGGCCACCGGTACTGATGGCAGCCGCCAAACTGTATTTCTCAGGCCACCGGTACTGATGGCAGCCGCCAAACTGTATTTCTCAGGCCACCGGTACTGATGGCAGCCGCCAAACTGTATTTCTCAGGCCACCGGTACTGATGGCAGCCGCCAAGATTGTGGGGAGGAACCTCTGTACCTGTCAGCGAGCAGCACTGTTATTTGTATTACATGAGAGAATCACCACTGGCACACACTGTTATTATTATACATATACTGGTTCTGGTTGTAAGGTCGACAATGTCTGTGTTGACGGTCAATACCACTATTGGTCGACAGGGTCAAAAGGTCAACGGGGTCAAAAGGTGGTGGCTTGGAGGCACTTGGTAAGTTTGTCACAAGCAAAAGGTCGACATGTGAAAAAGTCGACGAGTTTTTCACAATTTATTTTCTATTAATTGACTTGTTCATACTTCACGATCCACGTTTACTACAATTGGGAACGGTAGCACCAGCGGAGCGAGGTACCATGCAAGGGTACAAGTTCCTCCAATTAGGAGTACAAGTCGACACATGTCAACTTATATAAAAAAAACTATGACAAAATCATGTCGACCTTTTCTTGTGTCAACCATTTCCATGTCAACCTTTTGTCAATGTCCTCTTAGTGCATGTGGAACTTTTATCCTGTGTCAACCTTTTCACTGTCGACCATTAGTAATCCACATATATAGGTAGTCATTATTAGGGTCTATAGATAGATACAGAGACATACAGTACACAGATTATATATAATACATGGCATTTGGAGCTCACCCCAGGGTGACTTGGCTGCCTAGGATCCCTATGCCGGGAGGGGGCGGGCGCTTGCTGACGTCAGAGGGTTAGTTATTTAGGCTGGCTGGGGATGCAGGCTGCGCTGCAGAAGGCAGGAGGACGCAGTAAATTGGGGAAGCAGCAGGAGTAGGAGGTGAGAGGAGCCCTGTAGGACTGTCACCACGGGCAGCTGCTGGAATTGGAGACAACCAACCATTATACCAGCCGGGGAGGATGTGGTGCATTACCCGGCACAGGAGGTGCTGACTGCAGTTGGAGCAGGATTTGGTGCATGTGGGAGATCTGATTTATCCAGTGATCGGGAGAGTCCGGGGACCCGCACATGCTGTAGCTGCGCTGCCCGGGCTCCCAGCATCATGAAGCCGCTCCCAGCTGTCTGTGATCCCGCAGGGCAGAGCCAGGAGTGCTCCCCCCGGCGCAGAGACAAGGGAGAGGCGGACTCGGAACGCCAGAGGACCCGGGAGCGCCTGGAAGCCACCCTGGCCGGACTGGGGGAGCTGGGATACCTGCGGCACAGGCAGGAGACCCTGGTGAGGGCTGCACTCAGCCCCGGGGTGGTGGGATGTGGGGACCCCGCTGTGAGAGGGGACAGCCCCCGGAGTCTGGAGGAGAGGTACCTGGAGGAGAACATTCTGCTGCTGAAGAAACAGCTGGTAGGTAACAGTGGGTGCTGGGGGGCTGCTCAGTGGGTGCTGGGGGGCTGCTCAATGTGTCCTGTTCCCCAATGCAGGGGGGATCCTGATTGCATGCAGGGGACTGATCTGTGCTGCTGTACCCCAATACAGGGGACTGATCTGTGCTGCTGTACCCCAATACAGGGGACTCCTCATTGTGTGCATGTGGCTGATCTGTGCTGCTGTACCCCAATACAGGGGACTCCTCATTGTGTGCATGGGGCTGATCTGTGCTGCTGTACCCCAATACAGGGGACTCCTCATTGTGTGCATGGGGCTGATCAGTGCTGCTGTACCCCAATACAGGGGGCTTTGCTGTCTTTGTGCTGCACCTTAGTAGCAGTGTGGGGGGGCTATAGCCTGTATATAGGGATTGCAGCAGACTATCGCATTGAGCCCCCTGCAGAAGGGCATTTGGCAGGGTCCCTGGATGTGGCTGGGGGCAGATGGTGTAGCAGTGACACTTTGGACAGATGATTCTTCCTGCAATGTGTAAATTGGCTGCAGAGATTGCACAGAGCCAGGTCACCCCCTCCCTGGGTACACCACTGGTATCACAGCCGGGGTTGGAAGCCCTTGGTGTTGCAAGTAATGGGATAATGAAGGATTTTGCACTGGGGTTCCTGGAGGTGGCTGGGTTGTTACTGTTAGACTACTCCTGTGGGGGAAGTGGTGCAGTTGGATTGGGGTATTACGATTTGCAACGTGTTGAGTTCCTGCTCCTGGGGCTTTCTCAGTGGGCATCTGTAGATTTGCAACACTCCCAACCAAGAGCACCCGTATTTTATTATAATTATTCATTGTTTGCTAGGGGATGTTTGTTATATGGTGCTAAGACCAAATTCGGTGTGAATAACGGGTTTATGGTCCCCTAGACGAGTCCTTATTTGGAGTAGAATCTGGGAATACTGTGCGGCCACCAGGGGGCGCTCACGGGGTGAGGGACAGGCCCTATCTCTCTCTGCAATAGAACATGTTTGCTTTTCTGCCCAAGGCGATCTCTCCATAGTTTCGCATGTCTGCTGAAAGGATAGCTCACATAAAGGACTACCCTATTACATGCAAACCAATTAACTCCTTCACTGTCTAGTACTTGGCTATTGATTAGACTGTCACCAGACACCCTCTATTATTGAAGACTCTCCACCCATGTGCAAAAAAATAAAAAAAAAATCAATACTGTTTGGGGTTTGAGATGAATACACAGTAGTGTTTATAAATATTGGTTCTTTTTGTCCGTTTCCAGTAACTAAATATAGGGACTCTGCAGTCGCCTTTTGTATTCAATGGTTGTGTGCAAATGAGCAGTACCGGTTTTCAGTCTACCCCGAAGATGTCAGTAACTGTATGTGTGTTGGGGGGGGATTGATTTCCTCTACTGACCAACCGGTTTATTTTTATTTTTCTCCCAGAACTGCCTCCGTAAAAGGGATGCGGGCCTATTAAATCAGCTTCATGAGCTGGACAAGCAGATTAATGATCTGAAGCTGGATGTTGAGAAGACGGAGGATCATCTGGAAACGGACAGCCGCCCCAGTTCAGGTACATGGAAGATCTTCTGTAGAAGTGCATTTTATGGCTAAAATTCAAATCCTTTATCAAAAGCGTTCCCATACTGGCAAATATTCAAATATTTTTTTTTTAAAGAAGTTATTATATAAAATACTTTGTTTGGTCATGAAAGGTTTTCGTAAAAAAAGTACAAGAATTAATAGACTATAAACCAAACGTGCAATTTATTAAGATTTGTATCAAATTGCCGTGCTGATTATTTAGTTTTAAACTGCCATTTAAAATACACTGCTGCATTGCTTGTTCCTTATGTGGAATCTTTGTTTAGAACCCTGCTGTTATTGTCGTTTTGCCAGACCGTGTACAAGGCTATTGTGTAGAAGACCATATTTAGAATGTCACTTCACCGTATGAATGTGGCAACTTAAACACATTGTACATCCGACTGAGACTGGAGTAAATGCCTTTTATACCCCTTTCACACTGCACTTGTTAAATGGTATTTTGCCGTTTTTTCCATTTTAAAGCGTTTAAGGCTGCAGTGGGAAAGCGCCAGAGTTGATTTACCGGTTAAAGATAACCGGTATTTCCAAACGTTTAAAAAACAGAGTCCTACACGTTTCAGAGCCGTTTATAATGCAGTGAGAATGGCTCTGAAACGGTATTTAGTAAAAACAACAGATTCCAGACCTGTGATAGGCTGTCCCCTGCATTCTGCCTTGAAACGTGTTCAAGGGATTAAACGGGTTGACTGATGTGAATGGTACTTAAATGGTATTTAAAACTGTAATCTACTGCAATGTGAAGGCTCAGACCCGTTTTAAATAGTTTATAAATACCGGTTTTTAAAACGTTTAGGCAGTGTGAAAGCGGTATAAGTGGTAAAACTTGCATGCTTATACACTATTCGTAATTTTATAGTGGTTTTTACATAAGTGACTTATTAATTGATATTCCATTGCCCTAATGTTAAACAAATCTGAATTTAGCAGCAATGTTATTCTACATCTGCAATCCATTCTGTTTATTTTTTTATTTTTAGGATTTTACGAGTTGAGTGATGGGACGTCAGGTTCTCTCTCTAACTCCTCAAACTCTGTCTTCAGTGAATGTTTATCCAGCTGTCAGTCTAGCACCTGCTTTTGCAGCCCTCTAGAAGCATCCGTAACTATCACAGATGGTCAAACAAGATCGGCAGGTAAATGTCTCTTCCCCCCCGTAATTTATTTACATTTACTGTTGGAAAGTTTGGATGTGCTTTCCCCCCCTTTTTTTTTTAATACAACTCATACAAAAGAAATAAGGGCACATGTATCAACAAGTTTTTTTGCTATTTAAAACTCATTGTATACGATAAAATGGTGTCCAGAAAATCCGCTCTTAAGTCATTTAAAAATGACTGGAGTTTTGCTGAAGCACCATGTATCATATGCAAAGTTTTAAATGACTAAATCCTGTTAATAAATGAGCCCCGTAAATCTGAGGCCATTTTGCCAGACAGAACGTCCAGAGGATTGGGTTCACCGTCTCCATCAAAATCTGGTGGACTGGGCAAAGTTGTGGCCAACAATTCTATTGGTCTGTCTGGTCGAACATGACCGTTTGTCTAGAAATGTTGACTGTCTGGTCTTAAAAAAAAAAAAAAATGCAGATTGCTAATTCTAATGCATCAGAATTAATGAATGTTTTTTTAATGTTCCCTTTTTTATTACCCGTAATAGTGGTCCTATTTAACAAAATAAATAAATAAATATATATATATTTACAAATTTATATAACATCTGATTATGTCCATATTGTGATACCCTTTGTAAAACAAAAATGCTATGAGATCTTCGTAGGTGTGTTAGTAATGGTTTTCGTTCTCTTTAGATGATTTCTTTGAGTGGTTGGACTACAGAGAAGGACAGTATGAAAGTACAGGCACTGTGCGCCGTTCTTTATCCGCTCCCCATTCTAACACAGCGGAAGTTGCGGCTGACATAAATCCGAAGTATCAGTGTGATCTGGTGTCCAAGAACGGCAGTGATGTATACAGATACCCAAGCCCGCTTCATGCGGTGGCTGTGCAGAGCCCGATGTTTTTGTTATCGATGATGGGGAATATGAAGGCGGAGGAGGAGTGTGAAATGGGTCCAAACGTGAATGACCGCTTAGTGCCTGAATTGGACTCTGTAAAAACTGAAGACCCTCTCCAGCAGCAGGGCAGCGTCTCCTCCGCCCCACTTCCAACTAGCAAAAAATTGGACGGTTACATTTTAAGTGTGATTCAGAGAAAATCGCATCCCGTAAGGACTAACAAGCCCAGAACCAGCGTCAACGCGGACCCGGGGAAAGGTATTTTAAGACATGGGAGTATGTGTGTCAAACAGACTGGTGGCATCTCTCATAGCAACACCACTAACCTGAAGAATCCTAAACAGCTCTGTTTACATTCCTCTGGAATCATCTCCGGGGATAGCTCTTACCCTTCTCTTAAACAGTGCTCGAAGGAAACTCAGAGTGAACAGCTGGAAAGTAAAAAGATGCCATCGGCCCTCAGTTACCAGCCAAGTAATGTTAATGAACTACAAAGCCAAAACAATTCACGGAACACTGTGCAGGCTGTCTGTCAAAGTATCGGAAGGGTCCCTGTGGTTGGAATATCAAATATTCAAAAAGACACTAATGTAAATCCCGCTCCTCTAACCAATCCTTTCTCCATGGTTCCCAATAATCTTTGCAATGCGTCACCTAAGGAAACGTGTAGTATTGCTCCTCTTGCCCAAGAGAATAAAGTTTTGCCACCACCAAAAAGGATTTTGACCAAAAACACAATAGACCCTTACCATACATCATCGCTTGATGAAAGACCATCACTAGACTTCAAGAGTGAAGGATCGTCATCCCAGAGCTTGGATGAAGGACTATTGGTCAATGCGCACTATATACCTGCACAACAACAGGGTGTAAGGCTCCATAAAACGACTAAAAATGTGAAGATTGTGAAGAGCTCAACTTTTAAACATCGGTCAAATGTTCAACATATTATGGACAATGGTTCTCAGACATTGAAAGAAAAGAGTAAAGTGATCAAGAAATGCAGGTTTCCCGATGATTTGGATACAAATAAAAAAGTAAAGAAGATCTCTCAAAGAGTTAGAAAAGTTGTTCATGCGCAAGTAGAGACTGGTATTGTGGGTAAAACGCCAGGGGCAAACAAATCTGGAACCAAGCCCCATGGCCATGCGAAGGATGCGGTTTTGGCCAAGCCCAGACACAAAAGGGGAGATTACCGTAGGTGGAAGTCATCGGCAGAGATATCTTATGATGAGGCATTACGGAGGGCAAAAAGACTGAACCAGAGGGAAATGGTTGGACTTCTTAAGCAAGTTCCTATTCCCTATGCTAGCCCATATGCCTACATAGCAAGTGACTCTGAGTATTCTGCAGAATGTGAGTCTCTGTTTCACTCCACAGTGGTAGACACAAGTGAAGATGAACAGAGCAACTACACAACAAACTGTTTTGGGGACAGCGAGTCTAGTCTAAGTGAGGTAGAGTTTGTTGGAGAAAGCACAACGTCAAGTGACACCGATGAAAGCGGAGGACTTATCTGGTCACAGTTTGTACATACCCTTCCGATGCAAACCCACACAGCTGCTGACCTTCAAACCACAGCCAAGGCCTTTGTCAAAATTAAAGCCTCACACAATCTAAAGAAGAAAATTCTTCGCTTTAGATCTGGGTCTCTAAAATTGATGACGACCGTTTGATACCTGAAATGTCTTCGGTTCCCCAGCCCTTTCCCCATCTCTGTATATAAATCTGCTCCATTTGTGGAAATATTTAAAGTTTACAGTAACTTATGTTGACTCTTAGAACTGTTCTGCTACTGCCAAAATTACCTGGATCAGTTGGCGCACCATGACCCAGCGAGAACGTCTCAAACCCAGTTTCGACTTGTTGGCAAGAAGGCCACCTAACGTTCATCCAAAATTATTCTGTACAGATCGAAATTTCTTTTCTACGCTTCAATTTTAGGACATTATCTTAACATTCCATCTGAAATGGCACTCTTTTATTTGTCAGACGGAATTTAACAATTGCCTGTATGTGTTTGTGTCTTAACAACCGCGCTCAATTTTGAGTAAGGATTTTGGACCTGGTGACGCATTTTAAAACTTGGCCAGACTCCCAAGTGTCTGGGATGGATAGTATGTCTCATTCACTCCTCCATTTTTTTAAGGATGGGTCGTATTCATCATCAAACATATGCATGAGAATAGTATTGGTTCCCATATGTTTTATGCTATGGATTTTATGTATATTATAATCACATGTATTTTATATATTTGTAAGTTATATAACACGTTTTACATGGTTATAAACTGTCTGCTTTAATGCTGTTTAAATTTATTAAATTGGAAAGGTACAATATTTTTGGGTGTTGTGTGAACATTTTCATAAAAAAAAGTCGATCATTACTGCCTCCCCTTAACTATTGCAAAATCTAATGGGGAAAGAGTCTGATTAGTTATTCGCCTCACCAGGTAGTTCCCCAGTGGTGTGCACTAGTCACTAAAGAATGAATAGATTCACGATAATGGCTTTTATTGAATGCTGTTAACTATTTAGCGCCGGGTTCCACCACACCTTGTGCATAGAACCGCTGCAAGTGGCATCCCGGAGATGTGGAAGACTTGCCGGCTAGGAACAATCGGTTAAGCTCTGGACTTCAATTTAGGCCTCAATATTAATAATAAGCTTAAGCCGACCAGTTTACTAATCCACTATGTCGGCATAATGTCAGCTGTTTGATCCTATTTCCCCACTGTACAGTTGTGAGGTTGAAATGTATTATGTGTTTTCTAGAACAAGAACTGTGGTGGTCTCCGTTGGTGCCATTATTAATCTTTATCAAAGATAGATTCTAGATAGAACTGCAGACTGATCTGATCTAGATTCTAGCCAGCACACTGATGGCAAAATAATGTCAACCCGGACTATAGATAGATCTAGATATACAATTTAAGGCTGAGGCTTTTCAACTCCAGCCTTCGCATACCGCCAACATGTCATATTTTGTGGATATCTTTAATCATGCCCATGTGAGTTGGTTTTGCTGGAGCGTTGAGGTTGAGAAAATCTTGATTAAAGTATTGATTTAATCACACAGTCCTAATATCCGATCTATTGATCTTCCAATTTACAGTCCCTGACTCTTCAACTTACTCACATCAGTGTTGGCACAGACCTTGCTTTTTGTCATGTGACGTCCCTCTAGCAGGCTGCATGACCCAACTGTGTGTGAGGGGGAGGGGATAGTGAATCTGTTTATTCATGAACTACATTGGTCTCTGTGGCCTTACGCAGCTTTACATTCTGTCCTAAATGTTGACCCTACACATTGCAGTGGCATTTATATAATATTTCATGAAGATCGGTGTCTATGGAGGGGTATGAAATATGGGATTTCGACTGTCTGGACCTCCTGACATTTGGAATCCCAGGCCGTTTTCGGTTGATTCGACAGTCGGAATTCAATGTTCCGGCTGTCGTGTTTCGGAAAGTCTGTCTTTCAGGAAAACCGTTGCAGATTGGCGTAAAACGTCCGTAAATTTGGAAATCCGCAGCACTTTCCGATAAAAGGGGTCCAATTTCAAAAAAGGCCGATCTGACACCCTTCAATTCTGTCTTTAACAGCATCATTGAATAAGCGAGTGCCGGTATTTCCCCGGTCGGAAAATATCGGCACTTATTGAGTACCCACATGTATGGATTTTATTTATTAAAATGGTGTGGTCTCATATCACTGGCGCCACAGAGTGCTGTGATTTAAAGCCTGTATTGTGTGTGTGTGTGTGTGTGTATATGTATGTATGTATGTATGTATATAATCTCTATATCACTTTTGTTCGATGGACTGCTTGCTACAGTCTTGATTATGATGTAGATGAACTGAAAGTACAAATGTGTGTATGGCCTGTTTAGTTGCATACGTAGAAGTGAATTCTATTCTCCTAATGTAAAATGCAGGATATGCTTTATTGTAAAAGGTGTCTCATTGTCTCCTGCGAGTTTCCCCTTTGGATCCTGCCATCAAATGTTACATTAGCACTTCCAGAGAAACCCTATACTGAAGCAGGAGTTCTAGATTTCCTGTCAATTGTGGAAGAATTTGTTGCCCTCGGGGCTTTCTCGTTACTAGCCGGCCATAAATTACTGGGGTTTTTTTGTTTAGTTTTTTCCCCCCGCTATACAATGTTTCATACGATTTAACAGTCGCTTATGCAAAGGGAATAGTATTGACTCTTATATATTGATAAATACTCCGATGGTTAAATTGTGTACTTTTTTTAAATCCTCAAAGCCATGAGCAAACATTGTATTTGCTTAGAATGCAGCCGGAATTGAAAGGACTTGTGTCCTTGTATTATACCCAGATTTGTGTTCCTGGCTTTCACTGTGAAAGGAACAACACCGGTCAGACCTCTTACATAAAGGGGATTGGAATCCTATCCTACAAAGATACTTCACACTTTGAACATTTGCTTTGAGCCTTTTAATTGAATATTCTTGTTTTGGACAAAAGAAAACTGCACATTTGGTACTTAAAGGCAACAGCCTAATGCCACTTAACTGGGTGATTTGGGGTAATCCAAGGGCAAGTAATTCATGTATGTATAGAATAGCTGGGTTCTTCTGCCTACTCTGGAGATAGTGTTTGAAATGGGTGTGTGTGTGCACGTGTGTGTGTGTGTGTGTGTGTGTGCGCGTGTGTGGGTGTGTGTATGCACACTGAGCGATTTTCACCTGTCCAATCTATTTTATTTTATTTTCCTCCGGGGTGGATGGCTTTCCAAAGCAGGATGCCATGGAAAGTCCACCCCATTACCCATCTGGTAATACCAGCAGATGAGCAGCGGAAGCCGGCATCAGTGCTCACCGATCATCACCGGGCCGTTCCGACTGGGTGGCTTTTGAGCCGCTTTCAACTCCAAATCGACCAGTATAGTGAATGTTTGCATATAAATAAGAAATGTAGAATACAACCAACTTGTTTAATGTCTTCCCGCTTTGGTCATTGTCTTCAACCAACTGTACCCAAGTTACAATGAAATGCCAGTTTGGGGGAAAACGGTAGCTGGTAAGGAAATAAAGAACATTTCTATCTATTTACGGTCTGTAAGGCACTATCTAGTTTGGTTTTATGTACTATGGACCTTATTCTAGTTGCTTCGCAATTAGATGTTGGACCGATGTTTGGCGTGTGCGTGTTTCTGCGCATGTGCATATGCTGGTTGTGTACAGCCAAGGCAAACAGGGGTGCTGCACCCAGGGTGTGGGTGGTGGGTTGGGCGACTCTCCCATGGGAATTTCCACCGTTCTCATGGTAATCGGCCCCTGACGTGGGTGCTGGGGGCCGGCAGCTGAGATCACCGGATGTCAGCTGGCTGCTCACTTCCTGCCAATACTTGCTACTTCCTGCAGAATTTGCAGCCTTGAATACCAGAATAACCCCCCCGTGTGTGTAAGTATATAGATAGAGGGGTGTGTGGATCAGTTCCCCAGAAGTCCAAAACAACCCAAATTTTGTGCAACTGGACCAAAACAATGTCCGGATATTTTGGGGAGATCAGAGTCCCAGTTGGGATCTTCCTACAGTTTGGTTTTTAAATTGGAATTTCGGGGTTTAGATTAGATCACATTCAATTTTAGCTGCTTTTTGGATTTTTTTTTTTTTTTAAAGCTAACCAAAACATTTGAGGCTGCTGTTGCGCTGAGGACTGTTTTTATCCAGCGCTGCTCTCTTGTCTCCTAGGAAGCCTATATGTGCTCATGATGATCTCACACCCCCTATGTGCTGTCAGTGCCCACATTCTTCCGCATGTACAGAGGACAGCTTTGTGGCGTGTTCTCCTGCAGTACTCACCTCACTGGCACTGTCCTCGGCCTTGTCCGTATACTACTGGTAACAGTGCTAGACCCTGTACACGATCTGGTAGGATCCTCTATCGTTGTGTACTCAGGTTTCTTTTTTTCTGCCGATACAGTATCACTCCCATCAAACAGATTACTATGTAAAATGATCAAACTCGTTATTCCTTTCCACCCACCTACAAATAATTGTGATCCAACAAGTGGATGCTGCAATAAGGTCCTCTCCACCTGCGTGTTGTGCACAACATCCAATAGTTCATACGGGAATAAAATCTAAAGGCGAGATGGTAAATGGTGGCTCTGCATTCTTTGCTTACTTTGGGTGGGAGGTAGTGAGCTTTAAAGAGTGATAAAGTGGAGATAAAAGTACTAGCCAATCAGCTCCTACATATTACAGGCTGTGTTTAACAAATGACAGTCAGGAGCTGCTTGGTAGTTTATCTCTCTCCAAGCCTTGATACATCTGCCCCCATATTGGCTGAGTGAGTTTACCTTGGGGGCAGTGGTCGTTCATTCTTCAGCTGGAATCTTACTAGTGACACAATGAAAGCCAAATTGTTTCTGCCAAAGGTATTCCATCAGGAGATGGCCATAGACCATCGATGTTTTGAAATCATTGATGCTTTATGGTCGATGTGTATATATCCCTCCATCGATATCAAGCGTAAATTACATTTTTTTCCCCACAAAGGGACAGAGAGCATAGCTCCGCCCCCGATACTCATGAACCCCGCCCCCATATTATGTCAGTCAAAGAAAATGGATTACCACCGATAGGTACAAACACATCCCAGCATGCCCTGCAACAGTTTAAGCAAGGCCAAATCGCAAAACTAGCAGGGCATGCTGGGATGTGTAGTTCAACAGCAGCTAGTGGCCTAAAGGTTTCCCATCCTTGCTCTAAGGGGTGGATTTAACATAAGTGAGGTATCCGTATCCTAATATTCGGAGTAGTGTCATCGGTAGTACCTCACGGCTAGCTGAATTGGCCCCAAAATGCATGTTGATTATTCTAACAATAGCCTATATTCAGATCTGATCGCAGTACAAATTTGTTTGGAAAATGGGCAAAACCATGTGCAGTGCAGGTGGGGCAGATGTAACATGTGCAGAAAGAATTAGATTTGGGTGAGTTATTTTGTTTCTGTGCAGGGTAAATACTGGCTGCACTATTTTTACACTGCAATTTAGATTTCAGTTTCAACACACCCCACCCAAATTTAACTTCCTCTGCACATGTTACATGTTACATCTGCCCCACCTGCAGTGCACATGGTTTTGCCCATTTTCCAAACAAAGTTGTACTGCGATCAGATCTGAATAAGGGCCAATGGGCCTTATTCTAGTTCACTCTTAGAGGCAAGTTCCTTCTTAAATGGACAAAACCATGTGCACTGCAGGTGGGGCAGATGTAACATGTGCAGTGAGAGGTAGATTTGGGTGGGGTTTTCTTCAAAGTGAGATCTATAATGCAGTGTAAAAATAAAGCAGTCAGTATTTTCCCTGCACAGAAACAAAATAAGTCACCCAAATCTAATTCTATCTGCACATGTTACATCTGCTCCACCTGCAGTGCACATGGTTTTGTCCATCTGAGAAGGAATTTGCCTCGAAGAGTGAACTAGAATAAGGCCCAATACGTCTTCAGAGATTCCTGTCAGGGATAGGCAACCTGTGGGAACTACACATTCCAGCACTCCCTACCACGTGTTTTCTGCTAGGCCAGGCTAATACTGTGGCAAGGCATGCTGGGATGTGTAGTTCCAAAGCAAAACCCTACACCCGCTCAATGTGTTGCTATGTAATTATGCAGTGAATATTAGACGATAAGGGTGTTGTTTTCCCTGAGATGTTTCTTGCGATCAGATGTAGACCCCTTTCTGTATGAAGATGTTTGGCTCCTGTATATGGAAGTGGAAGTTTATTGCGATGATTTAGTGTCCCTGATTGCGGTTTAATAGCATGTAATCTGCTGCCGCCTTTTGTTCTCTGACTTGTGTCTCTAGCAGAAAGAATCCCTTTGTCTAGAAAGTGGAATTAAAAGCAGGTTGCGCATTCTGTCGTTTCTTGCCTGCAGATCACGTCTGGCGCAAACCCAAGGTTTTGGGGTCTAGTGAAAACCTGGCGGATGCATTTGGCCAGCAGTGTGGAACCTGGGCATTAAACATATTGATAAATATACTTTCATTCAGCTTAATTGTGTAAAATTGAGTTTACTATAATTGTTTTTATAAAAAAAAATTTTAATGATCACAATATCCAATTTCCTACGATAAAGCAACAGTTTGCTACTTTTCCGATGTTTGATGTTTTATTATCGACTCATCCGATTAGATCACCCGATAAACACATTTCGCTGCGGCCCCATTTTCGCTGAATAAGAGGTTGTTTTTAGGGATTTTGGTTTGCCTGCACCAGGCAAGCGAAACTATATCCCTGATAAACTGCAGTGAGTGCCGAATTTATCAGGGCGTATTAGATAGCCCCCGGCGAGCCTATTACATCATGTAGACTATGTTAAGTCAACGTTTCTTTTGCCTACCGGGTTGATATGTCCTCCCGTTCTGCTGACAGCCAATCCCAGGGGGTCTAGTAGATTATTCCCGGTGTGCTCTCTGTCCCTTTTGCGGAGGACCCAGTCTTCTGCTGGGTCCTCGCTGCCATGAGTCCCTTCCGACGTGGACTTCTGATGCTCCTGCGTTCCGGGGAGTATTTCTAACTCCCCCCCTAGTTTCTCACCCTAAGCTCCCACACGTCTGTAGCAAAAGCCTGAACCTCCCCTATCAGACTTTTCAGATGTCGTAAGCTTTAAGTATGGCGACCTAAAGCAGAGACGGATTAAGCCTTCAGGGGGCCCGGGGCACTTTAGAAAGGGGGCCCCCTCCTACTTGTCATTACTGGCTGCAAACTGCAAGGGAGAATATTAAACGGTCATGAAAAGCCTGTGTTCGTCCCTCTGTTGTACCTTACTCTGTAGGAGCCCTGACAGGCTCAGCGCTGCCTCTGATTAAAAACCCTCCCATGACTAGGCTGCTGCTGCTGTTATCCTTCATGGGCCTGAGAAGCATATGAAGAGCTCCACCAAGCAGAGCTCAGCACAAACCTCTCAGCCTCTGCCCTCTTGTGCAAAGTCTTATGGGACTTAGTCAACTCTCAGTAATGCACTGCACACTTATGCAGTCAGTGTGCCTTGGCTCCCGATGCTCAGCACCATTAATCATTGTCACATTGGCAGATAGGGGAAGCTGCAGCACTACCCCACTGCCATGCACAAAACCATTAGATAAAAAAGAAAAGAAAAAGACATGCCAACCACAGGGGGCCCCCTGACCTAAAGTAGTGTTGATAGTTTCAACTATGTCAGAGATGGGGAACCTTCGGTCCTCTAGCTGTTGTGGAACTACACATCCCAGCATGTCCTGCTACCTTTTTGATATTTGGCCATGCTAAAACTGTTGCAGGGCATGCTGGGATGTGTAGTTCAACAACAGCTGGAGGGCCCAAAGCTTCCCCATCCCTGAACTTTGTCTACCTAGTAAGCGTCAACGTGGTTACTCTGCACTATTCAACTATATAGCTACGGATCAAATCCCCCCCCCCCACACACACACATTTTGTACGCAAAATACTATTCTTTTAAACTTGAAAATGATGAAGCTAGAGCAGGGTTGCCTACACTCCCAGAATGGCAGGAGGGTCTGTGGCTCAAATGATGCGAATCACGTCCTTTTAGCCCCGCCACCTGCAGTGCAATGCCTGAAATACCGACTTTGCATGGCTCAATCACTCACGCCACGCCCCCAAACAAGTCAGCTGTCATGTGGCTCCACCCCCACCCCGCCCCTTTTTGCTGAGGTGCCGCCGCACTGAGCTGGCTGCCCTCTCCCGGAAAGGGCAGCCAGAAAGTCAGCAAGTATGAGTTGGGTCACGTTTTATATTGAAGAAGAAGAAAAACAAAAGCTGATAATCTTTTCAGCGGCAAACCTGCAATTGATATATTCCGAGGACCTTACACATAAGTGCTAGTTGTCATCCCAATGAAATGTTTTCGTTACAGCACATCAGCTATTTTTAGAGTGTTTTGTGGCTCCTCTAATGGTCTCTGGATTGGAGGTGTTCCATTAAACTGGATTTTAATGACCTCAGTGACCCTCTAGGGAACCATCTGAGCTTACGCCATATAGAAAACTAATCATATGCTTTGTTTTTTATTTTTTCTGCTCACTGGGTTTTTCTAATATTTGCTTTTTTTCCCCTTACTTTTATTTTCTGCCAGCTATATTTTCATGCAATTAGTGACACACAACACCTCACGCATCCTGTTGTGTTGTATTCACTTGCAAAATCATCACTGTACAGAACATATGTTGTCTCACTTCCATCCAATGAATTCACTTATTCTGTTTACAGCTTGTGATTGGCCGATAAATACCATAATGTATAGCTGCATGTGTGTTTAAAATTAGATTTAATAATATTCACAAAAAAACAAATTCTGTTAATTGGATGTTTATTTCTGCTCCGCGGGATGATCATTTCACTTGATAGTATAATATGAATAACTGGTTCCTTAGGTCTGGTTTCCAAAGACGAGGGAGTACAAAAAAGCAATCGTTTTACATAAACATCCATTTGCATGCCACTGGGACCCTCCCACCAGTGGCGTAACTTCTTCTGATGCTAGAAGAACGGACCATCACAAAATGTCCGCCCCCATACAGCAGACTTTCAGAGCACTGTCTGCTATATGGGGGCTGACATTTTATGATGGTCCGTCTCCATAGCGTCAGAATGAAGCCAGGAGGGGAGCCGAATACAGGTAAAGCTGCGAGGGATTGGGGGGCATTACAATAGCCCTGCAGCCCCCCGGCGCCCGCACTTACACAGCGCCTCCCCTCGACAGCGGGCGCTGCGGTGCTATTACGCAGCCCCTGCGGTTACGCCACTGGGACCCTCCCACATCTTTCAATGGTCGCCAACCATTGAAAGATGTGGAAGGTGCACATACATGTAAGGTTTCTCTGAGTAACCTTTACATATGTGTGTACGCTCGGGGGGAAGCGGGCGATGGTGATGTCAGCTGCCCGCCCCCGCATGTCAATCATGGCTGCATTAGCACGAGAATGCCCATATGCTAATGGGATGCCCCAGCCACCGGCTGCATGCCCATTCTGTTTGCCATGGGCGCACGCACCCAGCACATGCACAATCGTAATCCAAAAACATTGCCCCCCATGCGAAGGAATGTGCGCTTGCGAATGGACCTGGATAAGGTCCTGTGTACACACTCTGGGCCAGATTCAAGTTTAGCAAAATGCAAGTTTTGTGCGGCACCCCCACTAGGCCACACCCAATTTTAGGTCACTGGGGCTATTAACAAGGGAAAATAGCCCCTGTGAGTCGGGATCCCCCCTGTTGGAGCACCAGCAGTCGGGCAGTCATCCGGCACCCATGTCAGCATGGGTACTGTGCATTGGGGTTTGTGGACTAACCTTATTCTGAGGCATAATTACAGCCATCAATCAAGTGTGCGCGTTATAAGTGTCTGGCTGCCGGCTGCGGTTCAGTGCAAATATTACATCTAACTGCGATGTCTGTAACCCATCCGAGTTGTGTGTTGATTCTTACATGGATTATTCCAGCTTAATACTGTAGCATTTACTAAGGTTATATTTACATTGTATTCTCAGTGAAAGTTACTAATTATATATGTAAATACATTTTTCCTGCATTCAGACTCTACTGCACAGGCGCAGAACTCCGGAGAAATGGACCCGTGGCTTTTTTTTTTTTTTTAAATGTATAAATGATAAAAAAAGATTAATTGATTTATCATTGATTTATATCCTGCAGCAAAACTGATGATCAAACCGTTTTCAGGCAGCGGTGGCCGAAGTACCCGGCATTTGAAACCCCGGGATATTCAGCTGCTCGCTGTCAGACCCCTTCACACAGAAGAGCACATCTCCGGGTCTAAAATTTAGACCCGGTAATTTGCTCAATTACAGGGGTTTTTACCTGTGTGAAAGGCACTGGCGTAACTAAGCCACCGCAGCCCCCGCCGTGGCGGGGAGGCGCAGAGTAACTATGGGCGCCGGGGGGGCTGCGGTGCTATAGTTACCTGCTGCGCTGCTGCCCGGCCGCATCTTCGGTCACTGTCCCGTCACTCGCTCCCGGCGCCGGCTCCTGCTGATAATGAAAAGTGACACTTAGAAAATGGCTGCCCCCGTATTGCAGACAGTTTTGGCAGCCATTTTCTAAGAGTCACTTTTCATTATCAGCAGGAGCCGGCGCCGGGAGCGAGTGACGGGACAGTGACCACAGACAGATGCGGCCGGGCAGCAGCGCAGCGGAGACTGGAGCAGCGGGAGACTGGACGGGACAGTGACCGCAGATGCGGCTCTGTCAGGTATGGAGGCGGGGGCGCCGAAAATTTTTTGGCGGGGGGGCGCAAATTATATAGTTACGCCACTGGTGAAAGGGTAACCCGAATGCTAAACTCCGGGGGTGGGATTTAATAGGATGAGAGATTCAGAAAGTGAGAGATTTGGTAAGAAATCTCCAGTTTTTTTAAAGTGGCAATCATTTACACTTCAAAATCAAACTGGTTTTGCAGTGTAAATGATCGCCGCTTTAAAAAAACTGGAGATTTCTTACCAAATATCTCACTTTCTGAATCTCTCATCCTATTAAATCTCACCCCGGGTCTCTGACCTTGGTCATTTGCTGGGTCGGAGAACTGGAGTTTACGGCAGGGACTGATGTGAATGTTCAAATATTCTCTGTACAGCGCTGCGGAATATGTGTGCGCTATATAAGAAACTGGTCATAAATAAATAAAATAAATAAATGTCACAAAGCATATGTCCTAATACAACGCAGTCACTAAGCGCAGACAGTGGGCCTAATTAAGCTTTGTTAGCGAAAAAACCCCGCACAACTGGGCAAAATCATGTGCAGGGGGGGCTGGTGGAACATGTGTAGAGAGAGTTAGGGTTGGGTGGGGGTGCATACCTTACCTCAAATGTCTCCTCTCTGGGAGACTCTCTGCAGTTTTCTGTGGGGGTGGGGCTTGCTGTCATTAAGCCCCACCCCCATTTCTGTAAATGCCATGATTCGCAGCTCATCGGGGGTGGTACTAAATGATCTGATTTGCGTTACAGCCCCGCAGAGGGAGGGGTTGTGGCGGCTGGTGAGGGAGCTCCGCTAAATGCGATAGACTTGTCCAGCTGTAGACCAATGAACTATCTTGCAAAACTGCAACTAGAAGCCTCAAATGGATCCCATAATACCCCTTTCACTCTCGCAGAGCCGGGTCATACCCGGGAATGTGTTCCCGGAAGCTTCCCGGGACTCTACCCGGGAATGAACCCTTTCACACAGCACTCAGACCTAGGATCGACCCGGAACAGCCCCATTCACACTGATCCCGGGAAATCCCTGCAAATACATATGCATATCATTAGAAATTGACTCCAGGGCTCTGAAAGATGACATCAGCATTTGTGAGCCCAAGAAAGCTCCAATCAGCAGCTTTTATAAAGTCCAGTGTAACCAATCCCGGGTACGGGACCATTCACACTGACCGCATCCCGGGTTGAGTCAGGACTTGGGTAGAAATCCCGGAATGTTCATCCCAGGATATTCTTTCAAGACCCTTTCACACTGAGCTAAATCCCGGGTTGATGCACGTTCATGTGCAAAAACCCAGGATATTTTTGCAAGTGTGAAAGGGGTATTACAAGCATAAGATGTCCTCCATGTAAATGAAGGGCCAAATTAAGATTTATGGTGGACCTGGGGCAAGTAACTTGCAGAGGGACATAGGGCCCAATTCAGACTTGCTTGCTGTGCTGCATATATATGATGCCCATCGCAGGTAAAGGCCGCACCACCGAACGCATGCCCACCCCTCTGCCCAAATCCATGCGCTACACTGCACCACAGACGAGAAATCAATCGATGTTATTCACCATCAGATGATTTTTCCTTGGTTCGTAATGATTGGGGGCGGGCACTGATGTCATGTGACATCCGCAGCTCACCCCCGAACAGGCAGGGGCAGACCTGCGTTCTGACCGGATCCCCCCCAGCGTTTCTATGAGTGCACCCATCGTTTTTGTGGGCATGCCCACCCCAGAACGCCCCCTGTCTGTCATTCAGGCAGCGGGCGACCCGGCGAATTAAATATTTTCCAAAGGCGGTCGCTGCACAAGCGCATTATTACGCAGGCACAGACCCCCACCATCAGGGAATTCGGACCTGTGCGATATTGTCTGAATCAGCCCCATGGTTCATTGTAAATATGAAGCCATGTACTGGGTTACAAAGGCGAGCAGAATGGATTACAGTATGTAGGGGATCAATGAATAGATTTATGCTTTATGTAGCTCACATATATAGGTCAGCATCCTCTATATACTGTAGTGGGGACATGGTGACATTTTTAGATGTGACTTTCTTCATTACGGATACACGATGGTTGTTATATAGAAACTTACGCCGCTGGGTTCCATCGGGTGTCACAAACACAGGGCAGGCGAGAGCCTGGCTGGGCCCAGGTACTTTGCAGGGGTGTGGTACAGGGGTCCGACAGTCGGGATCCCGACAGTCATTAGCCGGGCTGCCTCATTACCAAATGGGAACACCCAGCGTTCCATGGGCGTTCCCATGAGAACGCTGGGCGTTCTCATGGTAATGAGGCAGTGACGCGGGTGTGGGGGGCAGGTGGCTGACATCACCGGATGTCAGCTACCCGGCCGTATCCACGCCAGCTTGCACGCATATATCCGCAACTGAATAGTCACTTATATATGCGTGCACGCTTAACATCATTCGATGGTCGGTGACCATCGAAAGATGTGGGCGGTTACCCGAGCCATGCGAATGGATGTTTATGCAAAACATCCATTCGCAGCTGTTCGGGCGAAGCAGCACTTTGAGGGGGCGGCAGGGGGGCGGTCATTCGCCGGGCGGGGTTTGGTGGACTCGCAAGGCTGTGAATTCGCAGCCTTGCGAATCAACCTGAATAACCCCAAAGATGTACCACGTTCCAAAAAAGTGATTAAAAAATCAGCTCCAAACTGTCATGTTACAGGCTAGGTTTAAAAATGCCATTTAAGAGCTGGTTGGCTGGCCGTTTATCACTCTCCATTTGATCACTTTTTGAAGCTGGATACATCTGGCCCAAAGACAGGTCGAGCCAAGATGCACCCTAACCCTTCCGACTCAGCATAAGACCGGTTATTAGGAAAGTGTCTTTGGGCCTTATTCTGGTTCACTCTTTCTGACAAAATCCTTCTTAGATGGACAAAACCATGTGCACTGCGGGTGGGGCAGATGTTACTTGTGCAGAGAGAATGAGATTTGGGTGGGGTTTTACTTCAAAGTGAGATCTATATTGCAGTGTAAAAATAAAGCAGCCAGTATTTACCCTGCACAGAAACAAAATAACTCACCCAAATCTAATTCTCTCTGCACATTTTACATCTGCCCCCCTGCAGTGCACGTGGTTTTGTCCATCGAAGAAGGATTTTGTCAGAAAGAGTGAACTAGAATAAGGCCCTTTGACACATGGTCAGCATATTCTGCGGCTCATCACGCTGGTCCTGCTGCACCCTCTGTAACAGACACAGGCACCAGAAGTTTCCCCTTAGAGGTCACAGTGAGAGGTTAGAGGCAGCCTGCTCGCCCTAAGGCTGGATGGGGAGAACCTAATACCTGAGCAACTGCTGTTGGTATTGGATAGATCTCTGTGTGATTCCTGAAGCAGGCTGCTGCCATAGCGATTTGGGCATCAAAGAGCCAAGTTAAAAGTGACAACAGTGTCCTGATTTTTATCAGGGAAGCCTTTGGCAATAGTAATAAGCTGTTTCATTTGCAGGTAAAAAGCTCTATTATGAACAGATGGCCAGCTAGGAGTTATGCACTGCTTGCACCTTTCATCTGACACCGAGGAGGCAAGAAGGATCATCAAAGGCAGGATATTAATTGGGGGGGGGGGGTTAAAAATTCACAATCAAATACAAAGATCATTGCTTTTTTAACCTTTTGAGTGCCAACATCACTGTTCAAAATATCTGCTAAAAATACCAGCGTCGCTCACATTTGTTATATAAATTCAAATGACCAATGTAGTGCAAAAATAGATGATATTTCCTATATCAGGTAACATTACCGGTCATCATGATGAATAAAAAGGTTTGCTTGGCAATTTTCACACCTATTTTGACATATGCACTTGGCACTCAGTGGGTTAATTGTATGCATGTCCAAATTATAATGCAAACAAAATAGTAGGGGACAGTTATGTGTTTGCATCTTTGTATCTCTTATTACTTTGCTGCTTTTGTGGGTTCATCCTCTATTCATAGGTGGGAATTCAATTAGCTCCGATCATTTGCTGAGTAAAAAAAAAAAAGGGTGGTAGCCTCTGGCTTTAGCGCCTGAGGCTATTCAATTAGAGCCCTTTTATCTCATCTGGTAAATTAATTGCTAATGAATGATAATCTGTAGAATCCAGGATATCAGACTAAAAAAAACAAACCCTGTTAACTTCAGCCTGCAGACTGCCTTTGGGGCTAATTGAATAGCCTCGCTGCTTCAATTAGCCCCTGGTAAATTACCACATCTAATTGAATTCCCCCCATAGATTTCAAATTTACATTGATACGTGTGTGTGTATATGGGAGGGAAGTTAGAATTTAGGTTCCAGGCTCTAATGGGACAGGAATTAATGTGAATGATTACATCAGTTAAAAAAAAGAAAAGTGTATTTTAATGACTATTTTTTGATTGTCTATATTGAAAAATAACCAAAACCTTTGTTTATTTTTTTTAAACGTTGCTTTTGTCCTTTTTACAATAATCAATAAATATAATAAGGTTTTGAATGGCTTCCTTACTTACATCGGCTGCAGCCCATAGAAGCCAGCATGGGCTGCACAGCGAGGCAGAGAGAGGCTTCCTACAGGAAGCCAGCTCTCTGCCTATGGCAGCCCGGACTGGCAGTCCCAGAGAGAACATCTTGCAATGGAACTGCCTGTCATGCTGGTGACTGGCAGGTAGGACTATAAATAGGAAGTCATTGCCAGTCATAGTGAAGCCATTAGCATCACTAGCGCTGAGGAGGTGGCGGTTTATACCTGGGGGGCTGCAGTCCATAGGTAAAAAACGCTAATAATCATACTACAATGAGGTTGTTGTTTACAATATTTATAAATTTGGCAGAAATACAGATAATACTGTAAATGTTCTGTAATTAAGAAAATTGCAGCAATATGTTAATAAAATGACATGTCTAAATACATAAATAATTAATAGCGAGGAAAAATTAAATATCTAAAAAAATACTATAGATTGTAAGCTTGCAAGCAGGGCCCTCCTGCCCTTTTTAACTGTCTGTAAATATCCAGTTTGTAAAGGCAACAGAATTTGCTGCGCTATATAAGAAATTGTTAATAAATAAAAATGTGAACACTTTTTAAAATTAGCACGTGGCATAAGATTGGGTACTGATTTTTTTTTTTAACACCTCTCCCTGGTGTCTCATTAATTGTCCCAGTTAAAAGAGGCTCTGTCCTCAAGCAGCTGGGATTGTTTACTAAGAAACACTTCTGTGATAAGATGATGTCGTCTTGCAGAATACAAAGCAAACAGTAACAGAATGACTGTCTGTAATGTGTATTCTCTGCACTGTAAAGGGGGTATTCAATCGCCGGCGACCATCTCCCCACGGGGGAGATGGCTGTCGGGCCCTATTCAATGCTGTCTTCCCCAACAGCATTGAGCAAGGTTTCTTGGAAGAACGAGCCCGACTTCACAAGCTGTCGGGCTCGTTCTGCCGAAAGCGGCCGGGAAGTGACGAGCTGCCGGCTGTAGCTCGCCTCTTCCCAGCAGCAACTCGCAGCCACGCCCCCTTCTTGTCCCACTGCAGGCTGGACATTGAATCCAGCCTGCATGTTCTAGGTCGAGCTGACCGAGAACAGGACAGGGTCACGGCATAGTTACCTCCCCTTCTGCATTCTGAAGGAGACTCCCTGACATAGCAGCAATCTCCCTCTCTCCCTCATTAGTCTAGCAATCTCCCCCATGTCACCTAGCCCACATTACACTGTTACATCATAGTTACCTACCCTCCTGCATTCTGCATGAGACTCCCTGACATAGCAGCAATCTCCCTCTCTCCCTCATTAGTCTAGCAATCTCCCTCATGTCACCAAGCCCACGTTACACTGTTACATCATAGTTACCTCCTCTCCTGCATTCTGCAGGAGACTCTCTGAAATAGCAGCAATCTCCCTCTCTCCCTCATTAGTCTAGCAATCACCCTCATGTCACCTATTCCACATTACACTGTTACATCATAGTTACCTCCTCTCCTGCATTCTGCAGGAGACTCCCTGAAATAGCAGCAATCTCCCTCTCTCCCTCATTAGTCTAGCAATCACCCTCATGTCACCTAGCCCACATTATACTGTTACATCATAGTTACCTCCCCTCCTGCTTTCTGCAGGAGACTCCCTGACACAGCAGCAATCTCCCTCTTTCCCTCATTAGTCTAGCAATCTCCCTCATGGCACCTAGCTCACATTACACTGTTACATCATAGTTACCTCCCCTCCTGCATTCTGCAGGAGACTCCCTGACATAACAGCAATCTCCCTCTCTCCCTCATTAGTCTAGCAATCTCCCTCATGTCACCTAGCCCACATTACACTGTTACATCATAGTTACCTCCCCTCCTGCATTCTGCAGGAGACTCTCTGACATAGCAGCAATCTCCCTCTCTCCCTCATTAGTCTAGCAATTTCCCTCATGTCACCTAGCCCACATTACACTGTTACATCATAGTTACCTCCCCTCCTGCATTCTGCAGGAGACTCCCTGACATAGCAGCAATCTCCCTCTCTCCATCATTAGTCTAGCAATCTCCCTCATGTCACCTAGCCCACATTACACTTACATCATAGATGCCTCCCCTCCTGCATTCTGCAGGAGACTCTCTGACATAGCATCAATCTCCCTCTCTCCCTCATTAGTCTAGCAATCTCCCTCATGTCACCTAGCCCACATTACACTGTTACATCATAGTTACCTCCCCTCCTGCATTCTGCAGGAGACTCTCTGACATAGCAGCAATCTCCCTCTCTCCCTCATTAGTCTAGCAATCTCCCTCATGTCACCTAGCCCACATTACACTGTTACATCATAGTTACCTTCCCTCCTGCATTCTGCAGGAGACTCACTGACATAGCAGCAATCTCCCTCTCTCCATCATTAGTCTAGCAATCTCCCTCATGTCACCTAGCCCACATTACACTTACATCATAGATGCCTCCCCTCCTGCATTCTGCAGGAGACTCTCTGACATAGCAGCAATCTCCCTCTCTCCCTCATTAGTCTAGCAATCTCCCTCATGTCACCTAGCCCACATTACACTGCTACACCATAGTTACCTCCCCTCCTGCATTTTGCAGGAGACTCTCTGACATAGCAGCAATCTCCCTCTTTCCCTCATTGGTCTAGCAATCTCCCACATGTCACCTAGCCTACATTACACTGTTACACCATAGTTACCTCCCCTCCTGCATTCTGCAGGAGACTCCCTGACATAGCAGCAATCTCCCTCTCTCCCTCATTAGTCTAGCAATCTCCCTCATGTCCCCTAGCCCACATTATACTTTTACGGTTTTGGGGAAAAAAATTAATGAAAGATAGATACAGTTGCATTGAATCATCAGCACCATTTCCCAGCACTGTAGTAGTAGTAGTAGTAGTAGTAGTAGTAGTAGTAGTATAGTATCTCTTACTAACTGCTTTGGGGCTCATCTACATTTGGATATAAGTCATTTTACAAGATTCCTCTCAGATGTAGCAGTACTCACCCACGCTTCTAGGTGCCACATTCACAATCTCTCCAAATATTGAAATAGACAGACACTTTGGGAGGAGAATGACACCCCCCTCGCAATGGGAAGCTTTGCAAAATTCTACTGCCAACTATAATCTCCCTGAAACTAGTTTTTAAAAGTAGGCAAGTATGGGTCACGGCGGTTGAGCAAGCTCGACCGCCGTGACCTACACATTAAATACCCCCCGAAATCTTGTCATATAGGCATTTACACATCCATTAAAAAATCTGAGATGTGCAGGACCGGATTTACCCGGGTTTCACAACAGGATCTTATTGGCTATCGGCTGTCACATGTTTTGGAGCCAAAACATGTGACAGCCGATAGCCAGTAAGATGCCATTTTAAGATCCGGGTAAATCCGAAACTGTACATTCCTGGTTTAAATGCTTTTCCTACTTCGAAAGGCTAAAAATCAGCAAGAATAATTGAGACTTTGAGCATGTCTCTATTTACATAGAATCTGTGTCAATTTAACACCGACATATTTCCTTTCAAGGGATCTGTTCTCTAGGAACATGGTCATTAGGTTGACCACTGAAGGTCGAAAGGGCTAAGGTCTACAGGGCTGAAAGGTGGACACAAGCATTAGGTCGACAATGGGAATGTCGACCTTAGCCATGTCGACTTATTTCAGATGTAGACATAAGCCCTGTCAAACTTTGTGTATGTGTAAGTGACACTTCAGGGGGTATTATGTGTAAAATGCAGCAAAATGCCATGGGATGTGTGCAAAATGTATAATTACATCATTGTGTGCATAGCATTACAAGGAAGCATTACGGTGTGTGGCATAATGTGCAATGGGCATTACTGTGTGGGTCATAATGTGTAATGGGTGTTACAGTTTGTGTGGTATATTGTGTAATGGGCATTACGGTGTGTGGTATAATGTGCTGTAGCATACCTCCCAACAGTCCCGATTACCGCGGGAATGTCCCAGTTTTCGGGGACATTCCCGCGGCCCTCCGGCGGCCAGCAGTGTCCCACAGTGAGGGAGGGGCTGTTGGGAGTCCCCCCTGTCGGCTGCTGAGCAGCAATGAAAAAAAGAGCTTCTGGGTCATGCCCCCATAGCGTCAAAATGGGGGCGTGGCCTCGCAGGGGGAGCTGCAAGTATATACCCCGCCCCCTTTAATTATGCCACGCCCCCAACATTTTCGGCATGCCTTAGGAGCGCATCCCTCTGTCCCTCCTCCGTCTCCTTACAAATTGGGAGGTATGCAATGGGCATTATGGTGTGGGTCATAATGTGTAATGGGCGTTACAGTTTGTGTGGCATAATGTGTAAGGGGCATTACAATAAGAAGGAAAAATGACAAGGGGGGGGGCTGCCGAATCATACCGTTGCTCAGGACACCATGGCACCTAGCTACTCCTCTGCGTATAAATACTGCTGTGTTGGGCTGTGTGTGACACAATATACACATGTGGGACTATCATGTGTGCCACTGCCACAGAGGTTTTATGCATGCCCCGAGAGTACATCATCACCGAGATCCAGCAAATACAATCAGATCACTTGCTTAGTTTCATTTCTAGCATATTAGCATTTTATTTGTCCTTTGTTGTTACATCACCCCCAGAGACTCTATGTTATATTTCCATTAGTGAAATGTGTGAACTCACCTGTGTAGTCAAGGACAAAGAGACATCACAAATACGACAGATGAACTCAGATCCATTCCGAGATAGGGAGACAGATTGCTGCAGCCCCCATGTGCGTTCTGAGCGGGGTGGTATTTCCCGAGCACCTTTTTCACTTTTAAATCTAATAAACCTGGAGAGTGAAATCCCATTATCAGATGCTTCTTGCTTTCCACAGTGGTATTTCATTTCAGACGCGATGAGTTCAAAAGAGTCTACATGTGTTCAGGGGAAAAGTATATTGACATAAAATAGATTGAGTCTGTTCAATAACATCTGGTCTGACAGCCACCCGAGGGCACTGGCGCTGACAATGATGAGGATGGAGTAAGAACACCAATTTATAAAAATGCAAAGACCATAAAAAAAAAGGTGGCAGCTCTGCAGTAGCTCAGTCATGTCAGTTTGATGGGAACATTGTGCTATCTGTTACTATTGTAGGTACTTATGTAGTATCTGGGCGTCCGATTTTGTGATTGTATGCCTTACCTTAAGGCATACAATCAGATGCAATGCGATGCGATTCGATGCGATTTTGCATAGGATTCAATGTTAAGAAGGTCCTGTTCATTTCCCCACTATCCAAGTGGGCATAGAGTTGATTTTATATAGCGTGGCGAGCGCAGCGAGCCACCAAGCCCGAAGCGTGGCGAGTGAACGCATATTTCTTAAAAAGTATTCTGTGTCCCCTCGCGGGGCTCGCTACGCTCGCCACGCTTCGGGCTCGGTGGCTCGCTACGCTCGCCACAGGTTTATATCCAACTCCATGCCCACTTGGATAGTGGGGAAAGGAAAAGGACCCCTTTTTCCCATTGAATTCTATGTTAAAATGGACTCAGACCATTTTAACATTGAATCCTATGGAAAAATCTTGACCATCGCATCGCATACGATTTGGTCGCATGCGATGCGATGCGATGCGATCCGATCCGATTTCTAAATCGGACGCCCAGATACTACATAAGTACCCTATTGTATAATAAATCTGTGCTGTGATATAATTAATATGTAGGTGGGCACTATATAACATATATACATGTACATATACACCAGCCCTTAAAACCTTTTTACATGGAAGCGTGTAAAATCCCGGGTTTGCTGGTGGCGTAAAAGGTCTGACGACCTGGGATTTCAAGTAATATTAATTTGGCATTAGTATAGGTGGATTAGTATTGGGTAATGTGATTGCTGATCTAATAAGGCAAAATGGGCCCTATTCAGGTTGGCACAGTAAGCTGCTCACCGAGCGTCTGAGATGTCACCCTCCGATTCCCCCTCGGTAACATACGAGGGGATGTGTAATGAAAATACATCCCATCCCTGGTCACCATCGAATGATTTATTTTGCTTTCGCAGCCTTCACTGACTGTTATTTGCATGCGCCTGGACGAAGACGTAGCGGGCTGCTGACTTCTTGAGACGTCAGCCGTCCGTCCGCGTTCCCATGAGAACGCCCACCATTTTCATGGGGATGCCCATTACACGCATATGGGAACCCCATTCCCACCGCCGTTCGCCCCCGGCTCGCCCACTCCTGCAACAAACGGCCCGGCAGGTATGCCAGGGTCTGCACATTCGCAACTACGCACTTGGGCATGTGCAGACCCCCAAACATCGGAACGGAGACAAATCCACCCTGTTCCGAATGAACCCGAATTAGGCCCAATGCGTATTGTCTTCCATTGTAAACCCACCAGCATACACCTGTGTGGCATCTCCTATTGGTAGGCCAAGCATCATGGGATCTACATTGGTAGACCACCACAGTTTTAATGCACACAGGACTGGGGCATGAAGGGCCCACTGGGGGGAATGCAGAGGATATACATGGGGAATGTAAGTCCATGCTTAGGGGTGTGGCCAGTCTCCAGAGGGGGCATGGCCAGCCAACACACAGAGGCTTTGCTAACCATTAAACCATGGGTCTTCAAACTGTGGCCCTCCAGATGTTGTGGAACTACATGTCCCAGCATGCCCTGACAGTTTTGGCATACTCTCATAGGAAAAAATGTGGCAATGCATGTGGCCACAGTTTGAAGACCCATGCATTAGACAATGCAGGGACCAAGACCGGTGGTCGGGAGCAGCGGTGGGGACCGGGACCAGGAGAACGTCGGCAGTGGCGGAGGCCGCTGCGGAGGGGGGGGGGGGGGGGCGGGAGTTGCATCACAGCAGCCTCCCTCCAAAGCAGAGGTAGAAGCCGCCGCTGTATACCATTCATTATATAATTCAAGTGCACAGTCTGGATCCTGATCCCTAGAGATTGGGAAGAGGACCCAGGGAAGAGAAAGTGGTAATAGAACGAGGAGAGACAGGTGGGGCAGTCTCAGAGCACCCATTCCATTAATTACATGGTAATTCAGAAGCATAAAAGAGTGGACATCCTGAGAAACAAAGGAGGGACAAGACCTGCAAGTGGGTCATAAAACGGCAGTGATCTTATCCAAGTTCAGCCGTGAGGGTCCGGGCGGTATACAAAGCAGGCGCTAGCAGTGCGACTGGTCATAGAACATTGTTTGCTGATAAAGGTGCAGAGCAAGGGGCATCACATATTATCATAGAATTGGTGAAACCAGACACAGACAACTGATAAGACACAACATAACAAATGACAGTATCCTGGATCATTCTGTGAAGCCACATTCCTAAAGGCAGTAAGGAAATTCGGCATAAAGTAGTAATTGGAGAGGCCTAGATGAGAAATATTAACATTTCAAAGGATTTATACATCATGGAGACAGTCATGGCCTCAATTAGAAAACTATGGAGAGCAATTACTAGGTGCAACCCAGCTACATAGACAAAAGCAACGGCTACTATACCTGGACTGAGATGTAACAAGAGGAATAAAGTGTAAAGAGATATAGGCCCTTATTCTGGTTCACTCGCAAAGGCAAATTCCTTCTCAAATGAACACAACCATGTGCACTGCAGGTGGGGCAGATGTTACTTGTGCAGAGAGAGTTAGATTTGGGTGGGGTTTTACTTCAAAGTGAGATCTATATTGCAGTGTAAAAATAAAGCAGACAGTATTTACCCTGCACAGAAACAAAATAACTCACCCAAATCTAAATCTCTCTGCACATGTTACATCTGCCCCACCTGCAGTGCACATGGTTTTGTCCATTTGAGAAGGAATTTGCCTTTGCGAGTGAACCAGCTTAACCACTATAGTGTAAGCCAATCAGCTTCTAACTGCCATGTTATTGGCCGAGGAGCTGATTGGTCGGTACTTTATCTCTCCAAGGTTTAGTACATCTGCCCCTTTAAGGACTAGGTGGGCCAACTGGTTCTTATTCGCTGTAAAATTATGTTTCTTTGTCAAATTCTATGTATGAGAAATAGATCCAACCAGACCATTCATAGTGAAAAAAATGTCCACTAAATTCCAAATAGGCCCAAATCCCCATACGCACTACGCGATATTATATTTTGGCCTTTTCGAGCGATATCATTTGTAATATCGTTTAGTGTGTATGCTCAATACCCCCCCCCCCCTCTTCATCTGTACTGCATGCTTAATGTTGACTATACCGTGTGTTGGAGTTGGGGGGAGTTGGGGGGCCATGCCCTATTATTCAAATTTATGGGACGTCACTGTAAGAGGGCTTAGCTAAATTGACGAGCTATGATTGGCTGCGCTGTCTGTTTCCACGACTGCCCAGTGCCCTCCTCACTGCTTCACCTTGTACATACCTGGCATAATGACCAGGCCAGCCCTGAGTGTAATCCTGTTATATGCACTACTTAGTAGATATAGACAATTCTGTCTAGTTATCTGCCTTTTTAGATTAATGTTGTTTTGTCTGTGTGTATATGTAATTGTATGTAAACGTGTGCATATCACTCTTTTGATGGCATATACTGTCCATGATCGCAGAATCTTCTATTTTTAGATAAAAATTTATTAAAAGCTAAGTTTTAAAGCAAAATAATTAATCACTGACCAGTCATTCTGACTACACATACCTTATACTACTCTTTAAGTGTGCCCCCAAAAAAAGTCTTCTTTCTCTACATGTGTTTTTTAGATATAGACAATGCAAAGGGAAAGATGAATAAATATGGTTAACAACTAAACATATACTAAGAAAATAATATTAGGGCAGTACGGATGGTGTAATGGTTACGAACGGTGCAATGGTTACATTACTGCCTCACAGCACTGAGGTCATGGGTTACATTCCCACCATGGCTCTAACTGTGCGGAGTTTGTATATTCTCCCCGTACTTGGGTGGGTTTCCTCTGGGTACTCCAGGTTTCCTCCTACAATCCAAAAATATACTGGTAGGTTAATTGGCTCCCAACAAAAATTAACCCTAGAATGTCTGTATGTGTGTACATGTGGTAGGGAATATAGATTGTAAGCTCCACTGGGGCAGGGACTGATGTGAATGTTCAAATATTTTCTGTACAGTGCTGCGGAATATGTGTGCGCTATATAAGAAACTGTTAATAAATAATAAATAAAGCAATATTAGTAAAAGCACCAGAATGGTTTAGTAGAAATGGCCCAAGGCGTAGTATATCTCTGTCCACTTTATCTCTCTCCAAGTACATAGACCCCTTGAAATCACTGTGTGTGCCGGATCCACAAGACCACTTTTTTTGGCTTTAAGGGTTGCCATCAGAAATGATAGGGTCCAAGACTGATAAAATAGGCAGCCCCCCCCCCCATCCCCCCCCCCCATCCCCTTATTGTTACACAAAATATTTTATTCAGATACTTTGGCCAGATATTATCCAACCTGCCACCACGTCAAGGTAGACTCTCCATGCAGGCACCTAACCACCCTTTTTAAATGAACCCTATAAATAAATACTCTTCGCGGTAACTAAACATGAGGAGGCCACTGCTGCAGCAGCCCCATGGTGGAAACTGCCAGCGCTCCAAAGGGAAGAACAGTTATTGAACAAAACATCAGTCAGCGGTGCGATAGATCGGTGGTCAGGGGAGGTTACTAGGTACTCGGAATCCCACCCGGCGTGCGTGGATAATTTCCCGCCACAAGAAAAACTATTTTATATGAAGCATCCTGGTCAGTGGCAGTTTTTACCCCCCCCCCCAGGTAAAATCCGTCACTGTATTGAAGCCAGATGCAGTCTGTGAGAGCCTATTGGAAGTCCGACCTGCCAGTCACAAAGGCAGTGCCATTGGGAGGAGTGCCCTCCCTCCGGGACGCCTTTGTGCGGGCTGCTATGCAAAAATGGCAGATGCGCATGCACGGTACCTATATAGGTACTGCGCACGCTCTGGTCCCGGTGCCTGTAACTTACATTGTACAAGTGCTGGAACCAAGATTGCTTCTATGGGCTGTTGCCCAAGCAGCCCATAGAAGTTGGCTGCATCGCGGTACACGTGTGTACTGCGCATGCACCAGTCCCGGCGCCTGTCACTCATCACAGCACAGGTGCCGCACCCGGGACGGGAGAGGAGGCAGCAGCGGCGGTGACAGGGGGAGGGGGGTGCCTGAATTGCGGCACCCCTGCTGCGGCCAGAGGCAGCCCCCCTCCCCCAATAAGGTAGGAGCCGCTGTTGATCCTGGTCTCAAGACAAATTAGAAAGACTCTAACAAATATTAAGTGACCTAGAAAAAAAAAAAAAAAACATCACTTACAGTGTTTCACCCTCACAAAATAAAAACCCGGCTCTGTCTTTTTAGGTAGCCACTAAATATTTTTTACAGCCTTGCTTAATTGCACACAAAATCAGCAGGCAATATTGGTACTGCCTGCTCAGAGAGCCGGCCCCCACTCTCTGCTGTTATACAAAATGACCTTCCCTACATCCGCAGTCTCACGCTGCACATGCTCACAGCTGTGGGGGGGGGGGGTACTATTTACCTGGGTCTGGTGGAGGTGCGGCTCCTCTGCTGTCTGTTCACTGGCGCACCCGCGGCGTAACATCATTCCGGCATGTCACACACGACATGGGGGCTTTGTGTGTCCTGCGGGGGCTGTCCTGCAGCTGGCAGGCTCCACTGCCTGTTTGAGTTTTTCTATAAAACTACCCTTGGATAGAAGATACGTCTTTGAATTCTACGTCTTATACACAGCTTTCCCGAACTCTGCGACTACAAAACAGGTTGTGTAAAAGGTGATTGTTATAGCAGCATCAGTAAATCAATCATCAGACAGAGATACATATCACTCACCTTTATGGTCGAGAGGTCGGATCTGGAATTGTTCATCATTCAATCAATGCATTGACCCCTATAAATTATTGCTGGCTTGTCTTGGTCCGATCTCATTACTGGTTTGAGTAATTGTTCAAACGTGAGCCAGTAATTGGACGAGGGGAGGGGAGAGTCTTTATATAGGGGCAGAAGAACACAATGACCTTTATTTTGTTACTGTCATTCTTTTGCATTATAAGGCAGTTTGTCATATAATATGTAGTCTACGTCGTGCAGTCCCTGTGTTCCAGGCCTTACAATGGTTACCATTATCTTAATGCTTCCTTCCTAAAGTGACAAATTATTTTCATTGCTTTGCACAGTATAATATAATTGTATATATAATACAGTTTACAGGTTTGAACTGATTTTCCTAGTCGTTTACAATTAACTTAAGACGTATTATGACAATAATAACCAAATTTCCATCAGCACTTGTCCAAAATGATAAAAAAAATGAACTATGGCAATAATTCAGCGTGGATCGCTAATTGCAGAATTTGCAAAACTGAGTGACTATTGAATAATTGCAAAAGTGTACTAGGAAGGGCCATGGACCATCGATGATTCAAAATCACTAATGGTTTTTGGCCGATGTAGAATAGTTTTGCCATCCATGGCAGATGGTTTCCCTACATCGATGGCAAGCATAACTGAATCGTTTTCTTTTTCTTTTTCTAACCCAAGGGGCTGGGACACGGAGTAAAGCCCCGCCCCTAGGTTCTGATTGGCATACAAGCCAGTTGGTCAAAGAAAATGGATGACCATCCATAGGTAAAACTATCGATGGTCATCTATTGCATAGTTTACCACCAGTGTACCACAATGTTGCCTGGAGTTTGACTGACAGCACTGATGACGTCTACCCTATCTCAGTCACAGATTAGTGGAAGCCTCAGACCTACAGAGATTTGCAAAGGCGGCAATGTCTCTGTGATGTTCTGGGAATTGCGTATGGATCTGTGAGTGGATAGTGATGTGCGATACATTTGCAATTCAATCACAAATTTGGACAGAATGGTTTCTCTTTATGTCTGTATGGTCATCTGCAGGAGAAAACCCAATGTCAAGGTCCCTCTGGTAATTTCCAACAGAGTGGTGTCATGGGTAGAGACCTTCAAATTCCTTGGGACAAAAGTCTCTTGCAACCTCAGATGGGAGCCCAACATAACCTCCATTGTCAAAAAGGCCCAACAGCGGCTGTTCTTCCTGAGGCAACTGAAAAAATTCCGCAGGAGCTGCTGCGGCTCTTTTACACTGCTATCGTGGAGTCCGTTCTATCCTCCTCTATTACAATCTGGTATGGAGGGGCCAATGTATCTGACAAACGAAGCCTGCAATGAGTGGTGAGGACAGCAGAGAGGATAATTGGGATGGACCTCCCCCTGTAAGGGAACAATACTTAAGTAGGCTCAAGAAGCGAGCTGGGAAGATCGTGGCGGACAAACTCCACCCTGGCCATAGCTTGTTTGATATTCTCCCATCAGGTAGATGCTTCAGGTCCATCCCTGCCAAGTCATCAAGAACCGCAAAAAGCTTCTTCCCGACAGCTATTCAGCTACTGAACAATGTACTCTAATGCGGGGTACACACCAGGACGACCCGCTCACGATGCACATCGTGAGCGGGTCGTCAGTGTCTCGTCCGACCCGCTCACGGTGACGCGGGGGGGCACGACCCGCTCACGATGTGCACCGTGAGCGGGTCCGATCCGATGGCGACCCGCAACCGGCTGTATGGTCGTCATTGAGATCCTACCTGCAGCAGGTAGGATCTCAATAACGACCAACCCGCGGGACCGCGCATCGGATCGGTATCGGTCCACACCAGGTCAGAAAAGGGCCCAATCAGCACACAATCTACATCCAATTGGTCGGAATTGGATCTAGATTGTGGGGATCGGGCCCTAGTCGTCCTGGTGTGTACCCAGCATAAGATACTGATAATCTAATCACCTGACTGCTCTGTCTGACCTTGCAAATCATAACATGTGAATTGTCATTTGTATGCGCAACTGATGCAATGTATGTATGACCTGTTATTCCTCTTGTACCATGCTTGAAGCTGCACTGTATCCACAAAACATTCCTAGTATATGAGAGTATACATGGCCAATAAAGTGATTCTGATAAGTGATCCATGTTAATTAGGCCCCAAGTTAATTACCGATAAAAGCAATTCTGTTCTGTGATCAGTTGCAGACTTTTAGATGATAGCTACATTTTTCATGCATTATACTCAGGGTTGTCTACTTTTAAAGTCTTCTCCCGGAGAGCAGACTGTCAGCAGCACTTCGGGGGCGGGGCCTGATGTAGACATCCATCAAGCCCGTCCCCAGTATGGCAAATCCAACAATTCATTGGTATTCGATGAGGGGGTGGGGCTAAATGATTCCATTTGCATTGTTAGCCCCTCCCGCCCCAAAAGCCCGAATCGTGGAATTTTAACACTGCCGTGGGGGAGATGTGGGGGTTGCCGGTATCCGGAAGGGTTGTCCACCGTTCCTGGAGGGGGACTTGATTTTCTGCAGCCTCCCGTCCATTCCAGTAGGGAGGGCAACCCTGATTTTACTAATAAGTGGGTGTTAGAAAGTGGGGGAGCACATTCAAGTGGAATCGGTACATCTGTCAGAATGAACTTAGGTCTACAGTCATTAGGTCGACCCCACTAGGTCGACTGGCAGGAAGGTCGACCTGACTTAAGGTCGACATGGGCCAATGTCGACATGACTTAAGGTCGAATTTGCATAAAGGTCGACATGAGGAAGGTCGACTGGTCATAAGGTCGACATGGGTTTTTCACTGTTTTTTTGATCCGAGTGTCGACACAGTCGACATGGACACAGTTGGCAATGAGAATCGGACCCTCGCAACGCTCGCTTCGCTCGCAATGCTTCGGGCACGGTGCCTCGCTGCGCTCGGCACACTATTTTATTCTCCCACCACGCCCTAGTGGATGGTAGGGCATGAAATACCGCCTGTCGGCACATGTCGGCTCAAAAAACAGTGAAAAACCCATGTCGACCTTATGACCAGTCGACCTTCCTCATGTCGACCTTCATGCAAATTCGACCTTAAGTCATGTCGACCTTGGCCCATGTCGACCTTAAGTCAGGTCGACCTTCCTGCCAGTCGACCTAGTGGGGTCGACCTAATGACTGTAGACCTAAGTTCATTCTAATAGATGACCGCTTCCCATTCAAGTACACTGGAAGTGTTCCTACTGAGGCTGCCCCGTGCTCTCCCCCCACACCATGGGGGTAGGCCTGGGAACAGTCCTGATGTTCTTAGCCCGGAGGGGTGATGGGCCTGGTCCAGGTATTCTCATGGCAGAGGTGAGGAGAAGCCGCATAATGATCCTGAGTTTTGTGCTTCTTCTTCTGTAGTAATGTTGGTCATATGTTATATTCTGATCATGTTCCGCTAACCTATAGTTCCACTGATTATGAAACGCCCCAGTTGCTTTAATATCAGAAATCTCCCCTGTGCCGACCCTGTCCGTTTAACAGGCACAGGCTCTGAGTACAGTGACTTCTCCTGAGTGCAAACAAGAGTCCACTGATTTATTCAGACAATGGAATGCATTGCTTATTCAGTGACCTCACGGTGCAGACAGAGCAACCACACTGGAATTCCAGCCCAGCAACAACTGCATGTTTCAGTTTGCCAGAGACAAGCTGTAACCATCAGGAAAAGCTTTGTTGAAAGTGAATATTTGGTGAACACTCTGTGACAAGATATACGATTGCCTGTCTAATGATGGTCTTAGGGTATTGCTGCGATTATAACCCCTTGAAAAAATGGAGCTGATTACTAGTAGTAAAACTATTTATTACATTTTCATTTTCAGGCATTTAGCTGCTCTGGAAATGTAATTCATAATAGTTCTGAGATTGTTATCACACAACACAACCCTGTCTATGCATTAGAACTGGTTGTTATTTTCTTTTAGTATTTGTTTTGTTCATCCCATTTTTATTAAGCCCTTGATGGCCACGAATGAGCCTCCTATAACCAGGGGTGTTGTTGCAGGGAGCCAGACAGTGGGGAGAGAGATGACAGGCTGCCGCAGCAACAGCCTATCTCCCCAGCTCAGCACCCGATGCTCAGTGCTGTGTGCTGACAGCTGCGACCCTCCCGGATACCGGCAAGGCATTTCCAGCTATTTGCGGGTTTCCGGGGGTGGGGCTAAAGATGCAAATCACGTCATTTAGCCCCGCCACCTCCTCGAAGACCCGCGAATTGCGGCATTTGCAGTACTGGGGGTTTGGCTTGATGATAAAAAACAAAGAGCTAGGAACCACAAATTCCATTACAGCTGCTGTATATGGGAGTGTGTAAGGCTCCCTAAAGAGGTACGAACAAGAAAAACGGAATACAGCGCTTGGGTTAGACTGAATGATAACCAACTACATGTGATAATAAAAAAAAAAAACACATTTATTACATGTAAACAACCAATAAATAGACATTAAATATATTCAATATGGGAATTCTCCGGGATTTAAAAAATGAAAGAATTATATATTAAAAAACAGTCATGGCATGCATGGTTGCTCCACTTCATGGGTATCAAACGTAACTAGTATAGTTACCAACGGTGACTAACAAATGTGGAGATCTCCTATGGAGAAAAGTGATGACAACAGTTCCGGTATGTTTCCCAGCATTTGGGTCCAGGAATATTTAGGCAGGAAGGGCAGGTATGTTGGAATGGAGGGCCCTGCCTTGAATTGCTGCAGATGGATCCTGAGGTTTGGTGGAGTCACTTGAGTGGAAATAAGCTGGTCAGAAGTAACAGGTTCACCGGGGTATAAACTGGAGCAGGGTGGATAGTGGAGCTCAATGCGTTTCGATGTGTCAACACGTCTTCATCAGGAACATCGGTGCTCCTGATGAAGACATGTTGACACGTCGAAACACGTCCGGAAATTTTTGGGATTGCCACTGTTTAGAGCCGGGCAGCTGAACTCAGGCAGCTTCGGCATTGCCTGGCTCCCTCCCCTCTGCCGCGCCTCCTCCTCCCCCCTCCTCTCCAGGCTTTTCTTTTGAAGTCTCTGGCGCCGGCTTATGACAAGCCGGCTGCCAGGAGCAGGGATAGGGCGGCGGGGTGCAGGGCCGGCAGCGGCTGATTGACAGTTCAGCGGAGCTGCCCGGACCCGGGGAGAGAGTGGTGGGGTTTTTTTTAGGGAGTGCTCCCCGTAAAATACTCGCCCAGTGGGGAGCGCTCTCTCTAAAAAAAAAAACACCACTGAAGGGGTTAACAAGAAGTAGATACCATTAACATATCTTTTTTTTTTTCAGATTGATTGTTGCCCTCATTATAAACACGCCTCTGTTGCTATAGAGACAAATTTGAAACGGACATACCTGCATATTACTAGAACTACTGTATCCATTCGGGGGGCAAAGCCAATACCCAGCCCATTCATTGGCCAGGTTTAAGTCATCAGTATCAGAATCATCTTTATTGGCCAGGTATACTTGCATATACTAGGAATTTGATGAGACTCACGCAATGCTTGGGTTTCCAGTGTACTGATAGGCTACATCGTCATGAATATTAATACAACCCGAAAATGGTTGCCATCACTGTCTAGGCATCAAAGACGCACTTTAAGATGACCCTTTGCTCAAGGTCATTGGCTTCCATCTAGCCATATTTGCCATATACCATAATGGATCACCATGGGACACTCGAATTATCTGTTCCAGGTCACCTAATTGGTTTTATTTAAAAATGTATTAGATCACGCTCCAAACCTCATCTCATATTCATTATTATACACAGAAGGACCCCATTCCCTAAACTCGTGTAATATACTGTATGTTGTCATTTGCACAATTGCACAAATGACTGTAGTTGAGTAAAACACAGTTCACTCTGATTTCTTTGAAAGCACATTCATTATCATCCATCATTGTTTGGGTGACGGTCCTTTGATGTGTACCCTGCCCTATTAACAAGGTCAAATCATGTGGTACTGAAGTACTTAATGCCTATTCTGTTTAGCCTAAAATTCTACCACTACTCTACACTAATATAACCTTTATATGTTCTGCTTAGAGTGTTCCTGACTGGTCACGTTCTGAAAAGGAAAATGAACAATCACAGTAAAGACAATAAACAGAGTACAGTATCCTCTGCGCTACACAGAATTTCAAAGGGATTCATATTGATTATGGACACAATTAGCAGGGTATTTATAATGTGGATAATTTGAATATATACAGCTACTTTTTCTTTACATCACTTTTGAGTGTGTATTTGCTTCATGAAAGCGTCTGTTCCACTTTCAGACATGGTTTGGAGCACAGATGAGTCAATGGTTTGTTGATGTTGTTATATGATAGGACGACTTGCAGTGTATAAGAGTTTCATCATTTGGGGCTAGTGAGTTTACACAGACTTCAGAGGCTGTGATGTCAAACACTCCATACACAGCCCACCCCTCCTCCACATTCACACACACACACACACACACACACACACACACACACACACACACACACACACACACACACACACACACACACACACTCACTCTCTCTCTCTCTCTCAGGATTAAGTTTCAACCCATTGCAAACAGTATTTGTAAATGGTTGATTTTTTAAGGCATATTGGATACTAAAATTACTGGCAAAAAATCTGTTTTTTCAAGGACTAAAATACACCAAAAAGGCAACAAAATGTATCCTAGTTAATATAAAGCCAGTGGTTTATGTTCTTCTGAATGATACTGAACAAAGAAGCTTTATATTAACCAAATATAAAACCATATTCTCCAAAATGCAAGTAAAAAAAAAAACAGTTTAAAAACAGTTTTGATAACTAGAAAATGACAAACAAAGGTCTTTTCACCCTATTGGGCAGAGCTAAACCAATCACAGTGCACACTTCCCTGTTATCTGTGTATTCTGAGGATTGTGTTTGATAGGATAAACAAAGTGACAACATTGATTTATTTATTAATATTTATTTATTCTGTGTCAATATTCTCATCAGTATACGCAGCAGATCTTTAAAATTCTATTACAATTACACAAAATATGTTTAGATGCCTATAGGCGAGATGCACTGAGCCTGAAAAGTGATAAAATGGAGAGTGATAAACCACCAACCAATCAGCTCCTGCTTGTCATTTTTCAAACACAGCCTGTGACATGGCAGTTAGGAGCTGATTGGCTTGTGGTTTATCACTCTCCTTTTTATCACTTTTCAAGCTTAGTACATCTGGCACTATATATCTATAAAAAACACCCATTTACGGACATAACCTTAATTATCATCTCCAGCCTTTATGTACAGTGGACCCCCATGTAACCAGGGTACACACTACAAAGATATCATCACGATTTGTCGTTTCTGAGCAAATCAATATCTTCTTTTTTGGCTGTGCTCCAGCAGATCAGCTCAGATATTTTGGTCCATCAGACCCCGACATCGCCCCACCGCCTGCCGACATCGTCAAGTGTGTATGCCGGCAACCTGTCGGGTCCCCATGGCCTCAAGTGTATGGTATGGTCCAATAAAGTGCGAGCAGATTGTAAGCTTGCGAGCAAGGCCCTCTTACCTCTATGTTGGTTTGTTTGTACCCGGTTTGTTTAAACACTGTTGGGTACTTGTTTCCTAGCACGGCACCCACGATTTTAATCTTATGCCATAGTTTTGATCACATAGCATCGCATGCGATGCAATGCGATTGATGAGAGCAAAACGATTTTTTTATTGTACATGCACCCTAATGAGTGATTACTATGTTATATGCACCCCCATTGTTAACGCCACCGCCACTATGAACGCCAATCCGAAGTGCAGCAAGCCCGCGAGGGGCGGCAGTACGCGTCCTCCGACCTTTTCATACCACCACTATCCACGTGGGCGTGGAGTTGACTTTATATAGTGTGGCGAGTGCAGCGAGTCCCGTGAGGGGACGTGGATAACTTCACATCTATTCTGCGTCCCCTCACGGTGCTCGCTGCGCTCGCCACACTATATGAAATCAACTCCACACCGACGTGGATAGTGGGGGTATGAAAAGGACAGCGGAAGTATACCGCCGCCCCACGCGGGCTCGCTGCGCTCGCCACGCTTCGGGTTGGCGTTGATAGTGGGGGGGTCTGGGGGTGCTTTTAACATAGTAATCCCCCATCAGGGTGCCTGTAAAATGTAAAATCGGGTGGAATCGCATTGCATGCCATTGTAATGGCATGCGATGCAACGCGATGTTAAAATTGTATAGGAAGCTCTTAAAACCCTATTTTCGGGTCAGATCGGGTCCCATCGCATACCTTAACTAATGGTATGCGATGGGACCTGACGGGTGCCGTGCTAGGAAACAAGTACCCACTGTTGTTTCCAATTGTAAAGCGCAATGGAATATTCTGCACTATATAGGACACTGTAACGGAATCTGCTGCGCTATATAAGATGCTGTAACGGAATCTGCTGCGCTATATAAGACACTGTAACGGAATCTGCTGCGCTATATAAGACACTGTAACGGAATCTGCTGCGCTATATAAGACACTGTAACAGAATCTGCTGCACTATATAAGACACTGTAACGGAATCTGCTGCGCTATATAAGATGCTGTAACGGAATCTGCTGCGCTATATAAGACGCTGTAACGGAATCTGCTGCGCTATATAAGATGCTGTAACGGAATCTGCTGCGCTATATAAGACACTGTAACGGAATCTGCTGCGCTATATAAGACACTTTAACGGAATCTGCTGCGCTATATAAGACACTGTAACGGAATCTGCTGCGCTATATAAGACACTGTAACGGAATCTTCTGCGATATATAAGACACTGTAACAGAATCTGCTGCACTATATAAGACACTGTAACGGAATCTGCTGCGCTATATAAGACACTGTAACGGAATCTGCTGCGCTATATAAGACGCTGTAACAGAATTTGCTGCGCTATATAAGACACTGTAACGGACTCTGCTGCGCTATATAAGACACTGTAACGGAATCTGCTGCGCTATATAAGACACTGTAACGGACTCTGCTGCGCTATATAATACACTGTAACGGAATCTGCTGCGCTATATAAGACACTGTAACGGAATCTGCTGCGCTATATAAGACACTGTAACGGAATCTGCTGCGCTATATAAAACACTGTAACGGAATCTGCTGCGCTATATAAGACACTGTAACGGAATCTGTAGCGCTATATAAGACGCTGTAACGGAATCTGCTGCGCTATATAAGACACTGTAACGAAATCTGCTGCGCTATATAAGTTTCAGTAACGGAATCTGCTGCGCTATATAAGACACTGTAACGGAATCTGCCGCGCTATATAAGACGCTGTAACGGAATCTGCCGCGCTATATAAGACGCTGTAACGGAATCTGCTGCGCTATATAAGACGCTGTAACAGAATCTGCTGCGCTATATAAGACAGTGTAACGGAATCTGCTGCGCTATATAATACACTGTAACGGAATCTGCTGTGCTATATAAGACACTGTAACGGAAACTGCTGCGCTATATAAGACACTGTAATGGAATCTGCTGCGCTATATAAGACGGTGTAACAGAATCTGCTGCGCTATATAAGACACTGTAAAGGAATCTGCTGCGCTATATAAGACACTGTAACAGAATCTACTTCCCTATATAAGACACTGTAACGAAATCTGCTGCGCTATATAAGACACTGTAACGGAATCTGCTGCGCTATATAAGACACTGTAACGGAATATGCTGCGATATATAAGACACTGTAACGGAATCTGCTGCGCTATATAAGACACTGTAACGGAATATGCTGCTATATAAGACACTGTAACAGAATCTGCTGCGCTATAAAAGACACTGTAACGGAATGTGCTGCGCTATATAAGGAACTGTAACAGAATCTGCTGCGCTATATAAGGAACTGTAACGGAATGTGCTGCGCTATATAAGACACTGTAACGGAATCTGCTGTGCTATATAAGACACTGTAACGGAAACTGCTGCGCTATATAAGACACTGTAATGGAATATGCTGCTATATAAGACACTGTAACGGAATCTGCTGCACTATATAAGACGCTGTAACGGAATCTGCTGCGCTATATAAGACACTGTAACAGAATCTGCTGTGCTATATAAGACACTGTAACGGAATCTGCTGCGCTATATAAGACACTGTAACGGAATCTGCTGCGCTATATAACACACTGTAACGGAATCTGCTGCGCTATATAAGACACTGTAACGGAATCTGCTGCGCTATATAACACACTGTAACGGAATTTGCTGCGCTATATAAGACACTGTAACGGAATCTGCTGCGCTATATAACACACTGTAACGGAATCTGCTGCGCTATATAAGACACTGTAACGGAATCTGCTGCGCTATATAACACACTGTAACGGAGTCTGCTGCACTATATAAGACACTGTAACGGAATCTGCTGCGCTATATAACACACTGTAACGGAATCTGCTGCGCTATATAAGACACTGTAACGGAATCTGCTGCGCTATATAACACACTGTAACGGAGTCTGCTGCGCTATATAAGACACTGTAACGGAATCTGCTGCGCTATATAACACACTGTAACGGAATCTGCTGCGCTATATAAGACACTGTAACGGAATCTGCTGCACTATATAAGACACTGTAACGGAATCTGCTGCGCTATATAAGACGCTGTAACGGAATCTGCTGCGCTATATAAGACACTGTAACGGAATCTGCTGCGCTATATAAGACGCTGTAACGGAATCTGCTGCACTATATAAGAAACTGTAAATAAATAAATTCACAATAATTAGATTGATATGAGCCATGTGACGTGACTGACATCATTAATCAGCAATATAAGGGCTATACTGTATGTGGCAGGAGAAGTGTCCTCACTCTTCCATTATGTTATTACATCACTGATATGCGATGACATCACTGGTCACCAATATAAGGATATTTGTGGCAGGAGGTATTATATCACTACGCTTCTCTTATGTGATTGATTTCCTAGTCCCCAATATAAACGCATATGTAGCGGGAGTGACATCACTACCCTTATAAGTGATGACATCACTATTCACCAATAAAAGTATTTAGGCGGCAGGAGTGACCTGGTCACTGTTCTCCTGTAAGTTATGACATCATTAATCACCAACATAAAGGTGTTTCTAAATGTGGTCATATATCGACTTAATAAGTAACATAATTGCCCGATATATATGGTCACAAATACAAAGTTTTGCTTTTATTAAAATAATTTAAAAAAAAAATGTTCCATACAGTTGTTATGTGTCGCATTCCAACACTGGCTGCATTGCTTAGACTGTAAGGGAAGAACAAGGAAGGTATTAGAGGGCCTGGATAGACAGTGAAGTCATGTCAGCATGCTTGAGTGAAACACTTGTGAGCGATGGGTCACTGACTAATGTATCTCTGCAAGATCTCGTCATTTGATCTTGGGGAATAACACTGAGGATGAAAGATGTAAAAACCACAGGTTTCTAAAGATTTCCTCACGCAAACAGATAAACAGATTAATATATTGAAGTCACTGAAGGGTGGGGGAGCCTGCATAGAGTCTTGGTCTCATCGTCCATCAGCGTTGTCATGTGTTAGAAGCCCTCTCTGTCTTATTGATAAGTTTATGGTGCATTTTATACATGAAAAGACACTACAGTAAGAACGGCACGTTCTAGGCTGTAACTCATAACTACACTGTGGTGTCACTCACCAGCCTGTATGATGTTCCTCTGGAGCAGTCACTTTAAATGTTTAACATATTTAGCTTTGAAGTGCTTCTCTTAGTTTCCGCATATTACTGTTATCATAAATGTTTCTGGAATTTAAATGTATGTTATTTCTTTTTAGGAAAACATTTCCATTCATCACCCAAAAGACTTGAACAGTTTTTTCTCTATGTTTCTTTCATGACACTTAAACTTGAGATATTGGCAACAATCGGGTCCCCATTCTTTAATCTGAGGAACATAGCCACAATCAGACACTTAGAAGATCTGCCTTAAGTCATACATGCGTTTGTATAATCTCGCCCAGACTACTGCAATGCCCCCTACCTTGGTAAGAGTTGCACGAGGTACAGCTGGTACAAAATGCACCTGCCAGACTGTAAGCCAATCACTTAGCACCGATTCTCTACTCCATTCACTGGCTGCCTGTAAGATGGTTCATCTATCTCAAGATTGGCTTACTTACTTTCAAAGCCCTACATGACCAAGGCCCTACGTACCTGAAGCAGCTACTGATCCCTCACTGCCCGCTCACTTACTGCAGACTGTAGATGAAGGACTATTAGCTGCACCTAGAATCTCTCTGACAACGAGAGACCCCGCTCTGGAGTCCATGAAAAATAGATTCAAGACTTTCTCGACCCCAGAACTGATAGTGAAAATGCACCATAACCCTCTCCCCTACTCCTTACACATAACTCTCTCCCCTACTCCTTACATATAACCCTCTCCCCTACTCCTTACATATAACCCTCTCCCCTAATTCTTACACATAACCCTCTCCCCTACTCCTTACACATAACCTTCTCCCCTACTCCTTACACATAACCCTCTCCCCTACTCCTTACACATAACCCTCTCCCCTACTCCTTACACATAACCCTCTCCCCTACTCCTTACACATAACTCTCTCCCCTACTCCTTACACATAACCCTCTCCCCTACTCCTTACACATAACTCTCTCCCCTACTCCTTACATATAACCCTCTCCCCTACTCCTTACATATAACCCTCTCCCCTACTCCTTACACATAACCCTCTCCCCTACTCCTTACACATAACCTTCTCCCCTACTCCTTACACATAACCCTCTCCCCTACTCCTTACACATAACCCTCTCCCCTACTCCTTAACCATAACCCTCTCCCCTACTCCTTACACATAACCCTCTCCCCTACTCCTTACACATAACCCTCTCCCCTACTCCTTACACATAACCCTCTCCCCTACTCCTTACACATAACCCTCTCCCCTACTCCTTACACATAACCCTCTCCCCTACTCCTTACACATAACCCTCTCCCTTACTCCTTACACATAACCATCTCCCCTACTCCTTACACATAACCATCTCCCCTACTCCTTACACATAACTCTCTCCCCTACTCCTTACACATAACCCTCTCCCCTACTCCTTACACATAACCCTCTCCCCTACTCCTTACACATAACTCTCTCCCTTACTCCTTACACATAACCCTCTCCCCTACTCCTTACACATAACCCTCTCCCCTACTCCTTACACATAACCCTCTCCCCTACTCCTTACACATAACCCTCTCCCCTACTCCTTACACATAACCCTCTCCCCTACTCCTTACACATAACCCTCTCCCCTACTCCTTACACATAACCCTCTCCCCTACTCCTTACACATAACCCTCTCCCCTACTCCTTAACCATAACCCTCTCCCCTACTCCTTACACATAATCCTCTCCCCTACTCCTTACACATAACCCTCTCCCCTACTCCTTACACATAATCCTCTCCCCTACTCCTTACACATAACCCTCTCCCCTACTCCTTACACATAACCCTCTCCCCTACTCCTTACATATAACCCTCTCCCCTACTCCTTACATATAACCCTCTCCCCTACTCCTTACACATAACCCTCTCCCCTACTCCTTACACATAACCCTCTCCCCTACTCCTTACACATAACCCTCTCCCCTACTCCTTAACTATAACTCTCTCCCCTACTCCTTAACTATAACTCTCTCCCCTACTCCTTAACCATAACCCTCTCCCCTACTCCTTAACTATAACCCTCTCCCCTACTCCTTAACTATAACTCTCTCCCCTACTCCTTAACCATAACCCTCTCCCCTACTCCTTAACTATAACCCTCTCCCCTACTCCTTAACTATAACTCTCTCCCCTACTCCTTACACATAACCCTCTCCCCTACTCCTTACATATAACCCTCTCCCCTACTCCTTACACATAACCCTCTCCCCTACTCCTTAACTATAACTCTCTCCCCTACTCCTTAACTATAACTCTCTCCCCTACTCCTTAACCATAACCCTCTCCCCTACTCCTTAACTATAACCCTCTCCCCTACTCCTTAACTATAACTCTCTCCCCTACTCCTTAACCATAACCCTCTCCCCTACTCCTTAACTATAACTCTCTCCCCTACTCCTTAACTATAACTCTCTCCCCTACTCCTTACACATAACCCTCTCCCCTACTCCTTACACATAACCCTCTCCCCTACTCCTTTCACATAACCCTCTCCCCTACTCCTTACATATAACCCTCTCCCCTACTCCTTACACATAACCCTCTCCCCTACTCCTTACACATAACCCTCTCCCCTACTCCTTAACTATAACCCTCTCCCCTACTCCTTAACTATAACCCTCTCCCCTACTCCTTACACATAACCCTCTCCCCTACTCCTTAACCATAACCCTCTCCCCTACTCCTTACACATAACCCTCTCCCCTACTCCTAACTATAACCCTCTCCCCTACTCCTAACTATAACCCTCTCCCCTACTCCTTACACATAACCCTCTCCCCTACTCCTTACACATAACCCTCTCCCCTACTCCTTACACATAACCCTCTCCCCTACTCCTTACACATAACCCTCTCCCCTACTCCTTAACTATAACCCTTTCCCCTACTCCTTACACATAACCCTCTTCCCTACTCCTTAACTATAACCCTCTCCCCTACTCCTTACACATAACTCTCTCCCCTACTCCTTACACATAACTCTCTCCCCTACTCCTTACACATAACCCTCTCCCCTACTCCTTAACCATAACCCTCTCCCCTACTCCTTACACATAACCCTCTCCCCTACTCCTTACACATAACCCTCTCCCCTACTCCTTACACATAACCCTCTCCCCTACTCCTTACACATAACCCTCTCCCCTACTCCTTACACATAACCCTCTCCCCTACTCCTTAACCATAACTCTCTCCCCTACTCCTTACACATAACCCTCTCCCCTACTCCTTAACCATAACCCTCTCCCCTACTCCTTACATATAACCCTCTCCCCTACTCCTTACACATAACCCTCTCCCCTACTCCTTAACCGTAACCCTCTCCCCTACTCCTTGCAGGCTGACCCTAACCCTTCTCGCTAGAGCCTAACCCCCATTCCCTGCCACCTAAACCTACCCCCCCCCCCCCAGCCGAACCCTAATCTTCCCCTCCCTGCAGCCTAACTCTAAATCCCCCCAGGGGTGCCTAAACTTAGGCCCCCTTCCCCGGATGCCAGCTTGCATTCCTGCATAATTACCGATGAGGTCTGCATCCTTATCTATTCAAGGTGTCGGCGCTGGTCATCTGAAGGCAGTCAGGGTGCTAATTGCATCCCCTTCCCTGTTCATCAAAGCATTTAGCTAATACTCCTTTAGTTCATAAACAAACACAACCCAAGGGCTTAGTTGTACCACTTTTACACCAAAAAGTCGGGTCGCACCCAGGATTTTGGACTTGACTCCAACACGGGTGCGACCCAGCTTGTGGCCCTTTGTACACTGCCGCTCCCACCCGGAATAATGTTTGGTGGGTGACGTCAGCGGAGGCAGGTCCTTAGCCAACGCTGGGAGATGAGTTCATCTCCCAGCGCTGACTATTTTATTGCAGTGAACAGGTCCCGTGTCGCATGGACCCAGATGACCAGTTTAGACTGCACTGCAAGCCAGGTTAAATCCATGTCCAACCCTGTTCCCTTTCCGGGTTGAAATGCTGAGTTGACCCGGGTCATTTCAACTTGAAGAGTTTAGACTGCCTGCAATCCCAGGTTTTTATATATTTATATATAATATATATATATATATATGTATATATATATATACATATATATATATATATATATATATATATATTTATATTTATTTATTTTTATCTTTTTCAACTAGGTAACGACTTTACAAGGAAGGCAGGAACGCACACTGAAGAACCATAAAATTTTAACAGATGTGCCATTTTGTTTTCATAAAATGTATGTAATCCTCTGGATATCCCGTCTTTCCTGAGCCGATTGATGTTCTGATCTATCTTCTCCCCTATGGTATCTGTAGGACAGGGGGCTATGCAGCAGCTGGGCTGATGGAAACCTTCCCTGATAAGAGCGCTGCCAACTGTGGCACTTAAAAAGCAAAATCATATAGAGTTACGTTCCCATTATGCCGGCCTAATGTGTACCATTTGGAACTCTGCACTGATCATCGCATCTCCTATTCCTGTTTTGACTGACATGTCTGACTTTTTTTTACTCCAAACCTTCTGGACGACCAACTGTTAGGGGATGCTAACATCTTTAGGGAAAGGGATGGCTGTCTGGGACCGAATGTTTTAGATAATGTAACTGCTGGTGTATATTTTGCTTGTTCTCAGACATTAGACACGGCTTTAGAGTGACTGTGTGTCATCTCTTTTGAAGGTCACCAGATGCCCGTTCTCCCAGAGATTGCCCGTTAAATACCAATTGCAAGCTGAATATTACATTTCATTTAATACTAATGTTGGGCCGGTACTCTTTACTTAGAAGGGCGCCCACGATTTTGATCGTGGGCATCGTTAGTAAAAAATCTCGGGCATCTCGGGCATTGCATGCACTAAAAAATCGGGTGCGATCAACCGACGAGATGCCCGAGATTTCCCATAGGGAACAATGTTAAATGTCTCAATTGACCCGATTTTCCTGTTCAATGCCTCAATTGACCCAATTTTTCCATAGGAAACAATGTTAAATGGGCCACAGAGGCCAAATAGGCACCCTGAAGTGAATAATGGCCACCCGAATTGTTAACGCCACCCCACGATCAACGTCAACCCGAAGCGGGGCGAGCGCAGCGAGCCCGCGAGGGGCGGCGGTACGCGTCCTACGACCTTTTCATACCCCCACTATCCACGTCGGCGTGGAGTCGAGAATAGAAAGTGTGGCGAGCGCAGCGAGCCACCGAGCCCGAAGCGTGGCGAGCGCAGCGAGCCCCGCGAGGGTACGCGGACAGCTGTGAAGCCCGCGAGGGGACGCGGATACCTGTGAAGGTATCCGCGTCCCCTCGCGGGGCTCGCTGCGCTCGCCACGCTTCGGGCACGGTGGCTCGCTGCGCTCGCCACACTTTCTATTCTCGACTCCACGCCGACGTGGATAGTGGGGGTATGAAAAGGTCGTAGGACGCGTACCGCCGCCCCTCGCGGGCTCGCTGCGCTCGCCCCGCTTCGGGTTGACGTTGATCGTGGGGTGGCGTTAACAATTCGGGTGGCCATTATTCACTTCAGGGTGCCTATTTGGCCTCTGTGGCCCATTTAACATTGTTTCCTATGGAAAAATTGGGTCAATTGAGGCATTGAACAGGAAAATCGGGTCAATTGAGACATTTAACATTGTTCCCTATGGGAAATCTCGGGCATCTCGTCTGTCGCATCGCACCTGATTTTTTAGTGCATTCAATGCCCGAGATGGCCGAGATGGGCGCCCTTCTAAGTAAAGAGTACCGTTGGGCCTACACACAGGGCGATTTCAGACCATTTTGTAGAAAGATCGCTTTGAAAATGACCCTATATCGCTCCGTGTAGGGGCCATAGCAATAGCGATGTGTTGCAATGCACGTCATTGGGTGTAGTATAACACCCCGACAGTCAGGGTTCCAACAGTCATTAGCCCGATGATGGAATCCCGACTGACGGACTCAGACAGCGGGGCAAGCGCAAGGAAGCCCCTTGCAGGCTTGCTGCGCTCACCACGCTAGTAGTTGCTGCGCTCGCCACCTATTCTATTCTCCCTCTATGGGGGTCGTGGACCCCTATGAGGGAGAATAGCTCCTGTCCGTCGGGGGTCCCAACTGTCGCAATTTTAACAGTCAGGATTCTGACTTCGGTGTAATGACTGTCGGTCAGTCATCCGGCACCCATGTCACTATCGCCAGGCAAATAAGATCCTGCATGCAGGATAAATCTAGTAATATCACTGGTCAGCGCCAGTGTTCTTAGCGGAGAACACTGACAGTGACAGATCGCTCAGCACACAGCGCTGACACATCGCTGTGCAGGGCTGTGTGCCGAGCAGCTCAGATCGTTTAGCACAGTCGCCCCATGTGTAGGTCGGGGCCCCATAACTGTCAGCGACGTGCGGTGAGGTCATTGCCTGGGGATGCACTGACCTCACTGCACTGCAGTTTTAATGTTAACAGTGGGAGGCACCTCTCCCGCTGCCTCCCACCCTCACATGCAGCAGTGTAAGAGGGTGGAAGGCAGCAGAAGAGGTAGAAATGATGAAAATAATAAAAGATAAATATATTTTTTGCTATTTTCATCATAATGACAGGGGAGGCACTGCCTCCCCTGACTGCACGTCACTGATAACTGTAGCTACTAGATCACAGAATATTTTTGCCCTATGTCAATGAATAAGACAGCATACAAATATTCTCTAGTCTGATGTGTGTCGGGCAGATCAACAGCAAACTCCTTCCCAAGCCCTTGACTAAAAGCCACCAAGTTTCCTTCTGCACAATGACAATGCGTATCTCTTCTGTACAATTCTGTTAATCCAGGTCTATCAGACGCCCCGATGCTTAAATTTCCACTGGTAGAAACAGAGACCAGCATTGTAAATCCCCAACATATGGCTTTTCCACTACTGTAGATTATACGGATATTATAATTCCCTTTGGAGTTTGCCATATAAGACTGCACTAGTCATAGTTCTTCAGTGACCACTGTGTATTTTTACTATTGATACTCATAAATTATAGAGGTAGAATCAATGTTAAGATGCGTTAAAATATCTTAATAAATGGCGCGCTGGTGGATATTACATTTCATGGAAAATGTGGTCCGTCGACAGACGGATCAGCCTGCACACTCAGACCTAATCGCGGGGCTGCTTCTTTGCAAAATGGCCAAAACCATGCTGCACTGCAGGTGGGGCAGATGTAACATGTGCAGAGAGCGTTAGATTTGGGTAGGGTGTGTACAAACTAAAATCTAAATTGCAGGCTAAAAATAAAGCAGCCAGTATTTACCCTGCACAGAAACAAAAGAACTCACCCAAATCTAACTCTCTCTGCACATGTTACACCTGCCCCACCTGCAGGGAGCATGGTTTTGTCCATACGCCTCAGAAATAGGCCTGGTGTGCTGGTACTTTGAATCAGTAAAGCGTAACCGCATGTGTGCACTACTACTAATGTCAAGAATTGTTTTCAAGCTGAAAATATGAATTAGTGGATTATGTTAGGAAATTAAATGGAAAATACAGTTACTATAATATCATCATTATGTATGAGGGAAAATGCATTTATATTCTGACATCAAACTGACTTTCATAGAACAGGGTTTGCATTAATTTGTAACACTTGTGTTTGTGTATACTATCAGTGTATTATTCCAAGTCGATTCCTGCAGGTATCCCTGTGTTAATAAAAAGTTTGCCTCTGGCTTCTCACTGCCCAGGTGCATTGAGTCTCCTCATCAAGGGAATGCTTTCTCCTGCTGTTCTGATTGATCAGTCTCTCTTTACTACCCAGCCTGCCCTTTACCTGATGCCGGTTATAAGTTCTTCTTGCCTGTCCCTGGTCTGTGCTGCAGTCTCTGCCTGTTCCTGGTGCCTCCAGCCGGGGCCCTTGTCTTGTGTTCCTGGCAGTCAGCTTAAGCTAAGTTTCTGTGACCTTTTTTTTGTGCTATTATTATATAACATCCTGTGCATTGTTGCACCTTCCAGCATCTATTGTGTGCCCCCACTCCTCATTGGTTGACAATGTAGAAGAGGAGGGTGTGTTTTATTCTGCACAAGGTGATTATTCGCTCCTTCCATCTTCTTCTCTGCCAATACTTACCTTGTGCAGAAGCGGAGTGAGACGTTCGGAGGCTGCAAACATGGCCCTGCCCATTGATATCATGGCATTCCACCATGCTCCCTGTCACTGACAATGAGGTGGCTAACAAAAACCAATAGTGGAAGAGAGAGTGTATTGTAGAGTAGGCAGTCATGGAGGAGGGGGAGGGTAAATTAATACCAGGAAGGAGGGACAAGTAAATGACAATAGTCTCTTTGATGTTAAATAAGTGCAGGTAAATTCATTTGCAGAGAAGAGAGAGGAAATTAATTCTAGAAGAAATTAATTCTAGAAGAGAGATTACACCCCCCTCCCCCTTTAAAAGCCTGCATCCCCTCGCTAGCATGCGAGGGGACGTGTACAATAACATATCCCCTCGCGTGTGGTCGACGGGGAGCTAAATCATTCGATGGTGGCCGACCATCGGATGATATTTCTCCTCTTCGGAAATAAAAGTACTCTAAACTGACTTTTATATCCTCTACAGAACGCCAAAACGGGGGCGGGCACTGTCATGTGACCTCAGCTGCCCGCGACGAGCAGGCAATGCCACTCCTGCGTTCCCAGAGAAACGCCCATCATTTGTATGGGGACGCCCATAAAACCCTGGATGTTCCCTTGCTACCGCCCCCCTGTACGCCGGTACTAGGTAATTTTATGTAAAAATTTATGGAATGAGGGTTTTCAAAATAATCAAAGGCTGCAAGAAATCTATTGCCCAAGTAGCGGTACTAGTATAATATATGTCTTTGTTCTGACACATCACAGTGTGTGCAGTTTAGGATACTTTATGACTGACTGAGCGTTACTATTATAAACAAAAATCATAATTTATACCACAATGTAAATATTCACCTTGTACATAAACCACAAAGTTTTCTCTACAACCCAACCGGACCAGCACATGTAACCCTTTGTGAGTTTGGGGGGATGCACAGAACTCCGGGAAGGAGGCACCCTGGCAGAAAGCTGTGTGAGACGCAGTAAAACGTGCCACGGCCTGTCTGCAGTCTTCACTTTTTCAGCTGTAAAAGCTAAAAATGATTTACTGATGAAGATGAGTATTTTGTTACTGTGGTCAGCAAGAAAAGAAAAACAAATGCATCATAAATCATCGACGTAACCTTCAAAAGAGAAGGGGAGAGCAACAGAAAACGCTTGAAAATAATACCGGAGACATTGATCCCCTCGGATCTATTTCACTTGGGGATTGTGAATGAATAAAGAATAATCCAATCCTGATAAAAGGAAACATGGGAGAATTTTAGTGATATGAGATAATGGGGCAGATGTATGAAGCAGTGATAAGGGAGGAGAAGTGAGCCAGAGGAGGAGTGGCCCATGGCAACCAATCAGCACTGAAGAAACATTTAACATTTTAAAAGATAACCAAAAAACTCATGTCCACCTCTTCACGTGTGGACCACTGCCATAGAGGCCATTTTTTTCATGTTGACCATTTGTCTTTGTGGATATTGACCACATGGTGTAGACTATTGACCTATTGACTAGTGTAAACAAGTGGTGGCAATGCCCTTTAAAAAGTCCCAGCGTATAATACCTAATAAATGATTTTTCTATTCAGGCTGCAGTGGGATGTGGGTGCTTAGGCCACATAGAAGAGAAACATATAATAAACAACAGACACTGCGCTAAAATAAAAATTTTCATATAAACTCAGGATAATTTGTTAAAGAAAAATAAAAAAAATAATGTAAAGCGGGAATTAACTGGCCTATTTAAGGCGCCACTGTATTGCACTCACCTTAATACTCTCCGAGGAAACCGCCGAGCATTAGGAGGCGGAGAAACGCGTAAGTCAGAGACCTCTTTTGTTCATGTATTTTATTTTTCTGCTTTAATCGGTGGCCATCTTGTGGGCGGATCCAGACAAGGCAAGATAGTGGAGTGCTAACCAGACCAAGACGAGAGCCGCATCCCGCATCCACCTTGTCATTTCCAACCCTACCTGGCTGAGACCACTGATCACAATTGTCGTTGCAACAAAGTGGTAATTATAACAAAGCATCTATACTAACGCATAACCCATTGCTGCAATATTGCACTGACTTTTTCCTATCTACTAACAAACAAATTCATCACTAACCTGTAACCTATGCCGTTTAATGAGACTAATCATATGCATCAACTATAGTGGAAAAGGTATTAAATCTGTTTTACGCTATGGTTGCTATATTTTTATCTCTTTTATGGCACTAAATTGAGAGACTTGAAGAAGAGATCAGATTGGGATCACCTGATTTGAGATAAGCAATTTAGAAAAATTTCCTTTGCACATATGAAAGTGTGGTGTGCATAAGTGTGGAAGATATCACCTTTATTGTTACAATATGCATCAACTAATTTACTTAACCTTCATAGCAAGGACTTCCATCCCACTCGATGGGAATTACCTCTGGATTGTTTGATAATAAGGATTAAATGTTCAAAATATGTGCTGATCAATGAGTGTTGTTTTGATTGATGTTTATTATTATTATTATTATTATTATTAATAATAATAATATTTTTTTATGTTTATTTAACCAATTATCCTGAATTTATATTAAAATGAATTTAATTCTATTTAGCGTAAGTTTTTACTATAAAACCTTTGGGCTTGACAACCCAGTGCCAGCAGCTATTGATAGCGCACCACCCATTTAGGTTTTCTATTTAGCGCAGTGTCTGTTGTCTACTATTGACTAGTGGGTTAAAAAAGAAAAAAAATGGGTGCGCAGTGGTTTAATTGAAGGTAATAGTAGGTTTGCAGTGTATGCTAAAGTGGGTGGTAAGTGAGATTAAAGATCACTAATTCTTTGTAATTGCAGAGAATAGTCAGTGCAGGGAAAATCTGCTGTAAACGGATATCTCAGGGGAGAATGCGAGAGATAATGATTGGTTATACCTGTATATTGTCTTCAGGTAAGGCCAAACTTAACTGCTTTTCCATTCTCCTGCCTAAGTCACTCGGCTCCGTCCCCACTGTGGGTCCTTGTACAGAGGCATGGCTAAATCTCGTAATTCATTTAATTTAACTCTGCCCCTTCTAAACGAAGATGTATATATATATATATATATATATATATATATATATATATATATATATATATATATATATATATATATATATATATACAAGAAATCACACACTGGATAACAATGAAGTCTGTCCCTTTATTGATAGCAGTCGGACAGCATACAGGATGGACAGTTTGGCAATTCAGAGGTTACAGCATGGCAGGTCTTCCAGCAGGCAACAAATAAGCTTTACAATGCGGGTACACTCCACAGATCCCTAATGTAGTTCACCACATTCCCCAGCCTATTTCCCAGCCACTAAAAGGCATTGGGAACCCTTATTCCCTGTTCTGAACAAACCTACAACAGGAAGCAACAGGTGTGAATTAGCAGACAGCGATTCACAATAGATCTTAGGAAAACCTGGACTGGATCTAATCAGTACTACTGCTGCTGCTCTCGAGCTTGATCCTGTTGTTTCACATTACCTTCATGTGGAACAATACAATGCTGCCTTTGCCACTATAAATATATATATATACTGACAGATGCCCCAACTGTTTGCTTCACCCATGACAACTGTTTCCAAACCACCTGAAGATCTAGGAAGATGGCACCTGGGATACTATATTTGCAGCTAACAAAAGGTAGATAAATTGTCAGCTGCTGCGGAATGTGAACCCAGCGGGTATGATCGCCAACTGAGATAAATTAGATGATTACATTGAAATAAACAAGCATTTATAGATTACAGGCTGGATGCATTTGAGGCATGAATTTCTTCTGGAATAATTGCTCAGCTAGTCCTTATGTAACCTGTAACCATTATAGATGGCACTAGCTGCACATTGAGTGCCTACGAAATTCCTCTGCGGCATCAAAATCCCGAAATGTTCAGCTGCGAGCAACAATTAATCATATTTCCTCGCACATCATCAGGCAGGAAAAGAATGCAAAACATAAACACTTGGGGGTAGTTTGATGAAGTGTGAAGACTAGAAGATGGTTTGTTTGTCTCAGGTTAATGGTCCTTGATAAGAGTGCTTAACATTCACCTCAGGAAAGCTGACATTTAACTCCTTCACCCAAGCCGTGGGACAGGCGGCTGTCAATTGGAGCTTCACCTATGTGTGTAAGTTATCATACAGAGATACGCAGTCAGCTGTATGTGTAGGGGATGACAGTATGGCTCCATTACTGAGCGAGGTTAGATACTAGGCTAGCCTGCATGTGCCTGTCATAGTATTTGACAAATGTAACATTAATAGTACATCCTAGTAATACAGGGATAAGCACACACGCCATTCTTGAGAAAATAGGATAAGAAAATGCTCCATCCTCTCCTCCCCTACTAAGCTGTATTACCAGTGGTGTAAATATAGAGGGTGCAGGTGCTATGGGCCTGGTGGCTTGGGGAGGGGGCTCAAAGGTATCCCCTGCACCCTCTTTTTGTCAGGTTTTTACTTTTCAAATAGTGTGGTGGTGGTGGGAGCAGGGGACCCAGAGTAGCTGCAGATGGAGGAGACCCGGCGCGGCCAGTGGGAGCAGTAGGCCTGACACAGCTGCGGGGAGGAGGTACCTGGCGTGGTTGGGTGGAGCAGTGGACCCATCGTAGCTGTGGGGAGGAGGAGAAGCGACACAGCAATGGTCCCGGCGAGGCTGGTCCAACGACTTCTGGCTTGGATGTGTCTTCCTCCTCCTTGGTACCCCATTATCTGGTCCTAACGGAACCAGAGGCTGAGTAATGCAGCGCAGCATAATATGTATGACGGCACCATGTGTATTGGGGGGCTCAGTGGGGTGTATGTGTATTTGGGGGCACCTGGGGAGTGTACTATGATTTAACAGCACGGGGGGTGTATTGTGATTAAGCGGCATGGGGGGTGTAGTGTGATTTAGCGTCACGGGGGGGAGTGTATTGTGATGTCACGGCAGGAGGAGGAGAGGAGTGTAGTGTGATTTAGCGGCATGGGGGGAGTGTATTGTGATGTCATGGCACGAGGAGGAGAGGAGTGTAGTGTGATTTAGCGGCATGGGGGGAGTGTATTGTGATGTCATGGCACGAGGAGGAGAGGAGTGTAGTGTGATTTAGCGGCATGGGGGGAGTGTATTGTGATGTCATGGCACGAGGAGGAGAGGAGTGTAGTGTGATTTAGCATCACGGGGGGGAGTGTATTGTGATGTCATGGCACGAGGAGGAGAGGAGTGTAGTGTGATTTAGCATCACGGGGGGGAGTGTATTGTGATGCAGAGCCGGCCTTAGGCATAGGCAAACTAGGCAATTGCCTAGGGCATTTGGAATTCCTAGGGGCATCAGCAGCGTCTGTTGATTAAAATGATATGCAGCATGCCTATATTCTGTGTGTGAGTGAGGCTGTATCTGCATATGAAATAGTGTATTCATAGAAATCACTGTAACATAGCATTCCGTATGCAGGTACAGCCACAGCCATTATCATTTTAATCATTGGAAGCTCCTTATGCATCCTGATCACATAACAATGCAAATAAGACGAATTTGCAGCAAAAAAAAGGCACCCAACGTTAGCAGAACTGGCCAGGAGCTGCATGGCCTATTGAGTCAAGATGTATGAGGAAACATCTGTATCCAAGCAGAGGCAGAGGTCACAGTGTTAGCGGCTGTGCGAGTGCTGTCTGCGGGTGGGTTGGTTGAGCAATAGTGTTTAGGATATGTGTAAGGGACAATGTATAAATGCATTAATAATGTGCAACATATGTGTAATGGGCATTATGTGTGTCATGTGTATAAAGGGCATTAATAATGTGCAACATATGTGTAAGAGGCATAATGTGTGTCATTATGTGTATGAAGGGCATCAATAAAGGTTGGCTTAATTGGTAAGGGGCATTGTGGTTATAAGGACATTAATAATGTGTGTCATGTGTGAGGGGCATTACTGTGTGGTATTATCAGGGGTGCCGAGAGAAAGGGGTAGGGGGTACAAATTACCCAGGCCAAAGTCTTATGGAAGGGCCCAGTGAGGGCCCTGGGCCCCCTCCCCTTAAGTAACAGCAGCAGCTGCAGCTCTTTTCCTCTGCCCAGCACACACTACTTTGTGCTGGGTTACTATGTGGCCATGGAGGTGCTTAAAATACAATATTTTCTCAGGATTTTTTTCTAAAGGTATAATGTGAATAATGTGAGGAGTAATGTACATAATGTAAAGTGGTACTACTGTGTGATGTAACGTGAATAAGGGACACCATCGCATGATATAATGTGAATAAAGTTGCACTACTGTGTGGCATAATTTGAATTGGGGGTACTATTGTGTGGCCATGCCAATTCCCAGCAAGAACACACCCCTGTTTGGGCTGCGCACCGAATGTGTGCACTGTTTCTATTTAAAATATTGCGGGTAGGAGCACCAAAATGATGACAACTATGATGAGGGTTGATGGTGCTGGGAAAGGGGAGCAGGGTCAGAGGAGGAACTAGTGGCGGTGCTAGGGGGCACCAGCCAAAATCTTGCCTAGGGCATCATTTAGGCTAGGGCCGGCTCTGTTGTGATGTCATGGCACGAGGAGGAGAGGAGTGTAGTGTGATTTAGCATCACGGGGGGGAGTGTATTGTGATGTCATGGCACAAGGAGGAGAGGAGTGTAGTGTGATTTAGCATCACGGGGGGGAGTGTATTGTGATGTCATGGCACGAGGAGGAGAGGAGTGTAGTGTGATTTAGCATCACGGGGGGGAGTGTATTGTGATGTCATGGCACGAGGAGGAGAGGAGTGTAGTGTGATTTAGCGTCATGGGGGGGGAGTGTATTGTGATGTCATGGCACGAGGAGGAGAGGAGTGTAGTGTGATTTAGCGGCATGGGGGGAGTGTATTGTGATGTCATGGCACGAGGAGGAGAGGAGTGTAGTGTGATTTAGCATCACGGGGGGGAGTGTATTGTGATGTCATGGCACGAGGAGGAGAGGAGTGTAGTGTGATTTAGCGGCACGGAGGGGGGGAGTGTATTATGATTTCATGGCACAGGTAGAAGAGGAGTGTAGTGTGATTTGGCTGCACGTGGGGGGGCTGTAGTGTGATTTAGCGGCACGGGGGGGGAGTGTAATGTAATTTGGAAGCACATGTATGGTATGGAATGGGATTTGGGGGCACAGCGGGGTAGTGTAATGTGAACAAAAGGTCTTTTTTTTTTTAAACATTGGTGCCAGGGGGTGTGGGGGGGGGGGGGCTTTCAAGATACTGTTATGGAGCCCACAATATTCTAGTTATGCTCCTGTGCATTACCCTAGGCAGTGTTTAGCCATATAATTTACCGATACTGTGGGTCTAGCCTTAGAATTCTGTGCTAGTCATGTGATTATCCAGAGCCAATCCAAAGCCATTCTTGAAAGCTAAAAAAAACCTCCCACAGTCTGTGATTGTTGCATCGCACAGCTCTATACCCTGCATCTAGTACAATGCCGCAGTTTTCAGTACTGTGCTGCTGTGGGTGGGTCCACAGCATGAACACAACTAGGGCTTTGCGGCACCAATGGTTGAAGGGCCTCCAATGCTCGTAGGCGGACTGGCCAGTGTTTACTGCCGCTCATCATTTTAATGTGTTAACTTCCTCAAGTCTGTTCATTTATACATCCTCTTATATCACATCATCATCTTCTTCCAACTAGGTGGTGTATCCTGGTGATATTCACCATCCACCACCTACTAGTTGGCGCTAGGGTGGCCATTATCGGGATTGGCTGGATCCCGGGTTTTGTGGCCAAAATCAGCTGGATTTGAATCCTGGGACTGGATGCCACAATCCCTGAATTTCAGGATTATGCGGTGCAGGTTTTCATGCCCGCCGGGTAGCGCTCAGCTTCAGACGCTTCCCGTCTGTGTGGCTTCTCGCTGTGTGACATCAAAGGTCCAGTAACGCGTGGAACTGAGCGGGCCTCCATGAAGGGCTGCCGAGAGGGCCTCCAGGAGGGGCTACTGGGCTACCAACTGGGCTAGGAGGAGAAAGGTCTGTGCTGAGAGGCAGTGGTGCCACCACTACAGAGCCACACCAACCCTGAGATTGGAAATATGGCCTGGGATTGGCAACCATAGTTGGCGCCACTAGATAGTTACTAACATTGGAACAATGGGCTCCAGATAAGGCAGAAAGGGAATGCTAACCAGCCAGGAGACTCAAGTAACCGACCAGAGGTGGATGGATAAGACCACAATATCTTCATCATCTTCTAGACCTAACACAAGGAATTAGTCCCTATTTCCTTTAACATCAGGTGGTAACCATACACTACTGTTGAACATCTGGACAAACTGATTGCATTAATAGGAACTATCCTATAAGACCGCTTCCGACTAACACATGACCACTAACAGCAGATACTGACTGAGCTCATTAGCAGCGTTGCATTGATATGCATTTCTATGATTGAGTAGGAACGGCAATTTACCAGCGGCCATATAATCAGGTGACCTAATTAGTGGTTTTATAACGTGAATTTATATTAAAGAATAATGTTGTACGAATAACTTTGTATTATCATAAATACCGGCTGGGTATATTTTTACCATTTTAATAAAGGTTCTCCTATTTATGTGCGATCTACGTAATGTCTTTGCTTTCTCGTGGTTCTGTGAGGGTTGAGTGTCTCCCCATTAGACTACTGCAGAAATAGCAGACTGTTCATTACTGTATTACTATTGAATTGTTTTAATATCCTACAGGGCACCCCCACGCTGTTGTTAGTAAATAAACCCCTAAGTCTAAATGTCTCCTCCCACAGCCTAATCCTAACCATCTCCTTCCTTAACCTGGCCATAACCCACCCCTAATGCCTAACCCACCCCTTTTGCAACCTAACCCTAACCCTCCCCTCCCACTGTCTGTCTAACTGTCCCCTCCCACAGCTTACCCTTATCCCTAACCATCCCCTCCCACATCCCAACCCTATCCTTCCCCTCCTGCATCCTTTCCATAACAGCCCCCCCCCTGCAGCCTTATCCTAACCCTAATACCCCCCTCTCACAATTTACCCTTGCCTTAGTGCATGAACCTAATCCTAATCCCAATATCTGTCATCTAGCAACAAATCATAGAAAGAAATGCTTTAACCAAACATTAGTAACATACTCTAGGACAGTGGTTCCCAAACTTTTTGAATCACGGCACCCTACAGTATCAGAATATTTTTCACGGCACCCCTAGGCAGGGGCGGATTGGGATTGAAATCCGGCCCAGGAATGGGGGACGCTAAAGCCCAGAGGGGTGTGTGTGTGTGTTTTGCTGTCACTACAGCCGGGGGGGGGGGGTTAGCGGGGGGTGCTTAGGTTGCTAAACTTAGAAAGATGCATCTATAGTTACAGGGAGGCTTAGGGCAGACACTCTGAGGGGCAGTTGCAGGGAAAATGAGGGTAGGACAGTTAGGGGGAGTTACAGAGAGGCTGAGAGCAGTGATGCTGAGGGGTAGTTACAGGGAGGGTGAGGGTAGAGATACTGGGGGAGTTACAGTGACGGTAGGGAAACTGAGAGGGGAGTTACAGGGAGGGTGTCGGCATGGATACTGAGGGGGTAGTTACAAGGAAGGGAAGGGGAAGATACAGGGACATACTGTAGCATAACAGGAAAGAAAAATGTAAAAATAACTAGTTTAATGCACCTCTCCCCTCTCACGCTGTCTCAACTGCAGCATGGTGCAATATAATTGTGTCCCATGCGTCCTAGGAGGAGCGTTTGTGCGCCTGATGCTCATCAACAATGGGCATAGAAGGGTAGAGAGCAGGCTGTCGCACACTGCATGATGTCCAGTGTGCACATAAAATGGATGGCTGGACACAGGGGTGTAACTAAAACTATGTGGGCCCCCATAGCAAAATTTTGAAAGGGCACTTTTCCTACAGAGATGGGAGGTAAAGGGTGACACACACACATGGGTAGAGTTGGGGTACAGGGTGACATAAACACATTCACAGCAGTAGGGGGGTACAGGGTGTCACACACAGGAGTAGGGGGTACAGGGTGTCACACACAGGAGTAGGGGGGTACGGACACTACTCACCACCGCAGCGCTTCTGTCGACAGCCAGCGGCCGCAGCTGCTCACACAAAGCAGCATAGCCCAAAACAAATATGGCAGCCGCATATGTGCATTTAATATATGCATATATGTGGTGGCCATATTTGTTTTGGTTTTCGTTTGTGACCAGACTGGGCTGCGGCCGCTTCTAACCAAGGTAAGCGGCCCAGCCAGAGTGAAATCTGCTCCGGCCCACCGGGAAACAGCCTGGTTTCCCGGTGGCCCAATCCGCCTCTGCCCCTAGGCAAAAAGTTTGTTACTGAGAATTTCAGAAAAAAAACTATTAAATAAAATAAATCGGGTACAAATTTTATCCTTAGGTCCATTTATGTGGTGAGCGACATGATTCACTGCTGGTTACCGTATTTTATAATTGGCAGCCCCAAGCACTGATTTTGCCTATTTCATTGACCATAAATAATTGGAATTGGTTCTGGACCACCAACCTGAGGCACCCCTGCAAATGTTCCGAGGCAGCCCAGGGAGCCTAGGCACACAGTTTGGGAAACACTGCTCTAGGAACAAATAATAGTCAAATATGCTAGTAATACATAATAGTAACTCACAGTAAGAACAAGTATTAACATGCTAGTATCAAGTAATAGTAATGCAAGCAAGTAACACACAATAGTAACACATGTAAGCAGCAAATAATATGAATACATCTAGTAACAAGTACCAGTAACACATGTTAGTAATATTTATTTATTTATTTATTAATTTATTTATTTACAGTGTCTTATATAACGCAGCAGATTCCGTTACAGTGTCTTATATAGCGCAGCAGATTCCGTTACAGCGTCTTATATAGCGCAGCAGATTCCGTTACAGCGTCTTATATAGCGCAGCAGATTCCGTTACAGCGTCTTATATAGCGCAGCAGATTCCGTTACAGCGTCTTATATAGCGCAGGAGATTACGTTACAGTGTCTTATATAGCGCAGCAGATTCTGTTACAGTTTCTTATATAGCGCAGCAGATTCCGTTACAGTGTCTTATATAGCGCAGCAGATTCTGTTGCGCTTTACAATAGTAAACAATGATAAGACAAACTGGGAGGGCCCTGCTGCAAGCTTACAATCTATAGGGATATAGGGGGGAAACACAAGGACAGGCAATATTAACAAACAATAGTAACACATGCTAGTAACAAATACCACTAAAAATGCACAATGAGCATTTTTCGCCTGTTTTAGCAAATTTCCCCAGTGTGGATGACTTTCCATAGACTCTATGGAAAGCTGTCTACCCCGGTATGGTAATACCAGCAGATGAGCCGCCAGGCTGGTGATGATGCAGGAGAGTGCATTAGTGCCCACCGCTCATCGCTGCCCCGTACACAGTTGGCAGAATTCGAGCTGAAAGCGGCTCAGATGAGTAAACTGAGCTGCTTTCAGCTCAAAGTCACCCAATGTGTAGAGATCTTAACACATACTAGTAACAAGTAATAGTAACAAATGCTAGTAACAAGTAATAGTAACATGTGCTAGTAACAAGTAATAGTAACATGTGCTAGTAACAAGTAATAGTAACATATGCTAGTAACAAGTAATAGTAACACATACTAGTAACAAGTAATAGTAACATGTGCTAGTAACAAGTAATAGTAACATATGCTAGTAACAAGTAATAGTAACACATACTAGTAACAAGTAATAGTAACAAATGCTAGTAACAAGTAATAGTAACAAATGCTAGTAACAAGTAATAGTAACAAATGCTAGTAACAAATAATAGTAACACATACTAGTAACAAGTAATAGTAACAAATGCTAGTAACAAGTAATTGTAACACATACTAGTAACAAGTAATAAGAACAAATGCTAGTAACAAGTAATAGTTACACATACTAGTAACAAGTAATAGTAACAAATGCTATTAACAAGTAATAGTAACACATACTAGTAACAAGTAATAGTAACAAATGCTATTAACAAGTAATAGTAACATATGCTAGTAACAAGTAATAGTAACAAATGCTAGTAACAAGTAATAGTAACATATGCTAGTAACAAGTAATAGTAACATGTGCTAGTAACAAGTAATAGTAACAAATGCTAGTAACAAGTAATAGTAACATATGCTAGTAACAAGTAATAGTAACACATACTAGTAACAAGTAATAGTAACAAATGCTAGTAACAAGTAATAGTAACATATGCTAGTAACAAGTAATAGTAACACATACTAGTAACAAGTAATAGTAACAAATGCTAGTAACAAGTAATAGTAACAAATGCTAGTAACAAGTAATATTAACATATGCTAGTAACAAGTAATAGTAACACATACTAGTAACAAGTAATAGTAACAAATGCTAGTAACAAGTAATAGTAACATGTGCTAGTAACAAGTAATAGTAACATATGCTAGTAACAAGTAATAGTAACACATACTAGTAACAAGTAATAGTAACATGTGCTAGTAACAAGTAATAGTAACATATGCTAGTAACAAGTAATAGTAACACATACTAGTAACAAGTAATAGTAACAAATGCTAGTAACAAGTAATAGTAACAAATGCTAGTAACAAGTAATAGTAACAAATGCTAGTAACAAATAATAGTAACACATACTAGTAACAAGTAATAGTAACAAATGCTAGTAACAAGTAATTGTAACACATACTAGTAACAAGTAATAAGAACAAATGCTAGTAACAAGTAATAGTTACACATACTAGTAACAAGTAATAGTAACAAATGCTATTAACAAGTAATAGTAACACATACTAGTAACAAGTAATAGTAACAAATGCTATTAACAAGTAATAGTAACATATGCTAGTAACAAGTAATAGTAACAAATGCTAGTAACAAGTAATAGTAACATATGCTAGTAACAAGTAATAGTAACATGTGCTAGTAACAAGTAATAGTAACAAATGCTAGTAACAAGTAATAGTAACATATGCTAGTAACAAGTAATAGTAACACATACTAGTAACAAGTAATAGTAACAAATGCTAGTAACAAGTAATAGTAACATATGCTAGTAACAAGTAATAGTAACACATACTAGTAACAAGTAATAGTAACAAATGCTAGTAACAAGTAATAGTAACAAATGCTAGTAACAAGTAATATTAACATATGCTAGTAACAAGTAATAGTAACACATACTAGTAACAAGTAATAGTAACAAATGCTAGTAACAAGTAATAGTAACACATGCTAGTAACATGTAATAGTAACACATGCTAGTAACATGTAATAGTAACACATACTAGTAACAAGTAATAGTAACAAATGCTAGTAACAAGTAATAGTAACAAATGCTAGTAACAAGTAATAGTAACAAATGCTAGTAACAAGTAATAGTAACACATACTAGTAACAAGTAATAGTAACAAATGCTAGTAACAAGTATTAGTAACACATACTAGTAACAAGTAATAATAACATATACTAGTAACAAGTAATAGTAATATATGCTAGTAACACATGCTAGTAACAAGTAATAGTAATATATGCTAGTAACACATGCTAGTAACAAGTAATAGTAACATATACTAGTAACAAGTAATAGTAACACATGCTAGTAACAAGTAATAGTAACATATACTAGTAACAAGTAATAGTAACACATATCAGTAACAAGTAATAGTAATATATGCTAGTAACAAGTAATAGTAACATATACTAGTAACAAGTAATAGTAACACATACTAGTAACAAGTAATAGTAATATATGCTAGTAACAAGTAATAGTAACATATGATAGTAACAAGTAATAGTAACATATGCTAGGAACAAGTAATAGTAACATGCTAGTAACAAGTAATAGTAACACATACTAGTAACAAGTAATAGTAACAAATGCTAGTAACAAGTAATAGTAACATATGCTAGGAACAAGTAATAGTAACATATGCTAGTAACAAGTAATAGTAACATGCTAGTAACAAGTAATAGTAACATATGCTAGGAACAAGTAATAGTAACATGCTAGTAACAAGTAATAGTAGTAACATATGCTAGGAACAAGTAATAGTAACAAATGATAATAACAAGTACATAGTAACATGCTAGTAACAAGTAATAGTAGTAACATATGCTAGTAACAAGTAATAGTAACATGCTAGTAACAAGTAATAGTAACAAATGCTAGTAACAAGTAATAGTAACATATGCTAGTAGCAAGTAATAGTAACATGCTAGTAACAAGTAATAGTAGTAACATATACTAGTAACAAGTAATAGTAACGTATGCTAGTAACAAGTAATAGTAACAAATGCTAATAACAAGTACATAGTAACACATACTAGTAACAAGTAATAGTAACATGCTAGTAACAAGTAAAAGTAGTAACATATACAAGTAACAAGTAATAGTAACAAATGCTAGTAACAAGTAATAGTAACAAATGCTAGTAACAAGTAATAGTAACAAATGCTAGGAACAAGTAATAGTAACACATCCTAGCAGCGACGGACTGGGCTGCCGAATTGGCATGCGCAAGACCTTTGCCGCACACATGCACACGCATGAGAGAGGGGACAAGCGGCATGTGATGCCCTCACTCTCTCCTGGACCCCAGCGGAACACAGAGAGAGCCAACAAACCCGCTGTGAGTTCAGCGGCTCTCTATGTGCGCCGATCGGGAGGTGGAGCCTCCACCTTGGGGTAAGAAATCGGCTAGCCTGGCCATTGGCCAGGTGGTCCGTCTGGCTCTGCATGCTCATAACAAATACCAGTAACACGCGAGTAACAAAAGCAGGTCAAATGAGTTTACTTTTGACATGAATTTTCCCTCACATTATTACCAGCATTTAGAAGTTCAATGCTATGGGTACCTGGCCTAAGTCCCTAACAATATATTGTTAACTACTTGAACTGAAAGCTTATGTAACGCTGTGTCTTTCATTTATTTTCAGTTTTTGAAGCAGGTCTGTCATTATTTTGTTTCTTCTTATTAGTACACTAACCGCTGCCAACTTTCTGTCAGGACGACTACACAGCCCTGCAAGGGGCATGAGTCATGTGTTATTAAGGTAAATATTTTCCATATGAGGGCAATGGCTAAATACAACCTAGTAGAATACTTACTGGATTTTCTATGCGGATTGTACTGTGTCCGCATAACTGCAACACAATGACGCTTATATAATGCAGTGCTTCCATGTGGACTAATATGTTTTACCATAGCAACTAATGAGAAGTTTGCTATCATTTTCAAACTGCACTATAATTGACAGCTAGAATCCAATTTGTGCGCACGGCAATATATATTTTAAGTACAGTGTATAATGACAAACAATACAACGAAAAGGTGTACACTGTTGCGCTGTCTCAACCGGCAATAATTCTCTGTCCTTCCCATTCCACGGAGTTGCTCCACAGTTTGAAGAACATATGTATATTCAAAATAAGACAAGGGAGAACCTGTATATTTCCAACACAGTTTTTTTGTGAGATGGTACCAATAGCAGTAACTGACCTGTCTGCCTGGTCCTATTTGCACGTAAAGGTTTCTTTATGGCCCCCTCTGGTCACTCGACCCGAGATAATTAAGCTCACCTTAGTACTGTGCCCTAGGTTCACAAAGAGGTATCTTTTCTCTCCGATGTACGATCCCACAGATGGATATGAAGAGGTTGTGGAGTCAGGTGAAGTCCACCAACAAAGATTTATTCAGGACACAGGCAAGAAGTTCACAAACTCCATAATCGATCAAATTCAAAAATGTACAAAAAATGTAGAAAAAAATGGAAATATAAAAACAGATATCAAATTGACACTGGGGCCTGATGGATCTTCACCCCCAACTCACATGGTTTAGAGAAGTAAGGTGGGTGCCCAACTAGATGAAAATATGACACTTGGTCACCAGGTCAATTGGACCGTGGAAGGACCAGTTGACCTGGGGACCAAGTGCCATATTTTTATCGATTATTATATCAATTTACCCACGAAAATGATTAGGGTGTGGGGGGTTTGGCCAAATTATATGCAGGACTCATTTTATCCCAATTTAGTTTTTTTCTAAATGTTATCAGTATTGTGAGGTTAAATTTTCAATTAATCGAATGCATTGTGAGCCTCATTCAGGTGTGGCTGTAATAGCGCTATTATGTGCAAACTATAGATGATCGGTACGTTGCACATGCACAGGACTCATTCTGATTGTGCGCCAAGGAGTCCTGCGATGTTGGTAGCAGGACATCAGCAGACTGTCAGTGATGGACAGTCTGCTGCTGTTCGGGGGAAGAAGTGGCGGCGATGGTCGATTATGAAAGCAGAAGTGCGTCCCCGCGGTTTTACTGATTAGAAGAGGTCAGTTGAACGCCCGCCTCAGTAAATATAGCCCGTAGAGGGAAACCAGCATTAATGCTTGCCTAGTTTTGTGTGGGAATCACAGAGAAGACACTGAGCTGCAGTTCGGGGGTGGAGCGGATGATGAGCTCCGCCTCCCTCCCAAACTGCCGCGAACACAGGGCAATGTGGTCACACTGTGGTCACAGTTGACTGACAGGAACCCAACTTTAATGGGCGGAAGTATGACATTATCTGTGTGTGTTTAAAAAAATGCAGGGGTGCACAGGCATATTTGGGGTGGGTCTATGACGTCAGCGCTACCCACCTTCCAGCCTGTCTCAGTCACAGATTAGTGGAAGCCTCAGATTTGCTCACAAATTGCACAGATGGAAGGAACTCTTTGATGTTCCGGGATTTACGAATGGATCTGCGAATTCATAGATGTCTGCGATGAATACGCAATTTTGCTCAGGGCGTTTTTCTTTCTGTCTTGGTGGCGACTTTCTGCTTGCAGTTAACTGCTTCGTTCTCTGATTAGCGAACCATGCTCAGTGAGAACCATTATCCCATAATTATGAGTCCTAATGTACCTAAATTAAAAGGATAATGATCCTCAAGAGATCTCATATTTCATGTATCTCATTTATCTTTATCATCTCAATGTGGGTTTTAGGTGATACTGTATCTTCCATTTTTCTCCCACATTCCAAAACAAACGGGTTGTTTAATTGGTTTGCGGCTAAACTGGCCCTGGTGTGTGATTGTGGCAGGAAATTAGATTGTAAGCTCCACTGGAGCAGGGAATTAAGTGCCTGAATACATTTCTCTTATTGTGCAGTGCTACAGAATAAATAAAGAAAAATAACATTAATAGTAGGGTTTAAAGATCAACAAAAAGCTCTAATCCAAAGCAAATAACAGGAAGCCAGTTGTGATTTGCACCACGGATTCACCGGGAAGTTTACCCTCCACCACCCTCCAAGAATAAACACAAATAATTTAAAGGGACAACAGAAAACAGCCGGTGTTACGTCTCCTACGGCTTATGTTATTGACAGTTCTAGTTACTCAGTGTGTAGGCTTTTAACATTTTTGCCGCCTAGAGAGATTGTGAGCAGAACCTTTTTCAGGGACGAGAATTTGCCTCCGAGCTAAAATGTTCTTCTTCTGGTCAATAAGAATAAATTGACCTTGGGTCTGTCTGGTTGTTAAAAGCCTGCTGTTATTCCTGTCTATGGAGCTATTTAAAGATACTCATCACTGCACAGTAAGAATTGAGACCATAATTGAGTTACAGTAGGGTTTTAATTAGTGTAATTTGGTGTATTAATAGGTACAGTGACAGTGTAACGTCTGGACCAGCTGAATGCTGCATTTATACACTCAGGGTGGGATGTACCAAGCAGCGGCGGTACATCCCGCCTCCCATCGCATATGTATTGACATATGCGATGAGCAACGCAAAGGGCAGCTCTCCCGATAACAGCTGCCCTTTGTGACCCTCACCGCTGCCTGGACTTCCTTGGTTCTTACAGGGAAGTCCCTCTGCGTATGCGCAGAGAAGGTGGCGGCTGCGGGGTATGCTGGGAGGGATCCGTGTCGGATCCCTCACACAGCAGCGATGCAAAGGGAAGTCCCGCCAGTCCCATGTATTATTTATTTATTAACAGTTTCTTATATATAGCGCACACATATTCCGCAGCGCTTTACAGAGCATATTTGACCATTCACATCAGTCCCTGCCCCACTGGAGCTTACACTCTATATTCCCTACCACATGTACACGGACACACAGACATTCTAGGGTTAATTTGTTGGGAGCCAATTAGCCTTACAGTATATTTTTGGACTGTGGGAGGAAACCGGAGTACCCGGAGGAAACCCACGCAAGTACGGGGAGAATATACAAACTCTGCACAGTTAGGGCCATGGTGGGGATAGAACCCATGACCTCAGCGCTGTGAGGCAGTAATGCTGACCATTACACCATCCATACTGCCCCGTATATATATAACATATGGTGGGGATAGAACCCATGGCCTCAGTGCTGGGAGGCAGTAATGTAACCATTACACCATCCATACTGCCATATATATATAACACATGGTGGGGATAGAACCCATGACCTCAGCGCTGTGAGGCAGTAATACTAACCATTACACCGTCCGTACTACCCCGTATATATAACACATGGTGGGAATAGAACCCATGACCTCAGCGCTGTGAGGCAGTAATGCTAACCATTACACCATCCGTACTGCCCCGTATATATAACACATGGTGGGGATAGAACCCATGACCTCAGTGCTGTGAGGCAGTAATGTAACCATTACACCGTCCGTACTGCCCTGTATATATAACACATGGTGGGGATAGAACCCATGACCTCAGTGCTGTGAGGCAGTAATGTAACCATTACACCATCCGTACTGCCCCGTATATATAACACATGGTGGGGATAGAACCCATGACCTCAGCGCTGTGAGGCAGTAATGCTAACCATTACACCATCCTTACTGTGTTTTACCGCATTTTTGTTTTAGTACATCCCACCCTAAAAACAATCACGTGTCAAATAAGACTTTATCACTACTAGTGGCTATACGAATACCTAGGAATCAGACCTAGCTTTGTGGAAAGGCAACAAAGGTGCAAACGGGGGGACAATGTGCTCACTTTTGCACCTCCTTTTTGGCATCATTTTGTACAACCAAAACTTTATTATTCACAAAATATTAACATGTATCCATAGACGAAATTAGCACTATTTTTGTATTTATTACAAAATGGATGAAGAGCGCTTGAGACCAGGATTATTAAAGCAATGGTCAGATAGGTACAGGGGAAGGGGATTACTTTAGGACTATGAAAAGTTGATCTTTGACGCGCTGTATAGAGAGAATTCTACAGGTTAGACAAATTTCTGCCAGGAGGCGTGGAAGTTTCATATGTCCCTAATATTAGACACCAGTTGTTGACCTTTTTGGGAAGGGGCAAAAACTTGAGACTGTCACCAACTCTAGCTCTTCTTCAGGCATAAAGCGAGTATCTCTCTCTACTTGGAATGAATAGCTGACAAATGACAGCCCGTGTTAATAAACAACTTAAATAACTTATTCCCAGGATGACCTAAAACCAGCTGAACTGCCAAGCGACCTTCGCTGATAGCTTCTAAAAATATATCTTCAAGGTGTTTTTGTTGTGATCCAGACAAGAGATAACACTGAATGACGTATCCTTATGTGTGAGAAGATCGTCATTATAAATGCAATTACCTTTGCTCTGTTAAGTAGTTTAAATGCGCATATTTAATGAATGGGCTGTTAGTTGGAAAAGGATTTGGCTATTATGTACAATGTACGACAGATAGGCCACAATACATTTTTGTAATTCAAAAATGAACTTGTGAATTTCCACGAGCTGTATTAGGAAGTTTAGCATCGGGGTATATTGAAACATATAAGCAAGTTAAAACAGGATATACACCATTGCCTACAGATACATTCCCATTGATAGAGTCACCTACATACATACATACATTATTCTATATAATAAAGCTTGGATTTGTGGACATAGACGCATGCCTAGGGCTACAGGATTTTATACCCCTTGTTTCATCATCTTCTGCCTTAATTATGTACACCTGCCATCGTGACATGTTAATGATCATTTTAATGGCTTTTAGAATTAAAGTTCTCATTCCAAGATTCAGGGATAGACGTATGTAGCGGTGATAAGGGAGGAGAAGAGAGCCAGAGGAGGCAGCCAATCAGCACTGCAGTAACATCTATAATTTGCATAATATAAAATTATACAGAGCAGCTGATTGGTTGCCATGGGCCACTTCTCCTCTGGCTCACTTCGCCTCCCTTATCCCTGCTTCATATATCTACCCCATTGTTTGTGGAATTAAGTCAATCTTGTAGCCATGAAGGATCTACAGCAGGCATGTCCCACTGTCGCCCTCCAGCTGTTGTGAAACTACACATCCCAGCATGCCTTGCCATAGTTTTAGCATTCCCAAATAGCAAAACTGTGGCAAGGCATGATGGGACTTGTAGTTTCACAACAGCTGGAGGGCCATAGTTTGGACATGCCTGGTCTACAGCAATGGATGAGGAGATGGCAAAAGGGCAAAAATCTAAATCTGGGTGTAAATATGCAGGTTCACCATGAAAAAAGTTGGGCCATGGTATAATGGTGGCATTTTTATGGTGCCATGGGCGTGGCTATGATCATCAGATACCCACTGTTGATACTGCACGGAGTATCATCCTCATCATCATTATCATGCTGCAATATTATCATCCAGCACCATCAACCGCCATATGGCAGAGGACCCCATTCTTCTCTCAGCAATAAGGTGGGCTGTATGCGATTTCATCAACCAACCAGTTTTCCACAGCACCTGAGGGACACGAGGGACCCAAATCCCTTCCAGCATAGGCGGATGCCGGTAACTAACTCTCTCATACAGTACTTACCTGTCCTGGCTTTATAAAGTGAGTCATTAAAGGAACAGACATTCCGTTAAGGGGTATTGTTGATTACATGCAGTAGATGATCTCATTCATGAACTTTATGTTTTATACCTATTAGTATTACTAATAACATATACATTACTACATGTTTGTAAAGTCAATCCAATCATTACTGAATCTATTGTTAGCGCTGCTTTACTATTTGTGGGTTGTTGTTTTTTTTATCTCAAGGAAATCTGGATATCATGGCCTGTTAGCATACATTTTATCCCCACAGGGAGAATGCAGAGGTTTTTGATCTGGGGTTTCTCCCGGTTTGTATGCAGCCAAGTTAGTAAGGGATATATATATATATATATAAATATAATGATAGGTACTGGTGCTGAAGGAAATAATTGTGTACAGGATAACTGGGCCGCTTCCTACCCCTACTATAGCAGACCTGGTTCTTTCACCTGTGTTGGCCTTTCCCATGAAGCAGTTGGGTATATTTAGATTTTACAACATTTATGCTACACCAAACTCAATTCTGTAAGTACAGCATTGCATTATGTTTTATTTTATAAATTATATCCTTCAATACAATTTTCTAAAATCAGCAAAGTAACAAATGATTGACCTTGGCTACTACAATTAGTTTGGCTTTCCTGCTTTGGTGCTGGTCAGTATTTAGTAGTGAAGAGGACAAGCCCCATCTTGGATGACTTGTGGGTTGGTTATTGTTATAAGAAGGAGCCAGGCTTCCCCATTTTAAATTATTATTATTATTATAATTTTATTTATAAGGCGCCACAAGTGTTTCGCAGCGCTGTACAAAGGAACAATACTGGTAGACAAAACTTGGCATAACATTGAATAAATAACAAAAATACAGTACAAATAAAGAGCGCCACAGATCAATACACATTACAGCTTGGATATAAGTAGTGAGGACTCAATCAACATACAACTAGAGGCTTGAGGCCAATGATGGAGGTGAGTATGCAGACGAAGATGGTCACTGAGTGTTGGAGTAAAGGAGAGCTGTGAGTGAAATGTGAAGAGAAGTGGGCTTTGACAACAGGAGGGAAGAGGGCCCTACTCGGAGGAGCTTACAATCTAGTAGGAAGGGGAGACAGACAGATTACAAGAGGTGCAATCGAGGGAGTGGTAGTTAGATAGCAGGATGTAAACAGGCAAGGGGTCGGAGAACCAGCTGGTTTATGCAGTGGAAGGGTACGCTTTGATGAATAGGTGAGTTTTCAGTGCCCGTTTGAAGCTTTGCAAGGTCGGGGAGAGTCTAATGGAGCGAGGGAGTGCGTTCCACTGAAGGGGTGCAGCACGGGCAAAGTCCTGTACTCTTTAAATATTTTAAAACATCCGTAATACCCCTTTCACACTAAATTTGTAACCTGGGTTACTGCTGGTGCAACCCATGTGCACGTTTGGTGTGAAAGGGTCTACTGAGTTGTGTTACCTGGGAAACTAGCTATCAAGAGTCAATTCGGCACCAACCCGGGCAGTCTGCTAAAAGTATGCGGAACCGAATCACTGACGCTTGGTTATGATGTCATCTCCACATTCCAGCAAAGGGAATCCCCTTCAATAACCCTGGTCCATCCTGTGGCGTGAAAGGGGTTTCAAGGTGTTTATGGCTTGAAACTCTGTTCGATAACCCAGACAGTGGTGTAAATAGAACTGTTGCACCCCTTTGCCAGAAATTTCGCCCCCCCCCCCCCCCATGCATTTATTATTATTTTTTTAACCTTCATATATTTGGCCTCTAGCATGTATTCATTTGTCCCCTAGGAACCTCTAGCATCTTTCTTCTCCAATCGCCATTTTTAGAAGGACATTTACAGCAGATTCCATAGGAACGGCCAGACCCATTGCAATCTGCACAGTGCCGGCTCCCCCAAGCCACCGCTTGGGCCGCAGTACTATTGTTAGGCCACTGAACCCATATTGGTGTTTAATGGGTATTAGTGTGAAATTTCTAATGTCTTTCATATTGCTTAATAGGCTTAATATAATACACAGCAACTCATGTAACTTCCTTTTAAATGTGATGTTTTTCATTTATATATATATATATATATATATATATATATATATTTTGTTTCCAACATATAAGCTTATTATTAAATGTTTGAGGCTATCACCGCCAACTGTACAAACATTTCCCCCAAATGTAAATGAACTTGTAGAATTCCAAAGATAACAAGAGATCTTGTAATGAAATATTTCGCAGAGCGATATATTAGGCAGCCCTGTAGCGTAATACGGCATTTTCTCATGTTTGCAGCATTATGTTACATGCATTAGGAAGAGTTTCATTAAGAAAACAACAATATAACTGTTCGCACCGGGGTCGGAGCATGGAAATTTTTTCTCCCTGTGGTTTAATGGGCTTAAAGGTCCTTGGGACGGAGTGTATCAGTGACATGTCCTTGATGTAGTTGGTCTAGAAAGAGCCTGTTTTTGGTTCCTAATTGATGAAACAGCTGCAATGTAAATTATCTCTCTATGGCTGATCCTAATTGGCTTTGTTTCTTAGCTCTACCGGATGTTGCCACACTTGGTACTATTAATCATAATGAAATCCATCATGTAAAAATAATTTAGGAAAGGTAGTAAGTGTTATAATGAGATCAGTAGAGAGAGAGGGGGCTGGGAATCCATTCACTAGGGGACCGGGGCATAGTTATGTGCTATCTGGATAGTCCTTGTGTGTTTTCTGGATAGTCCTTGTTTGTCTTCACACAGCGCATGCCTTATAGCCCAGTGCATGCACCTACGATTCAGGGTAGTATGAAACTAATACCCCTTTCATACCAGAAAATGCAGGGACTTACCCGGGAAAATGGTCCCTGGATCAAGCAGGGACATTCCCAGGTTGGCCCCTTTCACACCACCCTTGTCCCTGCATTTTCTGGTGTGAGGGGGGGGGGGGGGGAGCAGAGGGCAACAGCATCCAGGCAGCGGGTGGCGGGGTCCAGACTGCGGGGATCCGGACAGCGGCGGCTGGGTGCTTGTAGCGCTATTTGCCAGGAGCGGGGTGGGAAGCGCTGGATTTGAAAAGACTGTCCAGACGCTGATTGGCTGAGAGCGTCAAGCCAGTCTTTTAAAAAAATGCCTGGCAAATAGCGCTACAAGCTATTCGCCGGGCACAGCAAGGTGGGAAGCGCCGCTGAATTTGAAATAATTTTGAAAAGATTGGCCAGATGCTGATTGGCTGAGATTGTCTGGCCGGTCTTTTCAGTATGTTTTCAAATCCAGCGCTTCCTGCTCCGCTGCCTGGCATATAGCGCTACAAGCGCCCACCCGCTACTGCCCGGATCCCCATAGTATGGAACCCGTTGCATATGGCAACAAGCATGTAACTCCTGTAATGAGCATGAAACCTTTGTTTAAAAGGTTAAAAAGAAAAGTAATAATAAATGAATGGGGGGGGGGGGGGACTGGCGCCATCAATTTTTCTGGCAAAGGGGAGCAAACGTTCTATTTTAAATATAAAAACGTGTAATTTCAAGTATTCCAGTTTTTATACTAACAAACCAACACCTGTTATTTGTGCGACATTCTCACTCCCGACATAACTGATTCATTAGCTCTTTGGACAGGTGCTAGAGAGGTCAGGCATCTTACTGTGAGGCATTGTGCCCAAAAGACCCATTCATGGAGTGTATTACTATCCCCCCTGAGAAGATAAACATAGCAATCTGCAATACACATTACTCCAGGTCGGATCATCCCGTAACCCACATTGCTGAACAACTAACCACTTTTCCACCTAGCTATGGAGAACATTGGCCTGGCCTGGGAAATGTGTAACGTGTATTGATTTTACCCCCACGATGTCTTGTGATGTCATTTAGATTGTGAGCTTATGATCTATGATAATCGCTCATCAGGCAATGTTCCAGACCACTGTAACATTACACAGGAAATCAATTGTCGCATTTAATTGAAGATCTCGTTTTCATTATGTGCCTAAGTGCTTGTTCGCACCTATCAGCTGCTAATTCAGTGTTCAGCAGACGCTGGAATAATGTGTTAAAAATAGTATGAATGGGAATGTTCTATGGGACACTGTAAAATGCAGCACAACCAGTGGCGGTTTTTACCTATGGGCTGCAGCCCCCCCTCCCCCCCCCCGGTAAAATCCACCACTGTAGTGAAGCCAGATGCAGTCTGTGAGACTGCTCTGGCTTCACTGTGATTGGCAGTGACTTACAATTGGAAGTCCGACCTGCCAGTCACAAAGGCAGTCCCATTGGGAGGTGTTTCCTCCCTCCGGGACGCCTGCGGGCTGCCATGCAAAAACGGCAGATGCGCATGCACAGTACCTATATAGCTACTGCGCCCATGCTGGTCCCGGTGCCTGTAACTTATATTGTACAGGCACCGGGACCAAGATTGCTTCTATGGGCTGCTGCCCACGCAGCCCATAGAAGTTGGCTGCATGCGCCGTGTGCTCTGCGCATGGGCCAGTCCCGGCGCCTGCGACTCATCACCGCACAGGCGCCGGGACGGGAGAGGAGGCAGCAGCAGCGGCAGTGACAGGGGGAGGGGGTGCCTGAATCGCGGCACCCCCGCTGCAGCCAGAAGCAGCCCCCCTCCCCCAATAAGGTACGAACCGCCGATGAGCGCAACCTATTTCTCGTGCGTTAATCCTAGCTCTTTAATAGTTTGCATTGGTGAAGGTGTGACTTATATGATATGATGATATCGGTGGAAAATGCATTTACAATGCATCAGTAAAACTGGCCAACTGGTGTACAGGGGAAATGTCTGGTAGGCCCACTGCCGGAGTGGACCACCCTTTCCTTTAATGTCAGGTTCCAGACAGTGCACTCACATTATATATTGTTACTCTATTTGCATGCCTCTCAACTTTGCAGTGTGCCGAGGGAGGACAGTCCGTGCGTGAGCCAAAATTTTGGGGGTGCGGCTTAGCGATGACAGGGCATGGCCTATACGTGCGTGGCCATGCCCCCATTTTCACGGCTGAGGGGGTGTGCCCAGCAGCTCCGCGAGCTACTGGCTATGCATTCAGCCCCCCTGGCTGCATGAATAGATGCTGTGCACATGCCCACAGTGTCTATTCACGGGGACTCCCAACTGCTGCCCCCCCCCCCCCCCACCGTGGGACACTGCCGTCCCTGGGCTGGATGCAGAAACATCCCAAAAACCGGGACAGTTGGGGGGTATGTATTAGAGGGTCAGTTGCATGGACCCTAATGACTGTCTAAACCTTTTTGTAGGCAAGTATCAACACATGGTAACTGGCCACAATCCTTATGCATGAGCCCCTACTACGGGATTCCCCTGGTGGGCAGCGGGCAGGTTTATTATTATGTTCTTGATTCTGAGTCATGTGTAATGTGGTTACAATTTCAGATGCCTTCTGCTAGGAGAACTCACATGCCTCAATCCAATGTGTCCTAACCCTGCTGTCATCCTGTATACTGGGCCTGTCATGTCTGCTTTTCAGGTTATATGTTCTCTAGCATACATCCAACATCTGGAGGGCAGAAATCGGTACACATTCAGAAAGGGGGGCGTGGCCTCATGGAAAGTTCTCGTTACGCCGCTGCCCCAACATTAAGAGATCCTTCACTGCAAGCCGTGTACTGTTATTGAGTCATGAACCATCGGAGTCTGTCAGTGGCGTAACTATAATGCCGCAGCCCCCGCAGTGGCTTGGAGGAGACAGCGCTGTGGGGGGGGGGGGCGCCTAGATCAGAAGCGGCATTGCTGGCCAAAATGCTGATATTATTAGTCAGGTACGAGGAGGAAGCGCTCCCGTACCTGACTCTTCCCCCTGGCCTACAACACGCCGGCCGCTGACTCTGAGGGGGGGGAACACACTGCACGGCCACTCGCTCACCTCACCCGCCCGCCCACAAATCCCCCCCCCTGCACAGCACAGGCAGGGAGACGTGTCAGGGAGCAGAACACACTGCCCGCCTGCCCGCTTCCCTCACCCGCCCGCCCACACCCCCCACCCCCACCCCGCACAGTACATGCAGGGAGAAGTGTTAGCTGGGCAGATAGCCCAGCTGTTCTTAGAGCAGGTCCACGAAAATCAGCTCAGCCCCCCCCCCCACCCCCACTAGTCGCCCTACTATTTGGTATTTTGTGTTGTAAAATATCGCTGCTCCCCGTTTCCCTCTCCTGGGGGGGGGGGACAACTCTGAGTTCTCCTATGAGTGTGTACTGGGAATTGCGGTGTGTTGTGTAAGTGGCATTACGGCATGTGGCATATAGTGTAAGTGGCATTATGGTGTGTGGCGTAATGTGTAAGGGGCATTATAGGGGGGGGGTCGCCCAAAACTATTTTGGCTTGGGGAGCAAAATTTATAGTTACACCACTGGAGTCGGTGAATCGTGTAACGGGATGGGTCATGTAATATTTCTGCAGTCGCTCACTATACTTACACATTCTCAGTACGGGTGTGACAGGATTATGGAATCCAGCGCAGTAAGAAAAACTGGAGCATTAAGCTAAATCTGTTAGACTGCAAATAACTTATCAATAGAAATTCCTGTAATTCACCTTAGAAGACCCCCCCCCCGGAAGCTTATTTGCAAAAAATGTAGCACCGTTATTTGTATAGCAAACAGTTGCAATGAATATATAATCACTATCAGATAAAGTGTAGGGTGTGTGATGTATTGCATATACTATATATGACCTATCCCACCCTCCATTGCTGGCATACTGGTATTTTATAGGGCATGATTACCTACTTCATGAGACAGCTTAAGGGCTAAGATACCATAGGGACAAAGAGTACTGCTACTATGGGGCCCAAAGCTAAGAGGGGCCCATCTTCCCTGTCAAAGTTACTTGTGTTGTATACTTTTTTCACAAGTGGGTGGTACATAGGGGCCCTTGTAAACATTTTCCTTGGGGCCCATAATATATCTATTTATGCCCCTGGGTCTGCTCATTGTAGTGTTGTAGTAAATGAGGTGAAGAACATTACATTGTTACATAATATGAATTGGGGCACTATAATGTGAATTGCGGATACTGGCCCTTATTCTGGTTCACTCGCAAAGGTAAATTTCTTCTCAAATGGACAAAACCATGTGCACTGCAGGTGGGGCAGATGTAACATGTGCAGAGAGAATTAGATTTGGGTGGGGTTTTACTTCAAAGTGAGATCTATATTGCAGTGTAGAAATAAAGCAGACAGTATTTACCCTGCACAGAAACAAAATAACTCACCCAAATTCTCTCTGCACCTGTTATATCTGCCCAACCTGCAGTGCACATGGAATTGTCCATTTGAGAAGGAATTTGCCTTTAAGAGTGAACCAGAATAAGGCCCATTGTGATAATGAGGCAGTACAGGTGTCTAAATAAGGTGGATGGCAATGCAATTACTGGAATGGAGAAGCCGCGTGGTAGGTAATCAGCTGGACATATGACTCCCAGTCTTGACGCGTTTCTCCGTCATTTAAGTCTGATGGTTTTCTCAGAAGGGACTTAAACCGTCAGACTTAAACGACGGAGAAACGCATTAAGACTGGGAGTCATATGTCCAGCTGATTGCCTACTCTACACCTCTCCAAATTGAGAGGTGGAGAATTCCGGCAGCGGAGGTGTGGCCTGCACATCTTGACCTTTGACCAAGTCACGCAGCATGCCAGGAACAGCTGGGCAGTGTCTGAGCGCGTGCTTAGACGCTGCCTGGCATTAGACCGCATGTGCAGTCTAATCCTGAGATTGGATATTCCTGGACATTTTGGGGCCAAATCCCGGGATCCCGATGATCCCGATCCTGGGATTGGCCACCCTAACTATAACCAATAAGTCTGATTGTGTCCAGAGTGTCATTATATAGTCTAATATGTTGATATATAGTTAAATGGTAAATCGCGACGTTCTGTTTGTTAACTTTGTTATTCTGCATGACTCATCTGTCTAAATATTATCAAATTTCTAAGTAAATTTGACTCCCCGAACTTCAAGACTGCCTAGACTTTAGATGCAGGACTTGTTTACATACCTCTATAAATCTGTCTGCATATTCACAAGTCTGTCACTGTGTTATTGGAGCGTCACAGTCCTCTATATCTCCCCGTAAGAATCTAGTTGAGCACAGTAGAGGTGAGTACTAATAGGTTGGGTGTCAACATAATGAGATGTAAACTTTTAGGAGATGTATTTAGTAGGTCTGCACTCCAGCAATGTCTGGTTACTTTTGCATTGAAACCTCTAGGTGATAGCAGTACATTTACTAGCAATGCGGTATAATAATGTCAAGTTGCGGTCATCTACTACGGATGTGTCCTCAATATGCCACACAGCATGAGTTGCCAGACGCTAGTGAGCCACCAGGTCCCATACAACTCTATTACCATAGGCAGGGCCGCCAATAGGGGGGTACTGTGGATACAGTTGTCCCAGGCCCCGGCCTCTGGAAGGGCCCTGGCAGTTCATTTTGCCCACTGCAACCCCTCCCCCCCGACTGCCTCTGCTGAGCTCAGTGCACTGACCATAGGTCCCGGAGCGCAGGCTTATTAAACCCATGACGCCGGTGGCTAATTAAATTGCTGCACCAGCTTTTGAGCCAATCAGAGCTCACATACAGGCAGCCAATCAGAGCAACTGCCAGTACGCGAGCTCTGATTGGCTCACCAGCCGGTGCTGCACTTTAATTGCCCGCCAGCATCCTGAGTTGAAGAAGCCTGCACTCCGGGACCTCCGGGTTGCAGCTCAGAGGAAGAGGAGATGGGTTACGGTAAGTCAAGTGAGATGGGGGGACCTGGGGCCCGGACTGGAAATAAGTCCCGGGACCCCAAATTCCTGATGGCAGCCCTGAGCATAGGGCATCTTATTTGGTGAAAATGCATTTGTAAAGCTGTAGGGTAGATGTTCTTAAACGCGGTCTTCAAGGAAACAGTCCACATTTTAAAAATATCCTTGGCTCAGCCCAGATGGTTAAATGAGGTGCTAATTATGTCACCGGTGTACAAAAATGGAAATATCTTAAAACCTGGACCATTAGTGGGTGTTGCTCATAGCAACCAATTCAGATTCTACATTTTTTTTTATTTTGCACCTTCTAGAAGATAATAGAAAAAAAAACTGGTTTCTACGGACAATATCCCATCTCCAATAAATCTCCCATTTTTCGTAAATTTACCCGAGGGTGCGAAAACACAATTTTTCATAAAATAATTTTGGTAAATATGCCCCGTCTGTCTCAATATATATAGTATATGGGTTAAGTATATTTTATTAACAAATACATAACTGCTCTAACTTCACACTATCTGAAACACACATGTTACACCAGAGGAGAATGAAGTAGTGTGAGCCAGGGTGAGACAGAAAACCAGTGTATGTGAGATTTCTATGTCAGATTGCCCTGATTGGTACCACCGCGGCTTTAATGAATAACCCTCAGAGTGTGAAGACATAAGTGACAATCCACAGAGACAATGCAGATCTGTATTACTGTACAACTGTCCTTTACTCATCTTCTGGGGGAGGCTAGACACCACGGATATCAAAGGACTCGGTTGATCTGACAGCTGGGAGAGCTGGTGGGATTGTATCCCCAGATAATGGCTGTATTCACCAGGTCTTACACAAAGGAGCAAAGGAAAACGGGACTTGCTACAAGTCCAAAGGGAAACTGCCAAAAGGTTGCCAGCAAGAGTCTTTGACTAGAGAGTTTTCTTTCATTCTTGTCCGTAAATTTTAACCTTCAAGGGAGGTGGTCAGCACTGTTTGACCTCGGGGACGGTGTCCATTAGTGGTCCACGGTAGATCATACTTCACAACATTTCAGATGACCAATAAAGAGAGAGGCCTATTCCTGTTATCTGACATTCAGCCTATCGCATCGCTGGAAACGAGTGACATCACCGGTACAATGAGCGGTAAGATGTTCCTGGTCACGCTGCGGTGCTTCTAATGAATTGATGGTCTGCACGTATAAGGTAAATTGGTCCTGCCCATAAAAATGATTGCATCCTTTGTGTGTAGGTGAGGGGTACAATTTAAGACTGCAAACAAGTGATCATAAAACGCCGCTTGTATATGTGAGTAAAACAGAGACAAACAGAATAAACGCCTCATTTTGGGCTATATAAATTGTATACCTCATAGTTGCTTTCTGCTCAGGAATGTCTGAGAGAATCAAGTCGTCCGTTCCTTGGACTTGAGCCTGGGGGGGAAATTACTAAGATGGGAGTTCTATTGAAGATGGGATGTTGCTATGGGCAACCAATCAGATTCTATTATCTTCTAGAAGGTGCTAACTAAAAAAGAAGTACAATCTATTTGGTTGCTATGGACAACATCCCATCTTCTATAGAACTCCCATATTAGTAAATTTACCGCTTAAGTGTTAAGGACCCACCAGGTGTGGTCACCTGGTCGCGTTTGGTGGGCCCACGCTGAAATTTGTGGCTCCCATCGGGGTTTTGAATTTGGCGCCAATTCGGCTGCCAATTCAAAACGCCGCATCGGCAGCCAATAGGAAACGGCCGCGGCGAGGCAATCAGCGCTCGCCGCGCCGTTTCCACCCCGCCCCCGGCGTCTGACATCAGACGCCAGCGGGAGGGCGAGATGTCTCCATGCCGGCGGAGCGCAGGAGCGCTCCTGAAGAGGCGAGAAGCCGCCGGAGGACAGCGCAGAAGACGGCGGCGGGGAGAACAGTTCCGGCGCCGCTGAAGAGGCCAGAAGACGCCGGGATCAAGACAGAAGATCTCCGGCGCCTTCTGGAAGAACAAAGAAGATGGCTCCCGGAGAGGCCAGCGGGGGTGGGAAGCAAAAGAGCTAACGAAGCTCCCCCCAGCGGCCTCTCCCAACACCAGGTAGGGGCCTTTGGTCTCCTACCCCCCATCCACCCTAGACCACCGGGTGTCAGGCACTAGGCCCGTGGGCACATTCAGGCCCTTCCGGCCTGTGGGCGCATTAGTCGGGCCTTCTTGGCCCGTGGCTCATTTATTTGTTGGGCCCTCCTGGCCCTCTAGGTGGGGCTTTTAGTTAGGAAGCTGGGCCCTCCAGCATAGGTGTTGCACTGTGGGCAACACCTGTGCTGGAGGGCCCAGCTTCCTAACTGTGGGGGCATATAATGTTTGGCACTGTGGGGGGCATATAATGTTTGGCACTGTGGGGGCATATAATGTTTGGCACTGTGGGGGCATATAATGTTTGGCACTGTGGGGGCATATAATGTTTGGCACTGTGGGGGGCATATAATGTTTGGCACTGTGGGGGGCATATAATGTTTGGCACTGTGGGGGGCATATAATGTTTGGCACTGTGGGGGGCATATAATGTTTGGCACTGTGGGGGGCATATAATGTTTGGCACTGTGGGGGGCATATGATGTTTGGCACTGTGGGGGGCATATGATGTTTGGCACTGTGGGGGGCATATGATGTTTGGCACTGTGGGGGGCATATAATGTTTGGCACTGTGGGGGCATATAATGTTTGGCACTGTGGGGGGCATATAATGTTTGGCACTGTGGGGGGCATATAATGTTTGGCACTGTGGGGGGCATATAATGTTTGGCACTGTGGGGGGCATATAATGTTTGGCACTGTGGGGGGCATATAATGTTTGGCACTGTGGGGGGCATATAATGTTTGGCACTGTGGGGGGCATATAATGTTTGGCACTGTGGGGGGCATATAATGTTTGGCACTGTGGGGGGCATATGATGTTTGGCACTGTGGGGGGCATATGATGTTTGGCACTGTGGGGGGCATATGATGTTTGGCACTGTGGGGGGCATATGATGTTTGGCACTGTGGGGGGCATATGATGTTTGGCACTGTGGGGGGCATATGATGTTTGGCACTGTGGGGGCATATGATGTTTGGCACTGTGGGGGCATATGATGTTTGGCATTGTGGGGGCATATGATGTTTGGCATTGTGGGGGGCATATGATGTTTGTTATTGTGGGGGCATATGATGTTTGGCACTGTGGGGGGCATATGACTGGCACTGTGGGGGGCATATGATGTTTGGCATTCTGGGGGGCATATGATTGGCACTGGGGGGAATATGATGTTTGGCATTGTGGGGGGCATATGATGTTTGGCACTGTGGGGGGCATATGATGTTTGGCACTGTGGGGGGCATATGATGTTTGGCACTGTGGGGGGCATATCTGGCACTAGGGGCATAACGTTTTGTCATGTGGCCACTCCCCTTGTGTCATATGACCACGTCCCTGGCCACTCCCCCGATCACACCCCTTTTTGGCATGATGTTGGCTCTTTGGCTTGACCACCGATATTTTTCGGCTCTTTGCCTCTGACCGGTTGGCCACCCCTGCTCTATTTGGTCGTTTCAGGCCCGATCACACCGGCCTCCCACTTTAGTCACAAGCTGTTTGAGCAGCTCCGGCTCCTGGTACTCTGCTTGGCTGCCCAGCATACATGGACGAAGGGCTGGCTGAGGAGCTCAGGCTCCCAGTACTCTGATTGGCTGCCCAGCATACGTGGACAAGGGGCTGGCTGAGCAGCTCAGACTCCTGGTCCTCTGCTTGGCTGTACGCCATACGGGGACAAGGGGTTTGCTGAGCAGCTTAGGCTCCCAGTACTCTGCTTGGCTGTCCGGCATACAGAGACAAGGGGCTGGCTGAGCAGCTCAGGCTCCCAGTACTCTGCTTGGCTGCCCGGCATGCAGGGACAAGGGGCTGTCTGAGCAGTTCAGGCTCCCGGTACTCTGCTTGGCTGTCCGGCATATGGGGACAAGGGGCTGGCTGAGCAGCTCAGGCTCCCAGTACTCTGCTTGGCTGCCCGGCATATGGGGACAAGGGGCTGGCAGAGCAGCTCAGACTCCCGGTACTCTGCTTGGCTGCCCGGCATATGAAGACAAGGGGCTGGCAGAGCAGCTCAGACTCCCGGTACTCTGCTTGGCTGCCCGGCATACGTGGACAAGGGACTGGCTGAGCAGCTCAGACTCCCGGTACTCTGCTTGGCTGCCCGGCATATGAGGACAAGGGGCTGGCTGAGCAGCTCAGACTCCTGGTACTCTGCTTGGCTGTACGGCATACGGGGACAAGGGGCTGGCTGAGCAGCTCAGGCTCCCAGTACTCTGCTTGGCTGTCCGGCATACGGAGACAGGGGGCTGGCTGAGCAGCTCATGCTCCCGGTACTCTGCTTGGCTGCCCAGCATACAGGGACGAAGGGCTGGCTGAGCAGCTCAGGCTCCCAGTACTCTGCTTGGCTGCCCAGCATATGGGGACAAGGGGCTGTCTGAGCAGCTCAGACTCCTGGTACTCTGCTTGGCTGTCCGGCATACGGAGACAGGGGGCTGGCTGAGCAGCTCATGCTCCCGGTACTCTACTTGGCTGCCCAGCATACAGGGACGAAGGGCTGGCTGAGCAGCTCAGGCTCCCAGTACTCTGCTTGGCTGCCCAGCATACGGGGACAAGGGGCTGTCTGAGCAGCTCAGGCTCCCGGTACTCTGCTTGGCTGCCCAGCATACAGGGACGAAGGGCTGGCTGAGCAGCACAGGCTCCCGGTACTCTGCTTGGCTGTCGGCATATGGGGACAAGGGGCTGGCTGAGCAGCTCAGGCTCCCAGTACTCTGCTTGGCTGCCTGGCATACGGGGACAAGGGGCTGGCTGAGCAGCTCAGGCTCCCGGTACTCTGCTTGGCTGCCTGGCATACGAGGACAAGGGGCTGGCTGATCAGCTCAGGCTCCCGGTACTCTGCTTGGCTGCCCGGCATACGGGGACAAGGGGCTGTCTGAGCAGCTCAGGCTCCCGGTACTCTGCTTAGCTGCCTGGCATACGGGGACAAGGGGCTGTTTGAGCAGCTCAGGCTCCCGGTACTCTGCTTGACTGCCCGGCATATGGGAACAAAGGGCTGGCTGAGAAATATTGTCCTATTTATTTTCCATTTTTTGAACGGGGAGATCTAGTATCACCCTGGTCAAATAAATCACTTTAAAGTGGGAACAAGGGTTGGGACTCGGATGGTAGGTCAACAGTCAACAGGTCAATAGGTGGGCCTGCATATGGTCGACATGACATGGTCAAAATGTCTACATAAGCGAAAAACTATGGTCAACATATGAATAGGTTTTTGGGGATTTTTTTCTTTTTGAACTTTTTTATACTTTACCATCCACATGAACAGTGCCGAGCACAGAGGTAATGGAGCGGGACACCTGGCCCAATGCATGGCCAGCGAAACGGTACACCAATTGGGGGTCCATGTGATTAGGTGTCAACAGAAACTCATGAAAAACTAATGACGACCTTTTCCGTGTCGACCTAATATACCACATCCCTAGGACACCAGGGTAGTGGAAAAGAAAATCTTACACAATTGACTCTATATATTTGCCCTAAAGTGCGGGTAGTGGATGGTAGGGCATGAAAAACTCCATGTCGACCTTTTGACTGTCGACATAGACATTGTCGAACTAATGACCTGTTGAACTAACGACCTGTCGAACTAATGACCTTTCGGCATAGAACCATATCGACCTTTTCCCATGTCGACCTAGACCCATGTCGACATTTCCCCATGTCGACCTAATGATGTCGACCTAATGACTGTTGACCATCATGCTGTAGACTAAATGATCCCAACTCCAATACAGATAGAACAGAAATTTCTAGGACTAGGAAACATTAGTCCTACTTGTCTACCTTAAAGTTCTCCTCCCCAGGAGAAGCCCAGAGAAACCCAATTTTTGGGACCCTTTTCGGCCATTCCAGGAGGGTAGGTAAGTATGCATTAGTCAGTACTCTTTATGAATATCAACTGATGTCTAGATGTTAAAATTTAAATGTTCCCCTCCAGTTAGGAGTAAAGCCACAAAGAGCAGAACAAGTACCAAATGCATGCAAGAGACTGTACTGAACTACATAGAAGAGATTCTGTATGGAATATGATGGATTGTGCACAAATTGCAGCACTGAAGGAAAGTCCTGACCTTTAGCTCCATCATAGACATCAAATGGAATAACAAGAGCGACTGAGGTCAATTCCAGTTACCTCGCTATCTCCCTCGCCAGTTCTCCCGGTGATCGCCTCTGAGGGACAAATTCCCAGCAACTGTTCTACTTCATGTTTTCTTAAAGAAAGTGACATATAGTGATAGATCAGAGTGTCTACACCTTTGTTGTACCAAGTCTGTTTCTCTCCAGCTGTTGTTGATCAATGGAGTGTACAGTTGGCAAAGCATGCTGGGAATTATAGATCAAATGCTGAAGTGCCTCAGACTACCTAATCCTTGCCCTTATATAAAATGGAAGCTGCTTGAGGGGTAAGTCAGACCTGCTCGCTAGGCTGCATATATTCACCCTGCTGCCCAAATACCCACGCTACAATGCGAGCGAGTGTGTACGCTTACACATCTGCTCACATGCGGCCGTACGGAGAAAAAAAATATTTCATGGTTGCTCACCATCACAAAATGTTTTACACCCTTCGCAGATAAAATTAAGTCTTTACTTCCTTTTATCCTGCACGGTGATGGCCAAAACGCGGGCGGACGCTGAGATCATGGGAATCGGCCCCTTGGTCTGTTGAGATGCAATGGAACACTAATATGTGTGTCAGGGAATTTATTTGCAGAAATAAAGATGCAACCAATCAGAACCTGGACCCCCATGAGGGAGAATAGTCCCTGTCAGTTGTGATCCCGACTGTCAGGGTTTTGACATATATTATATATATATATATATATATATATATATATATAGAGAGAGAGAGAGAGAGAGAGAGAGAGAGAGAGAGAGAGAGAGAGAGAGAGAGAGAGAGAGAGAGAGAGAGAGAGAAAAAGGTGTAGAGGTGCGCTCAGAAGGTGATATCACCAATCCACAATTGTAAAAATACAAAATTTATTTCATACAATAAAATGGTTTAAAATACATTTGTCATGAGTGGTTTACAGAGATTGTTGGTGGATCGTAGTAATTCATAATGATTCCGAACAAAGGTGTAGATTGATCATGCAAAATAACCCTACGCGTTTCGTCCACTAGGGACTTCCTCAGGGGTAATACACCAAGATCTAAAAAAGGTGATGAGACAATGCCGTGAAGAACAGTCTTAAGTGGGTATAAAAGATAATTCAGGGCATGGAAGGCTGGAAGGAAGAACAAATGCGAAGAATTCAGGTAGGTTGCACCCTATTGGTCCTGTATAGTAATAACCTATGTATGTTAAGGTATCACCTATCATGTATATAATACATGTAATTATACACTGTGTTTCACTATAAGAGCTTTATATGTATATCATGAACTCTGTATTTCCAAAGGGGGCTCTGCTATGACCCTGGACACCCATAGTGGTTACACACACTCAGTGTGTTATACGCTTCTCTAATGGGCCATATCAATAAGTGATTTTATGTATCAGTAAAACCCATAGAAGGTTGTGTAACCTCTATTGATGGAAACAGTATACAGGGGCACCCATTTGATCACTATACACTTAGGTGTTATTTTCAGCTGTTTTCTTTATATCTTTTGGATGGCTGACATCCCCGTTGGGACTGATAAATATCAGTAACCTAATTGCCTTAACCCCCATTCCCTCATAGATTATTACATCTTAACTCCCATCTGTCGTGCTATAGCACTTTCTGTATATCTGCTAATTGTCTAACAGACATATGTGTTGACATTTAGAATCAACTGTATATCTGAAATTGACATCAGTCGGAGAGGTGTGTCATTTCGCCTTTTTATTCTGGTATGTACCATCCATTGTTGTACTCTCTCCACAATATATGCATGTTTTTTTTTTTTTCAAGAAATGTATTGTTTGTAAACCCATTGTTATGATGCTATTGTGTCCAAAATAGACTTACTGGTTCTCGACAAGTATTTATGCTTTCATTTATCATTACCCCAATAAGAACCATTCCAGTATTCTATTAGTTCACTTTAACTCATTGTTATCCATTTTTGTATTTACACTGTAAATTTGATTGCCCCTGGTCTGTAATATTGCAAAAACGGACCCTTCGACATGCGATTGGTCCTATATATATCCGTTTATTCATCAACATGATATTAACTTGCAGATATCGTTGCTCACTTTAGTAGAAGCACTACAGGGTCATCTGACCCACAACGGTGACCACCCCTTCTTTTAAAAACCTATAAAGAGTGTACTTCAATTTATATACACTGTACCAAGGTATAAAGATTCCATAGGTATGTGTATTACTTGTTTTCTACTTTTTCCACACTAAGGTTGACCCGGGAAATTCTGGTCTGCATTTCTACTGCTAGTTCCTTATAAGGAACCGCCCACCTTCTCTTTCCTCCTCTTGTTCTTCGCATTTGTTCTTCCTTACAGCCTTCCATGCCCTGAATTATCTTTTATACCCACTTAAGACTGTTCTTCACGGCATTGTCTCATCACCTTTTTTAGATCTTGGTGTATTACCCCTGAGGAAGTCCCTAGTGGACGAAACGCGTAGGGTTATTTCGCATGATCAATCTACACCTTTGTTCGGAATCATTATGAATTACTACGATCCACCAACAATCTCTGTAAACCACTCATGACAAATGTATTTTAAACCATTTTATTGTATGAAATAAATTTTGTATTTTTACAATTGTGGATTGGTGATATCACCTTCTGAGCGCACCTCTACACCTTTTTCTCTCTATCTTGTACATCAGACTCCCATTAGCGGCGGAGCCTTTAGAGGAGTGCTGCTCACCTATAGGCGCAGGACAGGGACACAACCCCCCCTTTTTTATATATAATATCAGGGTCACCATTAGGGGGGTGCTGTGGGTACAGCTGTCACGGCCGCTCTGAGAGGGAAGGGCCTGGGAAACTTACTTTGCCCACGCACCCCCCAATTACTGCCTCCACTGTGCTGCTTGAGCTCTCAGTGCACTGAACGAAGCCCTGCAGAGTCTCATAGGCTTCTTCACCTCCAGACGCCTGCAGCCAATCAGAGCTCGTGTACCGGCAGCAGCTCTGATTGGCTCACCAGTCCTGCCACATTTTAACTGGCCGCCGGTGTCCAGAGGCAAAGAAGCCTGCACTCCGGCAGCAGGAGGCAGCACAGCGGAAGGGGGTTGGGACCCAGAGTCAGGCGGTAAGTGGGGGGGGGGGGGGGGAGGCATACTTAAAATCAGTCCCGGGGCTCAAAATTCCTAGCGGCAGCCCTGTATAATATACTCACCTATGCACTACGAATGTTTCCGGAACCTCACACAGAGCTTTATTTTCTTTCATCTGTTCTGTGTGACAACATTATTCATCTTGCAGCCAATTTAGAACACATTTGCTTATCTCGTTAGCATGCAATTTAGTTTAATTATTTGTATTTTAAACAAACATAATTACACTTCACATGAAAAGAGTTTTTTCAGCTGCTCCTATTATTGGCTCTAAAGAGGGGTTAAGTATTTTAGTCCCCAATAAATTAGGCAGCTTTTCGGCTTCTGATGAAAACATCATAAGTGAGTCTCCATAATTGCGCTGAATATGATCGCATTAGATGCAGGCGTCTCTTGTTTTCATGTCAAATTATTATATTTCCTATTAAATCAGTTGTTTAGCTGAGCACAAAGACAGCGCAAGATAAGATTTGTTTGATTTGGTTATTTGTATAAAATAAATGAGAGAAACAAGAACAGATTCAGGATTCCTTGAATGTCTGCTAATATCCGGGATTCATAGCAAGCAAATCATCAGTAAGCATGGAAGCAGGCGCGGGGTGTCCCGTCAGCAGGCAATGTAGATCTCAAGATATCAAAAAGAAGGCGCTTTGAAATGAGTGTGCCTTTAGCCAAGCAGCAGTTAAAATAAATGGGTAGTAACACCCAATCGTAAAAGGTCAGGAAGGGTAAAACTGCGCTAGATATACATTAGAACATATCAATTAAAAATAGCATTTAATTAATAAATGACATCAGAATAAACAATGTATACGATAAAAAAAATCTGGTACTTGTGTATTATCACGGCGCCCAGTTTTGCTACGTACGGCACCGTAGGGAAATCGCATTGCATCGCATTGCATGGGCCATTTAAGGGTCATGCGATGCGATGTGATTTTTTAGTGTAATTTATTCACTGCTCTGTCAGCCCCGGGCCATCGCATCGCATGTCCCGCAAAATCGCATGCGATCGCATGCGATTTTATTGGGTGTGCGATGCCATTTCATAAGCTATACAATAATATGATTGTATGTCCCCAAAATAGGTGAAGATTACTTCACATGTATTCCGTGTCCCCTCGCGAGGCTCGCTTCGCTCGCCACGCTTCGGGATAGTGGGGCAATGAAAAAGTCGGAGGACGCGTACCGCCGCCGCTCGCCACGCTTTGGGGTGGCGTGTATAGTGGGGGGTGCGTTAAACCTATTTTGGGGACATACAATCATATTATTGTATACCTAATGTCATGGCATCGCACACCCTATAAAATCGCATGCGATTTTGCAGCAGATGCGATGCGATGGCCCGGGGATGAGAGAGCAGTGAATAAATGACATAGGAAAATTGCATCGCATGGCACTAAAATGGCCCATGCGATGCGATGCGGTTTTCCTACGCAGAATAGCCCACTAAGCAAATAGCTCAGTGGGCGCCGTGCTAATACACAAGTACCCGAATCATTTTTAACAAACACTTGTTGTGAGGGAGAAATAAAAAATTCATAAAATTGTGTGTGCTCAGTGCACAAATAGTCACCCTTTATGTGTCCTCCAGTACTGGGGAAGTCCAATTTGTTTTGGTGAAGGATTGGTGTCCAGTGAATAAGGAGGAGGAATTTTCTTCCTATGCTGTGTACACACGGTGCAATATGATTGCTAGCGATATATTGCTAGCAATATATTGCCAGCAATCATATTGCTCAGTGTCTCCTTTTCATCAGCGATGAAAAGGAGACACTGCTACGGGACGGAGGGGGAGTGCAGCAGCAGCAGACGCTACTGCTGTCACTTTGAAGGGAGGAAGGAGGGAACAGCGGCACGGGGCTGGGGAGATCAATGCTGATCTCCCCGGCGCTGACCTCCGTGAAGGGAGGAGGGAGGGAGCAGCGGCACGGGGCTGGGGAGATCAATGCTGATCTCCCCGGCTCTGACCTCCGTGAAGGGAGGAGGGAGGGAGCAGCGGCACTGGGCTGGGGAGATCAATGCTGATCTCCCCGGCGCTGACCTCCGTGAAGGGAGGAGGGAGGGAGCAGCGGCACTGGGCTGGGGAGATCAATACTGATCTCCCCGGCGCTGACCTCCGTGAAGGGAGGAGGGAGGGAGCAGCGGCACTGGGCTGCGCTGACCTCCCGGCACAGTGATTGCCGGGGAAAGCCGCTGGTCGCAGGAGCATGCTCCAGCGACCAGCAGGGAGTGCACACGGGAGCGCGCAGCTGGCGATTTATCGCTCCAAATCAGCGACCATATTCCCAGCGATTTTACCTAATATTGCTCCCGTGTGTACACACCACTAGTGTTTGGAAAATTGTCACCGGGTCCTTTAGGGAGGTGGCATGCCTCCCAACCAGTGTTTGCCGCGGTGGAAGGAAGAAAAGGTGTTGCTTTATCTGGATGGCGGTACAATGGTAAAGTTCTTAAGGTGACTGCCAGATGGCAGTGCCAATGTAACTTAAGGTGCCCATGCATGGTACAATTATTGTATGCAATTTGGATTAGGTTGCATCCCATACATTTTGCAATGCAATAAGATGCAATGAGATGCAATCGAGTACAGAAAGTATGTACAGAACATACTTTTTGAGCTGCGCGATGGGATGTGCGCGGGAGCACGCATCTCATCACACCTGGCAATTGTACCGTGTATGGGCACCTTTACTGATGGAACCATTACTTTATGTACATTGTCCTACAGTGCCAGCCGGGCAGCCTAAAGCCAAAGTCTCCTTCACACACCACAAGTGAGAAACCCCATGTCGACCTTTTGACTGTCGACCTAGCCCATGTCGACCTAATGTTTGTGTTGACCTAATGACCTGTCGACCTAGACCCATGTCGACCTTTTTGCCTGTCGACCCAATGCTTGTCGATTTTGTGGCTGTAGACCTAATGACCGTATCCCGTTACATCTTCCTCAGCTTATTCACCATGGTAATCCACTCATAAATATATATATATATATATATATGTTGCCTTGTAATGTTCTTTATATTAGTTATATATCATTGACGTGCTGTTGTTTTGTATTCATTTGTTTTATAAAATTTCCACTGCTTGTTCTTACACGTTTTATTATAAACTTGTTACTACTTTTCATTTTCTTTTCTTTTTTTTTTGCTAGCTAATATATTTCATTTCCTGCAGTAATGTTAATTGGGTTATGTCCCCACCCCTGTGGTAATTACTTTGTATTCACTTTCTACGCTCACTAATCATGATGTAACATAATAAGCGGATTATTATAGGCAGCCCAGCCCATCGCTCTGCTCTTTATCCCATTACTTGGTTTATTTAGTACACATTCTATATATTAATGCCTTACAGAGCTACAACGAAAGAGCCAGTACTGATAAATATAGATATTTTCTATATAAAATTATAATCACAATTTTTCATATTTTGATTATTCTCTGACATTTTTGTTTATTTTTGGGAGATCTGGGCTATATATTAGTGGTTTGATCCTTCATTATGGTACCTATGCGGATTGATTCATGGCTTAATATTAATATATCAAGAAATTCACAAAGACTAATAGGTATAGATGTTTGTACAGTGACATCTTTTGGTATTAGTGATATCAAGTTCCAAGTAAGAGAACTCAATATTCCTTCCTTTTAACTTGTCAATACCTTGTGGGGAATAGTCAACGGGAATCCTGAATATTTGATGTGAACACTGCAACATATTGATTGGATCATGGAGTCTGTGTACGTTTATCAACAACAACAACACAAACGGACTAATTGCTGTCGCGTGCGGCTCATCTTTCAAAATAATGACGTAATCCTGTAAATGGGCAAAACGTCATAACGATATAAATCGATGATCACATGGGGGTCATTCAATGGAGGAATGGGTACTTTGCTAGGGTACAGTCAGGATCCGGACTGTCAAAACACTGACAGCCGGGTTCCCGACGGCCACCTGCTATTTTCCCTTGTGGGGGTCACGACCCCATAGAAGGAGAATAGAACAGGTGGCAAGCACAGCGAGCCCCCAAGGGGCTTTGTTGCGCTCACCATGCTGTCTGAGTCCGGCCAGTTGGGAGCCCGGCGTCAGGCTAATGACTGTCGGGATCCCGACTGTCGGACCCCTATACCACACCCCTTTACTAAGCCACAGCCCTAAGGTCATGGGTTCAATTCCAACCAGAGACCTATCTGTGCAGAGTCTGTATGTTCTTCCAATGTTTGCATTAGGAATTCCCAGCTTCCTCCAACCATCCAAAAACATACTGATAGATTATGGGGCTTCTTCCAAAAATGATCACTACTGTTCATGTGCTACGGAATGTGGACTGTTAGGGTATTATTTAGGCAAGGTAGGGTTTTTTGGGTGGTTCAATCGCACAAGATTGCAATATTAGAGATTGTTATAGTGTTATAATAGGCCCTCTGCGAGTATTCATGTTTGTTGATGTAACACTTGGGGGTGCAGAGGTGTGCCACCACAGACAATTATTGAACAGAATATATCAAAAGACAGGGCAGGGATTGTCAAAGGTGTGGTGCACCAGAAAAGAGAAATTAATTTTTACACATAAAATATACCTTTTATTGGTTTCTTTTAAAAACTGCGAAATATACAAACTAACATATAACATAAAACAGTGAGTACAGTGATTTTAAAAACTGCACGTGCGGTGTCAGCATGCAATGCCTCCTACTGTGACGATCCACTCTCCTGATAGTTAATACACGTGTGTGTCCCTTTAAAGTATCTGTTGGCTTACACTAGCCTTATTACAGATATCAACGGGTGAGTGTATTGGCAAAAAGGAAATTTTTATTATTTGAGTGATCTATATAGGTATCACTAGTGTCTCTTATTGAATAAAGTTAATATCCCTGAGTACATGCTGGGGTTGAGATGGTGGGATTTGGTACCTCTGTTAAAGAGGATAATTACTGAGAGATATATAGTATAATATCAAATTGGACCAATCCCCCAATCCCCTGGTGTGTATGGTATTCACAGTGTATGTGGTGTTTGGTGCACACTTGGATTGTGGATCTGATATTTGCCTTATGTAGGTATGTTAGATCAGTTTATTCTGGGGGGTAATTTCCCAATTGTGTCCCCTTTTAAAATATTACCACAATTTACAGGTTATTGCACTATCTCAGAACACCAATACTGATTTTATACACATATTTCACGAGTAGTGTTAACAGGGTATAAATATGTCTGCTGGTGACCTGGTCAGAATAATTCCCTAATTTATAGGTCTGTTATTGTACCATTAATTTGGTGCTCACCAAAAAAGGGGGGTTTTTAACAGCAACAATGAGGACGATGACAATATCTGTCTATATTTGGTACTTGTCCTGCTGTCAATAGCCCTCGTTTGATAGCAATACATATAATTTCATGCAGTGTTGTTATTAATACTCTCCACGGGGTTTTTACAGCAGATTTGAGGACAGAGACACTGTTTGTCTATGAATAACCGTCCTGCTATTATTAGCCCTCGTTGCGGAGTTGCATTTTATTACAATGTATAATATGTGCCGCTACATATGGTTAGGTCAAAGTGGTGACCGTATGTGTTAGTTATTCTTGTAGTCGGCGGTACACAGCCGCATGGGAACAGAGCGGTCGGGTCTCGCATGTAAGGCTGGAGACCGGATTATGTAACCCTCTCGGGTGCTCAAAGGAGTCCCAGGAGCTGTTAGGTTCACCTTCGGCAGACACAATAGGTTATAATAGTAATTGAATCATTAGAGTCCTTACAAGGACTGGCATAGGAGACACAGTGATCAAATATCAATAGGAGTCCTTACAAGGACTATATCATAGCACAGATTGAGGCATGCAAGTGAAGCGACCGCACGGCTAAGGTGGCCGGCGTACGCTTCGCAGATCTTCCTCAGGGCATCCTGAGGAAGATCTGCGAAGCGTACGCCGGCCACCTTAGCCGTGCGGTCGCTTCACTTGCATGCCTCAATCTGTGCTATGATATAGTCCTTGTAAGGACTCCTATTGATATTTGATCACTGTGTCTCCTATGCCAGTCCTTGTAAGGACTCTAATGATTCAATTACTATTATAACCTATTGTGTCTGCCGAAGGTGAACCTAACAGCTCCTGGGACTCCTTTGAGCACCCGAGAGGGTTACATAATCCGGTCTCCAGCCTTACATGCGAGACCCGACCGCTCTGTTCCCACGCGGCTGTGTACCGCCGACTACAAGAATAACTAACACATACGGTCACCACTTTGACCTAACCATATGTAGCGGCACATATTATACATTGTAATAAAATGCAACTCCGCAACGAGGGCTAATAATAGCAGGACGGTTATTCATAGACAAACAGTGTCTCTGTCCTCAAATCTGCTGTAAAAACCCCGTGGAGAGTATTAATAACAACACTGCATGAAATTATATGTATTGCTATCAAACGAGGGCTATTGACAGCAGGACAAGTACCAAATATAGACAGATATTGTCATCGTCCTCATTGTTGCTGTTAAAAACCCCCCTTTTTTGGTGAGCACCAAATTAATGGTACAATAACAGACCTATAAATTAGGGAATTATTCTGACCAGGTCACCAGCAGACATATTTATACCCTGTTAACACTACTCGTGAAATATGTGTATAAAATCAGTATTGGTGTTCTGAGATAGTGCAATAACCTGTAAATTGTGGTAATATTTTAAAAGGGGACACAATTGGGAAATTACCCCCCAGAATAAACTGATCTAACATACCTACATAAGGCAAATATCAGATCCACAATCCAAGTGTGCACCAAACACCACATACACTGTGAATACCATACACACCAGGGGATTGGGGGATTGGTCCAATTTGATATTATACTATATATCTCTCAGTAATTATCCTCTTTAACAGAGGTACCAAATCCCACCATCTCAACCCCAGCATGTACTCAGGGATATTAACTTTATTCAATAAGAGACACTAGTGATACCTATATAGATCACTCAAATAATAAAAATTTCCTTTTTGCCAATACACTCACCCGTTGATATCTGTAATAAGGCTAGTGTAAGCCAACAGATACTTTAAAGGGACACACACGTGTATTAACTATCAGGAGAGTGGATCGTCACAGTAGGAGGCATTGCATGCTGACACCGCACGTGCAGTTTTTAAAATCACTGTACTCACTGTTTTATGTTATATGTTAGTTTGTATATTTTGCAGTTTTTAAAAGAAACCAATAAAAGGTATATTTTATGTGTAAAAATTAATTTCTCTTTTCTGGTGCACCACACCTTTGACAATCCCTACCCTGTCTTTTGATATATAGGGTATTATTTAGTACAGGTCGATTTTTCTGCTTATTATTAATGACTTAATTTTTGTTTTTTTTTGTTTATCGATTTAAAAATCGCTCTTAATCGAGGATGTACTTCCAGGACTGGAACACACATTTACTAATGTTTCAAATGTTGTTTTAGCCTGAGAAGCCAATATAATTTAATTTTAAGATACATTTTAAACCGATCAACATAAAAATAATAATTAGTAATAATAATAATTCATTAATATACCCCTAACTTTAACAAGCCCAGGGATGTGAAAAACTCTTATGTCTCACCCGTTGCTTGAGCCACAAATACAATCGTACCTTCTGCAATCTCATCTCCTGCTGTTGGCTATGCCAATGGGAACTAATTTAGATTCTCATTGGCATAACAACGTTCCCATGCATGGTCCAGCCTAGCAAGGCACCAAATATTGTGTGCAGTGCACCCCCTGGGCCCCCACAACAGCTGTTGCAGAGAATCCCTTTGGGGCTCCACATGTGTGTATGCCGGGTTGTAGCCACACCCCTAAAGTACCATGGCCCATAACTTTGGTTGCCTTGGGTAATAAAGTGAGATTGGGTTCTATACAGGCTATTGCATACACACACACATGCCTATCCTAAAGATTGTAAGCTTGCGAGCAGAGCCCTCCTACCTCCATGTCGGTTTGTATCTACCCAGTTTGTTTAATCACTGTTATTTCCAATTGTAAAGCGCAACAGAATATGCTGCGCTATATAAGACACTGTAAATAAATAAATAAATTAAATAAATATTGTATTTCTGTGGTACAACAATAAAAACAGAATACAAACAAATTGCTCATGTGAGTTAATAAATGTTTTTGCACATAAAATATTTTTCTGCTCCAATTTGACTAAATGAAACATAGTTGGCTTTTGCGTTTTTTTTCTTCAACACAGTTTTTGAGTAGATGGTTCCTGATGTCCTCTCTATTGGAGGGTAAAAAAAAAAACTCAGGTCATGTGAGATTTCAAAATGGCCTCCTCCAAATGGCAGGCTGAAAGTTAAAATGTTCCAAAATTAATTCCTATGAAAGATTAATTAAATTTTCTTAATACGGCAATAAAAATTCATAAGCATTATGCGACAAGACCTTCTTAATGAGAGATTATAAAACTCATTAGCAGAATTACCTCAGTTTTAATTAAACGGAACAATTCGATGCAAATCGCCTTATAAAAATAAATCTTGTGCGGAATAAGGAAAGGTGATACAATCTCTCCGCTCCAGTTATAGAGAATTAGGAGCCTGTGGCAGCTGAAGCTCCACGATATATCTTCACGTCTCTTAAAACCTCAAGTGGTTTCACTAATTTCATGGGGCTTCATCAACGTTACAGCTGCAAAAAAACTCAACCCTGACCGTGGCATATTTGGAATTTGAACAACATTCTTTCCTCTGTGGAGGATCTTAATTAGCAGAAGAGTTTAGTTATGAATGCTCGGCGCTCTTTGTCCGCGCTCACTTCAGAACGGTTGGTATTAGAAACCACTTGGTAACACACTTGTCCCCTCATACCATTTTGAAATGCTGCATCCTTGATTTAATTGTGGTTACATTTCTGTCATCTGCTGCTGTACATGTGCTAATGCAAAAGAGGGAGGGAAGAAGAGTCTGGAAGATCTGTCCCAAACAGATGTCTCTGGCTGAGCAAACACACATTGGAATGCATTGTTTGTATATGTAAATGAATATTCCCTATATTGTATTACATAGGATGTTATACTTACTGTGTATTGTTTGAATAATGGATTTATTTTGTTACTAACCTTTGGTGAACCCGAGGCACATGACAAACCCGTTTCAAGCTTGTTCCACAGTTAAAACTTTATGTGTACCTGATAAATGCACACAGCGCAAGAAACATCAGTCTCTCATTACATTGCTTCTTCAGACAAAAACTAATTTACAGAGTCAGTTTGGGAGTAAAACCAAAGTTTTTTTTAAAGATGTTTATGTGTTATTTCAACTTTCTAATACAGTTTGTTGAGTTTAGGGCTTATTGTTATTATTTCTGCAAAGAAAAATAATCTTGACCTGAAGCAATTACAATCAGTTATACTTATTAGGCTTTGGGCAATGTACAGTTTGTTTCCATCCATTTTGTTTGCAGGGGTGGAGTTCCTCAGACAATTAGCTACAACAAGTGACAGAATCAGAGAGTTGTTGATTTAGGCTGGAGCAAGACGTGGCACTTTGGAGCTTCACCTAAATGGGACCATGTAAACTGAGGAGAGGGTAGGTGGGTAGTAGGCACTGCCAGAGGCAGTGGCAGTCAAACTTATACCCCTTTCAAACCAGCGTAAATTCCCGGGTTTGGGCCTGGGAACAACCCTGCTATTGGCTGCGAAAACTGCCACTCAAATGACGCCAGTCATATGAGCTGTTGGATGACCAATTGCATGTGCTTTAAGCACATACAATGCTCCCAATCATGACTGATCAGCATTGATTGATTAGAGGACCAACCATTCGACCCACGAATAACATTATACTGGGCAGAATAGGAGGTTGCCTATATGCATAACAAACAAACTAAAAGTGCCACATATTTCTTTTAATCTCAGTATATAATGTTTTGCATATGTTCTATATTAGCTTAGACGAGAGGACCTACATGCCACGTGAAAGCGATATGGTAAGATATATACTTTACAAGTAATAAAAAGGTTATGACTCCCATCTGGTTTCCTCAGAGCAATGCTTCTCTAAGCCCTGTGACAACACAATAATGATGGGGGGGGGGGGGGGGGGGGGAGAGGCTGCAGGTGTTCAGCGTTCACTTGAGGGACATCTGAGGTGTCTTATTTTGGTAGGCTTGTTTGTGTATGTGGAGGATTAAAAGATTCCAGTGTTAAGAGCTTGCAGAATTGATTGGTTTGGGAATTCTATTGGTACAGAGCGCAGGTATCCAGGGCAGTATGAGAAACTGTTGTCACAGGTCATTATGGGGGCAGGAGGCAGACTTGTCTTTATATCAATCCAATTAATCACCTTATAGTTATGTGCTAGATGGTATTATGTTGCTATTTTTGTTTCATATTGTGTTGAAACAATAAAATGCCAGTGCAAATAGAGTGATCATCAGGAAATATGTTAGAACAGATAGTGACATCATGTCTTAAGTATTTATAGAGTAAGGTACTGTAGATTATAGAAATTCTAAAGGGGGTATTCAATCTTTGCCGATATTTCCCAATGGGGGGAAATATTGGCACTCACCTATTTAATGCTGCCGTTAAGGACCGCATTGAAGGGTGTCAGATCCGATAAAAAGTCCGATCTTTTTTGTTAGAAATGGCCACGGATGGCCGGTTTTACCAATCCACAGACTTTCCGACACTCGACAGCTGGAACATTGAATTCCAGCTGTCGAGTTACAGATGGAAGAAATGAAAATGGTCCGGGGTTCAGGCTGTCAGTACGTTCTGACAGTCAGAATCCCGGATGAATACCCCCTTGAATGTGTTTATTGAAATACAATACATTGTTAGGGATGCCACCAAGGTGGTAAAGCCTCCTGCAGGCTAAGGCTTCACCTATAACAGCCACATATGTGAGGGCGCATTAGATCCGGCTCCACTCTGGTGCTGCCAGGTCTTACAGAGGGACAATGCTGCTACAGGAAGCTGGGAAAGGCAAATACAGGACTGGAGTCAGACTGGGACACAAGAGGCAGAACCAGATACACAGGACAAACAGTGAACAAAGATATACTACAATGGCACCAGACCACTGTTGCGGATGTTACACACTGATGACACTGTACTGTAGATGTTGACTTAAGTACAGAGTATTGAACCACAATGGCTGGTCACTAATAACGTCTAAGTGTACTAAGGGACAACACACTGACAAACAAACTGACTGGTTACGGAACCTGCAAAAGTTGAATAGACGTTTAGTGAAACGTGGACATACAGTGAGACCAGACTGTGGGGCAGTACTAGTTTCAAACAGGACACAGGAATAATCCCAGGATACAGACAGAAGCTCCACTGGAGCAAGTAACAGCTGGGAAAAACAGGACTAAACACAGCACAGGGACAAGAAGGGTTAAACAAACTTTGGGAAACAGAATCCAGGTAGGTGATCACATAGCTGGATAGGATCAGGGTACACATGCAAGGGCTCAGTATGATCTGCCGCAATAGCCAGAAACCAGAACAGAGCTTAGGGCAGACTGGGTAATATAATGAGAAATGTCCAATCAGAACTGCTAGAATGGACAAGCCCCTTTAATGAGGAAAGTCAGTGCAGGTGAGCAGCCTGACACACAAGGCAGAGTGCTGAATGTCTAATTATATGACAGGTGAAACTGAAGACAGAACAAATAAAAGTCAGGCTGCATTCACACAGACCTGCCAGAGGTGGCTCGCAACATACATAACCGCAGGCTCAAATTGCTGTAACCTATCACTTAAGCCCCCCATACTGTACGGTCCTGTGCACACCGGATCGGAGTCGGAGATCATACATGATGCACGTACAATCTCCGATTCGGCCAGCCTCTTGGCAGTGGGGAATGAGGTCACATACGATCTATCATATGCAATCTGGCTGCCAGGGAGGCTCAAGGGGGTGTATGGGGGCCTAAAAAGAAAGTCTATTAAAAAACTGGTTCTCTCGATAACATGCTACCCCAGCATTTACTACCATATTATATATACCTACACAGAACACTCCCAAGAAAAAATCTACTATGATTCATATATATTGAGGGGAAAAAGAAAATAAAGTCACCAGCTTGTAAGGAGTTTGATTATTGATTTGAATTCTGTAAATTAATGAATGCAGCATTAATTAACACATTTTAATTCATATTCTCTCTATGCTGTCAGGCACTGTGGTATGAGAGTTGGACGCAGTGGTGCACCCCCACTCCCTCTGCCCCAATCTCCTTCTTCAAAGCCTGACCTCTTGTTCTGGAAACATTTGAACACAAAGGGAAGCATACCTGTCAGCTAACATGTTCCTAGGGCAGCTTTCTGTTCCTGTACAAGGTCTATGTACATTGTATTGATCCCTTAAAATATGTCCTAATAATTTAACATAGAAAAATATGTCATCTCAAAATGTTATATGTAGAAGAATGAGAGGAATCTGTGCCTCCAGGACACGCACTCTGAGACCGTGTGAAGAGACATCACTAAATGGGATGCAGTCAATTTACCGACAGTCAATTAACGACGGTCAAAATATTGACCATTTTTGTCCGGAATGGGATTATAAGTGGGATTTGGTCGATCATAAATTGGTCGACCGTCATTAGGTGGACACTGTTAGGTCGACATACTGAAAGGTCGACAGGGTTCTAGGTTGACAAGGGTTTGGGTCAACAGGGGTCTAGGTCGACATGGGACAAGGTCAACAGGTGTCTAAGTCGACATATGCAGTAGGTCGACATGGGTTAGGTCGACAGTCAAAAGGTCGACATGGTTTTTTGACTGATTTTTTGACAGTCAACATGGACACAGTTTTAGGTGCACTGCATCCCCTCGCATCCCTCCCTGCGCTCGCCATGCTTTGGGCACGGTGCCTCGCTATGCTCGGCACACTATTTTATTCTCCCACCATGCCCTAGTGGATGGTAGGGCATGACATACCGCCTGTCGGCACATGTGTCGACTCAAAAAAACAGTGAAAAAAACCCATGTTAACCTTTTGACTGTCGACCTAGACCCCTGTCAACCTAACCCCATGTCGACCTTCCAGTATGTCGACCTAACGGTGTCCACCTAATGGCTGTCGACCATCCTGTGGTTGACCATTCCACCGTATTCCTTTTGTCCGACGGTCAAAATACCAACACATTCAAAATGCTGACATTTGTTATGCCAGTATGGTCAAAATCAAAACAGTCTACATGAGTTTTTCATGATTTTTTTCCCTTTGCAACCGACTTGATCTTACTTCACATTCCAAGTGGGCAGAGATTTAGACTATAATAGTCCCCGAAGCAGGGGCCTCTGTATACTTTTATACAGTATCCATGTCATCATGGACACCCCAAATATTTTTTTTTAAATCATGTAGACTTTTTGACATTTAAATGTCAGAGGGGTAGATGTACGAATCAGTGATAAGGGAGGAGAAGTGATAAAGTGCCTGGTGCTTTATCACCGGCCAATCAGCTCCTGACTATCCCTTTTTAAACCCAGCCTGTAACTTAACAGTCAGGAGCTGATTGGCCGGTGATAAAGCACCAGGCACTTTATCACTTCTCCTCCCTTATCACTGCTTCTTATATCTACCCCAGAATTTTGACCGTGTTGGCATTTTTACCATGTCAGCATAATAATGTCGGCATTTTGAACGTGTTGGTATTTTGACCATCGGCCAATGATGGTTGGTATTTTGGGGGTGATTCAGAAGAGTTTGCTTGTCTACGTGTATTTGCAGCCTAGGGAGCAGGTGAACGCTGCCCCGCCGTATTTGCACCCTCCCTCGCCACCCGAATCCCGTCATTAGCAAGTGCGCTCCTGCCTGCCCACTGCAAGCCCCTGCTGGAGTGTAGAACTCAGCGAAGGGTTCCGCTCTGGGGGTTTCAATGCTCAAACCCCTACAATTGAATGGGGTAGCCAATCCAGTCCACTACCAGTTGGGCAGTCCAGCCCTCCACTCTATGCACCATAGAGTGGAGGGCTGCCATGCTGCCTGCTCCATACAGTCACTATGCAATAGTAACTGTCACAATGCTGACATATTTTGAGGCCTCTCTGATGCCAAAATGGACTTATGTTTACAATGACCAAACACGTGAAATCAATCAAGCCCCTAATCTTCAAGGCCAAAGGTCTCTCGTGTTGCAGCTGTCTCCTTTGCCTCCAGGTGAGACACGGAGGTGAGAGAGTGCGGAGAGACTGGCTGATAACTGTGAGGGTGAGCAGGCAGCAGAGATGTCAGGAACAGACTGAAGTGAAATACAGCGCACGGATCACAGACGTTCAGGGGCAGAGGTAACAGCCTAATACTCTGGGGCATCTCCTCAATGCAGCCGCAGGTAGGCAGGCAGGCACGTTTGAAGTACAGTAGGTGGGCTCATAGATTTTAATTGCTTACAGTCTTCTACTTGCTGCCATTCCGGTATATACAAGTGACTTTATCATTGTATAGAGCACTGGGGAGCATAATAATGTGTATCCGTAAGTGTATGTCCTTATTGTGCTTCTGCAATAAAATATTAGATCCACCTGTTATGATTTAGGGGGGTATTCAATCCAAGCCGCTATTTCCGACAGGGGAAATAGCGGCGAGCGCCTATTCAATGCTAATGTCTTACCCAACAGCATTGAAGAGGTAAATCCACAGAACGGGCCTGACTTTAAAAGCTGTCGGCCCGCTTTGTTGATAGCGGCCGTGAATTGACGCGATCACGGGCCAATCTCGACAATCCACAGTCATTTATGTGGACACTCCCCTTTTCGACGATCGCCAGGCAAAACATTGAATCCCACCTGGCAATATGCTGTTGATCTAAAGTAAACCATGGGTCTTCAAACTGTGGCCCTTCAGATGTTGTGAAACTACAAATCCCATAATGCCTTGCCACAGTTTTAACACTCCCTTATAGCAAAACTGTGGCAAGGCATGCTGGGATTTGTAGTTTCACAACATCTGGAGGGCCACAGTTTGAAGACCCATGATCTAAACGAGAAGGGGTTGTTCTAGACTAGGAAACATACTAAACATGTTTCCCCCCTGCACACCAAGGCCATACTTCTAGTAGAATCGGGCACTTGGTGTGTGACTGTGGCCAATGCTGCATCCACTTCTCATAGTGGGACAGAGTTTGATTTTTCATGTAATACTTGGTCATGAGGTGACAGTACTGTTTTAGCAAATGATTTACAAGGAACTGAAGCGCGGAAACTGGGGCTTTTAACTTTTGTGACCATCACCTGGAAAAACAGAGAAACATTTCATCTCACATATCTGCCCCGTGGTCTTTAGTCAAAAACATGTCCCTTCCAGCTCAACTGACAGCCCCGTCTCATTTGAGAAACAGGCCTTCAAATGAAGAGGCACTTAGACGCCATGGCAACCAACCAATACGGGAAAGTTGTTGCTGTCTGATTTACTTTACAAAATAAGACGTCTCCCTGGAAAACAGGAGAACTGGCTCGTATCCTTTTTCAATAAACAGATATTGTGTAAAATAAAATAAAAAAGCAATATATTTAGTTAAGGTTGCTGGGGGTATGGAACAAGACAATAAAATAATCTGAAGGTAGCAAAATCCTTCAGATAAAGCAATTGATAAATTAACTCAGGGGTGTCAAACTCAAATTCATCGGGGGCCGCATCAGCAGTTTGGTCACCCTCAAAGGGCCGGTTGTATCTGTAGGTCCCCCTGTATAATTGCCATGACACCACAGGCTGCTCCCTCTGTATAATATAAAATGAATGCCATGACACCACAGGCTGCTCCCCCTGTATAATAATAATGCCATGACACCACAGACTGCTCCCCCTGTATAATATAATAAAAGTAATGCCATGACACATAAATGATTATACAGGAGGAGCAGCCTGTGGTGTCATGGCATTATTATTATTATACACGGGGACACCTCAGGAAACAGCAGATATATATATATATTTTTTATTGTGAGTGTGATCCTCATCCTCACTTACTGTTTCTCCGTCTGTCCTGCAGCTGCTGCGGCTTCCAGCTTTTCTTCACTGCTTGCTGCGGCCACACTGTTCCCGACTCTCGGTCCAGCTTCCCTGCCTGCTTCTACTTCTCTACAGAGGCATGGGCGGGCGGCGTCATCGTCATGACGTCCCCACCCAGTGTCTGTCACTGCCGGGCATCAGAAGGAACAGGCGGCCGGGCCCTCCTCCACGTAGCCGTGGAGGCCGGCGGCCATGTTTCTGTAGCCGCATACATATGTGTCTACAGGAACATGGCCGCCGACAGTGGAGGAACAGGTAAGGCGGCCGTGGTGGGGTGGGTGAGAGGAGGTGGCCTAGGCAGGAGCTGGGACACACTGCCCTGCGTGCTATCTCCTCGCGCCGGCCACATGACGAGGTCTGGCGGGCCGGATTTGGCCCGCGGGCCTTGTGTTTGACATCTGTGAATTAACTGTTCTGATTCGGCCTGAGGAACTTGTCCAACATCTCTTGGTGACGCTCAAACCTTCTAGCAGTGATTTATTGTGCACGAAAATACACATTATCATACTGCATGTGTCTAGATATATCTGGGGGCAGCCAGTTCGGCACAGCAGGGGTGCGTGGTGCTGCCTGGGGGCATGGTGGGAAAAACTTAATGATGCATAGGGGGTGGGACTGAGGGAGGGGGCGTGAGCATGTGACACATCATCATAGCCCCGCCCCGCTGCCCAACGTTGAGATTACAAGCAGTGTTATGGGGGCAATTCGGTGCAAATCCTGTCATTAGATCCCCAGTACTGCCTCCTGTGTAGGTGATTCCTTCCTGCGAGAGGTGTTGCGGGAAGGTGACATCTGGCCGTGAGAATTGCCCACTTTTCCTGGACGCTTGGAATGCCACCCAATTTTCCGGAGCCTCCCGGCCGTTTCAGGAAGTGTGCTAAAGTCACCTTACACATTATATTATAAACGATACAGTATCACTCTTTTTATAATAACAAGTAAATAGGCTGCAGACATGATCCATCTATTCAAGACAACAACGTTTCTCCAGAGAGATTTGTTTTCTTTGCGTCTCGTGCCTCCCGCTTTGTTTCACCGTCTGCAAAAAGAAAAAGTGATCGTTCAAATATGAAACAGATTATTTGGCAACTGTCGTGTATCTGATAGTAAATATATGCAGCACAAGGTCTGCAAGCTACATCCTCTCGTCAGCATATGGGAGCGTGGATTATACTGTTCCCAGAACCTGTTCTAATCATGTTGTCACATTATTTTGTTTTCTAGAACTGTTTGCTGGTATATCTATAATTATTCCTACATATGTTAAGCCGACCACCAAATGTAAGGCAGCTGGTAGCATAGAATATGTGGTGTACAGTGGGGATTGTATGCATATTGTGGAGCGAAAGCAAATGGGGTCTATACAGTAACGGACATCAAGGATCACAGGGATTATTTAGCAAAAGGCCCCTTATTCTGAGGCAAAACTAGAAAGTTGGTAATGGGTGTTCCCAGGTCCAAATGTAATCATTTCCAAAGTAGGCGTGCACGCAAAAAGAGGGGCATGGCCTCACGGCAAGGGACGGGAATGGTCGCTTGCAGCTAGGGTGACAAGCGGCAGCTGGAAACGGCGGGCGGTGCAACGTCCAGCAAGGCTGGCCGGCCGGGAAGGCGGGCTTTGCATGACACTAGGAGCATGCAAGTGCTCTTATACAAATAATGTGCCCAGTAGCAGCAGTGCCGTAACTAGACATTTAGGTGCCCCTCCCCTAAAACACGCACACAGGAAAAACAGGGAATGTGTGTGTTGAAGGCATGTGTCAAAAATTTAGGTTGTGGCTTCGTAGGGAAGGGGGGTGGCCACATAATAGCATACCTCCCAACAGTCCCGCAAACGGTTTTGCGGGACTGTCCCTGGTTTTTGGGATGGTCCCGTGGCCTGCCCAGGGCCACAAGTGTCCTGCGGCGGGGAGGGGGGGGGGGGTTGGCATCTGGGAGTCCCCCCAGCCTGTATGCACACAGCATCTAGTCAGTGATGGAAAGGATGGGAAAAGGGCGGCCTCATTTGCCCCCACCACGCCCTCATTTACATAGGCCACACCCCCTTTCGGGTACGCGTGTGGCTCCACCGCAGGAGTGTGTCCCTCTTTTGCTACGGCAGAAGTTGGGAGGTATGTAATAGGACCAATTCACATTACACCACACAAAAAATTAGACGGCCCCGCGACTATCAGGACAGTTGGGTGGCTTGGGTTTCCTTTTACATTTTAGTGGTGTTATGTTACAAATGTCAGCTGGGTGACATCCCTACTGTCACCTCATAAAGGTTCCCCTTCAGTAGACCCTGTACTGCTGCCTTTTATTTCACTCTGTATATTTATATTTTAGAATAATGGGTTTCCCATGGTGCCTCAGGCTCTGTCATACTCATCCACTCTCGGCTGAACAATTTATCCCACACCTCCCTTCCCAGAGGCTCCCCGCAAGCTCCCAGCTCTTGACATCACCCTCTGATCCAAATATACATATCCTTGAAAACGGAGTAAAATCCGAAACGTCTGAAAAGTTGCACATTCTTATCTTGACATAACAGCTCTGCACCTAGACCTACTGAGTGCAGTCTCCTGGGCTCTGTATGACGGCTGCTGCTGGACAGATTCATCATTGACCTGTCTTGCATCTATGCTAGACTTTCCAAATCCCTAAAAGCACAATTCAATCTTCTATGTAACACACATACACAGAAGAGGTGCCCAGTCTCACGTGTGCCCAGATGGGGGCTGCCGCAGCATGCACAGTCAGTGCTGCAATGAATACAGCGCAGAGGGTCTCCTGACTCCCAAATCCCTAATCAAGGTTAAGAACTGCCCTTTGCGAGCGGGTCCCCAGTGTCTCTCTCACTGGTACGGGCAGCACAGCGGGAGGCTGCCCGGACACAGGTGAGGGGGGAGGGGGCGGCGCAGGGTGGAGAGGGTCCGTGCGGGGTGGTGTAGGATGCGTTGAGAAGCTCATAGGCTTCTATATGGTAACACCAGCTTTTGCTGGCAATACCCCCCCCCCCCCGCAGCCGAAACTCGTCATGCAAATTTTTCTGCATCCCTGATAACTCTTTTTTACCGCATTTTTCCTTTTGTGCATCCCGCCTACTACTGTATGTAGAATCTGATTGGTTGCTTATATCAACATTTCATCTTCAATAAAACTCCCATCTTAGTACATTTAGCCCATTGTACATTTTCACCCATAAGGATCATGTTAGAATGAGTAGATGTCAGAACAGTCTGGAATACATATGATGTATGGAGGAGTCTCTGACACGTGTACATGGTTCCCCCTCGGATGTCCTCAGGGGTTTCACCTGTCAGTAGAAGAGATAAGCAAATGTTCTATTTGTGACTAAAATAAGTCACTGGCCACAGGCTCCCTCTGCGATCTCCTACCTCTTCTGTCCTCGCATGGCACAAGCTTGAGCCATCCAGATGATGTTGATAAATAGATTCACAGTAGGTCCACCACTAATTGTCAAAAGTGGGTAGGTCGACACCTTTAAATGGTCGACATTGACAGAAGGTCGAAACAAGCAAAATATCGCCATACTCAAGGTCGACGTGAACAGAAAGTCAACACAAGTAAAGGTTGATATAGTCATGGTCGACACTGAAACGGTCGACACAAGTTTTAAATGTTTTTGGGTTTAGACCAAATGGACATAGCATGAGAATATAATAGTGTGCCCAGCGCACCGTGCCCGAAGCATGGCGAGTGCAGCGATACTTTTATACAGTGTCCATGTCGACATAGACACCAAAAACCATGAAAACTTTGTGTCAACCTTTTAGGTGTCGACCATGCCTGTGTCACCTGTCAATGTCGACCTTGAGTATGTCAACAATTAAAAGGAGTTGACCCTACCCACTGTCGACCGTTAGTGGTACATATTTATAGCACTCGATCCAAATTTTATGTAATCATATATTTTGAGCAGTTTGCACAGGTAGCGCGCAACATCTCACTTTTTAAGGGGACTTACATGCTCATTGCCAGGGTGGTCCTAGCAGCGCACCGTTCTCCTCTGACCGCCGCATCCAGCCTCCAACCCACAGACGGCCTGACCTCTAGTGTCTGTCTCCTCCAGGGCATGGTATTTTTATTGGTATATGATAGATGGAATGTAAATTATTTATGAGTTCATTTTGGGCTGCCTCCACCTTCGCATGACCTCATTATTGTGTGCCTGCTAACCGTTACCCTCCCAGTTCAATTTGGATTCACCAAATTTGGGTGGGTCAGCATTTCTGGAGAACCAACATTATCCATTCTTTAACCCATTCAATTCAGTTTAGACCCTCACAATATTCTGGGTCCCCGTTAACATTTCCAAACTGTCAACTTTGGCCTGGTTTGTCCTGTCGCATCCTTCCAAGACTAAGCGGGCTGGCAAAATGTGAGGTGTGATGTCCCTGTGGATCCCTGACAAGAGGATCTTTCCTGACAGCCACTAGCACCAGATGTTACACACAGTGGAGCTTATTCTGATCGTAGAAGCCAAACGTGCGTACGTTCGCTATTAACGTACGCTATCCGTACGCGGCCGTTGGGGTTAAGTCCACCCACAACTCAGCCGCATTCGTACGGCCAGAAACAACGGCAAAGGGGAGTGGCGTACAATTGAGCGTACGCCAACGTACACGGACGGGCCAGCCCTTACACTCCGACAACTGGCGTACAATTGAGCGTACACCACCGTTTACGGACGTCTCTCGGCCGTCTTCCCACCGACTTCTTGCGGCTATCTGAGCGTACGCCAGCTTGCACGGACGGGTCCCTATTGTTTTCAATAGAAAAGTCAGCTTATGTCACCGCTCGTGAGAGTGAGCGTACGTCCGTGTACGCTGACATACCCTTCACATATATGGACCTGCAAATCTTGCCTTTCAACTATAATTATGAAAATTAATTAATTGATTGAATTAATTAATGTGCAAAATAGTGGCCATGGGCTTAAAACATTGCTGAAACATCCTTTGTAGGTGTTAGATGTGGTTTATGTTATTGTATCATAAATACAAAACCTATGTTTGTATTAGAGTGAACACGTTGACACATGTCGACTTGTGTAGATTGAGTGTGCTACTGTGTAAAGTCTATGAAAGCACGTAGTGAATGTGTCTAACTGTTTAACAAATACCTACCTTAGCATATATAAGCAGGTCTTACAAAGAATCTTACCTTAAATTAAACAAACCTTTAAATGTAGAGAAGTATAGAAAGATAAGCTTCCAATGTGTTTGAGTGCTGTGTGTGGCTTGCAGGTAGTGAAATCATGGTTTGGACTTAATAGACTGCAGCATTGCTTATTACATTCAGGTGTATGTGTTTGGTAGTAATCAGCGTAAATTAGCAAACCCAGGCGCACGCTGGCATGCGGTATCTGTAGGGGTGGTTTGAGATGGCGGTTGGCGGCCGCCTGTTTTGTGTCCGAAATGAACGGTGCTTTAGGCGATCGTGCGGTAGTAGCACCGCTCATTTTTGGTGCACACCCCCGTGTACGCCCATATTTACGCCCATTTTCCCTCATTATTTCGGCCGCTCCCCTCATCACGCCCCTATGCCGCCCCCAATGCCCGTACACTCGCGTACAGGTTTTTTCGCACGTAGAGACCCGTCCGTAAGCGTTGTGGAGTGTTCGCGCCTGCGCATTAGCGAATGTACGCATGCGCAGATCATTAAAAACCCCGGGACGTACGCGTACGGCCCGGCCGCACCAACCAGAATAAGGCCCAATATGGGGCCATTTAAGCATGCGGTTTAAAAGCAAGGTGTGTTGGCAGAACAGGCTTCAGCATGACCCAAAGGAAGACCCCTGCAGCTCATCACCAGTACCTATTTTGGGGCTGGCTGGGTGACCTCACCTAATACATCCCTGGGTGAGGCACAAAGCCCTCTGATCTGTCATCTCCTCCACAGCTATCAGTGTCAGATCATCTGGTAGCAAATCCACCTCTTCACTCCTGGATCCAGCGGGACAGTTGGGAGGTAGGATATACAGTACCTATACGCTGTAGTTCTCTAGCTGACAGTAAACTTCTCTATGGTGCCTTAGGGCTCTATTTATTAGGCAGAAGAAGTATTAACTAGGAAAATCCACAGCCCAGCTATCACCGATGGCAACCGCTTGCTGCAAAGGTTTCTATGGTTTCCCCAGGTTAGATGTGGTTCCGAAACATAGATCTATAGGGGGAAATTTACTAAGATGTGTATTCAACTTCATATGTGATGTAGCTATAGGCAACCAATCAGAATCTATTGCTTATTTATTTAGCACCCTCTAGAAGGTAGTAGACAGGATCTGATTGGTTGCCCATAGCAACATCAGACGTGAAGTCTAATTCACATCTTAGTAAATTTCCCTTATAGGGCCTAGATAGACAGTCAATAAGTCTACCCCAAAAGACCAACATGCCAGAGTCAAAAGGTTAACAGGGTCACGGTGAAAAGGTCAATATGAAAAAAGTAGACTCATGACCAGATCGACATGTGTTTTTTTTCTGATTTTTTTTTTAAACCAGCTTGTATGTTTAACACAAATTGGTGATCCATGTTGACAGTTGTCGACATTGACACCAATTTCTTTAAAAAAAAAACTTATGTCAACCTTTTTCATGTGTCTACCGTATTATGTCGACTTTTTGACCCTGTCTAACTTTTGACCCTGTTGAAATTACCCATGTCGGCATATTGTATGTCAACCTTCTTTGGGTTGACGTATTGACTATCTAGACACTGTCTATTTCATAATCCACACCCAGTTTGCTATGGTCATCTCAGAATAGTAGTACCGGGATTTGTTCATTAACAATTTATTTCTTTAAATAAAGTTTTTTTTTTTTTTTTTTAAACAGGAACTATAACAAATCGATATTTGGATCTACATGTTTTTTGCCATTCCAAAGGGCCTGATTCAGAGTTGGTGCACAAGCCCAAATAGCCCCGGAACATGCGTATGGATGGTAAACGCAATGGGGCAGAGGTTGATGGACAGGAAGCTGGCATTGAGGGTGGAAACTTGCTATTTTCTGGAAACGCAGTTGCGCCCAAGCGTTTCCAGGGTGGGTCTGTGACGTTGGCGCCATCCTCGATCAGCAGTCTGTCGCAGAGTTACGGATAGGTCCGACTAACTTATATTTGCACATACTGGAAAATCATTTAATTTTTGGGGAATTGTGTATGAATTTGCAGGTGGATAGTGATCTGTAATTTTTTCGCAATTCATGTGCAGATTTACACGGTGGCGTTTTCCTTTTCTGTCTGGGTGGTGGCTGTCTACTCGCAGCGATCTGCCACCTTGCAGATCAGAGATCGGATCTGAGTCAGGCCCCTAAATCGGTGCAACCAGCAATTGAGCGGATCAAGAACATAGCTGTACCGAGTACAAACTAGGATTTCTGTAACCCGAGGCGAGACCGTAATATGTTCCCCCAATGGGGTTATTGTCTATGATGTAACACGCATGATATAGGCGCTATGTAGTGCGCCCGTTTTCGCGCCATACTTGCCTACTTTAAGTATCTCCTCTCCAGGAGAAGCATGGAGAGGAGACACTGCAGCTTCTTGTGAGGGCTTGCCGCCATTAAGTCCCGCCCCCTTTCCTGTAAATGCTGTGATTCGCGGCTCTTCGGATAGGGGATGGTACTAATTGACGAGAGTTGTGTCCATTTAGCTCCGCCCCCTCCCCAAAGAGCTGCGGATGCCGGTATTTGATCGGCAGAGGGAGGGGTTCCTGGGCCCCGCTAAATGCGAGAGGCTTGCCACCCTCCTGGGGGGAGGGAGGGGGCCCCCGATTTAAGGGACCCTTCCTGCCATTCCGGGAGGGTAGATAAGTATGTTTCACACATCATCCCAAACAGACAAAATAGACTATTTCATCACTTTCATTTGTATCATAATGTTGTTTGTTGTATTAGATTTTCAAAGCATATTTACATTTTAAAATGCCATCTACATTGTGTTTGTTTCTTTATATATCCGTAAAGTTTTAAACATTTCAGTCCAAGTCTGTTCCTAAAACTGAAAAAACCTATATATATATTTTTGTTTTAGAATGAAGGGCACATGTGCGTGTGCTGGAATTAATAAGGGCATTGCCAGCCCTCGTCTAGCCCACATGGCCAAGCATTCATACAGAAACCCTCTCACTAGCTTCCCCTGCTGCAAATCCCATGGGGACACATTCCAACCCCCTCTAATTAAAGTCAGGTCATGTAAGGGAAAAATAACAGACCCTTGGTTTATACGTAAAGGATCAAATAAAAATATTAGAAAGCTTCTCTTCAGAATCTGACTATGGCCAAAAGAAAACTCATATCCGTTGGGCTGAAATATTTAATTTAATAATGTTTCAAAAAAGTTTGCGTGGTGCTGTGTCATGTTGACTTGTGTAATTATCAAAATGTCTGAGCAGCGACTTTTCCAGAGGGAAAATGTTCCTTATATTTAACGGAGGTTTATATCATGGGATAAGTATAGGGTAGGACAAAGTTTAAAGTCAATTGGAAAAAGCCAGAATGTTAAAAGCTTGACTAGCAGTGTATTTACTCAGCAAAGACTAAATAAACACTATCAAGAGGACTGAAAGCATGTTTGCCAACTTCCAGGATAGTTCAGCTGGGGGAGGTGAGGGGGTGGAGGTTGTTGTGGGAGAGGGGAGGGGTGTATCACAGGGGGCAAGGCTGGAGGTAAGGGGGCATGTAGCCCCTCCCCCTGGTATATATAATACAGGGATGACCAGCATTATACAGCCAGTGGTGTGGCTAGGATGAAGCTATTCAGTGATTATCTTTGCGCATGTGCTGGACTAAGGGTGTAACTACCATTGGTGCAAGGGGTGCAGCTGCTATTGGGACCTACCTTTACCATCAAGTTATATGTGCTATATATATTTATTACCATCAGTTGCTAAATAGGGGGCCCTTACAAACTTTTGCTATGGGGCCTATGAATGTCTAGTTACGCCCCTGCGCCGGACCCTGAATATGCGTCTGTGGATTGCAGCCGAAGCAGCCCATAGAGCAGGTATGTCGAATCTGTGGCCCTCCAGCTGTTGTGAAACTACACATCCCAGCGAGGGTGGTTGGTGTGGAAGGAGGGGGGGGGGGTTGGGGGCGGAGTTGCCGGGTTGGGAGGTGGCTCATACACCGCTGGGTTAATGTATCAAGAAGCTAAAAGAGTGGAGAAGTGGACCAGTAGAGAAATTTCCCATAGCAACCAATCAACTAGGTGGAAGCATTTATCAAGCACACTCATAGGTGCATGCTAATTGGTTGCTATGGACAACTTCTACCCTCTTTTCAATGCTTGATACATCAACCCCACATAGTCATTAATTTGTCCGGTACTTGTGAGTTATCCGGGCGTCCGATTTTTTGATTGTATGCCTTAAGTTAAGGCATACAATCAGATGCGATGCGATATCGCATCGCATCGCATCGCATGCGACCATCGGATGCGATGACCCGATTTTTCCATAGGAATCAATGTTAAAATGATTCCTATGGAAAAAGGGGTCCTTTTCATACCCCTACTATCCAAGTGGGCATGGAGTTGGATATAAACCTGTGGCGAGCGTAGCGAGCCACCGAGGCCGAAGCGTGGCGAGCGAAGCGAGCCCCGCGAGGGGACGGTATTCCGTGTCCCCTCGCGGGGCTCGCTACGCTCGCCACGCTTCGGGCTCGGTGGCTCGCTACGCTCGCCACAGGTTTATATCCAACTCCATGCCCACTTGGATAGTAGGGGTATGAAAAGGACCCTTTTTCCCATTGAATTCCATGTTAAAATGGACTCAGTCCATTTTAACATTGATTCCTATGGAAAAATCGGGTCATCGCATCGCATCGCATCGCATCCGATGGTCGCATGCGATGCGATGCGATGTCCCGATCCGACCCGATTTCAAAATCGGACGCCCGGATAACTCACAAGTACCATTTGTCCTTACAAGCTATTCAAACTGAATTTACTTGTGGCCCCTCTGAGCAGAGTCCTTGTATTGTGCACTTAAAGATCTGAGAACGTTAAAGGGAACCGATAATGACTTTGGCTTCCAGCTGGTTAATCTTTCAATGCGCCGTATGAGAAAATAAGTTGGAACCCTCCTTCTGCTTACCCACCAGCCTCTCCGCAGGAAATGAAAAGCTTAGCATACACTAATGTGGGTTCTAAACAGGGGAGCCATGCTTTTATCTGGCAGCATCCTAGTGATGTCATCTTAACGAGGCAGGCCTTCTAGGGGATGTCCTCATTGTGTTCTGTGCAATATTGTGCGGGTTGTAAAAAGAGTCACTTAACACATGAAAGGTACCTCTTGTTCAAGGAAAGGAGTGTGGTACGTTTCAACCAGGGAAGGCACCAAGCTCCTGCCAAACGCTGATGTATGAGCCATTAAGGTCAAAAGTTCTGCTTTACAATCAGAGAGAATGGGGAGGGGGGGAGATAATGAAGGCCTGATTCAGGCTCATTTTTCTCACTTCTACCAATCATAGATGCTCTTTTCTTTTTCTTCCAGATCCAACATTTTTTTTTTACTTGGAAAATGTACGAATTTCATTCGGTGCGGACTATAAAGAGGCAATACCCAGAATCGCTGTCTGTATTACATAAAACAAGCCTGTTTGTGGTTGAATCACGTATTTAATCAAAACTTCTTACATGATATAACATTGAATTTTTTTTTTACGACCAACTTGGCAAGTTACAGATCTCTTCCACTGAAGTCAATAAGTGATATGTAATAAGTGCGCCTGCCGAGCCGCGTAATGGCTACAAGTCAGCGAATACACAAATGTGCGGTAATATACAGCGCTGGGCGATTAATGATCTGGGGAACCTCTACATGGATGGATTCATTATAATAAAGAATGGTTTCCTGCTAGCAGGCAAATGCGCTCAGTCAGATCACATGACGCAAGGTGGGGGGTGGATCTACTTTTCTCTGCTATGATATGGTCATCTGTAATATAAAGGAAAATGTGTGTGTATATATATATATATATATATAGAGAGAGAGTGAGAGAGAGAGAGAGAGAGGGAGAGAAATGGCACTTGGCGAATTCTGAAACCTACACGTTTCGTCTTAACGACTTCATCAGGGGTGTATTCAAACAAATAATACATTGGAGATTTGAATTTAAAAATATCAATGGGTCCCTCTAAACGGGTTCCTTAATGTGGTGGATGGAAACCGTCAATGGCAATGGGAAAGATAGTCATCCCTAGGTGGTTATGGCCGCAGGGTGTGCGCAGTCGGGTGGGCACCCTTGATTGAGGGGCCCTGCACCCATTATAAAGACACCAATGGCTATATCAATTCTCTCCCTTTGTTAGACAGGCACAACATTTGAATTTCACCAGTAGAATGGCTGAGATGCAAATCACATGCTAATTAGCTGGACAATGATATTTCCCGACCTATTCAGTGCTGCTGTTGACCACTGCATGGAAGGGTGTCAGATCCGACATTTTTAAAAGTCGGATCTGTTTTGACGGAAACATCCGCGAATTGTCGAATCACAGCCGTTTTCGGCGTGATGTTCTGACTGTGGGAATGCCGGATTGTATACCCCCAATATCACAGTGAAACATTACAAATGATCTGAAATGTAAGGCCGTTTAGCAGATCCAATAACATACAGTGTCTCCTATCAGCGCAATAATAAGACCAATCAGGGCTCATCCATTCCATTATCTTCAAAGCTCTTGGTTCCTGCGCTTGCACAGACTTCCAGCCGACCCTAGTGATTGTAGCCAGATTGGTTCCCTGTTTACATTGAGAGCTTTTCCTTAATGTAATGATGTAGGAGAGCGGCTGCTCATCCAAATAGTTGCTCAAGGCTTCCCATAAATCAACGTCTCTCCCAAATATGTGAGCCGTGTTTATTGTCCCTGTTGGCGGCGGTATTCAAAACATTTCTCCTGACATATGTATTAGTGCCGACACCAGATCACCCATCAGAACAACTATCTTTGTCATCTAGGCTAATTTAATGAAAACACGGTCAATTTGGGAAAATTAGCCAAAAAAGTGATTAGAAGCCCTTCTACAGGGGGGGGATTCACAACCGTTCAGAATTTGACAATCTGCGGGCATCTGAAAAGTAAGGATGGGTTTACTTTTTAGAGGGCATGGGGATTCGGGTGCCATGAGTGGGCAAAGGGATGCGTTTAGAGGTTTGCTTAACTGTGATTACAGGCTTGAATCAGGCCCTTAGCATCTAAAAATGAGGAGGCGATGTTGCTATAGGCAATAAATCAGTTCTGTCTATGATTTTCTAGAATGCAATAGAGAAATGGTAGACAGAATCTGGTTGCTAAGGGCAACATCAACTCTTAATTAAAAAAAAAAGCTTTGGTAAATGTACCCCTGAATTACATTTTTTTAAATACCTATTTAATTATTGGCATGATGTATCTTTCCAAGATTTCCTAATTATGATTCCAGCTAATATTTTACGCCGGGGTTTAATCACCGTTAATTAAAAGGATTTTTTTTCTTTTTAGCGTTTAAAAAAACAAAAACATGTTCCCGTGTTCTTGACATCCGTGTTTGCACATAACGCGATAAGCTTTTGAGGTTACGATGAAAAAGTCCTGAAAAGAATGAACACAAACGTAATTTAATAAGTGTAAAATCAATATGTGAAGAAAAATAAATCATTATTATCTGGAAAATGTTAAGAGCAACAGAACTAATGTTTAGGGGGGTATTCAATCCCGACGGGGGAGATGGCTGCGGGGCCCTATTCAATGCTGTCTTCCCTGACAGCTTTGAACAGGGGATCTCGGCAGAATGAGAAGTGACAAGCTCCCGGCTGCAGCTCGCCCCTTCCCGGCCGCAGCTCGTGGCCACGCCCCCTTCTTGTCCCGCTGCAGGCGGGACATTGAATCCCGCCTGCGATTTCTCGGTCGAGAACATTGAATACACCCCATAATCTATTTTACTGAATATGTGTTTTAGGATAAGGATTTTTAATGATAATCAAAATTATTGTGACTTACAGGATCAGTAGATTTACAATATGGGTCTAAAGGCCCCCATACACTATGCGACTTGGACCCAATTCCGGCAGATTGGGACGAGAAATCGAGTGAAATTGGCCCAAATAGCACGTGTCTGACGTCCACATGTTACATCAGCCCCACCTGCAGTGCAGCATGGTTTTGTCCATTAGACAAGGAGTTTGCTTTTGCAAACCAGCCTGAATCACCCCCTAAGTGGGGTGCAGAATATCTGCCAATTTCTCAAATCAAGCTTCAAAAAGTGATACAATGAATAGTGATAAACAGCCAGCCAATCAGCTCCTAGCTGCCATGCTACAGGCTGGGTTTGAAAAATGACAGGTAGAAGCTGATTGGCTGGTTGTTTATCACTCTCCATTTGACCACTTTTTGAAGCTTGATGCATCTGTGGCCCTGTAAGAAACAGACCAGAGCCAAGTATATAGATGCATAATACCACAATTGTGCGGAAGGGGCTTTTGCGCTGTGTTCTTTATTGCCTGTTGTACGTGGCCGGGAGATATGTAACATTTTTTTAAACCTTTTTGAAGTCCAGAGTTGGCTAATAGATGACCTCAGTCTCCGATTCTCTGATGCTTATTCATTTGATGTAGAATGATGGAGGTCACCGGAATATTTCAGCGCTGTGAAGTCCCTGACATTTGCTCCAATTGATGCGAGGAAGCCGGTTCCCACACTAACAGTAATCACTTATCTGATGCATGACATTATAATACAAACAGTACAGGGAACTGAGATCTTGCCTGATATTCTACCAATAACGTACGGTCATTTATCTTCTTAACATCTGTATGTAAGGTTGTGCTTCATTTAAAGGCCCCCATACATTAGGCGGTCTTGTCCTAAGGACAAGTCGTCACCGATTTCCCCTGAGCTCCCCCCGCCAGCTCCCCGGGAGAGCTCACTAAGATTTGGCACTTGATGTTCCATTTTATCCATGTGATAAACTGCAGTAAGTCCGGGGAGCAGCAGAATTGAAAAATCCTATTCAAAAGACCCCGCTCCCAGTATCAGATTCAACACATCTCTAGAGCTTAGCACCCACGATGTGGCACTGACAGCGACACAAAACATTTATCTTATGTACAGCCAGTCCGACTCCGATCCGATGCACACGGGACCACGCATCGGATCCACTCTAATGTCATGCACTTGTGACTTGAGACGATTTCACCGGATTTCTTGCCAGATCCGGCAAAATCTGGTGAAATCGGGCCTAAATCGCATAGTGTATGGGGGCCTTAAGTGTTTTTAAACAACAGACGTTTACTGTTTGAGTGACTTGGTAGATCAGGGCCTGATTCATGGATGCAGCGCAGAACTCGCTGTAGATTGCTAGTGCAGTTTGGGTCCCGCTTCCTCACATGCATTCCAGCTGCAGATGTCAGGAGAGTTACAGTCTGCAGCTGTTTGGGGTAGGGAGGGGGTGGCAATGGGCTCAGTTTCTCAAAAACGCCTAGTGCCATGGTCAGATCTGCCTTTCTGACACAGATTTCCTGGCCTTGGCTGAGGAACTGTGGCGGTCATTCCAAGGTTACTCAGCGGACCAATTAACTTTGCTGAGTGGTCAGATGCTGTATCCTTTGGGCACAGCATCGGATCACAGCAGCCAGGAGCCATGTATTTGCATAAGATCTGCATTAGCATATTCTAGCGCACAGTAGCAGTTACTGTTCCCCATGCGTGCGTCCATGCATCAGCCTAAAATGGATGCATGCCTCTAAACATTTGTGCGAAAGAAATCGGGTCCCCGCATTCTTCAAAGGCCAGGGACATCTTAACAGCATTAAGGGTCCACGGGCAAAGCGGTGCAGTGGGGCCCCTACCTACACGGTCACTCACAGTAATAAAAAAATACATTTTTAAAACAGTTACGTTTATGTTTATAGGAACCTGCAACAAAATCAGAGTTTAAACATTAGAAAAAACAGAGATAAAACGTTCCCCTTGTGCGTCCATCGTTGGCTTCTTTCTTCTGTTTTCTTCTCTGTTAACTTCTGTCTTGTCCGTAGCGGCGGTGGCTCTTCTCTCAACGCTCCGCACTGATAATGTCAGACGTTATGATGTCATGCTAGTGTGTGCCTGTTAGAATTATACCCCTTTCAAACCAGAAAATGCAGGGACTTACCAGGGAATTAGGTCCCGGGCTAATGCAGGGGCACTCCTGGGTTGGCCCCTTTCACACCAGCATAGCTAGCAGGGTTGAAATGCCTAGACAAAGTCCTGGGATTTTTGGCTCGGAACCCATATACACCAGCACTAGACCTGGATCGACCGGGAAGCTAGGCTGGTGTGAAAGGGGCCAACCCGGGAGTGCCGCTGCATGATCTCATGACCCAATTCCCTGGTAAGTCCCTGCATTTATTGGGTCTTTATTCAGATCTGATCGCAGTACAAATTTGTTTGGAAAATGGACAAAACCGTGTGCACTGCAGGTGGGGCAGATGTAACATGTGCAGAGAGAGTTAGATTTGAGTTATTTTGTTTCTGTGCAGGGTAAATACTGGCTGCATTATTTTTAAACTGCAATTTAGATTTCAGTTTCAACAGAGACCCCACCCTAATCTAACTCTCTCTGCACATGTCCCATCTGTGTCACCTGCAGTGCAGCATGGTTTTGCCCATTTTCCAAACAAATTTGTACTGCAATCAGATCTGAATAAGGGCCTTGGGGTGTAAGGTGTGTAAGGTGCACACTGATAATAATGACGGTAGTAAATCAGGGGTGTACAGTCTGCCACTCACCCAGAGTAGGCACATTCCGAGATGCGCACAGATGGGTGAACGCACACTATTTCTCCATTCACGTTTCTTCTAGTCGGCATACAGACGGGAGGTGGATCGGCTAACTAAATGGTGTAGCGGAAACAACCTTGACCTCAACCCCCTCAAAACGGTGGAGATGGTGGTGGACTTCAGAAGGAAACCAAATGCCATGCACCCACTCATAATATCTGACAGAGTAGTGTCGAGGGTCGACTCCTTCAAATTCCTAGGAACAAAGATTTCCTGCGACCTCAAATGGGGTCCCAACATCATTACAACTGTCAAGAAGGCTCAGCAGCGGTTGTTCTTCCTGAGGCAACTCAAGAAATTCACCATCCCGCAGGAGCTGCTGCTCATCTTCTACACTGCCATAGTAGAGTCTGTCCTTTGCTCCTCGATCACAATCTGGTTCGGAGGAGCAAACGAGAATGACAGACGAAAGTTGCAAAGAGTGGTGAGGATGGCAGAAAAGATCATTGGGGCGGAGCTCCCCACTGTCCAAGAACTATACCTAGCCAGGGTCAATAAGCGTGCAGGAAAGATCTTGGCGGACAAGCTACACCCTGGCCACAACCTGTTTGAACCCCTTCCGTCAGGCAGACGTTTTAGGTCCATCCCAGCAAAGACGACAAGAACTACAAAAGGCTTCTTCCCAATAGCTGTCCACCAACTAAACCGTATTGAACGTACCAAATACTAAATACTAACTCGAACTGTTCTAGATACATGTGAAATGTATGTGATGTATGTTTATGTCTCTCTTCCCACCCCCTTTGTGTTCCCTGATTGATGCTGCACTGTTACCACAAAAAATTCCAAGCATACGCAAGTATACCTGGCCAATAAAGATGATTCTGATTCTGATTCTAAATACTGTACAACTGCCCAAGGTGCGTACACACGGTGACATTTTGGCTATGTACAATTTTGACTATGCGATTTCCCTTGAAATCCCCGGAGCCCAGAACCATACAATCTCGACTAGATTTACATGAGTTTTGGACTATGGCCCATTTTGACTGTACTAGAACACTAGACGGTATACAATATTGTCAAAACTGGCTTGCCCCCACAGTCTATTTTTTCTTACGACGCCGATTCCACAGGGCTACGCATCAACATCGCAAACTGTCTACACAATGGCCCTTATTCTGATTGAGTCGGATGTCTCCGAATGCGGACGGACAGTCGATGGTTGGTGTCTGCGCATGTGCAGAGGTGTATCTGCGCATGTGTGAACGATTCACACGTCTGGACACGGAGTGAGATCCATGCAGAAAATGATTGTACGGAAACATCTGAGCAGGGGGTGGAGAGGGGCGTGAAGGGCTGATTTTGCTCATTACCATATGCATACGCCCCACGTTTCATAGGCGTTCAGATGAAATAGCTGGGCGTACGTATGGTAATCCAGCCGTGACGCACGTGTGGGGGGCAGAAATATGACATAGCCAGATGCCAGCTGCCCGCCCATATCCCTGCTTTTGCAAGGAGAAATGCCCGAGTGGTCTGGAGCACTCAGTGCTGTCTGACCACTTGGTCCAGCATTCGATGGTCGGTGACCATTGAATGATGGGGGAGGTTCCTAGAGATGGAGGCGGTGTTCACATGAAAAATCCATTCTCGGTCCGTTCGGTCGGCGTTTTACTGAATTCGGACGGTGTGAGTGATCTGTATGGAAGGCGGGGCTAAGAACACTCGGTTCCTGTCCGATTCAACTAGAATAAGGGCCAATGTGCGATTTGTGAGAACTTTTCTTCACATTTTTGACTATATAGCCAAAATCGGAAGCTCAAATCGCACCGTGTGCATATGCCTTGCCCAAGACTCTTTATGCTAATCCCAGCTAATCTTGCCTAATCCCATTAAACAGGAAATTCTACTTGTAAATGTGCTAATTTATGATTAAATAACATTATTTCTGTATTTTGCTTGAGATATAAGATTCTTGCAGGACTTGTTCATTTAAAGATTCATCTGATTTGGCAGCAGCGACTTTATAAATATTCTAGTGACAGGAGTGACAAGATACAACGGGGAAAATATACTACAGTGTCTAATATTGAAAAGCGGCGATGTTGCCATTAGCAACCAAAAAGATTCTGTCTATAATTTCTCTATTGCATCCTAGAAAATGATTGACAGAATCTATTTCTTTTTTTTTAATATTTAGAAGCTTAATACCACTTTTCCACTGACCCGGGATTTTTGTCAGTGGAAATGACCAGGTAAAAAATTTCGGGACTAGTTACCCAGGATATTTACCAGGGAATCAAGCAGGATTTTTAGCGGTTTAAACACTGGTAACGAGCTGCAGAAACGTCTCTTACCCGGGTTAGTCGTCCCGAGCAGGGGAGTCCACCATTGCGCGGGTGCCTCCTGTTGCTCACCCATCCGCCACTCGGTTGACACTAGGAATTTTGGGGTGACAGGACTGATTTCCAGGCCGAGCCCCCTCCTTTTTTTGGTGCTTGTGCAGTAGTCTGCACTTCCCGGGACAGAAGCAGCCATACCGTGCACTGTGGTGTTGCCCGCAGAGGATGAGCTGTCAGTGCGCTCGCATATCTCCCCAACCCCTCCCCCCCTCTCACCTCTCCCTTCACTTACTGCCCAAATCAGCAGGTCCTGAAGCACATGCTTCTTCAATGCCGGACGCAAGTGGCCAATTAAAATGCAGCATCGGCTGGTGAGCCAATAAGAGCTTGTGTACCGGCAGCCGCTCTGATTGGCTAACGGTGCACGAGCTCTGACCCACAGCACCCCCCTGCTGGCGGTCCTGCTGACAGCCCTCACCCTGCTGGTGCCCGCCTGATGACCCCCCCCCTCCACCGGTGGCCTCTCGCCCGTCACTGACCTCCAAATGGTGCCCACTCTCTGTTAACCTCCTGCCGGTGCCCCCCTGATGCCCTGATTTCCCGGGTTTCCCTATTCAGTGGAAAAGGGATCAACCTGGAGGAGACAGGGCAGCGGAATCTGGGACCATGAAGGGGGAGCCACCAAAATCCCAGGTGTGTGACCCAGGATTTTGTTGGAAAAACAGTATTAGAATATGTGTGTATCTGTGTGTGAGTGTGTGTGTGTGTGTGTGTGTGTGTGTGTGTGTGTGTGTGTGTGTGTGTGTGTGTGATAAATCAATACAATATTCTCTTCCAATTGTGCTGATATCTCCAGTATTGAACAGTAATGTGCTTATCACACCACCATACATAATGAAAGGTGACTTACTGTAAAGCAGGGCTAATTAATTACCAGCACTCCGGCCTAAAGCAGATGATTTGTAAGTCATTGAAACATGATTAATAAGCCTTGTGTAAGTAACAAAATCACTATTCATATATATAAGGCAAAAAACAAAGGCCACATTTTATTACCTTGATGCTTCAGGCCCTTAAGAAATAATTAACTGCTGGGTAATGCATTTTTTACGACAGGCTGCCAATGTGTTTTACGACCCCGTACACAACTTTCTAAGATAATAAAGGTTTGGTTGTTGTGTAGTGATGTGAATCCCCCCTGCACACTCCATGGACCTGGTTGCTCCAAGCTGTTTCCTCACAAATAAGGTGACATTCTTCCACAGGGCCATTGTGTGAGACCAGAACAACATCTCTTCTGTCCAGTTCTCTTCCACAATTATATACGTCGGGGACTGAACTGACCAAAATGACTCAACTTTTTTCTGACAAAGAACAAAATGGAGCTGATTTTAGCTTGTTTATTAAAGGATACGCTTTGCCTAAATACATTTTTTTTAAAACCTTTTTTTTTTGCCAAAATAAATAAATTCTTAAAAGCAAACAAATATTTCACTAGGTCTTAAGCCCTTCCACCAAGTCTAGGGCCTTATCTTAAAAACAGTTTATTGTACAGCGCAGCAGTTTCCGTTCCGTAAAATAATGCGGGCGGTTCTGGAATCTGATAAGCTTGCACAAAGAGGTGCGTTTTCAGGGAACACTTGAAGGTTTCAACACCGGACGAGAGCCTTACTGTGCGTGGGAGATCATTCCACAGAGTGGGTGCAGCCAGAAGAAAGTCCTGCAGTCCTGAATAGGAGCGAGTAATGAGTGTGGATGAGAGACGCAGATCTTTGAATGATGGGGGTGGTTCCCCCTAGCTTGCGAATGGATGTCTGGCTCGCCCACCCTCCCGGAATTTACGGGAGGCACCCAAAAAAAGGGGCCCCCTCCCGCCCCCCCGGGAAGGTTGGCAATCCTTCCGCATTTGTCAAGCAGCCCCCGAACCCCCCTGCCGTGCCGCACTGATTACCGGTTTTCGCTGGTCCGCGGCAAGGGGCGGGACTAAAATTACGCAAATCGCGTAATTTTGCGTCATTTTAGCCCCGCCCTGCGAGTCGTGGCATTTGTATGGATTGGGGGCGGGGCTTTGAGTCATCAACCCCGCCCCCTGACCTGGAGATCCGGCTGTCCTCTCCGGGCTTCTCCCGGAGAGGCAATTTTAAAAGTCGGCAAGTATGATGTTTATGTTAAACATCCATTTGCAGCCAGTACGGGCGAACCCGCGCTGCAAGGGGGAGGATGGGCGACCCGCCAGGAGGGGTTCGGTGGACTCGCTGCGAATTTACAGCCTTGCGAATCAACCAGAATATCCCATTATCGCTATGGCCCCTACACGTGCAGCGTGAGTCACTTCAGGACAATGAATCAGGAGCAATCAATATATAGATACAGTACAGTATATGCTGATGGACCAATTCGCAAAATAGCTGCCTCCACTTGTGTGTAGGTGAAAGGTCATCTGGAATCGGTGCTGATCTTATTACATACGGACTTGTAATGAATCTCTGTTAGCAAAATAAATTACATTATTTCCACAATAACAAAAACTATCTTTGTTTCCTCCCGCGTGGTTCGGAGGGGTGACGGGGGTACTTGTTGTGACGGGTATTTTGTCTCCTCACGCTTTTAGCCGTAATGATGTGACAATCGGTGACTTACAATGAGGATTGAGAGAGTGACGGACAGGGTGAGATCACCGCAGGATACAAATCTGGATACAATTATATCTAGAGGTCAAAGTTGTGTTGTATCCCAGAGTGATGGAAATAAGGAACTAAGGGCTTCATTCCGACCTGCTTGCTAGGCTGCTTATAATCGCTGCAGAGGAAAAAGGTAAATGCCGAAATGCACGCCCCCCCCCCCTGCCAGAATCCCCGCGCTACCATGAGTACGCTTACACATACGCTCCCAAGCTGCCGCATGGAGGAAAAAATCATTTCATGGTCGCTCCACATTGAATGATTTTTCCTCCCTTTGCTGATAAAAGTCAGTGTATATATTTATCCTGCACAGACATGGCGGAAATGGGGGCGGGCGCATAAGTCATGTGACATCAGCCGCCCGCCCCCGAGCAGCCAGGGTCACGGCTGCGTTTTAACGAGCCCACACAGCATTTCTATGGGTTTGCCCACCATTTGTGTGGGCACGATGATGAAATGCTGGGCGGGCCTGTCTGAATGCCCCCTGCCTGTCACTCAGGCAGAGAGCTCGCTGCGGGGGTGTGCGCATGCGTGAATATGCGCATGTGCAGACGCTCACCATCGGCCGGAGGATCAGATTTGGAGCACAGTGTGCAGGTCTGAAGGCCTGAACCATGGCGAGTGCAGCGGCCAATGCAAGGGGACACGGTATGATAATTGGGGGCCCATGTGCTACAAGATAAAAATTGACACCCCAAAAACATTAAAAAAAAACCTTATGTTGACCATTTCACATGTTGACATTGGCCTTGTGTCAGCCTTTTCTCCATGTAGACTTTGTACTTGTCCACGTAGACACTTTCAATCCAAAGAACCAAACTCGGTAGGAATACATGGATAAGATTCAGCTGCTCCTGGCTCCACCGCACCACCTTCCTGTCGGTGTCCCTCAGGGTTCCGTCCTCGGCCCCCTTCTGTTCTCCCTGTACACCTCGGTGCACTCATGGGGGGGGATTTACAAAGATGTGTATTCTACTTCACATGTGATGTTGCTTTGGGCAACCAATCAGATCCTGTCTACTATCTCCTAGAGGGTGCTAAATAAATAAGAAGTTGATTCTGATTGGTTGCCCATAGCAACATCACATGTGAAGTAGAATACATATCTTAGTAAATTTCCTCCAATGACTCCTTTGGGCACCAATATCACCTCTATGCTGATAACACCCAAATCTACCTCTCCTCTCCTGACCTGTCCCCCACTGTTCTCTCTCAGGTTTCCAACTGCCTCTCTGCCATCTCCTCCTGGATGTCTGAGCGCTCTCTGAAGCTCAACATGGACAAAACTGAACTCATTATCTTTCCCCCACCCAGAGCCACGCCCCCTACTAATATCTCTATCACTGATAACAACAACATCATCTCCCTCATTGCCCAACTCCGCTGCCTGGGTGTCACTCTTGACTCCTCCCTCTCCTTTGCACCCCACATCCAAGGGCAAAATGAGCTGTCCGGGCACTTCCTGAGGCTGGGGCCCAGGGCAGCTGTACCCACAGCACCCCCTTATAGGTGGCCCTGATGCTGTTAGGACAACCCTGTTGTAGGGAAAATAGATTATAAACTTCTCTGGGAATAAATATTACAATATTAAATAGTACAATAATAAAAATATATAGCCATAACACAGCACCTGTCTCAAAAGTAACAGCTCCAAATGCATTGCTATGAAAACAATGGCATTTTAAAAAGCAAATTAATTGGTAATAACATACATTTAATGATCACTCAGCAATGGCTGTATTTATGCCCATTTATCATAATGTCCTTGGAATTGAATAAAGCCCCTCTAAACATGAGGCAACCCTCTTTCCTGGGGGTCAGGCAGTTACAAAAGCCTGCTCCCATGATGCATTAAGACTGTCACTCGTCTTCTGTGGACTGGAAGAAGTGCCACATCCCAACAGAGAGATCCATCTTGGCAGGTTTATGGCTTAGGGACAGGAAGGAGGAAGCTGGGAGTGGAAATTCCCACAGATGTTGATCTCTGGAGCCTCTGAAGTTGCCTGATGGATGTAGTATCACTCTATCATTCTGTGGGGATACAACTATTAGCATATAGCAGGATACTTCAGTCTCCCTTGGATAATGATTTCCTGGATCCATTTATTTGGTGCATTTCACCTCTTTTACCATTACGTCGGTGGAAAACGCTTTCCAGAAGTGAAATATCCGGATCATTTAAAATCAATTTTTTATGCATTTGTTTTACCACTAAAAACTGTTGTGCTAATTCAATATTGATGATAATCACCATTATTATTTATTTTATACAGTGTAATACAGTGGGCATAGCTAAAAGAACAAAGGGCCTGATTCTGGTTGGATGCTCGCAGCTTACCGAGTCCCAGAGTGCCCGCCCCGCCGAAAAAAGTCCATAGGTGATAGGGGAAACCTCTGGGTGGGCCCATCCTCCTTCGCCTCCTCCTCCTCCTCCTCCAGCATTCAGGTTCTAAACGGTGTACGTGTATTGTACATTGTACATTTGTCACCTTATACTCAGTAGCGTATTTAGAATCGGTTAAATTTGCGCGGTGAGTTCCATGGGGACCTACAACCTACACACTGCACCCACTTTCATTACTTACCCCTCTGGAGTCCTGCAATGAAAACACTGCTGGAATCGGTGGAAAAATGGCCTCGTTCTACACATGACTTCTTCTACAACTATTGTCAGAGCTGATATATATTGTTGGGTTACTGGTGCAGTCCTCAGTTGCACACCCCATGGAATATACTGTGTGCGTATGTGTGTGCGCATATATATATATATAAAATCTCAAAATAAATAATAACGGTCTTTATCAATAACAATATACATCCATATATCATACCTGACTCAAACCTTCTCAGAGCTGTTTTAGGGGACCATTTATCACGGAATACATTTACAGTGCAATCTGGCCGGAATATTACCACCCAGGATCGCATTGTAAAATGCGATCCTAACGGCAGGATGAATCATCCCTGCCGTGCAGGAGCCTGTCCCTGCGATGTGCTGAGCTGGGGGGGGGGGGTTCAGCGCATCACGGTTACTGCTGACCCCCCGCTGACCGTACTGCCCCAGCATCAGGGCAGGGTGTAGCCCATAGGTCTTAGGGACGTAACTAGACATTTGTAGGCCCCATAGAGTTATTAAGGGCCCCCTATTTATGCAATTGATGGTAATAAATGTATATACCACATGTAACTTAAACTGTAAAGATGGGCCCCCTTCAGCTCTGGGCCCCTTAGCAGCTGCACCCCTTGCACCTATGGTAGTTATGCTCTTGCATAGGCTACAATGGGCTACCGCCATCTCAGAATGGCGATACCCCAGGGATGCGATGGGAACATCGGAAGCTTCTCATGCATCGGAAGCTTCAGGATGCGGCCAGCTGCGGTGCAGGAGGGAGCGCAGCAGGGATCGGAGATTCCTGCTGCATTCCCTCCTGATACATTCGGGGGATACTTATTATTTGGGGCAAGTGATAGGACTACAAATGGCTTTAAGGGGTAGTTTGCACAGGTGCTGTTACCCTGTATACAGTACTGAAAGTTGAAGAAAGTGTCAGCACTTGTCATAATAGTGATGACTGATGTTAATTGCAGGAACGCTAGTAATGACGGCCTTTACAAACACCGAATAAGTCATGGACACAGCTTGCTGCTGTAACTGAAGAACAGTCACAGTATATTCTTCTAGGTAACCATGGTGGAGTTCATGTAGAAGAAAGTCGGTGGAAGGGAATTTGGACAGAGATGAGTCTGTAATACCCCTTTTACACCGCTGAAAAATCCGGGTCAGTGGCGTGTCAGACCCGGACCTTCGGCGGTGTAAATGGGGTCAAGCCGTGTCCATTTACACGGGTCCTCTACCCAGGTCCTGACCTGGGTAGAACACGGTTAGGACCCGTGTAGAGGCCGGTGTAAATGTTCCCGCTGCGGGTCCAGGCACCCGCAGCGGGTCCGTGCACGGCATGCAGCGCTGGGGAAGCTGTCCCCAGCTGCTGCAGGAGGAGAGGGGTGTCTGCGGCTGCTAAGGGCCTGGGGTGAACTGTCAGGCTGCTGAGGGGGGGAGATGGAGGGGATGCTCCCCGCTGCTGTAACTCCCCCCTGCAGCCGCGGGGCCGGGAGTGGAGGCAGCGGGAATCAGCAGTGCAGGTGGGCAGGGGACATCATCACCTGTAGAATCATATCATCACCCCCCCAGCGCGGGGTCCAGCCTCCAGGCAGCGGGGTCCGGCAGTGCAGGCGGGGGATCCATTCAGCGTATACGAAGTTGCCGGCGGGGTCCCTCCAGCGTATGGGAAGTAACCAGCGAGCGTCCCTGCGGCGGCTGGGAACTGCCGCTACTAGTTCCCATACGCTGGAGGGACCCCGCCGGCAACTTCGTATACGCTGAATGGATCCCCCGCCTGTACTGCCGGACCCCGCTGCCTGGAGGCTGGACCCCGCGCTGGGGGGGTGATGATATGATTCTACAGGTGATGATGTCCCCTGCCCACCTGCACTGCTGATTCCCGCTGCCTCCACTCCCGGCCCCGCGGCTGCAGGGGGGAGTTACAGCAGCGGGGAGCATCCCCTCCGTCTCCCCCCTCAGCAGCCTGTGATTTGATGCTGCAGGGGGGTCATAAGGTGCAGGGGGTGATGCTGCTTTAGGGGGTGTGTGATTTGATGCTGCTTCAGGGGGGTGATGATGTGCAGGGGGGGGGGGGTGATTTGATGTTGCAGGGGGGTGATAATGTACAGGTGGGGGGGGGGTGCTGCTGCTGCTAGGGGGGGTGATGATGTGCAGGGGGGGATTGATGTGATGCTGCAGGGGGGGGGGGGTGATGATGTGCAGGGGGTGATGTGGTGCTGCTGCTGCAGGCCATTTGTAATGACAAGGCAGGGCTGACCCAGGTCCAGTGTAAATGGTGCAGACCCTGGTCCGACCCAGGTCGAAGTGCTGTGTAAATGCAGTATAAAGCAGGGTCAGACCCTGGAAACTCCAGCGTTCAAAGACCAGGGTCGGACCAGGGTTTTTGGTGTAAAAGGGGTATAAATGTAGAAGGGGGCAACTGATTCCCCCCAGACTCCCCTTCCAGTAGACTTGAAACTTTACAATAAAGACAAAACTGATGTCTCCTTATATTTAAGAATCTGTTACATTCAGCTTTTGTTGTGATACTGAGCAACAGACGCAATATCATTATCCAGCCCCAAAATAAGCCTGGGTGTGGTATAGCTCACAGACAATGGGCAAAATTTACTAAGAATACAAATACAACTAAGTCGTATTAGTATTTTGTATACGACTGAATCCGAGTGTTATCGATGGAGTATTTAATTTACACATTCATATTCCGGAGCATAATTTACAAAGGTGTCGCCTTTTTTGAGATTCGTATTTTTCGGTGTCGTATGGATTCGTATTTTTTTTCCGTATTTTTTGTGAAATGCATTGCAAATTAAGGTGTATTTTTTTTGGAGTATTTTTTTACAGCTTGTACTAGAAAACGCCAAGTACAGTATATATTCGTATTTTAAAATAGGACTTAATAGTAAATTTCAAAATGACATTGGAGTAATGTAAAATTCAAGGCGTATTCTTTCGATGGTATATTCATCCTTATTTCTGTAAAAATACAAATACAGCAGGTTGTTATGGTCGTAAAATACAAAATACCAACGTTATTTCACATTAGTAAATTACAAAAATAGGAATACGTGCCCAAATACGACTGAATGCGAATACGCCAATCCTACCGTATTTTGCTTTGTAAATTTCCCGACGGTTAATTGGTCGACATGAACAAGGTCGAGACCAGCAAAAGCTTAACATAGAAAAGGACGACACACAAAAGAGGGTCAACATGTGTTTTTCACTTTTTTGGTGTAAATGTTGACGCCTGTACACCTAGACCCCAGTTAGTGTTCCATGTTGACCTTTTCTTTATTTGTATTGACCTTTTATCTATAGTTGACATTGTGAATGCTGACTTTTGTTATCGACCTATTCACTGTCAAACTAGACATTGTTGGTCAGCTATCCGGATACCGATAAGCCTCATACTTCATAAACTTTGACCAGGATCATTATACATAATATTGAAGATTCGGCTGGTAGATGATCATTGGCTACCATGTGGGAGGGGCCAAGTCACGTAGCCCAATCCTTGTCCATGTAGCACACCAAATGCCAAAGACCATTACGTCATCTCTTTATTGTCAGAAATCATTTTGACATATATTTCCTTTAACAGAATTTCATTACCATTATTTGTAATAACCGTTACTGTAAAACCTTTGTGATAAATTATTTTATAAATCACAGTTTAGTAGGGAAATACCCACCGAATTTATTTTTGTTTTGTCATGATATTTTTATGCCTTTTAGACGTATTATTGAACAATTCAGGTTTTTATGCGTACCAAAAAATGCAGCGCTACATTACTTTTATTTTTATTATGATTAATTCAAAAATACATATGGAAAACGACAATTTGTTCTGAAAGTCCTATATTTTGACACTAATAAACAACTCTTAATAAATGAAACGTTCGTGTTTATTTCAGTGGATCCCGCTAGTAATTCTTTAGTGAGAGTTTCCCAATAACCCCCTGCTACTTCTAGTGCCACAGGGGCCATAATAATCGTATTTTAATGCTCAGGTCCTACTGCAATAAATCACGAGACAGCTGTAGCTGTTCTCTGCCAAGGGTGGAAAAATATGTCCCACTGTTATACAATAGGACCAGAGACTGGTAGAACCATCATCAGTGTAGGAAAACAAAGCGATCGGCTAACCTAAGCTATTGTTGACACGTCTTTAACAGATGCAAGAGATGAATGTGTTTTCTACCTTTGTTTGGACATCGACTGTCATCACCGCAATTAATTTGTTCCCGAACATGCGAAACTAACTTTCGCTTTTTTTTGTTATTTTTTTTTTCTTTTACAGTTGCAATATACATTAAATGAGGCATTAAGCACTCCTACAGCACTACATACTATGAGGAGCCATGTGAAGCAAGCACGGGAATACTAGGAGGTTTCCTTATATGCACATTGGAAGCAAGCACGGGAATACTAGAAGTGGGTTTCCATATATGTGGCTGGCGAAAAACATGTAACTATGTATAGATAGATTCAATCAACAGATATATAGATAGGATGGGATGCAGTCAAAATCCCGACGGTCAAAATCCCGACAGGGTCAAAATCCCGAATGGGTCATAATACCGACAAGGTCAAAATCCCGACATTTAAAATCCCAACAAGGTCAAAATACCGACATATAGAATGTACAGGTGAAACAGTCAACATGACTTTCCGTCGACAGGTCGCAAGGTCGACATGGGTTTTTTCACTGTTTTTTGACCCAACATGTGCCGACAGGCGGTATTTCATGCCCTACCATCCACTAGGGCATGGTGGGAGAATAAAATAGTGTGCCCGAAGCATTGGACACTTCCAACTGTGTCCATGTCGACTGTGTCGACATTCGGGTAAAAAAAACAGTGAAAAATCCCATGTCGACCTCGTGACCTGTCGACAGAAAGTCATGTTGACTTTTTCACCTGTACATTCTATATGTCTGTATTTTGACCTTGTTGGGATTTTAAACGTCGGGATTTTGTCCTTGTCGGGATTTTAAATGTCGGGATTTTGTCCTTGTCAGGATTTTGTCCTTGTCGGTATTATGACCTATTCAGGATTTTGACCCTGTTGGGATTTTGACCATCGGGATTTCATACCGAATCCGATAGGACAAATAGCCTAATAGATCTTTATAGATATTAGCAATGCCTGGCTACTGTAATTCTTGGGAAGCCTGCACAGGGCTGCGGAGGCACAAAGCCGGCCTGGGTGCTAGAGGCAAGGAAGAGTTGTAAAAACTTTGACCCAAAATATTATGTTTCAAAGGGAAGCAGGCCATCTGTAATTTTCCATCACAATTGCCCTATTCCTTCTATATCCCTACGAATTGCTGTATTATGCCATTATTGTTGTGAGGGGCAGGGCAGCCTTTAGAGACGAGCACTAATCGGGTTAAGCGCGTCCACCGCAGCAGTGCACCAAACCCAAACCTGTTTCTGTGACATGACGCTATCGCCATACACCTCCACAGGTTGGTTATGAATTTTAGCTGTGGATGTGCCCTTTAGATGTAGAAATCTGATCATACTTCGCACCTAAATGTATGGCAATGTTTCCGCCAGCCCCGCCATTTTACACCTAATGTTGGGACAATATACCTGATTGGGGGCGCGGTGTAATTACGTCAGAGCCACCTGTTCTCACCTGGAAGGACAAATCCAGATGAAAACGAGAACGTTACACATGTGAGGTCTGGTTACCTTAGATATTGAACCACTCTCGTACATATAGGGGTGATTCAGGATGGTTTGCAAAAGCAAACTCCTTTAATGAACAAAACCATGTGCACTGATGGTGGGGCTGATGTAACTTGTGCAGAGAGAGTTAGATTTGGGTGAATTATTTTGTTTTATGTGCAGAGTAAATACTGGCTGCTTTATTTTTACACTGCAATATAGATTTCCATTTGAACACACCCCCACCGAAATCTAATTCTTTCTGCACATGTTGCATCTGCCCCACCTGCATTGCACATGGTTTTGTCCATTAAAGATGGAGTTTGCTTTTGCAAACCAACTAGGATCACCCCCATAGAGAGACGTATACACAAAACTGTAAAATAAATTCTGAGAAACTAGAGGTGACATCTCAAAAACCACAGGACATCCAGTGTGGTCATTTGCAGATTGGGATCCTTTTGGAATATTGGGATATTTTATCAGAATATTACCCATCTCCGCATGATTTGAATGTTCTACATATTTCTTCTACACTCTACATGAAATCGCTCTTCAAAAAAAATTCAGGTTGGCTAAATAATTTTGCAGAAAAACATTTATCAATTCCAGAAACTGAAACATTTTAGAATTTGAAATAAGAACAAAGTCAGGCGTTTGGCACCAGTACAGAGGGGAATGAGGTTGGTTGGCTTTTCTGTGATCTGAATGGAGACCAGAAGGGCGTGTTGTGTATGTAATGAGACCAGCATTGCGCTTATTATCTCAAATTCATATTGTATGTAACGTTAATTCACAAACTGGCAGCGGTTCAGTTACTCTCTATTTTTGCAAATGGAAATGGAATATGAAAAATGAAAATCCCAGGCAGAGTAAATGACTTTATCCAAAAAATAACAGAGAACCAAGCACTTGAAATGATTTCCCAAAGCTAACATGGAACCAAAAACCAATCAAACGGGAGTGTGGATTTCGGCTGGGTGTCTGACCCTGACGTGACCTTTAATAATGTTAAGTAAAATCCTTAGCATGAGTCATGAAATGCAGTAGATTTCCACATGTTGTACTAATGAATCCGGTTGGAACAGCGCACTTGTAATTTTCCTTTAACTTGTACCTAACCCTGACAATGATAACTCATATACTCATATACGTTCTCCTCAAGTAACCTCCAAATACTCATCTTAAGTAATTGCTTTTTTAAAGAACAATCTTTATACATGAATTTGAATTTACTACTGTCCTTGATCGGGAGAGTGGTATTGTTTGCCCGTGCCTTGGCCAGTTGGCGGGGACCTGTTGGTAAACCCTGGCCAGCAACTGACGGGACACGCATCCATACTTTCCGATTTTCTGGCTGCTCCTTCAGCGTCTGGTCGGCAAAACAGAGGGTGTGACTCTGGAAAAAGATTCAGACACAAGTGCATCATCATGGCCCCGATCTCGCCATACAATGCCCACATTACTGGCATGGGAGCAGGGGTACAATGACACAATTCAGTGTGCACATTGTGTCATCGTTCCACCCACTTTTTCGACTGTAGCAGTGGGCTGCAGGGTTGAGCAGGGGACAACATGGAGGGTTCAGGGGGTGTATGCTGCCTGTGGGAGACTTGACCTCTTTTCTGGGTGGCTGGGAATGCAACCTGATATCTGAGAGCCTCCAGGTCATTCCGGAAGATTCGGGAAGTTTTCACCCATCCCCTTATGCAGTGAACCACCTGGCTTTGCAGTAGAGATGGCCGGTTCGCGAACGAAGTGGATCTTTTGGACGGACCCCATAAAAGAGTGAGTGAGCCGCCGATCCCAAAAAGGTGAACCGTCGTTCTTTTACTTTCAGTTTCGTTTTTCATTACAATACATTTGCCTGATTTGGTCAAAAGCTGCCGATTTTGAACGTTTTCCAAAAATCGCAAATTATCATTACCAAAAATTGCACTAAATCGCACAACAAAAAAGTACCCTATTACATTCACGACTTTATCACAAAATGTGCGATTTTTTCAGCGATTTGTGGCCACTCTATGTTGCATGGCTACGACAACTTGACAGCAAGGGTCCAGAGATAAGCCTGAGCCCAGGTGCTTTGAATCCACTTTCATTCAAATGATGCACAAATTTGGCCACAGTGAATATAGATCCAGCATTTGGGGCTTGGGACAAGACCAGATGAATGGGAATCGTTAAGTCAGCACAACATGTAAATCGTATCCAGTTCCTGTCTCTCTATGGTGTTCTGCAGCACTGGCACAGATCAGCTCTGTATGCAGAACGTGTCTGTAGGCTGTTTTCTATCACACGGACACATAAACTGAGGGGTGAACTGCTGTTTATTAGAAGGCACAAATCAATCACTTCAGCTCTTATGCGATAACACAAGATAATCGTTGGTTTCTTAGATCCCTTTCCACACACAGCTTTGCAAATACTATCACAGAGATGAATGCGTGTGTACCCCAGCCTGATGAGCTAGTAGTAATGCAGCGTGATGGGGAGGGGCCTACAGCATTGGTAATTCATTTTGCAAGGTCTCATTACAGAGAAACGGTGTCAGAAAAGGCTGCATGTTCTTGTGATGATTCATGGATCTGACCTTGTGTTGAACCTCTCCACCTGCTAATATCTTGTGCTTTGTAATCAATTAATGTTGTCATTATTACACATTGTGGTTGTGCACAACTGAAAAATAGGTATATGCAGGGGTGGATTGGCCCACCGGAAAGCCAGGCCAGATCCAGATTTCCATCTAGCCGGGCCGGTGCTATGAGCCCTGCAGTGCGGCGGCCATATTTGTTTTGGGCTATCCTGCCCTTCTTTATGACAGGCTGCGGTCGCTGGTTGCTGACGTCACCCGCTAGCCGACTTCAGCCTGGCAGTGCGGCGGGTGACTGGTAAGTAACATCCCCCCCCCGGGCAGTAGCACGCGCACGCCCACCGCCCCCTCCCCCGGGCAGTAGCGTGCGCACCCCCCCGGGCAGTAGCTTGCGCACCCCCCGCGGGCAGTAGTGTGCGCACCTAGGGTGACCAACTCATCCCTTTAATCCGGGACACATATTAATTACACAGGTTCTGTGGCAGTTTAAAACCAGGTTAAATGGATACTTGAGGTGTGGCAGTTTAAAACCAGGGGAAAGACAGCCACAGAACCTGTGTAATTAATATGTGTCCTGAATTAAAGGGATGAGTTGGTCACCCTATGCGCACCCCCTGGAAATAGTTACATGCTCTATCAGTAGGGTGATTGCTTCTAGTGGAACAGGTCTTGGGTTTTAATACAGAGTGTGACACTAGCTAAAATTATGTTTAGAACAAAGAGCGTGACGTGTATTTTTCTGCTAAGAGGGGTAGGCTTTCAATTAACTGATCAAACTTGCAGAGAGGTGAGGTGCCCCTTTGAGAGCAGGACCCTGGTAGCAGATGACTCCATTGCCTCCCGGAGCTCCAGCTCTGGGGGGGGGGGGGGGGGGGGGGGGGTAGAGGGAACAAGAGTCTAATACTGCTTCTATACCAAATAGCCGGGTCACACAAGGGGATTTTGTACCCAGCTCCAATCCCGGGTACTACCTGACTTGTGACCCTTTTTCACTGCTGCCCGTACCTGGCCTAATGCCAGGCAAGTGACATCAGTGGAGTATAGCCGTTTACATTTCTTCGTGAGCCGGTATGACCCCGCTTGCAACCCATATTGAAATGCCTCTCGAACCGGCATATATCAGCTGGGTGCATTTACACAGCACAATATCCCGGGTTACTGCGTGTCCATGTCCAATAACCCGTGATATTTAGAGGGGAGTTAAAGTAGTATAAATGACTCAACAGACAATCTACATGTCTACTAGTGACAGAATCAATGCAATGCTTCAATACTTTGTGCTTTTCATTCTCTCTTTCTTAAACCATATTTGATGGCACCACCGATATTGTTGACTATGTTGGCGGTGCTGCGGGAGTCGCGAGATAATGCATACAGACTAACGATATCAGTCAATGAAGTCACCCTCCCTCCACTCTGTACATGTAGTTATTGACTAGATAGTCCAGATTGAGCTGCATGTATATGCGTCAGGGGTGGTCTATGGGAGCGTGCATCGTTAACGACAATGAGGGTCCACACTTGACAATTTGTACTATACAGTATATCGTTAATGATATTGTCCATATGGTTATTGATATATCACCAAGTGTGTACCCAGCTTTAGTCTGAGATGCAATTGTGGGGAATGCTACTTTGAGAGAATATTGTGTCCCACAGGATTGTTTGTTTCCTGAGATACAGGTTGTGCAAATACACTTGTTTCCTGAGCACACACCTCACCTTATCTACCGCGGAGTTAAAGGACAATGAGCTGAAACATGTCTCAAAGACAAACTTTGCCCAATTTGTTTTTCCCATTGATGCATCATACCTAGGGAGTTATTTACGAAGAAAAGTTTACAAGGGCAAATGTGCAGCAACCAATCAAAAACCACTTTAAGAAAGCAAATGTAAATTAGACAATGGAAGCAAATATTTGGTTGCTTTACTGCAAATTTTGTTTTACGGCATTTTTTGAACATAATCTACATTTTGTGGTAAAATTATTATGGAAACGGTAATGAACTACTTATAGCATCCATGTATTACAGCGGGCCTGGTCTGGCAAGATCTTCAAGAACCAGAAATAATGGACTGATCACTACTAATCTGAGCAGGGCTATAATTAGGGGCGTGCACCTGGGACCAATGCTCAGGGCACATGGTGTAAGCCAGGCATGTCCAAACTATGGCCCTCCAGTTGTTTTGAAACTACACATCCCAGCAGGCCTTGCCATAGTTTTAGCATTTTCTAATAGCAAAACTTTGGCAAGGCATGATGGGACTTGTAGTTTCACAACAGCTGGAGGGCCATAGTTTGGACATGCCTGGTGTAAGCTGTATTTGGCTCTCACAATGTCTGGAACAGTACTCTGCCACCTAACATGATGTTATTATGCAACCAAGGTTAGAATAGCCCACAGTTTTATAGGGGAAATACCCGGTGCACCCTATTGCCTGAGAGCCCCGTCCCAGTAACCTAAGTGCTTGGTTTGTTTCTATGGAAACTATACCAAGATTAGCCATTTTGCCAATCAAGGTGGGTGGTCTTGACACACCCCTCTCCCCGCTTTTATATCATGGAGGCACTGTCCTTTCCAATGGTTGGCCTCCTCCCTCCACTGTGCACTTGCCCCACCCCATGTTGTAGCTGGCACCACCCCTACAGCTTGGGTCCCTACCACTGCAATCCCTGGTAGGCCCTTCATGCCCTAGACTGACAATGTATGCACTGGTCCTGGACAACTCATAGTGATGTCATGATGATGTCACATGTGTAAGGTTCCTTCCCAGGATAAACTAATGTTCTGCTCCGCACTGACTCTGAGCTTGGTTTTTTTCAAACACAGTTGCAGACAGAAGTCATTCGCTCTCTGCACTCGGTCATGGCAAAAGTTGGGGAAAATATTCTGGATCCCTCGGTTATATCATAAGTTTTGCAGTGGCCACATATACAAATCCAGGTTGGGTTGTTTTCTTTGTCAGGCCTGTTTTTAAGTACCAATAGTACCATAACACTGTTCAGGAAGGTTGAATAAATGAATTAATGTGTTGAGTACTTAGGTCCTGATTCAGTTCCGATCGCACACCTGTAAACCCGTAGCACAGCCAATTATCCAACGGCTACATAGGCGCACGGTGTGATGGCAGCCAGCGATGTCTAGCCATTGCTGGCTGATTGCAGGTGATTGACACCCTACTGGCATTTGGGGGTGGTAACCATGCATTTTCTGGGAGTGCCCCAGAAAACGTAGGTGTTCCCCGGCCATTGGGAGTGAGGGCCTCTGACATCATCAGCGGCCTCCTTCTTTCCATGGCCAATGCAGTGCCGAGTAAGTCCCCTTCCAAGGGGAAAACCATTTGACAGTGAGTTATTTTGAATGGTGGACATGGAGAGCGCGGTCGGTGTGCTCCCAAAACACGCAGCCCAGCGATCAGCTCTGAATCGGCCCATTAGCAGACAGTACTTTCGCTAACAGATGTCAAACCTGCAGTTGAAATCTGGTAGTCGTTAATGGTCAGGGGCCAGGGGGGTGCCGGATGAGTCAGAATTCCGTCGATCATTTCTCCGACATCTGTCAGGAGTCCTACAGTCGGAATCCCGACTTACACAGGCTTTTTTCCCTCGTGGGGTCCATGACCTCCATAGAGGGAGAATAGAATAGGTACCAAATGCAGTTTGCCCGCAAGGGTCTTCAATGCGCTCACCCCCCTGTCGATGTTGAAGAAACGACCGTCAGAATCCCGGCTGTCGGGGACATACCCGCCAGGCAAGGGTTACAGGTGTCTGTTGGAAACAGGGGTTTTCTAAATATGTGCCACCCATTCAAACAGTTGCACTTTTTTGAACTCAATCATTACATTTTGCTATAGAATGTTGCTTATTGTTGTGCACTGTACCATTGAAAAAGCAAGCTAGAGGACAATAGTGTTTTTTGGTTTATTTCAGGAAACAGACTGAAAGTGTCTGATGTACAGACTGAAGCCAAAACCCAAAATTCGGACTCAGACATTGTGTTACCCTGATGTCATGTGTCCTAATACTGGCAAGAAAGGCGATTACCGAACCTAAATGAAACTTTAATTAAAAACTGAGCCGACCACTAACATTTTCCTGACAAAAGGCTCGCTGGCTGGTGGCGATGATCAGTGTGTAAATGTCTTTCCTTTGCAATAACTCTGCAGTAATAAAGCGCGGTGACAGTTCGGCCTTTTCATAGCATTGACGGCTAACTGTCTAATGAATTAGCCATGTGTAATGACCTTCCAGGCGATAGACAGGACAAATAATACAGCGCAGCGGCCCAGATTCCCTTATGCAAGCACAAATGGGACAGGCTGCATTGTTTATGGCCACACTGGGCAGGGTACTGCAGACGAGAACTACACAATACACTGTCAGGTCATGAACATTTAAGCACACCTTTACAGCCAAGCGGAGATGACAGCTTTATCTTTACTGCTCTGGGAGCTGGAGATAGCTATAGTTAATCTGTGGCCAAAACAAGTGCTGAGTAATGTGATGGTATTAACTATTCTCCTGCCACAGGCTAATAGTGACGCCCCAATTACTGTGAGAGCAGTGGCGTAGCTAGAAATTTTTCTCCTCCCTGCCAAAAATTTTCCAGCGCCCCCCAAGAAGGGGCAAGGCGATTGACTATGGGCACCGCTGGCTGAGCTGACAGGCGACCCAGGCAGCAGTGAGCGCTGAGCATATGCACGGGTCAGGGACTCGCTCATTAAATATACACTGCGCTGGGTCCCCACTCATTAAATATGCACAGAGCGGGACCAGCTCAGCACTCACTGCTGCCTAGGTCATCTGTCAGTTCAGCCAGCGGCGCCCACCACAGACCCTGCTGCGCCGCTCCCCCAAGCCACCGCAGGGTCTGCCACATATGTAGCTATGCCACTGTGTGATCGCTCGTATGCAAGTCTAGTGCAAAGTACCGTTGTGGAATATAATCCAACTACACTAATAGTCCACCGGGTTTGTTCAATTAAACCAAATTGCCTCAAGCTACATTCTTAAACGGACATTTTCTTTAGAATTACGTATCATTTCTAGGTTAGGCAGGGTTATCTGTATACAGAATTTTGGGGTCACCCAGACAATTTCCTGTTTTACATGGAAACAAGCTTTGCTGTTGTCAAAGAATGCTCCCTTTGCAGCAATTACAGCATCGCAGACCTTTGGCATTCTAGCGGTTAATTTGTCGAGGTAAATCTAAAGGAATTTCTCCCCACACTTCCTGAAGCTCCTCCCACAAGTTGGATTGACTCGATGGGCACTTCTTGTGTACCATACGGTCAAGCTGCTCCCACAACAGCTCAATGGGGGTGAGATCGGGTGAATGCGCTGGCCACTCTATTACAGACAGAATACCAGCTGCCTGCTTCTTCCCTAAATAGTTCTTCCTTATTATAAATCCCTTTTACCTTGTACAAATTTTTACCAGCACCAAAGCAGCCCCAATCCATCACATTACCTCCACCATGCTGACAGATGGTGTCAGACACTCTGCCAGCATCTTCTCACTTGTTCTGCATCTCACAAATGTTCTTCTGTGTGATCCAAACACCTCAAACTTCGATTAATCTGTCCATAACACTTTTCCAATCTTCCTATGTCCAAAATCTATGTTCATTTTCCATATTCATCTTTTCCTTTTATTGGCCAGTCACAGATATGGCTTTTTCTTTGCCACTCTGCCTAGAAAAGCAGCATCCCGGAGTTGTCTCTTTACTGTAGACGTTGACACTGGCCTTTTGTGGGTACCATTTAATGAAGCTGCCAGTTGAGGACCTAGAGAACTAGAGACTCTGATGCACTTGTCTTCTTGCTCAGTTGTGTACAGGGGCCTCTCACTTCTCTTTCTACTCTGGTTAGTGTCTGTGGGCCTTATTCTGGTTGGAGCGGCCGGGCCGTACGCGTACGTCCCGGGTTTTTTTATGATCTGCGCATGCGTACATTCGCTAATGCGCAGGCGCGACCACTCACCAACGCTTACGGATGGGTCTCTACGTGCGAAAAAACCTGTACGCGAGTGTACGGGTATTGGGGGCGGCATAGGGGCGTGAAGAGGGGAGCGGCCGAAATAATGAGGGAAAATGGGCGTAAATATGGGCGTACACGGGGGTGTGCACCAAAAATGAGCGGTGCTACTACCGCACGATCGACTAAGGCACCGTTCATTTCGGACACAAAACAGGCGGCCGCCAACCGCCATCTCAAACCACCCCTACAGATACCGCATGCCAGCGTGCGCCTGAGTTTGCTAATTAACGCTGATTCCTACTCAAACACATACACCTGAATGTAATAAGCAATGCTGCAGTCTATTAAGTCCAAACCATGATTTCACTACCTGCAAGCCACACACAGCACTCAAACACATTGGAAGCTTATCTTTCTATACTTCTCTACATTTAAAGGTTTGTTTAATTTAAGGTAAGAATCTTTTTAAGACCTGCTTATATATGCTAAGGTAGGTATTTGCTAAACAGTTAGACACATTCACTACGTGCTTTCATAGACTTTACACAGTAGCACACTCAATCTACACAAGTCGACATGTGTCAACGTGTTCACTCTAATACAAACATATGTTTTGTATTTAGGATACAATAACATAAACCACATCTAACACCTACAAAGGATGTTTCAGCAATGTTTTAAGCCCATGACCACTATTTTGCACATTAATTAATTCAATCAATTAATTAATTTTCATAATTATAGTTGAAAGGCAAAATTTGCAGGTCCATATATATGAAGGGTATGTCAGCGTACACGGACGTACGCTCACTCTCACGAGCGGTGACATAAGCTGACTTTTCTATTGAAAACAATAGGGACCCGTCCGTGCAAGCTGGCGTACGCTCAGATCTCCGCAAGAAGGCGGTGGGAAGACGGACGAGAGACGTCCGTAAACGGCGGCGTACGCTCAGTTGTACGCCAGTTGACGGAGTGTAAGGGCTGGCCCGTCCGTGTACGTTGGCGTACGCTCATTTGTACGCCACTCCCCTTCTACGTTGTTTATGCCCGTACGTATGCGGCTGAGTTGTGGGTGGACTTAACCCCAACGGCCGCGTGCGGCTAGCGTACGTTAATAGCGAATGTACGCACGTTTGGCCGCTCCAACCAGAATAAGGCCCTGTGTGTGCTGTCCTCTGAAGGGAGTAGTACACACCATTGTAGGAAATGTTCAGTTTCTTGCCAATTTCTTGCATGGAAAAGCCTTCATTTTAAAGAACAAGAATAGACTGTCAAGTTTCACATGAAATTTCTCTGGCCATTTTCAGAATATTTTGAAAGTATAATCAAACCCACAAATGTGATGCTGCAGATACTCAACTAGCTCAAAGCCAGTTTTATAGCTTCTCTATCGAGCAAACCCATTTTTAGCTGTGCTAACATAAATGGTTTTCACGGGTTTGCTAATCATCCATTAGTCTTCTAACGCGATTAGCAAACACAATGCACCATTAGAACACTGGGGTGATGGTTGCTGGAAATGGGCCTCTATATATATAAAAACCAGACATTTGCAGCTAGTATAGTCATTTACCCCATTAACAATGTGTCGAGTGTATTTCTGATTAATTTAATGTTATCTCCATTGAAAAATGATATAGGGACAATAACCTTTATTTCCACATGTGATATTACATCGATATGTTATTTATGTTATCTTTTTAGCTTTATCCTTTTACACAACTGTTTTTCTGCCTACGGCATTGCTTAAAAGCACCGTGAAGAAAGATTACAAACAACGCCCAGCGCTTTGTAATAACAACCAAGCTTAGAGCTCTGCTAAGGTCACTGTTTTGGAGCCTTTTCATGTGAGTGGGCTGACGCTCCCCTCATGATCAAACTTGTGATATTATTTTTACTGTAAGGTTCGGAGTTGACAGCACATATTTCTGGAATAATATTGATGTTTTGGAACAGCCTGATACATAATGGGCAGCCCTACTGTCATTGTTACTTTTATGGTCTAGAACAAAATATTTTTATATGGCACATGTCCGCTGTTATGCCAATGCATCAGTGGTGTAGCTACATATGTGGCAGACCCCATGGCGGCTTGGGAGATCGGCACCAGTGGGGTCTGTTGTGGGCACCGCTGGCTGAACTGACAGGCAATCAGGGCGGGACCAGCTCAGTGCTCGGTGCTGCCTTGATTGCCTGTCAGTTCAGCCAGCGGTACATATCTAATGAGTGGGGACCAAGCGCAGTGCATATTAAATGAGCGGATCCCCGCCCCGTGCATATGCAATGAGCAGGTCCCACTCATTACTTATGCACAGGGGGGGGGGGGGGGGTCCCGCTCATTCAATATGCACTGCGCTTGGTCCCCGCTCATTAGATATGCACAGAGCGGGACCAGCTCTGCGCTCACTGCCGCCTGGGTCGCCTGTCAGTTCAGCCAGTGGTGTCCATAGTCCATTACCTCGCCCCTTCTTGAAGAGGGGGGGGGGGGTTTGGTAATTTATAAGGAGTGATCCCCGGCCAGCTGGGAACGCCGTCACTGTCCCGTACAAATGGGGCAGGTTATGCCATTAAGAAATACATCCCTTCCTCTTATTTGCTCATCCCACTCACTCTATAATTGGGATACAGTCGCTAGGTCGACACTATGAAGGTTGACATACATTAGGTCGATCATTTAAGGTCGACACCTTAAATTGGTTGACATGGCTAAGGTTGACAGGGTCGGAAGGTTGACACAAGCATTAGGTCAACAGTGGAAAGGTCCAATGGGAAGGTCGACAGTCAACCTATTTCATGTGTCGAAGCCCTGTTGACCTTTTTTGGTCGACTTAATGTATGAATCGTCATAGAGTTGACCCTATGACCCATATTTTCCCGTCTCACAGAATAAAACTGCACGATCAATAAATACAACTTGTCCCTTTGCAAATACATGGTCGTTAGATGCTGATTGGTCAACACTTTTTCTTTTTCGTCCACTAGGGGGCACAGGAGTTCACGCTGGGTATGAGAGGTGAGGTAGCAGAGCGTGCACCAAAGGGTTACAAAAATGTACCCAGCATGCTCCCTGCCTCCCTTCTCCCTCATAACCCGCCCCCTGACCCTGGGTCACCAGTTTTTTCTTTGGTGCCAAGGAGAGAGCAGCACCATTATCACGGCTGTTAGAACAGCCATGGGTTAGAGCTGCTGCGGCGGGTGCTCTTTTAGTGAATCACCGGCAGCGCAGCTCCATCACTCGGCGGCGGCGACGGCAGCGCTGGCGACTGGGCTGGGGACTTCCGTCGCGGGACCCTCTCTCGGAGGCTCCCGCATGCTGCACTCCGTCCCCGGGCAGGTAAGCGGCGGTTCCCTGCTTGCAGGGAGCCGCGTCTAGCAGCGATCCCCCCCCGTTTGTATGGGAGTCAGCGGGGGGGCAGGCAGTGGGGGTCTGGACTGCTCCACCTTTCCACTAGATCACCAGGGACAATTAGTCAGGCTATGTCCCGGGGGTTGATGCCTGAGGGGGAGGTTAGACAGCCTGGGAACCTACAGCCATACACATTGGAAATGTTGTATATTGGGCCTGGTTAGTACTTGAGTGGGAGACCACATAGGAACACCAGGTGCTGTAGGTTAGTCCCTCCCCCACCCCTGGGGAAGTGCTGAGGCTTGCTCTCTGATTGCCCCAGGTGTCCCAGCTCCTCGTTAAGGTCCTAATCAGCAGCCATTCTGGCACTTGCTGGGTTTAGAGACGGAGGCTGCTGGGATTCTCCCCCACACCCTGCTCCTGGAAGCCTGGTGTGTGTGTAGTATTTCTCCTCTCCTGCTGCGGGCTGGATTGTTGAGCTCTGCTGATGTCTTCTTTCCAATATCATTGGAAGCTTAAAGACAGCCTGGGATCTACAGCTAATGCTGTATATTGGGCCTGGTTAGTACTTGAGTGGGTGACCACATAGGAACACCAGGTGATGTAGGATTGCCCCAGGTGTCCCAGCTCCTCATTAAGGTCCTAATCAGCAGCCATTCTGGCACTTGCTGAGTTTAGAGACGGAGGCTGCTGGGATTCTCCCCCACACCCTGCTCCTGGAGCCTGGTGTGTGTGTGTGGTATTTCTCCTCTCCTGCTGCTGGCTGGATTGTTGAGTTTTGCGGATGTCTTATTTCCAATATCATTGGAAGCTTGAAGACAGCCTGGGATCTACAGCTAATGCTGTATATTGGGCCTGGTAAGTACTTGAGTGGGTGACCACATAGGAACACCAGGTGCTGTAGGAGTACGGAGGGTGTAATGGTTAGCATTACTGCCTCACAGCACTGAGGTCCTGGGTTCGATTCCCACCATGGTCCTAACTGTGCGGAGTTTGTATATTCTCCCCGTACTTGAGTGGGTTTCCTCCGGGTACTCCCACAATCCAAAAAATAAATAAATAAAAAAAAAATATATATATATTTTTGGCCCCAGGTGTCCCAGCTCCTCATTAAGGTCCTAATCAGCAGCCATTCTGGCACTTGCTGGGTTTAGAGATGGAGGCTGCTGGGATTCTCCCCCCACACCCTGCTTCTGGAGCCTGGTGTGTGTGGTATTTATCCTCTCCTGCGGCTGGTACTCTGATGCTGTCTTCCTTCCAATATCATTGGAAGAGATGAAAGTTTGAAACACTGTCACCATTCATAGTATTGGCTTTGCATATACGGTGTCTCCCTTTCAGCTTGCTGAATTGTTGAGTTTATCTGCCCATACCAAATGGCTTTGCTTAAGCTTTGTGGGTAAGGCTGCAAGTGTGTTGCTTGGGTGTCAGTGTTGTAACTGCTGGTGTTTTTTGTCTTTTATCATGGACAGTATGCCTAAGGCGAAACCTGGCAAGGAGACTCCATCTCCGATGCAGCGTACCTGTAGGGTATGTGTGGACATACTCTCTCGGCAGGAGGAGGATATCTGTTCCAGGTGTTTGGCCCTTGAAGCAGATCTTCTGCTGCCTTCACAGCAGGAACCGGCCTGGGCTTCGACCTTGACTCAGGTATTGACATATTGACCGCTTGTCAACTCCTTACCTCCTGCGCCCCTGCCCCCTGTGCCCATGCCCCCTGTGGCAGTGGCCAGCACCAGTGTTGGGGCAGCTCCTGCTTATGTAGAGCCCCCTTGGTGGCAATCCTTTGCACAATCTGTGCAGGGGTTGACGGCTACTCGGGCGGGCAGGGATTCCAGGAGGCAGTGCAGGCAGCAGAGTCCCGATGCGGGTTCTCTGCGTTCCAATTAGGATTCCAGCTCAGTGGCGGAATCCGCAGGGGCCGATGACACTTTGTCCTCAGCGGAGGTAGAGTCTCTGATGCAGGAGGTTAAGGCAGTCCTCCAGAGGGAGGATGAGGCTCCTGCCCCTAAAAGTAAAGACCTGCTTTTTAAGCGTCTTAAGAAAGTATCGGCCCAGCTCCCGCCTTCGGCCCTCTTGGAGGATTTATTGGAGACTGCGTGGTCTCAACCGTTTAGAAAGTTCCAGCTTTCCAAGGGACTTACTACTTTTTAACCTGTTCCTCCCACAGAGAGGGCTAAGTGGGAAAATCCTCCCCTGGCGGATGATCATGTTGCGCGATTAGCTCGCGCTTCAGTACTGCCCATTTCGGATTCTTCATCTTTGAAGGACCCCTCTGAGAATTTCCTCAGGACTGCTTTTCACAGGCAGGGGCCATTGGGTGTACCACGCTTGCCGCGTCATGGGTGGCCAAGGCAGTGTCTGAGTGGACGGGCAAGGTGGAGAGAGGTTAGTCCAACGGCACTAGTCCTTCCTCTAGATTTTCCTCATCCACTAAGGGAGCCAAGCCCTGCACCAAGCAGCCCTGGGCTACCAGACGTCCAGTGGCTAAACAGGTCAGGGAGGTGGTATCCAGGGGCTATGCCCTGACATTCCGGTTCCCCCCTCCTCAGTGTTATTTTTGCACGGGTCTTCCAAAGGACCCAGCGAAACGACAAGTGCTACAGCTTTCCATCTGCTCTCTTTTGGACTCGAACGCCATTGTTCCAGTTCCTCAGGAGCAGAGGGGTCAGGGGTTCTTCTCCACCCTATTCTTGATTCACAAACTGGATGGTTCTCACCGTCCTATCCTGAATCTGAAGCTGCTCACTATTTTTCTGCGAGTGCCGAAGTTTCGCATGGAGTCCCTGCGTTCGATCATTCTCTCACTGGAGCCAGGGGACTTCATGGCCTCGCTAGATATACTTCACATCCCCATCCGACAGGAACATCAGCACTTTGAGGTTCGCCCTTCGGGTCGAACACTTCCAGTTCAGGGCGCTACCTTTTGGTCTATCTACGGCTCCCAGGGTGTTCACCAAGGTGATGGCGGTCAGGGCTGCACACCTGCACCGGCTGGGGGTTCGGATGATTCCATACCTGGACGGCCCACTGATTTTGGAAAGTCCCCAGACCTACTACGGAGTCATTTGCAGGTCGGGATTACACTTCTGTTATCTCACGGTTGGAGGATAACCTGGAAGAAATCGTTTCTTACTTCTTCCCAAAGGACACTTCACTTGGGAGCTCGGCTGGGCACTCGGTTGTAGAAAGTATATCTTCCAGAGGATAAGATCCACTCCCTTCAGAGGAAGATTCATTCCCTTATAGGTCACAGAAGGGTCTCAGTACACAAGTGTATGGTGGTGTCTTCGACATGGTAGAGTATACACAGTTTCACTCGCGCCCACTTCGGCTTTACACTCTCAGCCAGTGGACAGGAGATCATACTCGTCTAAGGAGTCAATTGATCACACTGCCCCCGAAGGTTCGCCTGTCTCTCACATGGTGGTTAAAGACAGACGACTTGTCTCAGGGCCGCCCGTTTTGGATTCCAACCTGAGTCTTGCTTACTACGGATGCCAGCCTACGGGGCTGGGGAGCGGTTTGCAATTCTCAATCTTTTCAGGGTCGCTGGACGGCTCAGGAGAGTCGCCTTCCGATCAATCTCCTGGAATTGAGAGCAATCCTTCTGGCTCTTCAGAGGTTGGGGTCCCTCATCCGAGGGTGCCCTGTAAAGATCCTGTCCGACAGCACCACACCTGTGGCCTTTATCAACAGGCAGGGCGGGACATGCAGCAAAGGAGCGATAAAAGAAGTCTCCAAGATATTCAGGTGGGCGGAGAAGCAGATTTCTGCAATCTCTGCAGTCTTCATCCCAGGGGTTCTCAATTTTGAGGCAGACTTTTTAAGTCGGCAAGACAGTGTACGCATTCCCCCTGTTTCAACTCCTACTTCGCCTTCTGTGGAAGTTCAGGAAGGAGGGAGGAATGATGATCCTAGTGGCCCCAGATTTGCCCCGTCGAGGTTGGTACGCGGATCTATGGAACCTGTTGGTAGCCTCTCCTCTGAGTCTACCTCTGCGTCCAGACCTAATTTCATAGGGGCCATTCCGACACCCGGACTTGAGTCGCCTGGCTTTGACAGGCTGGCTGTTGAGGTGTCCCTCTTTAGAAGTTTTCCGAGCACTTCAATCGTCTCCTTTCGAGCCTCTGGAGGAGGTGGATCTGAAATCCTGGAAGGTGGCTTCTTGTTGGCTATTTCCTCAGCACGAAGGGGGTCTGACATGAGTGCATTATCATGGAAACCGTCTTTTCTGGTATTTCACCCGGACAGGGCGGTTCTTTGTACCAAACTGGATTTTCATCCAAAGGTGGTGTCTGAGTTTCACCTTAACCAGGAAATAGTGGTGCCTTCTTTTCCAGGTTCTTCTGAAGCTGAAGCTTCTCTTGATGTAGTCCGTGCGTTGCAGATTAATCTTCGCAGGACTAAGTCAACTTGTAAGTCGGGTTCACTGTTTGTGTTTTATGGGGCCAATAAGAGACTGGCCCGCTTCCAAACAGTCCTTGGCGAGATGGCTCAGATCAGTGGTTCGCCAAGCGTATCTTTCCGCACTGATTACTCCCCCGGAGGGGATTACTGCACATTCTACCAGGTCTGTGGGTACATCCTGGGCCGCTAATCGAGGCGCCTCGGCTGAACAGCTCTGTAAGGCGGCTACTTGGTCCTCTTCCCAGACCTTTATCAAGTTTTATGCATTTGATACCTTTGCATCGGCTAATGCACAGTTTGGTAGACATGTGCTTTCCGCAGTCCAGGAGCGTCCCCCACCCGTGAGGGGACAGCTTTAGGACGTCCCAGCGTGAACTCCTGTGCCCCCTAGTGGACGAAAAAGAAAATAGGATTTATGGTCTTACCTTGATAAATCCCTTTCTTTGAGTCCATAGGGGGCACAGGACGCCCTCCCAGACGCACCTGGTAGCGGGGCTTCCTATGTAGGAAAGTTCCATGGCTTTAGGGCCTGTATGCTATGTGGGTGTGCGTTTGCTCTTCCTTCTTCTTTGGCTCTGCTCCTACCTTGGGCTTGCTAACGAAACTGGTGACCCAGGGTCAGGGGGCGGGTTATGAGGGAGAAGGGAGGCAGGGAGCATGCTGGGTACATTTTTGTAACCCTTTGGTGCACGCTCTGCTACCTCACCTCTCATACCCAGCGTGAACTCCTGTGCCCCCTATGGACTCAAAGAAAGGGATTTATCAAGGTAAGACCATAAATCCTATTATTTCTTTATCACTTTTCCAGGGTGATTGTATTACATCTCCGATAGAATTACATGGAACAGCACACCGCAGGACAGGATATGGGAGATGGTATTACAGTACAGTACACCGCAGGGCAGGATATGGGAGATGGTATTACAGTACAGTACACCGCAGGACAGGATATGGGAGATGGTATTACAGTACAGTACACCGCAGGATATGGGAGATGGTATTAAAGTACAGTATACCGCAGGACAGGATATGGGAGATGGTATTACAGTACAGTACACCGCAGGGCAGGATATGGGAGATGGTATTACAGTACAGTACACCGCAGGACAGGATATGGGAGATGGTATTACAGTACAGTACACCGCAGGATATGGGAGATGGTATTACAGTACAGTATACCGCAGGACAGGATATGGGAGATGGTATTACAGTACAGTACACCGCAGGACAGGATATGGGAGATGGTATTACAGTACAGTACACCGCAGGATATGGGAGATGGTATTACAGTACAGTACACCGCAGGGCAGGATATGGGAGATGGTATTACAGTACAGTACACCGCAGGACAGGATATGGGAGATGGTATTACAGTACAGTACACCGCAGGATATGGGAGATGGTATTACAGTACAGTACACCGCAGGGCAGGATATGGGAGATGGTATTACAGTACAGTACACAGCAGGATATGGGAGATGGTATTGCAGTACAGTACACCGCAGGACAGGATATGGGAGATGGTATTACAGTACAGTACACCGCAGGACAGGATATGGGAGATGGTATTACAGTACAGTACACCGCAGGATATGGGAGATGGTATTACAGTACAGTATACCGCAGGACAGGATATGGGAGATGGTATTACAGTACAGTACACCGCAGGATATGGGAGATGGTATTACAGTACAGTACACCGCAGGACAGGATGTGGGAGATGGTATTACAGTACAGTACACAGCAGGATATGGGAGATGGTATTGCAGTACAGTACACCGCAGGACAGGATATGGGAGATGGTATTACAGTACAGTACACCGCAGGATAGGATATGGGAGATGGTATTACAGTACAGTACACCGCAGGATATGGGAGATGGTATTACAGTACAGTATACCGCAGGACAGGATATGGGAGATGGTATTACAGTACAGTACACCGCAGGACAGGATATGGGAGATGGTATTACAGTACAGTACACCGCAGGATATGGGAGATGGTATTACAGTACAGTACACCGCAGGACAGGATATGGGAGATGGTATTACAGTACAGTACACCGCAGGATATGAGAGATGGTATTACAGTACAGTACACCGCAGGGCAGGATATGGGAGATGGTATTACAGTACAGTACACCGCAGGACAGGATATGGGAGATGGTATTACAGTACAGTACACCGCAGGACAGGATATGGGAGATGGTATTACAGTACAGTACACCGCAGGATATGGGAGATGGTATTACAGTACAGTACACCGCAGGGCAGGATATGGGAGATGGTATTACAGTACAGCACACCGCAGGACAGGATATGGGAGATGGTATTACAGTACAGTACACCGCAGGACAGGATATGGGAGATGGTATTACAGTACAGCACACCGCAGGACAGGATATGGGAGATGGTATTACAGTACAGTATACCGCAGGACAGGATATGGGAGATGGTATTACAGTACAGTACACCGCAGGATATGGGAGATGGTATTACAGTACAGTACACCGCAGGGCAGGATATGGGAGATGGTATTAAAGTACAGTATACCGCAGGACAGGATATGGGAGATGGTATTACAGTACAGCACACCGCAGGACAGGATATGGGAGATGGTATTACAGTACAGTACACCGCAGGACAGGATATGGGAGATGGTATTACAGTACAGTACACCGCAGGATATGGGAGATGGTATTACAGTACAGTACACCGCAGGGCAGGATATGGGAGATGGTATTACAGTACAGCACACCGCAGGACAGGATATGGGAGATGGTATTACAGTACAGTACACCGCAGGATATGGGAGAAGGTATTACAGTACAGTACACCGCAGGACAGGATATGGAAGATGGTATTACAGTACAGCACACCGCAGGACAGGATATGGGAGATGGTATTACAGTACAGTACACCGCAGGATATGGGAGATGGTATTACAGTACAGTACACCGCAGGACAGGATATGGGAGATGGTATTACAGTACAGTACACAGCAGGATATGGGAGATGGTATTGCAGTACAGTACACCGCAGGACAGGATATGGGAGATGGTATTACAGTACAGTACACCGCAGGACAGGATATGGGAGATGGTATTACAGTACAGTACACCGCAGGATATGGGAGATGGTATTACAGTACAGTACACCGCAGGACAGGATATGGGAGATGGTATTACAGTACAGTACACCGCAGGACAGGATATGGGAGATGGTATTACAGTACAGTACACCGCAGGATATGGGAGATGGTATTACAGTACAGTACACCGCAGGGCAGGATATGGGAGATGGTATTACAGTACAGTACACCGCAGGACAGGATATGGGAGATGGTATTACAGTACAGTACACCGCAGGATATGGGAGATGGTATTACAGTACAGTACACCGCAGGGCAGGATATGGGAGATGGTATTACAGTACAGTACGCCGCAGGGCAGGATATGGGAGATGGTATTACAGTACAGTACACCGCAGGGCAGGATATGGGAGATGGTATTACAGTACAGTACGCCGCAGGGCAGGATATGGGAGATGGTATTACAGTACAGTACACCGCAGGGCAGGATATGGGAGATGGTATTTCAGTACAGTACGCCGCAGGGCAGGATATGGGAGATGGTATTACAGTACAGTACACCGCAGGGCAGGATATGGGAGATGGTATTACAGTACAGTACACGGCAGGATATGGGAGATGGTATTACAGTACAGTACGCCGCAAGGCAGGATATGGGAGATGGTATTACAGTACAGTGCACCGCAGGGCAGGATATGGGAGATGGTATTACAGTACAGCACACCGCAGGACAGGATATGGGAGATGGTATTACAGTACAGTACACCGCAGGACAGGATATGGGAGATGGTATTACAGTACAGTACACCGCAGGGCAGGATATGGGAGATGGTATTACTGTACAGTACACCGCAGGGCAGGATATGGGAGATGGTATTACAGTACAGTACACAGCAGGGCAGGATATGGGAGATGGCATTACAGTACAGTATACGGCAGGGCAGGATATGGGATATGGTATTACAGTACAGCAGCAAAGGTAGCTCTTGGCCACCTCAGTATAGTGGATTGTAACATAAATACCCCTAAGCATTCCTCCCAACTGTCCTGATATTTTTGCAGCACAGTCCCGTTTTTTGGAACTGTCCCGTGTTCCACCCGGGGCCGACATTGTCCCTTAGTGGAGGGAGGGATGGCAGTTGTGAGTCCCCCCTGACCGCCACTGCTTTACTGAGCAGATCAGCGGTGAATAGACGTTTTGCGCATGTACACAGCTTCTATTTGGAGACATAATGGGACTGTGGGCATGGCCAGCAGCACCCCCGCAGCAGAGTAATTGGGGTGTGGCCTCACAGGAGTACAGTGATCATACGCCATGTCCCCTGGCTGGGAGGCCACGCCCCTCAAATTTAGGCACGTGACTTTGGAGCATGCAAATGTCCCACTGCCACCAATACAAATGTTTCGAGGTATGCCTTAGTTTGTCAGTTTTGTTGGGCAACTGGGATGGTAATGTGGCAGAGGCTTATATGATTGACGTATTGGCAGGGCCATCTTAACGCATGGGCTTACTGGGCAGATGCCCTAGGAACCCACAATTCTAGGTGCATTTGGACGGAGGTGTGCTGTGCCTCTGGAGTTTCTTGTGAGGCTAGTAGAGATTCCCGTACAGCTGATTTGATAATGAATTACACAAAATGGGCATTTAAAAGGGGTATAAGTGGCCTCAATAAAACTATGAATTAATTAAATGGACAAATATAATCAAGAGTAATATTTTAAAATATTTAAACATATATGATTTCTTTTTTATTTCTCTGTTTTTGCCAACATAACAAATTCAGCGCTCATTGGTATGGCCTGTCAGTGTGATATGGAAGATGTAGGCGGTTGAACTTGCTACTGTGCAATGATCTCCTCCATCCAATCTACCGAAGATTAACAATGATTAGCCTTACATACATAAGCATAATTGGAAATACATAATATTAATATATATACACATTTTCCTGTTTTTCTTTCATCTTAGACATACGTCAGTGGTTCCCAAACTGTGTTCTAGGCATCCCCTCAGTACACTTGCAGGGGGGCTTCCTGTTGGTGGTCCAGAACTAATTAAAATTAATGATGATCAGTGTAATGGGGAAAACCAGTGCTGGTGGATTCCAATCATAAAGCGTGTGGACAAACAGAAGCAAATCTTGTCCCTCACCACATAAAAATCTGAGGATGACATATAAACACAATCTGCTGAATTCAATTTTTTTAATTTTTTTATTCAGATAAGAAACTTATGGTCTAGGTGAAAAAAATTCTTATTGTCCAGGGTGCCGTGCATAGGCACTACAAATATCAGCATGAACTGTGGCTATATGGTCCAATTTAGATCTGATTGCACGGCTGCACGATTATCGATAGACTGTACATTCGTCCTGCGATGACAGCCTGGACTTTTTTAATCGCTGGCTAGTCACAAGGAGATTGACAGCAAGCAGGCGTTAAGGGGTGGTAACCGTCTGTTTTCTGGGAGTGTCAATGAATATGCAGTTGTGCCTAGGGTAAGTCATGTGACATCAGCTCCGCCCCCGATCAGCCTGATTCTATCACAGCCTCTGAGTAAGTCCTGGGCTACGCACAGACTGCACACACTGGGGAATCATTACATGGTGAGCGGCTGTTATCTGGGAGTGTCAGGTAATACGCAGGTGTGGCCAGGTGTGTGAGGGGAAGTCATGTGACATCAGCTCCGCCCCCGATCAGCCTGATGCTATCACAGCTGCTGAGTAAGTCCTGGGCTACACACACACTGCACACACTGAGGAATCCTTATATGGTGAGTGGCTGTTATCTGGGAGTGTCAGGGAATACGCAGGTGTGGCCAGGTGTGTGAGGGTAAGTCATGTGACGTCAGCTCCGCCCCCGATCAGCCTGTTTCTATCGCAGCCACCTAGTAAGTCCTGGGCTACTCACAGACTGCACACACTGGGGAATCATTAGCTGTGATCGGCTTGCGAATGGATTTGCAGCTAACCGCAGGCCTGCAATATTTTTGCAAGGTGTGCTAAGCAATTTTCAGGCTTGTGCAGGGCAGGTTTTCACTCTGGGGAGGCAAGGTATACCTGATCGCTGAGTTTCAGAAATAGCGATCTGGTCTGAATTAGGCCCATTGCTTCTGTCATTGTGATTAAGGGCCTAATTCAATAACACTGATGTTTAGGGTATTTGTGCATGTGCAGACCCTGGCAACGAACGGTTTCGGGAGTCACACACTTGCCGGGCTGTGAGTTGCGCCCAGGGAGCGGCAGGGGCGAAAGGGGGCGGAGACGGCGCTGGACCATGCGAACGCACAGCATTGTATGGGCGTCCCCTTGAAAACACTAGGCTTTCCCATTGGAATGCAGGAGGCCCGATGCCAGCCGGGGATGTCACAGGATGTCAGCTTTCGTCCCGTCTTAGGCGATTTGCGGAAGAAATAACAGTCCGTTTCTACGGACTATTATTTCAGAAGGCTGGAGAAATCATTCGATAGTCGGCTACCATTGAATAATTTCTCCTGATAGCGGATGCATGTGAGGGCATGTGTTATAGAGGGATTCGGCGACGGGGGTGGGCGGGCGTTGGAACGGCCGCTGTTTTCTGTGTGGGGTTGAATCACCCCCTAAGTGCATGCTACTACTAGTTCCATGGCAACTGGACACTAAAAGATTAATTAACTATGGTTTAAAACTATACAAAAAAATGAAATACATTTCCATTTATTCAGAGAACAAAGGAATAATGAAAATAGCCAAGAGACAGACTATTATCTGTTCATACTTCGTGTATGATATGTTTATATTTTGCTAGCCTCCTGCAGTCCCCGCGCGGTACAAAGACTGATGATTCAGGCAGAATTTTACAGCCAATTCCGACTTCCAACTCCAACAGAAAACCACGCAATTATTTTGCCAACAAAAATAGAGAAGACCAGCGAGTTCCGATGAACAAAACACACACAGGGCTTTTTTCCCCCCCAGCCTCGCTCATCCCAATTCTCCATATAGGAATGTTTACTTTTCACAAATTTTATTATATATTTTCTTTTATTGGGAACAATCCAGTAACATGCACAATGGAAAGATAACACATCCACATACCAGACATTGACCACTAGCAGTAATGGTGTAATATTAAAAACAGCTGTTTAATTTCATTGTAAGACTTCAAGAATATGCCTTCAATACTTTCAAGTCTGCATTGGTTTATTTTAAACATATTTGCTCAGTATTTTTTTTTTTTTTTTTACATTCTACATTGTGACAAGGTCTAACGAAATATAATGGATTTTTACGGAACGTTTCCCATAAGAACCTTTTACACATCTGGAAAACGCTGCAGAAGGTTTTTTTGGAAAGCTGCTCAACGCAAGTTGCTAATTTACAATGTAATGAAAGCATAACTTCCAACGTTCACCCTGGTGGGAACTGAAACAAGAGAGCTGGTGCTGAGAGGGGCCTCGTCCTTGTCATAGTTACATGTTATGCACATCGTTCATCATTGGGTGGTAAATAGGGGCCCGTAGTTATGAGGACCTGCTTATTGTAATGTGGCATAATATGAACTGGAGGGCAGTAATGTGGCATAATATGAACAGGGGACACTGTAGGATGGCACTATATAAAGTGGAGGCACTGTAATGTGTCATAATATGAACTTGAGGCATTAATGTGGCATAATATGAACTGGGGTCACTGAATGTTATAATGGGCCAAATGTACTTAGCCTTGAAAAGTGATACGGAGAATGAGTTAAGTACCAGCCAATCATCTACTAACTGCCATGTTACAAGCTGGGTTTGAAATCTGGCAGTAAGGAGATGATTGGTAGTTTTTCAATCTCCACTATATCACTTTTCAAGCTTAATACATCTGGCCCAATGTGAATTGGGGGTACTGTGTTGCATAATGTCTACTGGCTGCCCTACAATGTGGCATAATGTGAAGTAAATCCTACACAGGAGCTGCCGTCTACAGAGAAAGAAACTGTGATAGGAGGATATGCTGTGTAAAAGAAGTAAGAACAAGTGAGCATACCTTTTAAAGATACCTTTATATGTGTACATGCAAGCAGCATTTGCTTCTGAATACGGCACAAAGGGTGATCCCGTAAAGTTAAGTATCACAAGGATCCCATAAAGGAGTTTTCCTATAGCTAGATAGATAGATACTGTAGATAGATAGATGTGGTACCTCTGCTGTTGGTGTGGACACAGATAGTACCTTTCAGTAGAGATGAAATCTGTAGTAGACATTTCTGTTCTCTATTTGTCAATTATGAGAATTTTTTTTTGCAGGGATAACACACAGTAAATATAGCCCAGTTTTAACAGCACAATTATCTTCAGCGCTCAGCAGGATTTGAATCTTACTACCGAAGTGCACTTTTAGTCAGCTCTTATATTAAGCTATCTCAAAATGGGACTATGCCCTAATAAATAAAAAATGCGGGTGCAATAATCAACACCAATTGCACTGATCAGCTTATAATAATAATAAACAGCTCCAATAAAACAACCAGTTTTATGATTCAAACCTTCTAATTAGTAACAATCTTGCTTTTATTAAAAGTATAAAAAAATATATATTAAATTGCATATCAATTTTATTTTATTTGAGTTGAATATTCTTTTATAATGGAGCTCTTCACTGGAACTTCACTAACCAACTCTGTGACTTGTCACAGACAAGTGTATTTACTTTAAAATCCATTAATACAATTACATTTTTTTACAAGACAGTTGCTTGTACCAAGTTTAATTTACATGTGTTGTAGCAAAATGGATGGATACTTATGTGATAAATTAATGTCTCTTTTCGTTGCAAACAGTCAAGAAATGGTTGATGACTTCTTTTTTTAATGAAAATATTTTTCTCTTCCCCCTGGATTTTTAGGTCCAGCCTATTACCAAACTCTCTATGTAGATTTGTTCTGACATCCAGTAGCAGTGCATACTGCCGAAAAACAGTACTGGGTTGGAGCTGCAGCTGTACAGTATGTAGGGTTGCACTTGGGCAATGATGGCCTTGTAGTCTGATAAGCCAGATGCATTGTGTAGTATGGAGCATTTTCTATACCGCTTGCACCGCTGTATTTCCATTGAAAATTGTAGGCCCCATGTAAACAGTGTGAAAGGCCCCTGTCCCAATGCTTCTAGATAGAGACACCTCTCCACATAAGTTGATATTTTATGCCCCATGTTAGTGCGCCCCAGTTCATATTATGCCACAGTATAGTGCCCCTAGTTCATATTATGCCACAGTATAGTGCCCCTAGTTCATATTATGCCACAGTATAGTGCCCCTAGTTCAAATTATGCCACACAATGGGCCTCCACTTAATATTGTGACACGTTACAGTGCGTCAGTTAATATTATACAACATTATAATGCCCTCTAGTTTATTTTATACCACATACCTTCTATTCCTTCTTTCAGCTGGTGTCTACTATTTACCATTTGTGTACAATATAGTACGCACCTATGAACCGTATTGCATGTGAAACATCTGTGCGTTCACTATATGAAGCTTTGTGTTTTTATACTGGATAAAATGCATCTAAATATCTGCTGCTCTGCTACAGTGTCACTGGAAGATACAAAATGTGTCTTATTGAAAGTACCGGGGCAATCCCTACAGACTGGAATTGGTAATGCACCTTCCCACAAGGCATAAAAAACCCTAAAATGCACCCTCATTATTTAATGTCAGTACCTTGGTCCCCTTAAGGCAGGGGTGTCCAAACTTTTTGCAATCCAGGGCCAGATTTGGTGAGGTGAAAATGTGTGGGGGCCGAACATTCAGCCTGACATTCTTTGAATCATTAATCACATCAGTATGGTCCCCCACTCTGCCCCCATTCACTTTATGTCCCCCAGCGTGCCCCCATTCACTGTATGTCCCCCCGCCTGCCCATTCACTGTATATTCCCCTGCCTGCCCACATTCGCTGTATGTCCTCCACTCTGCACCCTTCACATTACATTCCCCTGCCTGACCATCCTTCTCTGTATGTCCCCCATCCACTGTATGTTCCCCACTTTGCACCCATTCACTCTGTCCTGTAGCTTGCCCCCCCCCCCCCTCTTCTCTGAATGTCCAGGGGTTGGACGCACACTCACTCGAAAGCCGCAAATCACATCTGACTGTGGCGGCCGGCACCTCCTCACTGCTGCAGACAGCAAGGTAAAGGCGCGCTCACCGGGACCCCACCTTTAGTGTCCTGTGCTGTGCATCCTGCATATGATGCTCTGCCCGCTTCTGGCTGGAGGCTGCGGGCCACTTCAAATGATGGCATGGGCCGCAATTGGCCCCTGGGCCGGACTTTGGACATGCCTGCCTTAAGTGGTATGCATGGAAATCTTTCAGGCTACACCACTTTCCGATCCCCTGGGGCAACATAGACGGTGTAATGGTTACATTACTGCCTCACAGCACTGAGGTTACAGCTCCGATTCCCACCCTGGCCCAAATTGTGCAGTGTTTGTATATTCCGGGTACTCCGGTTTCCTCCCACAATCCAAAAATATACTAGTAGGTTAATTTGCTCCAAACAAAATTAACCCTAGAATGTGTGTGTGCGTGCACATGTGGTAGGGAACATAGATTGTAAGCTCCACTGGGGCAGGGACTGATGTGAATGTTCAAATATTCTCTGTACAGCTCTGCGGAATATGTGTGCGCTATATAAATAACTGGTAATAATAATAATGACCCTTTTCTGAACTGCTATCAGCTGTGAACATGTACATAACGCTTCTGCTGTGTCCAGTCGGCGTAGCCATAGACCAGGGATGGGCAACCTTTGGCTTCCAACTGTTGTTGAACTACACATCCCAGCATACCCTGCTACAGTTTTACTATTTTGCCATGCTAAAACTTATAGCACGGCATTCTGGGATGTGTATTTCAACAACAGCTGGGAGCCAAAAGTTCCCCATCCCTGCCATAGACCGACCAATATCTCTTTGTGAATAGGCGACTAATATGTACGCAATTTGCGAATGGGTATGATGGCGTCTCTTTTCATTCAGTTGCTAATATCAGCCAAGAAAATGGTAATTGCATTTCCTTAGAAACTTGGCCCTTTTGCACAACTCCTCCAATCTCTTTATATTGTAGAAAATAAAATATCTGAAAATGTTTTCCCAGAAGAATCTGCGAAGCGGCTCATCTGGAGATAAGTTAAGTAAATAGATACACAATGTGTAACAATAGTCAGATAGGGAAGCACCGCCGGCTTAATTGGTAACTAAATTACTTTGAGCTACTAAATCCCTGGATTTCTACAACCTAAACACATTTGCACATAATGATGCACCTGTTATTCCAGGAGGATTGTGCACACAGGTCTGTTTGTACAGTGCGCACAATGTGGACGCGTGAGAACAGTTCAGATGTGCAGCAATATAGAGGGGAAAGAAGGGGGAGTTATGTCTTCAGGAGCCCATGTAAGATGTAGGAACGGGCATCGGATGTCAATGGTTTAACGCCATCGATGTTTTTCTTGTGTTATTAGTGTTTCCTATCGTTTGTTGGCGGCTTTCCCGTGGTATCTGCCATCGAATGGTGCCAAAGACATGGCATTTCACTAATAAAATGTAGAATAATTAAGCAGATTGCTTTTGTGCATGTACAAACGGGTGTGGATCATTTGGTCGACACCACTAGGTCGACATGGGTCTAGGTCAACATTGGTCTAGGTCGACGTGGGTTGGGTCGACAGGGTCATTAGTTCGACACAAGCATTCGGCCGACGTGGGCACGGTCGACAGTCAAAAGGTCGACATGGGGTTTTAACATTTTTTAACCCGAATGTCGACATGGAGACAGTTTGAAGTGCACCGCATTCCCTCGCTGCGCTCGCAATGCTTCGGGCACACTTTTTTATTCTCCCACCACGCCCTAGTGGATGGTAGGGCATGAAATACCACCTGTCGGCACATGTCGGCACAAAAAAACTGTGAAAAACCCCATGTCAACCTTTTGACTGTCGACCTGTTGACCTAATACTTATGTCAACCTAATGACCTGTCGACCTAATCCCATGTTGATTTAGACCCATGTCGACCTAGACCCATGTCGACCTTGCTGCATGTTGATCTAGTGGTGACGACCCAATGCTTGTCAACCTAGTTGTTGTAGACCAAATGACCGTATCCCGTACAAACATGGTTTTTGTGTATACCCCTCAAGGGGAGCAGGGAGCTATTGGGGGGGGGGGGAGCACCAATACCAGGCTCAGTAGTATTTTATTGAACTTTATTTTGCTCAATATTTTTCCTATTTTCTAAAGAAATATTCCCAAATCAGATGACAATCCAGTGCGCATCGGACCTGAGCCAGAGGTCTGACTCCGACTCGACCCTGCATCACAGGTCAGACCTCCGGCTCAGGTCCCTGTCATTGCATGCAGTAGCGTAGCTAGGGCGGAGCTGGCGGAGCACACGCTCCGGGCGCCATGATTGTCACTTGGCGCCGGAGCCGTGCACTTGCTGCCGCCTGCCCTGCTCGCCCGATCCCCCAGCACGTCCGCTCACCCAGCACACCCGCTCCCCCTGCTTCTCCAGTGACAGCCACTGGGATTTGGCGGCAGAGTATTGAGTACTGAAGCTGCAGCCTGCGCAGGCTACAATGAATGAGACAGTGACCCAGCCAGCCTCGGCTTCCAGCAGGGGATTTTATTTGCCCGACTGCTGCCTATTACTCGCCCCATCGCCAGCCCGCCTGCTACCGGCCAGCCGACTGCTACCTGCCTCCCAACCCATCTCCCACCAGTCTGCCTGAGGTTAGTAAACTGGCAGAAATGTAGCAGGATACATGTGAACAAAGAGGTTCAGGGGAGATACGGGGATAGAGAGGTGAAAGGGGTTCAGGGGGATGGAAAGGTATAGGTGAGATTACAGGGAGGGTTAATGGAGAGGTGTAGTGGGAACATGTGTATGGAGAGGGAGAGGGGGACAGAGAGGTACTGTACAAGGGGGATAGAGAGGTTCAGTGGTGATGGAGAGGTGCAGAGAAGGAGTAGCTGAGAGGGGGGGGGGGGGGCGCTGAACATGCCCTTGCTCCGGGCACCATGGCACCTAGCTACACCACTGATTGCATGTGAAAGGACCACATGCGATCCTGCCAACCGGGAAGGTCCCGGGCGGCTCCGGGGGGGGGATTGGATGGCCATACACTGCTGCAATACATCCCAGTAATCTATGGTCACCTTAAGAGATCTGTCTAGAAATGAAGCACACATCGCCCTGTGTATATGCCCCATAGTGATGGCGATGCGCGGTCCTGCATGTCGCCATGGTCCGCTCGGATCTTTAGAACATTAAGTCAAGATCTAGTCGCATCGCCTGTATGTTCATAAACAGAACACTGTGTTAGCTCAGATTGCCATACACACACATACACACACATACACACATACACACACATACACACATACACATACACACATACACTGTGTACACGGGTATCCCTCTGACATTCGGCACGAAAAACTGTTGAGCAGGTTCCCGTTGCTGCCGCTCAATCCGTTAATCCATAACCAGGTATGTGAACACTAATGCACACTAACACTAACACTAATGCAAGCTAACGCATATTGGGGCTCTGTGTTACGTCATGTCTTCTACTTTACACTTTAATTATATACCGCGTCATAGTTACATGACGACACTTTGTACTTGGAGCATTTTATGTTGGGCAGTTCTTGCTTGAAGACCATAATATGTGAAAGTGTTTACTAGGTCAATATTTTTCTCCGGCCAGACCCAGGATACTACCAAAGGTCTACATCACCTTACAAGATTGTACCAAGGACCCCAGGCTTATCAGACAGACTTCCAGGGCAGATAACATCTAGTCAGCCGCGATACCAGATTATTATTGGCTACTTTTTAAGTGCAGGTAATAAATGGAAATGTCTGGAAGCCTAAAATGCTCTTAAAAAGTCAACTGGAACATGTAAAATATCTCTTACAACTTTAAATGGAGACCATCAGAACATTTACAACCATACTGTTCCAAGACAAAGGGAGCATTGTAGGCTCTGGTTTATGGTTTAAACCAACAATGTAAAACATCTCCAATAAGATAAAATACAGCACATTAAAACTTTACTACTGAAATGCAACCAAACTGTCTTTTTGTTTCGAAGGGTTGTTCTTGTGAAAAGCAATAGCAGTGGATTGGGAAATATATGATCCTCAAGTAGACATAACCAATAGGACGGCTAGCACAAAGTAGTTTTACACCCCACAACAGTGCAATGGTAGGCGGAGTCATGGAAATTACAGGAGGAGCCTGTCATAGTAGGTGGGGCTAACACACAATGAGGCACACCAGTGGGTTGGTTCAGGGTTGGACTGACCTACAGTGGGCATGTAACCACCCCCGGCAATGAGCATGTAACCCTCTGACAATAAGAAAGAAACCCCCTGGCAACGAGCAAGAAACCCCAGGCAATGAGCATATTTAACCCCAGGCAATGAGCATGTAAACCATGGCAATGAGCAAGAAACCACTGGCAACGAGCACGTAGGTAAAAAACAAATATATAATTAATGTATGGGGGGCAAGCACTTTAGCATTTAGCCTGGGGCGGCTGGAACCCTTAATCAGGCCCTGCCCCTATCAATTTAATATAGTCTGGTCATTTAGATATTGTTACACTATTTTGGCTTCGGTATATATTTTTTTGATGTTAGTGGTAAATTTATTAAAACTTTTAAAAATTAAAATAGGTGATTAGCTGCCTGCCCCTGGCGCCCAAGTCACCTTGGGTTGCCGCCCCCCCCCCCTCCCAGCTACAATGTTGAGCATGCGCAGACACAAACCATCGGCCCAGTGCGAACGAAGGGGGACAATGCGAACAGACCAGAATAAGGTCCCTTGACTGTTGTCTTTCTGATCCATGTGTTTTGGGCATAATTGCGAGCGTTTTTGCATGTTTTTTAGTCATTTCTCAACGATGCCTTTTCAACCCCCCAAAAAAGTGAACCATTCTCAATAATATGTTACATTGTCTCTGGATAAGAACAGCAAATGTATATAAACTGATGTTAAATTACACATTTAATGCTAGAGGAGCCTCCTCTAGCATTCTCAAAAGTGTCTGCTGTAAGGGGGCGGACATTTTGTGAAAGCTATTTTTGCCATTATCAGGAGCCAGACAGAAGGAGAGCCGGGACCGCAGACAACTTCAAGTAGATCTGCGGGTCCCGGCCACACACCCGGCGGCGGCAACAGCAAGCAGCGCCAGCAGGGTAAGGCAGGGCTAGGTAAGCGCATCAACAGCCCCGCAGACCCCCGGCGCCAACACATACTCAGCACCTCCCCACGACCGCGGGGTCTGCGCGGCTATTGTTACGCCACTGCTTGGGCCATGGTCCTGTTGGACTTTGGAACTCAGTAAATTAATCTTGAAGATGATTCGCTATTTTTAAGGCATCCAGTGAAAAACTTAATTTAGTTTTGTACCATTGGAACATCACAGATTTGTAACAATATTTGATTTCCACGGAATCCCACGGCAGTGCCGTTACCGATAACGACGATGATAATAAATTGTGTGGGATTTTATGGAGAGTGCACCACATCATTTCAGTCTGCGGTTATACATTTATATACTGTGCCCGGGAGCGAAACATTTCATCACTCACAAGTCTGACATACTCCCTGTAAATCTCTCTTCCTACCTCATTATCTCCCATTGGTACACTAATAAAAAGAAGCCGGATTACATCTAGGAAATGTAATTTTGCGATGCTCTTATTAGTATTGGGTCTCCTGACGTTATCTGGTATTGTTCTGCGTTTTCCATTCATATGAAAATCAGGTAGTGCGGCTCATGCAGACAACATGGCTCCAGACGGCAAATCTCTAGCAGTTGCCTGGCTTTCAGCTTCACATGTGCATTGTGTCAGTCGGAGAGTGTGCAAGTTTTAACCTATAATGTTTTTAATATGCCATTAAGTTACCATAGCATCGATGTGCAGACACACTGGCTCTCATCATTTGCGTCTTTGGTAATTATGGAACAACGTCGTACTAAACTGTTCTTGTACTACAACATTCTGCACTGCCTTGTGATTCCATGTACTATGGCCCTTATTCTGGTTCACTCGCAAAGGCAAATTCCTTCTCAAATGGACAAAGTCATGTGCACTGCAGGTGGGGCAGATGTAACATGTTCAGAGGGAACTAGATTTGGGTGGGGTTTTACTAAGTGAGATCTATAGTGCAGTGTAAAAATAAAGCAGTCAGTATTTACCCTGCACAGAAACAAAATAACTCACCCAAATCTAACTTTCTCTGCACATGTTACATCTGCCCCCTGCAGTGCAGTATGGTTTTGTCCATTTGAGAAGGATTTTGCCTTTGTGAGTGAACCAGAATAAGGGCAAATTCCTTCTCAAATGGACAAAACCATGTGCACTGCAGGTGGGGCAGATGTAAGTCAGTGGAGACTACCTTATATTTGTGGGCAGCGGGATGAAGACAGGACAGGCGGTCATGTGACGTCACACCTCCTCCCACCCGCAAACCCATGGGGACGCCCATGAAACGCTGGTCATTCCAATGTCCGTGCATCGCCATCGCCCCGTCCCAATTTACAATGTCGCCAGGTCATTCGCAGCGGGAGGGCAGGATGGGGACAGATAGGGCGGTGGCGGTGCACGTACATGGGAACGCCCATGGGGGGGGGGTGGTGTCCACATGAACACACTGGGCATTCCTATGGGTTTGCGAGCGGGACATCACATGACTGACCGTCCTGTCTTCATCCCGCTGCCCAAAAATATAAGTCAGTCTCCATGCACAAATGTACTAGGCAAAGTCACCCAGAGTGTATGGACCCTATCTCTCTCTGCGCATATTACATCTGCCCCATCGGCAGTACAGCATGGTTTTGTTTATTTGAGAAAAAAGTGTGCTGAATCTGGCCCTATATCCTTGTACTGCCATGTACTATGGGCCTAATTCAGGGCCGTCCAACAAATGGACAGCCATGATATAAAATAGCTATGATGTGCGTGACTGGACCTTAATATCTATACATGACAACACCGCTCTGTGGTGCCACCAATACAGCCATTGGCTGCTGTCATTATTTTTTTAGGCCCAGGACAAAATTGGCTGCCTAAAAAAATTCTTTGGACCCCCACGTTTCCTGCCCACTGTAAGGAAAATTAAGCAGTAACTATTTGTTTTTTCATGTTTGTAGTTAATGATTTTGCCTTTTACGGCCACTGGCAAATCCTAGAAAAACAGAAGTCTGGCATAAATGTGGAAGGTAATTGTATAGTATTACATGCTTGTAATGACACATTTGGTTATCAGGGCACCGTGGTATGCTGTTATTGTAAACCACATGTATTAGCCTGCAATTATTTCTGGTTTGCAAATGGTGCCCTTCTGCCCTGTCATATGACCTAGGGGCTCGTTACCGAAGCCATTACCACAATAACGAGCAGTATCGGTACTCAAAAATATTGCTATGTAGGGGATTTAAGCCACAATTAAAATATAGATTTGATAAAACAAAAAAATAAATTTGAAGGCAGCTATAATGAACATGGTGTCCTGTATTAGAAGCATGCTGCTATTAAAATACAAGTTTAAAGGGATCCTGCTATGTTTGGGCCAAGTGTACAGTAATAGCCTGCAATTGGCAACAACCAATGCAATATGGGCAAGAAAGTCAATAAATTTAAAGTGACAATTAGTTTAAAGGCAAAAGCTTTGAAAGCTAGTCTGCTACCTTGTGTGTTTGTGCATGTGTGAGAAAGAGATGTAGTTTCACACTCTGCCAGCAGATGGCAATGTTTCAGAGACTCACAGACACTAGACATATATATATATATATATATATATATATATATATATATATATATATATATATATATATATATATATACACAGTTATGTATACTGCTCACATATATTCTGTCACTACCGCAGTGGAGCTTGCACTCTATATTACCTACTATGGACATACATAAATGCTGGGGTTATTTTTTGGGCCAAAAGCTAAGTAGCCTACCATGATTCCAGGGCCACAACTAGGCAATGCATTTGACCTACAGAGTGCCCAGAACTGCCCCACTGTAGCCTGGCCATCCAGGCTACATTGGCTGGCTACTTGCTTATCTTAATGGCTTCACCCCCTTCCTTGACCACATAATTGCCCAGAGTGTCCTAAAGAGGCTCCTGGTGGTCAGTTACTTCCAAATCCCAGTGGTCTTCCCACTCAAAGTGACATCACATGTTCAGGGGTGCGAGGCTGACACAGGGTGGAGTATTGCCCTGCTATGGTCCCACAAAACATAGTTATATAAGCTAAATGATTTTGACGGCACTGCATTGTGGTGGGCAATGTGGCTTAATGTGTAAATACTGTAGCATTATGGTGTGTGTCATAATGTGTAAAGGGTATTAAAGCGTGTGACATAATGTGTAATGGGTATTATGGTGTGTGGCATAATGTGTAATGGGCATTAAGGCATGTGACATAGGCCCTTATTCTGGTTCACTCACAAAGGAAAATTCCTTCTCAAATGGACAAAACCATGTGAACTGCAGGTGGGGCAGATGTAACATGTGCAGAGAGAGTTAGATTTGGGTGGGGTGTGATCTATATTTCAGTGTAAAAATAAACCAGCCAGTATTTTCCATGCACAGAAACAAAATAACCCACCCAAAACTATGGGTATCATGATGCGTGGCATAATGTGTAATGGGCAATATGGTGTGGCATAATATGTTATGGGCATTACGGTGTGTGGAATAATGTGTAAGTTGCATTACAGTGTGTGGCATAATGGAGCCACATCTCTATTGTCATGAAGCCACTCCCCTAGTTGCATGTGACCACACTCCCTCATGACACCGACCACGCCCATTTTGGCTCATGCCTTCAGCGTGCGCTATCAGTACCACTTGCACCACCAGTTTCTACTTGCACCACTGGTTCCAACTTCTACTTAAGCATGGAGCAGGAAAGGACTCAGGACCAGTTCTGTAATATACCGTCTTATCCAGGAACTGTCTGATTGTCAGTTCCCACTTAAAACAGCCGGAAATGGTCGCTTATTTGCTTTATCTGTGAAAACATGTCAGTTACAAATACGTGTTATATATTTTACGTATTCCACCGTTCTTCAATATGTTTTTTCTAAGATGTTTCTTTTTATTTGGAACTTCATTATTGAATACAGGAGGAAAATGTATAAAGAAAGTTTAGGTGTGAATCCGCACATAACATCATATAGATGTATAATGATTTTAAACCAACATCATTGTCATCGTAAGATGATCTTCCAGAATAACCTGTTGGTGGTGCTCCCAGAACAAGTTTCAGTGAACTCAAATAGGAAGGGGGTCTTGCAGTAGGATGCAAGGAAAGACTGATTAAGTCTTACCTGGGGCACACTTTGATTTGATGTATTTAGTGTTATTGTATTACTTTAAAACGTAACATTTATTTTAGATTCTTAAAAGGAGGGTGACTATTGTCACTTTTCGGGAATATTGATAGTGTTTCTTATATCCCAAATATTTATCTGCACCTTTTCATTAGGGTGCAGATGCTTATTCTCAAATATTTATCTGCACCTTTCACTCAGTATGCAAATATTCAAATTAAGACACAGAAAAATGATAATAATTAAAAACAATTATTCTCCATTCGCGAAGATTTTGTAACCATATGTCAAATGTTCACAGGAAAAAGCCTTTTCAGGTTTGTAATAATTCAAAACCTCTTAACATTATTGTACATAATTAACATATCAGGCCATTCCTGTTTGCTCCTCACATCCATTCATGAACTGCTGCTTGTACAAAAGAAAGAATAGTCGGTAGGGGCTGAGATAGAGGTGTTTTTTGTGTCACTACTTCCCTCCTCTGCTTTCCAGCATCCCACTTTGTTGTCCAATGCTAGATGAGAGAGAGGTAATGTAGTGTTTCCATACACTATTTACAGATAAGAGCACAGGGTTGGCTTCTGCTTGTCAGTTGCAATTGCTTAAGAGCGACCTTGTTGCTGTACTAGCAGTGCAAGGTACCCACTCGGTTTTCTGACAGAGTGCCTTGCTGTGGAAATTTTTCAAGAGAAAAGGGTTGCCTATATCCCTTTCTTTTAAGAAAATGTAAAGAGTAAAAAGGTCAAAGATTCTGAGATGTCAGGTCAAAATTAAATGTTCTGCTGTCAGATATCAGCGTTTGTCGCATCAAATGTCTGATGAGAGACAATTGTTTTTGACAATCTCAGATTGAAAAGATAGGCACAGATTAGCTGTTTCTGCTGTTCCGATTGGGTCTTTCACTGTCCCTGATTGCCAAAGTATTGCAGGGATCAGTGTTGACTTTGTCAGAGTGAGAGAACGAGAGGAGGAAAATGTAGCAAGGAAACACAGCGAATTCCAGTGGCGGTGACCAATACTGATGGTGACATAAGAAGAGTAGCGCTAAGCAGGGGCGCCGACATGTTGGCTGGGACCAAGTAGTAGAAGTAGTAGTAGGTTTATTTATAAGGCGCCACAAAGTGTCCGCAGCGCCATACATAGCAAACAAAAACAAATTACAAGGTAACGTACAGGGTGTGTTGATAAAATACAGTATGAATAGGGGTATAGCTGGTAGAACTAAAATCAGCATCAGTTCTGAAGTAGGTGTCAAACTTGTCGAAGAGACTGAAGATGAAGTAGAGGAAGGGAAGAACGAACAGGGCAGGAGGACAGGTGAGGTAATGAGGTAGGGTGAGTACGTGAAGAAGGAGGGCCCTACTCATAAGAGTTAACATACTAAAAGGAGCTGGGTGGACGAACGAAAAACAATAGGATAAGTAGGAACGGATGGGAACGGAGGCAGGATAGGAGGATCAAAAAAAGTTAGGAGGAGGGCGTGGCAACCAGGAGGGGGCATTGCCACATCCAGTGAGAAAAAATACCCAAGTTTTGCGGGCGGGCAGGCGCTGGTGTGATCGCACGTCTGCACAGAAAGAGAGAGGACAGGTTGCCGCTGCAGCTGCCTTTCTCTCTACCCAGTGTGCTGTGCTGAGCTGGGGAGAGAGGCTGTGCTACGGTGGCAGCCTGTCATCTCCCTCCCCACTGCCCGGGTCTTTTCTATAGGGGAGGGGGGAGTCCATTTGACTCGTGGCCGGGTCACACATATCTAGTATGGAAAAATCAGACTTGTTCTAGATGTACAGAAAAAAAAGATGCAGTGATTTCAATTTTCAGGCTATCAATTGAACATCTACAGTATATCCCCTTTCTATCTATTATGGAGTCAAACACTTATAACAACCACTTAACTAAAGCCAGCGGCTTCATATACTGAAACTGCATTTGCTGTCTGCAAAATCAATAACCTGGATCCTGTAGTTTCAATGAGAAACCGCACAGCTTCACTGCATGTGGTCAAAATTGGTTTCAGAGGCTGCACAATCTTTGATTTTATTAGACGAAGCCTCTGTTATTTAATTGTATGACATTGCAGAGCTTCATTCTTGTTGGTGCTATACACAAGCAGAAATACTGCATATTAAGGTCCATTCGGTAGTCCATATGCGTTCGCAATGTTTAGTCTCTCCCCCCGTCCCTGTGTTTCTCTCTCTCTGGATGGGAGAACAGGGGCCTTCTGCAGACTGCACCACAGGGCGGGTGAGGAGCGGCTGCTGGGTGTGTCAGCGGGGTTTGGGAAGGGCGGAGACAGCGTTATGTGAGCCAATGGGGGCTGGGAAGACAGCTCAGTCGGAGACAGCTCCCTGTGAAGCAGGGCATGGTAGGGACTGGGAGCCGCTGAGTGGGTGAGGGGAGACTGCTCCCCCTTGTGGGTGAGCAGGGGAGCTAGGTTCTGCGCCGCTGCCAACCAAATATTTTTTTTTTATAAATCAGTGCTCGAAGGAAGTTCCATTGTTTGCCGGCCCACTTAGAGCACTGTGCATGTATATTTGTGTTGTGCATGTTCTCGTCGCCAGATCGCTCAGCACACAGCACTGCACAGCACTGTGCCAGCCATCTGTCAGGGCCAGTGAGAACACTAATAATCAGTAGGCTGATGTAGTAAAATGAAGTAACATCGCTCAGAAGATGCCTGTATAGCGCTACGTGTGTACTGCCAATAACGCTTTCTGAATATGTCGCACTACCTGCAGTGCAGCGTAGTTTTGCCCATGTGCACGTTTTTTTGCTGTGCTAACAAAACTGAATCTGGACGATAAGATTGTGTTTTAAAGCACAGGAGTAGGCCAGAACAATAAAGCAAAGTATTTAGCAAAAAGTAAAGGAGAACATGTGTATACCAATGAATCATTTTAAGGGGAAATCCTTTAAAAATATAAAACTGCTTTGTGCTGCGAGTGATCCCCGAATCCGTCCTTCATTCTTATTCTGAGCCAAACTGCGCTCCGCTGACGGGTTCCCTCCTTAGTCTGTATTGTGTTATTATTTTATCGTATCTGTCAACCAGGAACAATTCTCATGTTTTCAGAAACATGGGAAACTATTATTTATCCCACTGTGGCCCCATCGTAACATGATTTATACAATGCGTTGGACTACTAAAGACATTTCCAAGTTACGTATAGGATCCCTGTGGTGAGAGGGAAAATAAATAAAATTACATCTGTTCTTTAGAAATGCAATTTGAATCATGGAAGTCATTGCTGAGAAAGCAGTAGTATATATTTTATAAAAATCAGTAATAATGACACTGGAACTAGAGATTATCTATATAACATTGACATTTTACACCAATTCAATTTACAACCAGGACTGCCGAACATTTGGCTCGATCTCGGTGGGTAATGGAGGGGTGGCTAGGATACTGTAGGGATTGCAGCTATAGCAGGGTTGCCTACCATCCCGAAATGGCTACCATTCACGAAAATCTGTTCCCCCTCCCGGCCCCTGAAAAGGTGGGCAATCCTCCCGAATTTTGCAGCCCGATATTGCTAGAGTGTGCGGGCGCTGGGAACCAGGGAGGGCACACAGGTGTGTGGGTGCTGGGATGGGGACAGGAGACACAGGTGTGTGGGTGCTGGGATGGGGACAGGAGACACAGGTGTGTGGGTGCTGGGATGGGGACAGGAGACACAGGTGTGTGGGTGCTGGGATGGGAACAGGAGACATAGGTGTGTGGGTGCCGAGATCAGAACAGAAGTAGCGCTAGCGGTCGGCGGGGATCAGTGGTGGCGGCAGAATTGTTTAAAGCACTGGACAGCCCTCTGATTGGCTGAACTCTCTCAAACAATTCTGCCGCCACCACTGCGCCCCCCCTCCCCCGATACTCCTCTGCCCGTCCTCTCCCACGCTGCCAGCGTTCCCTCCAGCCCCCTTCTCCTCAAAACCCCAAGCCGCCGAAAGCGTTCCCTCCACCCAAAACCACATGTGATCGCTCCTGCAACTCGACAGATATTACAGGTATGTGCAGCACATAAGATCTATTGACGTTGAATGGTCCCTTAAAAATGCATAAAATCATTTGATTTATCAGACCGATGGGGTCAAAACAGAATGATTGCGTGCAATATCTCACAAGTGTATTGGCAGCATTATGTAGATGTTTGTGGTCTCTTCCCCAGCAGAACGTTACTATTGTATCAGTGTTGTGCTGCAGGTGTAGATGTTACAGTGCAGGACTTAGCTGTCAATCACATAATGTACTGTAGCAACGTGCGCTGGCAGCCTGAGCCAGGGGGAATCACACACAGATCACATATCCATCCAGGGACTTGTAGTTTCACAAGGCTGACTCCTAAAAATCTATATTAATAGGAAATGTTACTATTTCATTGTTTGATATATGAATACAGCTGGTATTGTTGACACTGATTCTTTAGAAAATAAATGAATTATATTAATTCTGCCCTGGCTTACCTTCCATACCTGTGGTCTACACATATATGCTGTATACATGTCATTTTTTTTTGCCTTTTTTTGGGGTTTGCAAAATTATAATTTGTATGAATCACGTGGGCGCTGTTGTAACGATTTGGCCAACTCCTAACAGAGGCGTCACTGTGTCTGGTGGTACCCGGTGGGCGCGCTACATTTATCTGCATGCGCGGATGCTTGTCCATTAGAAAGGGGGGAGTGGCCTAATATAATGGGTGTGGCTTTGGGGAATCCCTGTCTCATCACTTCGGGGGCATGTCCAGCTTCCATGTGTCAGTGTGAGGAGATGGATAAGTGCTGATTGATGTCATCCCCTATATATATATATATATATATATATATATATATATATATATATATATATATATATATATATAGCTAGAATCTCATAAAGAGACGCAAGCACTCTCCACTTTATCAAAGAATGATACTTTTTGATAAAAATATAAAGTCGTTTTAATTTTCAACAAAGTTTGTCAGGTAAATCCCGATTTCACCATAGCCCCGACGTTTCGGTCCTTAAGAACATGGACCTTTATCAAGGAGCCTGGAGATATACAAATATTGCAGATATGCCCATCAGTGCACATACACAAATCCATACATCAAACAGTGATCAGGTAACAAGTAGTGAACTTACGTTTGTGGTGAATAAAGATAATGACAGGGAGCTTCAGGAGCAACAGGTGTACACCAGCATAGGTGCAGTGGGTGAGACACCCATAGAGGCTGCAACGCCTGGTTTAAATACCTAGTAACCGGATGTCACAAGGGCGCACGGTTTCCGCCGTGTGCCCAGTGACTGACAGCCTGTTTCACGCTGGAGTAGCGCTAGCAGGGTGAGACGGCTACGTTGGACCGCATATGAACCGCACGGCGCTGTCACATCTCCGGAAACCGGAAGTGACACGCCGGCAGCGTGTGAGCGCTCGTCAGTGTGGCTGGAACGCAGCGCTTCCGACTAGCGGAGCGTCTGCGTGTCAATCGCGTAGGTGACTGGTATGGACAGTGGAGGAGGTCAGAGAGCGCTCAGTATATGCTCTGAAACGCAACACTTCCGGCAAGCGGGGTGTTTGCGTGTCAAATCACGTATAGGCTAATGCGGACACAAGGAAGGGTTTAAAGCGTACGGAACGCTATGGGTCAAATAGCGGGGCATATTGTAACTATTCATGGGTAAGGAGAGCAGTGAGGTGTGGGGAGCCTGGTAGATCCCCAGGGCATCCAGCACCAAAACATGAGTTCATAGGGGTCCGGTGCAGGTACTATAAACCAGGTGATGGGAGAGAGAGAAGAAACATAGCACACATGGAGATTACTAAAAAATACAAAGTGATAACCCAGTGCATGATTTTAGCTAATCCCAAATAGTGCTGACACAAGTGGGAAAAAGCTCATGCAACATGGTAGAGTGTAAAATTTTTTTTTACTAGTGGGTGAAATATATGAAAGAGACACAGAACAGTGTGTACCAGTGTCCCATATTGTACTACATGAGGCCGGTGTGCCCACCACAGACAAACCCCAGCTGGTGACAGGTGGGATGCAGGTGATGGTGTGACATAGTGGTGATAATGAAGTGAACATGCTGTTAACAAGTCCAAGATGACAAATGGTAGCTGTAATTGGAGGAGTTCATTTGAGAAAGATATTGAGGGGATTGTTCTCATTCAGTCCTCTGGGTGCCAAAGTACCCAACTGGTATATCCAGCGACTTTCTTTCTTTTTCAGGATGAGCCCACGGTCACCTTCCCTAGGCAGCGGGGGGACCCAGTCAATCAAGCGACAACGGAGACTGGAAACTTGGTGTCCTGCTTTAATGAAATGGCGTGGGATTGGGAGATCGGCCTTCCCACTGTCAAGGGCAGCACGGATGGAGTTCCGGTGGTTCGCCATCCGCTCCCTAAACTTTCTAGTAGTCATACCAGTATAGGCCAAGCCACAAGGGCACGTCAACATGTATATAACATGGTCCAGTAAGCAGTGCAACCGAAATTTGATTTTGATCGGTTTCCCTGAATGGGGATGGGGAAAGGACACACCAGTTAGCATACTGTTGCAGGTGGTGCATCCCGTGCATCTGTAGCATCCAGGTCGCTGGGTCAGTAGCCAAGTTGAGTTTTGTTGAGGTTCAGGACAAAGAGTTGGACGCATGAGCAGCTCTTTGAGATTGGGGCCCTTTCGGTATGACATCATGGGGCTGGTATGTCGTTGGAGTTTAAGGGTTGGGTCAGAGGAGACCAGGGGCCAGTTTTTCTGGAGGCTCTTTTGGATGTTGGATGAGGAATGATTGTATGTATTAACAAAGGTCATACGAGGCGCTCGGGTTGGGACTTTTCTTGATTCGCTCTTCTGAGTGGACATATTATTTTTAGCTTTGCGCAGACATCTGCTCAGCACTTGGTCGGAGTATCCTCGTGCCTTGAACCTACTGGTCATTTCTGCCAGCTGTTCGTCCAAGATAGTCGCATTGGTGTTATTGCGTATTACTCGCATAAATTGCGAAATCGGTAAGTGCTCTTTGAGAGTGGGGGGATGCTGGCTGCTGGTCACCAGTAGCGTGTTCCGGTCCGTGGATTTTCTGAACAGACAGGTTTGTAGTGAGCCGGTAGTGTAGCTCACATTGATGTCAAGAAAGTTGATAGAGGAGGCGTCAATCGTGTATGTGAAACTAATGGGATTATTCAAGGTGTTGAGAGTGTTGATCATATCTGTAAATTCAACCTGGGAGCCAGTCAACACGAGAAAGATGTCATCGATGTAGCGTTTGAAGACTTGGATGTGTTGGCTGTATCTGGGTAGTATGAATTGGTCCTCATACTCCTGCATGTACAGGCATGCGTAGGAGGGAGCCAAATTCGAGCCCATCGCGGTACCCGCAATTTGGACATAGTACCGCTTGTTGTAGAGGAAGTGGTTGCACTGCAGGATCAGGGTAGCCAGATCCACCAGAAATTCAGTGGGGGAATTCAGCTCAGCACGTTGGTCTAGTTTCTTGCGTAGGACTCGTAAGCCGTCTGCATGGGGTATGACGGTGTAGAGCGAACTTACATCCATAGTCGCCAGGAGTGGATGTTCAATGATATTCATAGTCTTGAGTTGTAGGATGAAGTCGCTGGTGTCTCTGACATAGGAGTGTCCGGAGGTTACGAGTGGTTGCAGAAAGAAGTCGACAAACTTAGCCAGTGGTTGTAACAGTGAGTTGCGGGCAGAAATTATCGGTCTGCCAGGTGGATTTGTATCAGATTTGTGAATTTTTGGAAGCGTATAAATGATGGGACAAACAGGGAATGGTACTGTCAAGAAATTGTAGTTCTCCTGCGATATCCAGTGATGCGTCAGACCAGTGAGAAGTAGTGCGTCTACTTGTCTTTTGAAAACGGGGATCGGGTTCTGTGGGACAAGTTTGTATGTCTTTGTATCAGAGAGTTGTCGAATGATTTCATCGTTATATTGTGTCCAATTCTGAATAACAATTGCTCCCCTTTTATCGGCCGGGCGTATGATGATATCTTGGTTTTGTTTAAGCATAGTCAGGGCCGTTCGTTCATCCATCCAAGGAGAGGTTGTGGTATTGTGGTTTAGATGGGGTCGCTTGGATTTCTTGTTCAACCATCCTGGTAAAGGTCTTGATGGTTGGGTTGGAAGAGGCTGGGTCAAAGGTCGATGGTGGCTTGAATTTTGACCTGGGGACATCAGGGATATTGGGGTCATTGGCTCCGAATTGTTCATGTAATCTGAGTTTCCGTCCAAATTTATAGAGGTCGACAGTCGCCTCAAATGGGTCGAAGGGGGAGGTCGGGACAAAAGAGAGGCCCTTCATGAGGAGGGAGGTCATTGGGTCAGATAAGGTCATATCCGATAGGTTAAAAATCAGATCTTGGCTTGCTTGCGGATTCTTTTGCCTAGTACTACCTCGACGGGGGTGTGGCCTCTGCCCCTTCCTCTTGCGGAACGATAATTCCTGCCTCTGGGTGCGTCCTGGCCTGACTCTAAAAAATCGGATTGCGTGCCCGATTGTTCAGTGTCAGACACGGATGTAGAGGATCCACCGTTGAGGCGATAGGGATTTCGTTGTCTTTGGTTCCTGTAGGGACCCTGGGTGCGACGTGCCCCCTGGTCCCCAGATAACCAGCGGTAGACGTTGTGGTTTTTGTAGTCAGTGGTGACTATAGATAATTTGTTGCGCTTAAAAGACACAAGGTCTCTTTTGTTCTCCTCGACCTGGACTCTAATTTTTTTCTATGAGATTACAACTCTTCTCGCTTTTGATGGTTGCTAAATGGGCTATGCCAAATGAGTCGATATCGGATTTGACCTTCTTGAGTTCAGAGCCGACCTCCTCGACCACTAGAAGCATAAGGTCAAAGGAACATTTATTCAATACTCCGCACCATCGGCTGCAAAACGAAGGGTTATTGCGACCGATGGTGGGAATATTAGATATGCGAAATCCCCTCGGGATGAATTTTTTGCGGTGGTAATCGGAGAGGAAGTGTCCGTGTAGTGCCAGGTCAGTCTCACGCTTTTTTAATTTTAGTAGCCGTTGGTAGAGGTCTGTGGGTGATTCGGTCGGAAGTTCGTCAAACTCAAGCTGGTTGAAGAGGACTTTCTCTGCATCATCATCGGTCAGAGATACAATGCCGTGTTCGGCTTGGGTAAGTAGGTTTTCATCTAGGAAGCCAATACCGCCTGAGGCCATCATCCAGAGGGGACGGGCTGGTGGCTGTATTTGCAGTGAAGTAATAGATGTAAATGACAATATAGGTAGATACTGTTCAATGCTCAGTCTGCAGACTCAGCGGGGTGTCAGAAACTGCACCGTTGGTTTGCTGATTTACACAGATCGTGGGTGTCAGGTCAAGGATCTGCTCGCACATCCTTGACCTAACACCCACGATCTGTGTAAATCAGCAAACCAACGGTGCAGTTTCTGACACCCCGCTTAGTCTGCAGACTGAGCATTGAACAGTATCTACCCATATTGTCATTTACATCTATTACTTCACTGCAAATACAGCCACCAGCCCGTCCCCCCTGGGGATTGGCCTCAGGCGGTATTGGCTTCCTAGATGAAAACCTACTTACCCAAGCCGAACACGGCATTGTATCTCTGACCGATGATGATGCAGAGAAAGTCCTCTTCAACCAGCTTGAGTTTGACGAACTTCCGACCGAATCACCCACAGACCTCTACCAACGGCTACTAAAATTAAAAAAGCGTGAGACTGACCTGGCACTACACGGACACTTCCTCTCCGATTACCACCGCAAAAAATTCATCCCGAGGGGATTTCGCATATCTAATATTCCCACCATCGGTCGCAATAACCCTTCGTTTTGCAGCCGATGGTGCGGAGTATTGAATAAATGTTCCTTTGACCTTATGCTTCTAGTGGTCGGGGAGGTCGGCTCTGAACTCAAGAAGGTCAAATCCTATATCGACTCATTTGGCATAGCCCATTTAGCAACCATCAAAAGCGAGAAGAGTTGTAATCTCATAGAAAAAATTAGAGTCCAGGTCGAGGAGAACAAAAGAGACCTTGTGTCTTTTAAGCGCAACAAATTATCTATAGTCACCACTGACTACAAAAACCACAACGTCTACCGCTGGTTATCTGGGGACCAGGGGGCATGTCGCACCCAGGGTCCCTACAGGAACCAAAGACAACAAAATCCCTATCGCCTCAACGGTGGATCCTCTACATCCGCGTCTGACACTGAACAATCGGGCACGCAATCCGATTTTTTACAGTCAGGCCAGGACGCATCCAGAGGTAGTAATTATCGTTCCGCAAGAGGAAGGGGCAGAGGCCACACCCCCGTCGAGGTAGTACTAGGCAAAAGAATCCGCAAGCAAGCCAAGATCTGATTTTTAACCTATCGGATATGACCTTATCTGACCCAATGACCTCCCTCCTCATGAAGGGCCTCTCTTTTGTCCCGACCTCCCCCTTCGACCCATTTGAGGCGACTGTCGACCTCTATAAATTTGGACGGAAACTCAGATTACATGAACAATTCGGAGCCAATGACCCCAATATCCCTGATGTCCCCAGGTCAAAATTCAAGCCACCATCGACCTTTGACCCAGCCTCTTCCAACCCAACCATTAAGACCTTTACCAGGATGGTTGAACAAGAAATCCAAGCGACCCCATCTAAACCACAATACCACAACCTCTCCTTGGATGAAGGAACGGCCCTGACTATGCTTAAACAAAACCAAGATATCGTCATACGCCCGGCCTATAAGGGGGGAGCAATTGTTATTCAGAATTGGACACAATATAACGATGAAATCATTCGACAACTCTCTGATACAAAGACATACAAACTTGTCCCCCAGAACCCGATCCCCGTTTTCAAAAGACAAGTAGACGCACTACTTCTCACTGGTCTGACGCATCACTGGATATCGCAGGAGAACTACAACTTCTTGACAGTACCATTCCCTGTTTGTCCCATCATTTATACGCTTCCAAAAATTCACGAATCTGATACAAATCCACCTGGCAGACCGATAATTTCTGCCCGCAACTCACTGTTACAACCACTGGCTAAGTTTGTCGACTTCTTTCTGCAACCACTTGTAACCTCCGGACACTCCTATGTCAGAGACACCAGCGACTTCATCCTACAACTCAAGACTATGAATATCATTGAACACCCACTCCTAGCGACTATGGATGTAAGTTCGCTCTACACCGTCATACCCCATGCAGACGGCTTACGAGTCCTACGCAAGAAACTAGACCAACGTGCTGAGCTGAATCCCCCCACTGAATTTCTGGTGGATCTGGCTACCCTGATCCTGCAGTGCAACCACTTCCTCTACAACAAGCAGTACTATGTCCAAATTGCGGGTACCGCGATGGGCTCGAATTTGGCTCCCTCCTACGCATGCCTGTACATGCAGGAGTATGAGGACCAATTCATACTACCCAGATACAGCCAACACATCCAAGTCTTCAAACGCTACATCGACGACATCTTTCTCGTGTGGACTGGCTCCCAGGTTGAATTTACAGATATGATCAACACTCTCAACACCTTGAATAATCCCATTGGTTTCACATACACGATTGACGCCTCCTCGATCAACTTTCTTGACATCAATGTGAGCTACACTACCGGCTCACTTCAAACCTGTCTGTTCAGAAAATCCACGGACCGGAACACGCTACTGGTGACCAGCAGCCAGCATCCCCCCACTCTCAAAGAGCACTTACCGATTTCGCAATTTATGCGAGTAATACGCAATAACACCAATGCGACTATCTTGGACGAACAGCTGGCAGAAATGACCAGTAGGTTCAAGGCACGAGGATACTCCGACCAAGTGCTGAGCAGATGTCTGCGCAAAGCTAAAAATAATATGTCCACTCAGAAGAGCGAATCAAGAAGAGTCCCAACCCGAGCGCCTCGTATGACCTTTGTTAATACATACAATCATTCCTCATCCAACATCCAAAAGAGCCTCCAGAAAAGCTGGCCCCTGGTCTCCTCTGACCCAACCCTTAAACTCCAACGACATACCAGCCCCATGATGTCATACCGAAAGGGCCCCAATCTCAAAGAGCTGCTCATGCGTCCAACTCTTTGTCCTGAACCTCAACAAAACTCAACTTGGCTACTGACCCAGCGACCTGGATGCTACAGATGCACGGGATGCACCACCTGCAACAGTATGCTAACTGGTGTGTCCTTTCCCCATCCCCATTCAGGGAAACCGATCAAAATAAAATTTCGGTTGCACTGCTTACTGGACCATGTTATATACATGTTAACGTGCCCTTGTGGCTTGGCCTATACTGGTATGACTACTAGAAAGTTTAGGGAGCGGATGGCGAACCACCGGAACTCCATCCGTGCTGCCCTTGACAGTGGGAAGGCCGATCTCCCAATCCCACGCCATTTCATTAAAGCAGGACACCAAGTTTCCAGTCTCCGTTGTCGCTTGATTGACTGGGTCCCCCCGCTGCCTAGGGGAGGTGACCGTGGGCTCATCCTGAAAAAGAAAGAAAGTCGCTGGATATACCAGTTGGGTACTTTGGCACCCAGAGGACTGAATGAGAACAATCCCCTCAATATCTTTCTCAAATGAACTCCTCCAATTACAGCTACCATTTGTCATCTTGGACTTGTTAACAGCATGTTCACTTCATTATCACCACTATGTCACACCATCACCTGCATCCCACCTGTCACCAGCTGGGGTTTGTCTGTGGTGGGCACACCGGCCTCATGTAGTACAATATGGGACACTGGTACACACTGTTCTGTGTCTCTTTCATATATTTCACCCACTAGTAAAAAAAAATTTTACACTCTACCATGTTGCATGAGCTTTTTCCCACTTGTGTCAGCACTATTTGGGATTAGCTAAAATCATGCACTGGGTTATCACTTTGTATTTTTTAGTAATCTCCATGTGTGCTATGTTTCTTCTCTCTCTCCCATCACCTGGTTTATAGTACCTGCACCGGACCCCTATGAACTCATGTTTTGGTGCTGGATGCCCTGGGGATCTACCAGGCTCCCCACACCTCACTGCTCTCCTTACCCATGAATAGTTACAATATGCCCCGCTATTTGACCCATAGCGTTCCGTACGCTTTAAACCCTTCCTTGTGTCCGCATTAGCCTATACGTGATTTGACACGCAAACACCACGCTTGCCGGAAGTGTTGCGTTCCAGAGCATATACTGAGCGCTCTCTGACCTCCTCCACTGTCCATACCAGTCACCTACGCGATTGACACGCAGACGCTCCGCTAGTCGGAAGCGCTGCGTTCCAGCCACACTGACGAGCGTTTACACGCTGCCGGCGTGTCACTTCCGGTTTCCGGAGATGTGACAGCGCCGTGCGGTTCATATGCGTCCCAACGTAGCCGTCTCACCCTGCTAGCGCTACTCCAGCGTGAAACAGGCTGTCAGTCACTGGGCACACGGCGGAAACCGTGCGCCCTTGTGACATCCGGTTACTAGGTATTTAAACCAGGCGTTGCAGCCTCTATGGGTGTCTCACCCACTGCACCTATGCTGGTGTACACCTGTTGCTCCTGAAGCTCCCTGTCATTATCTTTATTCACCACAAACGTAAGTTCACTACTTGTTACCTGATCACTGTTTGATGTATGGATTTGTGTATGTGCACTGATGGGCATATCTGCAATATTTGTATATCTCCAGGCTCCTTGATAAAGGTCCATGCTCTTAAGGACCGAAACGTCGGGGCTATGGTGAAATCGGGATTTACCTGACAAACTTTGTTGAAAATTAAAACGACTTTATATTTTTATCAAAAAGTATCATTCTTTGATAAAGTGGAGAGTGCTTGCGTCTCTTTATGAGATTCTAGCTACACATTGGAGGACGGATTCCTGTCTGGACTCCTTCGCATGCACCCCACAGTTGATCTATCACCCCCAGTGTGAGAGCGGTCTTTCTTTGGAGTATATATATATATATATATATATATATATATATATATGCGCAATGACATGTTTATAGAGCAACAACAGCATCGTTCTCTGTCTGCCTGTCGGTGACTCGACCACGTCTCGGCCCATAGTAATGTCTTTTTCAGCTTTGTTCCAGTCCCGTTCCCCAGCCTTCTGTTAGAGGGAAGTGGGGAACACGAGAGGCCTCGCGCTGAGCTGCGTGCAAGTTGTGTTCAATCACACATGTAAAACCCTGAGAAAACCCCCAGACTTTGCTACCAGGGCCAGACTAACAATGCTGTTCTGGGTGCACTGAGCATGCCCAGAATTGACAAAATCGGGAACCATGGCACTCGTCCCCGCCTCAGCCAAATTAAAGGCCCCACCCCTCCACACATGGTCCCACCACTTTTTCGGATGTGGGGGCGCCTCTGGAGCGGCAGGTTCCACTTACTATGCAAGATAAATTGGGAGGTATATTTACTAAAGTGAGGGTTTTGTGGGACCAGAATTTATCTAGTATTTTCTAGAAGATGCTATATAAATGATAGGTATAATCTTGTTGGTCGCGGCAACCGCTTCACTTCTTAAAATAAACCCTTGAAAGTGTCCTTGCTCAGGAACTAGAGTAAAGGCCCCCCATACTCTTGTCCGATTTGGGCCCAATTTCACCCAATTCTGACGGATCAGGCCGAGAGCGGTCCGAACCGAACGCGTCTGACATCTGATCCTATGCTCGGTCCTGTGCACATCAGACCAGATAGTATGTGAGCCCTCTTGGAGAGCTGCCGGGGGAGCACAGCCGAAATTGGGTCCAACTTCTCCTTAGGACAAGTCGGACAAGTGTATGAGGGCCTTAACAATCGTATACACCCAAACACAGATTCTGTTTTCCCTCAGATGTGGGATTTTGCTTTTCCAAAAAAAATTAAAAAATTTTGCACCTCCGGAGCAAGTCTGATTTTTCCTAAAATCTTTATTTTTAGGAAACATCCCACAGGAATTATTTGGCACCCCAGTACATAACCTGTGGACTAACTAAGCAATTGGAGATTTCTAACTAGCTCAATTACTAATTACTCCCCTTTCAAAGCAGTGTGTTCTGCTCCAGGGTCAGGATCCAGACAGCAGTGTGCAGGGATGGACTGGCCCACATGGAAAACCTACAGTGGGCCCTATGGCCTGGGGGCCCTATATACTTCTTTAGGGATCCGGTTCCAGACTGTGCACTTAAACTACATTATACATGTTACTATGGGCCTAATTCAGATCTGCTTGCACAGCTGTGACCGTCCATTTTCTGGGAGTGTCCGAGAAAACTCAGGAGTACCCAGGCATTTTAGGGGAAGTCATGTGACATCATATACAGTATATTTATTAAGAGGCCCAGCATATATGCACTCTCTACTGGTTAGGCAAACCAAGGCTGTACACACCCCCTCTATAGACTGACCACACCCCCAAATATGGGCTCCTACTACTGCATTACCACCCATGGGTCCTTCATGCCCCAGTCTGACACTGGGGATGTGTGAAATGTATTTGTGTAAGTGTTTGTGAGTATGTGTCTAGAACTACATCTCCCAGCAGCCACCTACCCTCCAGCAGCACCCACACCTCCCCAGTGCCACATTAAGCCTTCGGGGGGACCGGGGCACTTTAGACAGGGGGGCCCCCTTGCACTTGTCATTACTGGCCGCAAACTGCATTGGGGAATATTACACTGTCAAAACACAGAGTAAAGGCAGTATAAACTTGGTCAATGGGTAACTTCAGGGGATATATATATATATATATATATACACACACACACACACATACATACATACACACATACATACATACATACATACACACCACGTGAAAAGCCTGTGTTTGTCCCTCTGCACTTCACTCTGTAGGAGACCTCACAGACCCAGTGCTGCCTCTGATTAAAAACCCTCCCATGACTAGGCTGCTGCTGCTGTTATCCATGGGCCTGAGAAGCATGTAATGAGCTCCACCAATCAGAGCTCAGCACAAACGTCTCAGACTCTGCCCTCTGGTGCAAAGTGCCATGGGACTTAGTCAACTCCCAGTAATGCACTGCACACTTGGCTCCCGATGCTCAGCACCATTAATCATTGTCACATTGGCAGATAAGTGAAGCTGCAGCACTACCCTCACTCCCATGCACAAAATCTTTAGCTAAAAAAAAATATATTTTTTTTAAATACATGCCAACCACAGGGGGCCCCTAGCTAGAGGGGGGCCCAGGGGCACTGACCCCTTGTGCCCCCATTATAATCCGGCCCTGCACCTCCCAGTATCTCCACCCCCATTTCTCTACTTATGCTGCCGGGTTTTCACAGTAAGGATGGCCATCTGAGCCATTGCCATCGATGGTGATACTGCAACTAGCCATCGATAGTGACATACTATGTGATGGATGACCACCATCGATAGTTTTACCTATTGATGGTCATTCATTTTCAATGACTGGCCCATAGGCCAATCAGAATGTAAGGGCGGGGCTTCAGGGTGTCAGGGGTGGAGTTATGCTTTGTGTCCTGGCACCTTAGCAAAAAAAAACAAATATTCAGTTCTGCTTTGCCATCGATGGAAGAAAAGCTTCTGGTTCTCACCCATCAATGGCAAAAGTATTCTACATCGGCCATAAACCATCAATGACTTATATGAATTATCGATGGTCGATGGGCATCCCTATTTCACAGCTGAATACCCATAATCGTAGCCCTTTCTGTACAATGCACAGATTACAGACTTTCTAAAGCAGAGATGGTTGGACAGACACAAATTAAGTGACACCAATAAGATTGATTACCCATGTGCTAAATAAAGACTTCAATAAGATACTAATCTATTTACATACACATACTCATACACATAATATTTTCATGGAAAGTTATTTTAATCCAATGGCACGATCAGAGAAAAGTAACATTGATAAATCTCTCCTGATTGTTTCCTGTTTTCTTTTCTTGCCATCATTTTAGTTTAAAAAGCGTTCTAATGTTGACTTGATGGCCCAGATAAGAGCGGCCAGGAAGTCGCTATAGCTGGGAGAGCAGTGACACATGACCTGCTTAGGGAGATTTATCCGGTACTCCAGGATTACAGGCACCAGCTCACAGGATGTGTCATCAATAGGATGGGTCCTATATGTCCGCCTCACTCACAGCATCTCTCATTAATGTACATAAACCCGTCAGCATCTACTCTGTATGTATTTCCATTGAAAGGCCACCAACATCATATTGCAGTTTCTAATACCATGCCATTTGACTTTCTCTAGAAACATCACGGATTCAGTTTGGTTTATTATGTCGGCATTCAACAATTCAGCTTGTCAGTATGGTCGGAATGTTGACAATCAGTGGCGTAACTATAAGGGAGGGTTAGACACTGGGAATAGTGGACCGTGGTAGCTGCAGTTCCCTCCCCCTAACATTATCATAATTACTGGTGGTGGTGGTAATGTCACATAGCATCTGGGCTGTTGGAAGCCCAGAGATGAGGAATGGACCAGGCAGAGTGGGTGATGTAGCGGGGGGGGGGGGGGGGGGAGGGGGGGTCATGTCTGCTACAGAGACATCTATGGTATAGGTGTGTGTGTGTCCCGTGTGCTGTAGGATATCGCAACAGGGCATGGCCCCATGAGAGCCCCCAACTTCATCACTCCAGCAACCCCAGAAATGCTGGTCGCCCCCAGGCACTCTGCTGCCTGTAGTGCCCCATCTTAGGATGGACACCCAGGTGCGGACCACACCCCCTGCACCATCAATGGTGAAGCCACTGGTCTGCTGACCCATATCAAAGGTGAGAGTGCACCGCTGTGGCAGTTCCAGGTGCAGGGCCAGGATAAAGCTCTGCTATGGGCATACACTGCGTCTCCCTATTCCCTCTCTAGCACCCTGCATTTGCCTATGCTTTCCCTAACACCCCATTGTCTCACTATCCCCTCCCTTCCTCTATATATCTCTCTATCCCCTCCCTTCCTCCCTATATCTCTCTATCCCCTCCCTTCCTCCCGATATCTCTCTATCCCCTCCCTTCCTCCTTGCATCTCTCTATCCCCTCCCTTCCTGCATCTCTCTATCCCCTCCCTTCATCTCTCTATCCCCTCCCTTCCTCCCTATATCTCTCTATCCCATCCCTTCCTCCCTATATCTCTCTATCCCCTCCCTTCCTCCTGTATCTCTCTATCCCCTCCCTTCCTGCATCTCTCTATTCCCTCCCTTCATCTCTCTATCCCCTCCCTTCCTCTATATATCTCTCTATCCCCTCCCTTCCTCCCTATATCTCTCTATCCCCTCCCTTCCTCCCGATATCTCTCTATCCCCTCCCTTCCTGCATCTCTCTATCCCCTCCCTTCATCTCTCTATCCCCTCCCTTCCTCCTTGCATCTCTCTATCCCCTCCCTTCCTGCATCTCTCTATCCCCTCCCTTCATCTCTCTATCCCCTCCCTTCCTCCCTATATCTCTCTATCCCCTCCCTTCCTCCTGTATCTCTCTATCCCCTCCCTTCCTGCATCTCTCTATCCCCTACCTTCCTCCTTGCATCTCTCTATCCCCTCCCTTCCTGCATCTCTCTATCCCCCTCCCTTCCTCCTGCATCTCTCCATCCCCTCCATTCCTTCTGCATCTCTCTATCCCCTCACTTCCTCTCTGCATCTCTCTATCCCCTCCCTTGCTCCCTGCATCTCTCTATCCCCTCCCTTCCTCCCTGCATCTCTCTATCCCCTCCCTTCCTCCCTGTATCTCTCTATCCCCTCCCTTCCTCTCTCTATCTCCTGCCTTCCTGCATCTCTTTATCCCCTCCCTTCCTGCATCTCTCTATACCCTCCCTTCCTGCATCTCTCTATCCCCTCCCTTCCTGCATCTCTCTATCCCATCCCTTCCTCCTTGAATCTCTCTATCCCCTCCCTTCCTCCATGCATCTCTCTATCCCCTCCCTTCCTCCCTACATCTCTCTATCCCCTCCCTTCCTGCATCTCTCTATCCCCTCCCTTCCTCCTTGCATCTCTCTATCCCCTCCCTTCCTGCATCTCTCTATCCCATCCCTTCCTCCTTGAATCTCTCTATCCCCTCCCTTCCTCCCTGCATCTCTCTATCCCCTCCCTTCCTCCCTACATCTCTCTATCCCCTCCCTTCCTGCATCTCTCTATCCCCTCCCTTTCTGCATCTCTCTATCTCCTCCGTTCATCTCTGTATCCCCTCCCTTCCTCCCACATCTCTCTTTCCCCTCCCTTCCTCCTTGCATCTCTCTATCGCCACCCTTCCTGCATCTCTCTATCCCCTCCCTTCCTGCATCTCTCTATCCCCTCACTTCCTCCCTGCATCTCTCTATCCCCTCCCTTCCTGCATCTCGCTATCCCCTCCCTTCCTGCATCTCTCTATCCCCTCCCTTCCTCCTTGCATCTCTCTATCCCCTCCCTTCCTCCTTGCATCTTTCTATCCCCTCCCTTCCTCCCTACATCTCTCTATCCCCTCCCTTCCTGCATCTCTCTATCCCCTCCCTTCCTCCCTACATCTCTCTATCCCCTCCCTTCCTGCATCTCTCTATCCCCTCCCTTTCTGCATCTCTCTATCTCCTCCGTTCATCTCTGTATCCCCTCCCTTCCTCCCACATCTCTCTTTCCCCTCCCTTCCTCCTTGCATCTCTCTATCGCCACCCTTCCTGCATCTCTCTATCCCCTCCCTTCCTGCATCTCTCTATCTCCTCCCTTCATCTCTCTATCCCCTCCCTTCCTGCATCTCTCTATCTCCTCCCTTCATCTCTCTATCCCCTCCCTTCCTCCTGCAGTGGGGTACTGAGGGGAGCCTACAGTACAGGGTCCATTCCACCAGAGCACCATCGTTTTGTGGGAGTGCTGCGGTCAGGGTCCTCGTCTGGCGATGCAGATTGACAGGTCTGGAGAGATCTGAGACAGTAATCTGAAGGATAGTAAGATAACAGAGCAGAGAGGGCTAATACCCTATCAGTTTCTAATACCATATCATTTGACTTTCTCTAGAAACATCACGGATTCGGTTTGGTTTATTATGTCGGAATTCAACAATTCAGCTTGTCAGTATGGTCGGAATGTTGACAATCAGTGGCGTAACTATAAGGGAGGGTTAGACACTGGGAATAGTGGACCGTGGTAGCTGCAGTTCCCTCCCCCTAACATTATCATAATTACTGGTGGTGGTGGTGGTAATGTCACATAGCATCTGGGCTGTTGGAAGCCCAGAGATGAGGAACGGACCAGGCAGAGTGGGTGATGTAGCGGGGGGGGGGAGGGGGGGGTCATGTCTGCTACAGAGACATCTATGGTATAGGTGTGTGTGTGTCCCGTGTGCTGTAGGATATCGCAACAGGGCATGGCCCCATGAGAGCCCCCAACTTCATCACTCCAGCAACCCCAGAAATGCTGGCTGCCCCCAGACACTCTGCTGCCTGTAGTGCCCCATCTTAGGATGGACACCCAGGTGCGGACCACACCCCCTGCACCATCAATGGTGATGCCACTGGTCTGCTGACCCATATCAAAGGTGAGAGTGCACCGCTGTGGCAGTTCCAGGTGCAGGGCCAGGATAAAGCTCTGCTATGCGTCTCCCTATTCCCTCTCTAACACCCTGCATTTGCCTATGCTTTCCCTAACACCCCATTGTCTCACTATCCCCTCCCTTCCTCTATATATCTCTCTATCCCCTCCCTTCCTCCCTATATCTCTCTATCCCCTCCCTTCCTCCCGATATCTCTCTATCCCCTCCCTTCCTGCATCTCTCTATCCCCTCCCTTCCTGCATCTCTCTATCCCCTCCCTTCATCTCTCTATACCCTCCCTTCCTCCCTATATCTCTCTATCCCCTCCCTTCCTCCTGTATCTCTCTATCCCCTCCCTTCCTGCATCTCTCTATCCCCTCCCTTCCTCCTTGCATCTCTCTATCCCCTCCCTTCCTGCATCTCTCTATCCCCCTCCCTTCCTCCTGCATCTCTCCATCCCCTCCATTCCTTCTGCATCTCTCTATCCCCTCACTTCCTCTCTGCATCTCTCTATCCCCTCCCTTCCTCCCTGCATCTCTCTATCCCCTCCCTTCCTCCCTGCATCTCTCTATCCCCTCCCTTCCTCCCTGTATCTCTCTATCCCCTCCCTTCCTCCCTGTATCTCTCTATCCCCTCCCTTCCTCTCTCTATCTCCTGCCTACCTGCATCTCTTTATCCCCTCCCTTCCTGCATCTCTCTATACCCTCCCTTCCTGCATCTCTCTATCCCCTCCCTTCCTGCATCTCTCTATCCCATCCCTTCCTACTTGAATCTCTCTATCCCCTCCCTTCCTCCCTGCATCTCTCTATCCCCTCCCTTCCTCCCTACATCTCTCTATCCCCTCCCTTCCTGCATCTCGCTATCCCCTCCCTTCCTGCATCTCTCTATCCCCTCCCTTCCTCCTTGCATCTCTCTATCCCCTCCCTTCCTCCTTGCATCTCTCTATCCCCTCCCTTCCTCCCTACATCTCTCTATCCCCTCCCTTCCTGCATCTCTCTATCCCCTCCCTTCCTCCCTACATCTCTCTATCCCCTCCCTTCCTGCATCTCTCTATCCCCTCCCTTTCTGCATCTCTCTATCTCCTCCGTTCATCTCTGTATCCCCTCCCTTCCTCCCACATCTCTCTTTCCCCTCCCTTCCTCCTTGCATCTCTCTATCGCCACCCTTCCTGCATCTCTCTATCCCTTCCCTTCCTGCATCTCTCTATCTCCTCCCTTCATCTCTCTATCCCCTCCCTTCCTGCATCTCTCTATCTCCTCCCTTCATCTCTATATCCCCTCCCTTCCTCCTGCAGTGGGGTACTGAGGGGTGCCTACAGTACAGGGTCCATTCCACCAGAGCACCATCGTTTTGTGGGAGTGCTGCGGTCAGGGTCCTCGTCTGGCAATGCAGATTGACAGGTCTGGAGAGATCTGAGACAGTAATCTAAAGGATAGTAAGATAACAGAGCAGAGAGGGCTCCAGAGGAGGGGTTGCAGCACAGTTCAAAATTCAAATAGTTCTGCCACCAACTGCCATTCAAAACTGACTCACTGATCAGATGTTCATGCAGAGTGGTCCGATGGTGCGTCTTCAGGTGCCGCTATGGATCACGGAACCAGTAAGGAGGCTTCCATATACACAAGATCCTCCCTGCTGCATTGGCATATTAGCCATACAGTATTGCAACTTCCCTGCGACTCGTCAACACTGCAGCTTCCCTGCGACTCGTATTGCAGCTTCCCTGCGACTCGTCAACACTGAATTAGACCCATTTTTCATAAAGTGATGTAACTCGTGTTGAAAATGTCAGACATCTGCAATCATTTCCCTTCATATTCTTTCTGCTGATAATGTCATACACCAGGGCTAAAAAATTGATTATTGCCGTCTTACACGCTTATTGTTTAACATAAATACGGCTTCCAACATACCGCTGTCAAATTAAATTTTGGAGAAAAGATTGGTGCAGCGAGCATGTAATAAGATTATCACGTGTACTGAGCATGACCTTGTTCAGATGGCAATTTCATCACTTTCCTGGGGAGTTAAAGAAGGTTACCCTTCCTGAAGAAGGTAGCGTTCTCATAAAGTCCAAGGGACGCAAGACGCTATGGTAATCTGCAGATAGGACCTCTAAGCCACGTAACATGATTACATTCTGTTTCCATTCACGGGAAAAATGCAATGTTCATACCAGTTAGTATTGTAATATTACAGGGGGTAATGCACGTGGAAACAATATATTCTGGGAACTCAATATGTAGGTTAATAGATTTTCAGAACTTTGCTTTTGCTTGACCGAAAGCAAAATACAAATATCAAAATAGGTATTCAATTGCAAGTTCATAAATAAAAATAAATGTATTCAGGTTTTCCCCTTTAACACTTTGATTGCCAGCGGTTTGAGAGAATGTTCTCGTTATAAAATTCTGTTCTGTCTCAGTTTACAATGGAGGGTTTAGCGGGGGATTTGCAGGTGCCAGATGCCCAGAAATACATTCCAGCAGACGCCAAGAGAGAAAACCACACTGCAGCGCTATTTATTTGCCCAGAACCCTTTCATTTTAACTGTGTATGCATTGTGTTACAGTATGTAACTGGTAGGGTATTCTCTGGCATAATTCACCTAGACCGGTGGCTCCAAATCTGGGTCCTGTGGGGCAATTGAAGGGGTGTCAGTCAGGGGTTAGTGGTCAAGGACCAAATTAATAGATTCATGGTCAATGCATGAGGCAAGAGCAGGCTGTCAATCATTAAATATATGGACATAGACAAGCGATATTGTCAGGGGCAGTGTAAGGCGCCTCAGCACCCTAGGCAAAGCTTCAACCTACTGCGCCCCCCCATACTGCCACCAATACCACTTTCTAACCCCTTAAGGAATACTTTAACATTCCGGAATGGCAGGGAGGCGCCCAACAACCGTGTGGTCCTCCCTGCCCCATAGGAAGGTAGGCAGGCCCCCTGATTTCCATGAAGGCCTCTATTTGCCACCCACAACAAAGCACAAGGAGGAGGAAGCAGTTAGGTAGGAAAATATGCCTCAAGGGAAAGTATGGAGGTGAGGTCTTAGAAGTTCCACAGCCGCCAACTGCATTAAGTACAAAAAGGATCCTTATAGACAGCCTTGATTTTTTGATAGGCAGACATGCCCCAGACATGGTGGCGGGGGGGGGGGGTGTTAGGTTTAGGCCAGTGGCTTAACAACATTTATAGCGCCCGCCCCCCCCCCCCCCCCCCCCGCGCTGGGAATTTTGGGCGCTCCCCCCATAAGTTAACACTCCCCCCCTCCCCCAAAAAGTTATCACTCTCCTTACCCCGTAGCTGCCGGACACGCAGATCTGTCGGGTCCCCGGCTCCTAATAAAAAGTGACACTCGGTAAATGGCTGCCCCCATAATGCAGGCAGTTTTTGAGGATGCTAGAGGGAGGCGGCGGCCACGGGGTAAGGAGGGTGTTAACTTTTCTGGGGGGGGGGGGCAGGAGCGCCGGTGGTAACTATAGTCCCGCAGGACCCCCCCCCCTTGCGCCCCCACCTTCTTAGCTCCTCCCCGCCACCGTGGGGGCTGCAGCACTATAGTTACGCCACTGGTTTAGGCCGCAGGGGGGGATTGTTAGGGTTAGTGGTTAAAAGGGGGAAGGTAAGTGTACTTACCTGACCTTTGTCAGGATTCCCTCCTTCATTATAGTGTCTCAAATCAGTTTTCATTTGTTAACAACATAGTGGATAGATCAATGTCAGTAAATATATTTTACATCCTGCCTCTCGGCATTAGTGGAAAGGGGGTGTACGATGAGGCTGGTAACTGAATAACATCTGCTGAGTAGGTGAAAGCAGGAAAGAAAACATTTCTCTTGCAGACTAGCCGTCCACGCCAGCGCACAATGCTGCTGAATAAAGCTGTTTGATTGCTTCAGTACAATACATGCCTTTGAACTGAGCTGTCCCCCGTCTGTGGTTATTTCGGTCTGGGCAGTTTTTCAAATAGTCATTAACACATGGAATAAACAACGATGTTTGACATGAAAAGAATATAAAGTAAAAAATAAACATGGTTCCAAGAAATCATATCTTTGTGCAGATCTTTGTTAAAGATTACTGCAATGGAGATTACTGCGTGTTTGGATGGGGGAATACATTATTTATTTGATTTATTAACAGTTTCTTATATAGCGCAGCATATTCCGTTGCGCTTTACAATAGGAGATAGTGATACCACAAACTGGGTATTTACAGACAGTCAAAGGTTTGAGGGCCCTGCTCGCAAGCTTACAATCTATAGGGAAATAGGCATTGATACTTAAGGGAAGATATTCTTTATTGCATTAATTCCACCAGAATGCAGATGTTCCTGGTGTGCTGTATAATACGGTGACCCTGCAGTTTGGTCAGGGGTCAGGAGGATGGAAAAATGTGAAAAAGAAAGAGAGTGGATATGTGTGGACTGTATAGTGGGGATGTGATTGGATAGGACAGTGGATATGTGTGGACTGTACAGTGCGGATGTGATTGGATATGTGTGGTCTGTACAGTGGGGATGTGATTGGATAGGACAGTGGATATGTGTGGCCTGTACAGTGGGGATGTGATTGGATAGGACAGTGGATATGTGTGGACTGTACAGTGGGGATGTGATTGGATAGGACAGAGGATATGTGTGGTCTGTACAGTGGGGATGTGATTGGATAGGAGAGGATATGTGTGGTCTGTACAGTGGGGATGTGATTGGATAGGACAGAGGATATGTGTGGTCTGTACAGCGGGGATGTGATTGGATAGGAGAGGATATGTGTAGACTGTACAGTGGGGATGTGATTGGATAGGACAGTGGATATGTGTGGACTGTACAGTGTTGATGTGATTGGATAGTAGAGGATATGTGTGGCCTGTAGAGTGGGGATGTGATTGGATAGGACAGTGGATATGTGTGGACTGTACAGTGGGGATGTGATTGGATAGTAACGGTATATGAAGGTTAAGTGGCTGGTTCTGGAATTTGATAGGCTGCCTGAAGAGGTGAGTTTTCAGGGAACGCTTGTAGGTTTGGAGACTGGAGGAGAGTCTTATTGTGCTGGGGAGGGAATTCCACAGAGTGGGTGCAGCCCGAAGAAAGTCCTGTAATCGGAAATGGGAGCGAGTAATGAGTGTGGATGAGAGACGCAGATCTTGTGATTAGTGTAGAGGTCCGGTTGGAAGATATTTTGAGATAAGAGAAGATATGTATGTTGGTGTAGTTTGGTTTATGGCTTTGTGTGTAATTAAAATAATTTTGTATTGAATACGGTAGAATAGAGTAGAATACAGATAACCAATACATGTGCCTAGAGACCGCCAAGCAAGAATACTGTCTAATAGATTTTAACCTATGTTATTTTAAATAAAATGAAAAACTGCAGTACCCCTGTTGGCCACCATGACGCAACATGGAGCCATTTCATTCACAGCATCTACATGCATGCACAGTGGGAGCTAAGTGGCAATGGCTCCTACTGCTGAAGCAACAGCACACACCATATCAGGGGTGGAAGAGGACTACTGTAAGGATGCAGTCCTGGGAAGGCAGGATGGGATGGGGCATGCATAGTTGAGGATGGTAGAGAGGGAAAGGTCAGCGGTCTACACCTTTGGATGAGGCATAGGAAGGGGAAGAACAGAGTGGAGCAGTTGTCGGAAGGGGTGAGCAGTACCATCTATCTAGGTCGGTACTGTGCATGTGCCGGTCCCGGGGTCGGTCATCTGTATTGAACAGGAACTGTGATTTAAATTCTATGGGCTGCTGCCGAAACAGTCCATTGAGGCTGGGGTCATATGCAGTATGGCATGCGCCGGTCCCTTTTATCATTTTAAAGGCGCCAGGACCACAGTGGCGGTGGGGATTGGGCTGGAGAAGCGGTGGTAAGGGCTGGCCAGGAACAGCAGCAGCAGCGGCGGGTGGTGCCACCAGCATCGTGGCCTGCGGCAGCCCCCTTCCAGCTATAAGGTAGGATCCGCCACTGGTATGGGTGCAATGTTTCCAGAGACCGACCTGCATGCGTGCGCACCAGACCCTTGCCACCATGCTAGCGTCTACTATATAATTGCACCGACAATAGAGTAGGGGGGGGGGGCACCTACAGAGAATACATACTGCCCCTCATTCCTTAAACTGCCACCCGCTTTATTTACACACACATGCAAATACTCTAATTTCTGTTGCGGCTTGAGATTATGAGTATCAAGGGATGAGATGGATGTTTAAAATACTTTTATTTGGTTCAATATTAGTCTAAAAAAGGGACTAAGTTAATATTCGATGCTACAAGCAGTTAAACTCGAGAACCTGGTTATAATACAGTATGTACAGTATTCTCCTGGTGCAGGTTGCTTGTGATTTGCAGTCTCACTGAACCATAGAAGTATGTTTGTTTCGGGCTGGTGGAATGAACCCCGCTAGAGAACGAGATACTCCGTTTATAAGAGAACGCCTTGTCTTCATACCCTATATTGCATTTCAACATCTTCAAGCAATAAATTTTAACTGGCAGCCAAATTTTTGTGTGTAACATCTAACCCTCATTAACACATTTTCAATGGCCACACATTCCCTGGGGTACCAGCTGCGTGCCAAATAAAACACTTTCCTTCTTGGTTACCCTTCTTATACGATTGACATAGAGACAGAGTCTGTATTAATATAGTTATTTTTTTTTTCTCTAGCGAGTTGTTAAGTGACCGACGTTATAAGATTGATGGTGAAACTGAACCTCTGCCATTTAATTCATCTCTTTCCAGTACAGATGATCTAAACAAAAACTGAATTCACTTTAGATTGACATTTTAAAATAAACCAAATATAAGTTCTCTTAACAAGGACGGTGTGTTGGGTTTGTTTAGATGTCCTGTCTTCCCTCATTTTTTTCTTTACATCGAACGTTAAAAAAAAAATCTAATTCTCCTTTACTTTTTGCAGATTGTTTGGCGGGAACAGCCTTATTTCCACATATGGGTAATGTGGAAGATCCAGTCCAGGTATTAGCGTAGCAGCAGTAACAGGAAAATTCAATCCAGTCCAGGTTTCCTAAACTGATGTGATTAAGGTTTGGATGATTAGCAGCATCTGTGGCTTCCCGTTATATGTGTGTCCAATGGGATGCGGTCATTTGGTCTACTGCATTATGGTCGACAGTCATTAGGTCGAATCCATTAGGTCGACATGCTAAAAGGTCGACATGACTCTAGGTCGACATGGGAAAGGTCAACATGATTCTAGTTCGAAAGGTCATTAGTTCGACAGGTCATTAGTTCGACATTGTCTATGTCGACATTCACAAGGTCGACATGGAGTTTTTCACTGTTTTTTGAGCCAACATGTGCCGACAGGCGGTATTTCATGCCCTACCATCCACTAGGGCGTGGTGGGAGAATAAAATAGTGTGCCGAGCGTAGCGAGGCACCGTGCCCGACGCATTGCGAGCGCAGCGAGCGATGCGAGGGGATGCAGTGCACTTTAAACTGTGTCCATGTCGACTGTGTTGACATTCAGGTAAAAAAACAGTGAAAAACCCCATGTCGACCTTGTGAATGTCGACATAGACAATGTCGAACTAATGACCTTGTCGAACTAATGACCTGGCGAACTAATGACCTTTCGACCTAGAATCATGTCGACCTTTTCCCATGTCGACCTAGAGTCATGTCGACCTTTTAGCATGTCGACCTAATGGATTCGACCTAATGACTTTCGACCATAATGCAATAGACCAAATGATCCCAACCCGTGTCCAATGCAGGTGGTCATTGTTACCAATGCTGAAAAGTAGCTGGGTGATAGGCGGTAATGTAATATTACGTTAGGTGCTTTGGAGTGTACCCTGGCTGTGAAATCTGTGAAAAACCCTGCAGTGCTGTAACCTTGTTTGCCGAGTTGATAACCTGGTATGCAGTTTATTTGGTACAAAATGAAGACCCAGACTTCTTTTATATCTAGTGTATGTGATTCCTTGTCAAAATTATTATTCTTTTAGGAAAGTGTCCCCATACATTGTGTAATAGCAGCTAAAAATAACTGGTTTGCCCAAAAATGATTTGATGGATCTGCATTTTAATTTCAAGACGCCACCTGCTTTTCTGTAGCTTAATGTGATTAGCGATAAGTAATGGCCACACCTTTAGCGTTGCATAATATTAATTTACACATATCTTTAAAATACGCCTTTCAGCAGGCATTTCTGTGCACCTCCCATTGAGGTACAAGTTAAGGATTTTCATGACTGGTGTTTTTAATCTATATATAAAGTTATATGTATCCCATACATTAGGCTGACTTCTCCGAGGGACCATATTTTTTTCATTGGATACTCCGGGTATCAGGAGCGTTTTTATACCCACCTTAATCCAAAATTGGACACAAGGCACGTCAGGTTTTCAACCTCGCTGCCAATTAGATCCCCCTTCGCATCTGTAAAACTCATGTTTTTGCAAGGATGCGAATGCTGCCCAGAGCTCATGTACCGTAAATGAAAAAGTTCTGAATACAAAGTATATCTTCCATTTAATTATGTTTAATTAATATTTAATATATAATCATTAAATTGAGCCATTTAAGTAGCACAACACGGACATGTCTTCTAGAGAATTTCTAGTCCGGTTTTACCACATAACAGGATACCAGGATACTTAAGATCATGCAGAGTTGCCGCCAGGCCATAGGCCCCAGTGTAATGGCCGCCTGCAGACTTTCTGGAGTCTTTGAAACACTCTTCTCAGCCTTTTTACTGGACCACAAATCAAACCTCTAATTTGAACAGTTTTAATCCAGCCTTCGGAGGTTATGCCTAATAGTTTCCATAATGACATCGGACTACGCAGAATTCTGAACCTGGTCATTAGGTCACAGAAACCCAGAACGTACCACAGACAGAAAGGATAGGAAAATGCATTATGTTTGCTAGTTTCGATTGCTCCAAACACAGGAAACAAATCACATAATTTAATTCTAAATTTAGCTTTTTTTTTCTTTTTTAGTTCCCCTGAAAAAATGTCCATATGTAATAACGAGCACAAAGCTATACTTTATATAGCAACCTATCAGAATGCAACAATCTTCAGTTATGCTAATGAAACCTTATTTCTAATTGCTTGCATAGTTTGTTGAATGTGTTCTGTTTGCGCCTCTTTTTAAAAAAAATCACCAGTGTGATTTTTTTTTTTTTTTTTTGCCATTATATATATAAATATATATCATATACTCATTTTAAATTGTTGGTGTGTGTGTGTGTGTATATATTATTATTTTCTATAGTCTTGAGAAAATAATATCTAATTCTAAAAAGTATGTTCTATAAATATAATGGGTACCTTTCTTTATACTTCTAACTACAATAATAATCATTTTTACATTACTAGTCACCATCGTTCAACTAATTATTAATCAGTTAATCATTGACTCAAAACTTATAGTTAAGTCCATTGTTTTAATATCTTTTTTATGTATTCATTTATACTCTGAATAATTCTTATAATTATCTTTTTGTCTGACCGGTTTTTGTGAGAATTGTGGAGCCCCCCCACCAAGTTATTGTCTTCCTTGCAATCATAGAAATATCACTGATGAAGTCTTCTTTAGACGAAATGCGTCGGGTATTGTAGCACATTCTGATAGGAAGTAAAGATTTACCCTCTGCATGATAAACCTTGCTACAAGCAATTATTAAATTTTTATGAAAGACTTTTAATAAATACAATAGGACTCCATTTCACTCTGTTGAATATGGACTCTCTCTAATACTACAGGTTGACTATTGTGCTCTTAAACATAGAGGGCAATTTGGTGTCAATCCATTATTGTTGATATATATACATATATTTATATATTAGAGATGTGCAGACTCGGATTCCAGAGATCCGAGCCCCCACGAACGTCATCATTCCAGTTCCGAGCAGCGCTAGGAGAATACCGCCTGACTCGGGTCCGTCCGCATGGTCAGAACGTCATCTCCCGGCGCCAGATTTTGCGAGGCTTTATAAGCGGCTGCTGCGCCCACCATCTTCACTCCAGTGTAGTAGTGGGTTGGGAGAGGGTGTGTTGGTGCTGCTGCTGGGGCTTAAACTTGACCTTGAACGCAATATTTTATATTCGCTGGGGCTGTCACAGTGCTGCTGTGTAGTCTAACTGTGTACTTGTAGTACTACTGTCTCCTCTGTGCGGTCTACCTCTGGTGTGCTGTGCTGTAATTATTTTATTCGCTGGGGCTGTCTCCCTCAGTGCTGCTGTGTACTCTGTTCTCCTCTCTGCTTAGGGTGGGCTCTCCCTAGCAAGGAGGACAGTCTAACTGTGTACCTGTAGTACTACTGTCTCCTCTGTGCTGGGGCCTACCTCTGGCGCTGTAATATATATTATATGAATAATTAATTATATTATATATATATATATATATAGTCCACTGGTGCTGCCTGCACTGAATCTGCCAGTATTATTTACTCAGTCCACTGTTGCTACTGGCAGTGCTACTGCCTACCTAGTGTACCTACCTAGTACATACTAGGCTGCTATATATAATTTAATTAAAAAATAATACTTGTGCTGCGTGTGACTGTAAAAAATAATTCCATGCTGCTGGTGCACTGACGTGTGCCACTGAGTGCCACTGCCAAGCAGTACCTAATAATAAAATTAATTATATTATTATAAATTCTGGTGGTGCACTGCATAAAGCTACTGGTGATCTGTAACTACCTTTTGTGTTGACCACTGGCAGTGCTACTGCCTACCTACCTAGTAGTTTATTTTCTCTACCTACTAGGCTGCTATATTATTAATACTTAATTAATTGAATTATATATAGTCCACTGGGGCTGCCTGCACTGAATACTGTGAATAGAGGTTGTCAGTATTATTTACTCAGTCCACTGTTGCCACTGCCAGTGTTACTGCCTAAGTGTACCTACCTAGTAGTACAACTACATAATAGGCTGCTATATCTAATTTAATAAAAAAATAATACTTGTGCTGCGTGGGACTGTAAAAAATAATTCCATGCTGCTGGTGCACTGACGTGTGCCGCTGCAGTGCCACTCTTACATGAGCCATGTGTTTATGCCGCACACTTGTGTGGCTTATCATAGTTATCCAGCTACCTCGGTGCAACCTTTTGCCCTAAAAACAATAGGTGTGAGCTGTTCAGAATAGACTGGAAATGAGTGGAAATTAATGTTATTGAGGTTAATATAGCGTAGGCGCAAAAAAACAACAACCAAATTCTGCGATTTTAGCCGTTTTTATGCTTTTTTAACAAAAAAATCAGAACCCAAAACCCAAACACAAAACACTTAGGAGGTGTTTTGCCAAAACCCATTAGAACCCAAAACCTCAAGGTAATCAGAACCCAAAACCCGAAAAGTGGCCGGTGCACATGCCTAATATTTATATATATATGACATTTATCCAGGGTGGGACTTGGTAAAAGCCGGAGCCTGAACAGACCCCAGAATGACTGACCTTGGAACTGACCCCAGAATGACTGACTACGGAACAGACCCCAGAATGACTGACCTTGGAACTGACCCCAGAATGACTGACTACGGAACAGACCCCAGAATGACTGACCTTGGAACTGACCCCAGAATGACTGACTACGGAACAGACCCCAGAATGACTGACCTTGGAACAGACCCCAGAATGACTGACTACGGAACAGACCCCAGAATGACTGACCTTGGAACTGACCCCAGAATGACTGACTACGGAACAGACCCCAGAATGACTGACCTTGGAACAGACCCCAGAATGACTGACTACGGAACAGACCCCAGAATGACTGACCTTGGAACTGACCCCAGAATGACTGACTACGGAACAGACCCCAGAATGACTGACTACGGAACAGACCCCAGAATGACTGACCTTGGAACTGACCCCAGAATGACTGACTACGGAACAGACCCCAGAATGACTGACCTTGGAACAGACCCCAGAATGACTGACTACGGAACAGACCCCAGAATGACTGACCTTGGAACTGACCCCAGAATGACTGACTACGGAACAGACCCCAGAATGACTGACTACGGAACAGACCCCAGAATGACTGACTACGGAACAGACCCCAGAATGACTGACCTCGGAACAGACCCCGGAATGCCTCCATTCATTAAACTGCCATTATGGAGCTTGTACTGTCCCATTATAAGGTTGCCTGTCTGGGGGCGTGTCTATGACAGCTGTCAACTGGGACCTGAGAAATGGGGAAGGTCCCTGTATGGTCCAGAATATTTTAGGTTTTTACTACACCTCTGGCCCATACATGGTGGTTGTAATCTCTCCCTCTTCATCACTCAGCTGACAGGTGTCACAAGCACCTCCACCAGGTGGTACACCCCCCATACAGCTCCTTCCCCCCCCCCCCCCCCCCCACCAGGCACTACACACTCCGGAATGGCAGATTCTGGTGACTGAAGCCTGTCCGGTCTGCCGTTCCTGGGTCCTGTCTGGTAACTTTTTTTTCCCCATTCCCCTGTAGGGCGCTGTGGTAACCCCTCCATTAATGTATTTTTTATTTCTTCGTGAGTTTAATGTAACAGTCAATAAGTTCAACTGTCAAAATTCCAAAAAGTAATTTCAAAGAGAAAACATTTGAAGAAATAATCAGAAATGAACCAAGAATAAGAAGACTCCTGAAACACAGGATGTGAGGCAGACAACAAAACATTCTTTTGGAAATATGTGTTGCTTAAATCTTCCGTTGGATTTAGATTTTTAGACTTTTTCTTCTTCTTTGAGAGGTATACAAATCATTGTAATCGCTTTGTGGCAGCATTAGTAAAGTGAGGATGTGTAAGATAAATGTAGGCCTTATCAACCAGACCAGGCGAAGCTGCCTCCTGCTACTTTGTCCACAATCAATCCCAAACTTGTTCTCCCGAAGCTTTCTGGAGAGACCGTTTTAATCTGTGCACTGTCATGAATCCTGGGTGTTCCGGAATGGAATCCAGCTGTGGATTCCTGAGGCTTGCATGGGAGGACCAAGAACATGATCTACAAGTGTTAAAAAAAATTAACCAGTCAACGAGTTGGTCTCCCCCGTGCAGCACTTACAGCAGAAATCAAAGACGACGCTTGGAATGTGATGAATAATTCAAATGCAGAGCTTGACCACACAACGAAGATGGCTCGTTAAATACACATGTCTAATTAAACATATACATCTACACTGACATTAAGCTACTTGAAATGGCATTCCTGTGCCAAATGATTTTTTTTAACACTCTTTCTTTTCCTTGCAAAACACTTGGACTGATGAGTTTTCTAACGTTAAATTATGTCAGGAAAGAAAGTGAAAGATTTTGGCAAGGTCAACTAAAGGGAACACAATGTAATCTCTGCATGGCAATGTAACGGCCCGTACACACTGGGTGATTTTGAGGTGAAAGTAGCTCACTTTAACCATCTGAGCTGGTTTTCAGCTCAAAAGCCACCCAATGTGTATGGCCTGGCGATGAGCAGGGGGAAGGGCTTTTCGAGAGGGGGTGGGGAGAGCGGGTACTTCTTACAGGGGTCTACTGAAAGGGCCCAGGGCCCGCTCCCCCTTCCCACTTAGCAGGGAGCTGGGCAGTGGAGAGAGAAGACAGGTTGCACCGCAGCACAGCCTTTCTCCCCAGCTCACACACACTGCTCAGTGCCATGTGCGAAGCTGGAGAGACCAAGCTGTTGACAGCCCTGGCGGTGGGCGCTGATGCAGTATTACCAGCAGATGAGCTGCGGGGTGGACAGCTTTCCTTAGCGTCCTGCTATGAAAAGACATCAACCCCTAGGGGAAATCGCTTGGACGGGCAAAAATTGCTCATTGTGTATGAACCTTTACTGTTGTGTCCTATCATACCAGGCCTCAACCAAGTGGTGGTTATGGATAATATTTATGGACAGTTCATAATGAGTCTTAGTGTGCGACCGATTTAGTCGTGAAAAATCGCACATCACCTCTGCTTGAATTGCCCCCACCAGTGGCAGAGCTAGCAGGTGGTGAGCCCTGGCCCAAAAATATAATTTGGGCCCCCCTCCTCCACCGCAACCAAAGTTTACAATATGCAACATGGTAGTGGGTGACAGAGAGAGGCGGGGGCGGCATTGGGAGACAGGGAAAAACAATGGGTGAATGGAAGAGGGTGACAAGGATAGCAGTGGGGCCCTTGGTCCTCAGGGGCCTGGGTGCAATAAACCTGCTGCACCATAGGCAGTTCCGCTTCTGTCCCCCACACAATTATGGTGTACATGAAAGCAGTATATATTAAGTGCAACTATGTACATATTTGGTATAGAACCTTTGTCATTGTATACCAATATGCTTATGTTATTCCTGGCAGGCCAGTGTATATATGGATATGTAGCATTTTTATTTTATTAAATTAGAAACAATAACATGATCAATCAAAAAAACTATAATTACGCTCAAAGGTATATGTCTAGGGAACAATGAGAATGTAATAAATAAAAAATAACGATTGGCGACTCACACCTTTTAGTATGGAGGGGGTGCTTCCATTTTCGTGCTGCAGGGACCCGCCCCCCGCTACTGGCTGCTGATCCTGTGGCAGCCCCAGTCCTGGCACCTGTACAAAGCAATTTGCAGGGGCCCAGCGCATGCGCAGTGTCGGTGATGGTACTGTGCATGGGCATACCCCCAGATTCTATGGGCTGCATCAGTTACAGCCCATAGAAGCTGAGAAGCCAGTTAGGGCTGCACTGTAAGGCAGGGAGTGGCTTCCTACAGGAAGCCGGCTCTCTGCCTATCGCAGCCTGGACTGGCAGTCCGGGAAGAAGGGAACATCTCCCAATGGGACTGCCTTACTGCGGATGACTGGCTGGTTGAACTTACAATAAGAAGTCACTGCCACTCACAGTGAAGCCAGTGCAGTCTCACACGAAGTGGTCGACTTCACTGGGGAGGCAGCAGTGCTGCAGCCCATAGGTAAAATCCACAATTTTAGGGACTTTTTCATACTTTAGCATCCACATGACTCAGATTGGAAATGGTAAAGGCAACCTTTTGTCAATGTCGGCCTAGTACATGTCAACCTTTTTGTGTCAACCTTCTGTCTAAGAAAAAGGGGGAGGTACTGACTAATGGGGTTATTCTGGTTCACTCGCAAAGGCACAATCACTCTATAATGGACAAAACCATTTATTCTTACACTGTTATATAGATATCAGTTTGAAGTACACCCCCACCTAAATGTAACTGTCTCTGAACATGTTACATCTGCCCCACCTGCAGTGCATATGGTTTTGCCCATTAAGAGAGTGATTGTGCCTTTGCAAGTGAACCAGAATAAAACCCTTAGTCACACCGTACCTCTGCCACTGTAATTTATACCGCTTTCAGACCGCAAACCCGGGTCCAACCCTGTATTTTGAACACGGGTCCATCCCTGCTATGACCTGGGTCAGGCACCTTTTTGACACCTTTCACACTGCACTTCAATCCGGGTTATTCCCTGGTTGGCCGCTTTCACATTGGACCTGGGTCAGCACAGCAAAACCTATGGGTGTCATTAAAAGTGGACTTTTTTTCAGGCTTACAAACATGACATCACAAAGTAAACAAAAGTGAGGGGCTGAGAGGAATACTGAGTGACGCCTATATTTGCGCAGGGGGAGGAGTCTCTCTTTTAGCTATGTTTTTGTAAACCACAGCACCTTTTACTGTTCCTGTCATTTGTCTGCAGATTTCTTCCTCTCCCCTTATCTGACCACATTGAGGACAGGGCTGTGCTACTGCCGGAATGCTGCCTCGGGCGTGTGCTCTGCAGCGTGCTGCTTGTTTTTATGGCCTTTGGCCGCTGACCTCATCAAAGGAGACGGAGGAATCATCCAATAGCTGCGTTTGATGAAAGCAGTGTTGAATAACCTGGGTAGGGAGCTTTCAGACTGCACCCCAACTCAGGTTAGAGCCGTGTTCAACCCTGGTCAAGACCAGGGTTGAAATGCAGCGTTACTCAACCCGGGAATTTTCACAGTGTTGCTTTCACACCACACCTGGACCCGGCTTGGAGAGACAAGGACACAGCAATAACCTGGGTCCAGAGTGCGGTCTGAAAGTGGTATTAGTATAATATTGTATATAATAAATGGCAGACAAGAAGAGCTGCATGTGACATCAAACAAGCCAGCTTGTAAAAAGGTTACAAAGGCAAAAATAATCACAGCGCTAATACTAATACTAATAAACTATAAATAAAGTTTGTAATAAAGGTCCACTTTTTCAATGATGACACAAGACTCAGTAAATATAATGGAAAACTTTTATAAACACATAATATTAATAATAGTAATAACAAATAATAATAAAAAAAAACATATTTGAAAAAAAAGATATCACATATAGAATAAACCAAAATATATCTAAAAATGCTGCTGTCCCAGCAGTAAAGGGAGGCAGCAGCAGCAGGTTAATGCAGAAGCTGATGGGTAGTTACAGTATATGTGTGCTGAAGTAGAGGTGTAAATGTTCTACTGATATATCTGGAAAAGAACTTCAGTGTTTTGGGCAAAGCACCAGTTCTTCGGCACACACTGATCAGTGCCGTGTGCTGAGCTGGGGAGAGAGACAGGGGCAACAGCAGCCTGTCCTCTCTCTCCTTCTCGTTTATTTATTTTTTCTCATGGGGGTGTGGCCCCCTCCTGGAGGCCCTGCCCCTGCCCAGTGGTCACGCCCCCTCTGTTTCAGCAGGGCCCGGACGACCTATCAGAGGCCCTGGTCGACCTTATCACTGTCTATCCAATGACTGCCTACCTTAACTTTGTTTCCATATTAAACAAAACAAAAATTAAAAATCTCTTAAATATAGGATTAATTATTATTTAAATAAACATTTATTTTTTGATGCTCAGAAGATATGCTACAAATAACATGCCACAATTTATAAGAAAATAATAATAATGATACAAGCAGCTTACATAGTTTTTGAAAGGGAGGGGTGCAAGGAGAGAAGAGAACAGGGCATATGATTAAAATTGATTGAATTGGGAAAATGCAAGACTTGAAAGGAATAACATAGGATTAAGATTTATTAAATTAACAGATAAGGAATATAATAATGTTTTATATTTTGAGAACTGATTACAATCTATCCACATTTTAAATATAACAGAGTGGGGTTTTCTTAATTTCCTGCTGACCGCTGGGAGTATCCACAGACAATAACCATGGAAACAGAGAGTATGTTTGTTAAAAAGAGTTGAATAATTTATCCTTGTGAAATTGAGTCAAGTATTGAGCTTGCTGTAAGAGGGATACATTGTAGTATGAATCTATATTTGTATGCCCCGTAACTCTTTGTATGGAAATTTCATAATGGAATTTGTAATGTGAGTCTTTGTGTTATAATAAGTTGAAATCTAAAATTAATTTGCAAAATCGAAGCCGGTATCTGTACTGCAAATGATTTCATTTTAACATTATCACTATTACATTAAAATTGATGTTATATATAAATGCTCAGCTATCACATTATAAACTAGCAAAATCAGCCAACTGTTAACAGAATGTGAATTCTATTTATATAATAATAAATAAGGAGACAAATATTAAAACTCCATAATACATGTGTCAAGGTCATTAAATAATAGACAGATACTGTATGATTAAAATAGCAGTTATTATATAAAGTATTACTAAATGAACGTGTCATAATCAGTCAAATTTAAAATATAGATAATTAAAAACAGTATATATGTTTGGAGACATATGGATGACCGGAGTTTGGGATGTAGGCAGGAATACTGGCAAGGGACAGGTAAGTATACATACTCTCCCCTTGTCCACTCCACCCCCGCAGTCTGACTCTAAACCCCCCCCCCCCCCACCACACTAGTACCTAACCCAATACCCCACGGCCTAAGCTTACACTCCGCACAACAATCTCTGAGCCTTGAGTACTGAAGGTTTTTGAATATTAGGTATACTGTACTTCTGGAGAACATCTTGTAGGCTGCAAACTGTCCCAAACCACTTTAGCTTATAAGGCATTTGAGCAATATAAACAATTTGCCGTAAGACACCTACATCGGTTTCCACCAGAAAACTGCAATATGCCATTGTTTTCTCCGGTGTCTCCAAGTTCAAGCCCTATCCCAGCTACACATTCAGGTTAGACCAGATAGTAAGGAGCTAGTGGTAACACCAAGGAGGTGTGTATCAGCATTGTGTCCACATTTACACAGAAGGAGATAATTCTAGATGTTGGTGATAGGAGCCAGCGGGATGCAGCAATTTCCCCATCCACTACGCAGTGGGAAGAGTAAGTCACAGGCAGTTAGTTACTCATGGTAAGAGGGAATCTCTAGGCGTGAAGAAGTAAGTGCACTCATGTTGCTGCGGGACAGGTAACCACCCTCTAGTCTATCAGTGACAAAAAGCTATGGTTACCTGGTGGTACAGGACTCCACCATCTTCCACCATTATCATCAATGAATTTCCAATTGATGTCTTTTTTTTGTGTGAGACCTACTGACATCACTGCGCATCACCTAAAATTGGAATTTGAGAGTTCTGCAAAGATGTATTTAACTAGTTTTGGCAACTACTTTATTACAATTATTCATACTCGTAACGATTAAGACTTAAAAAAATATTAAATACAGTAAGGGGGTATTTAGCATTCAATAATTGTTGAATATTCCCCTAAAAGAAACCTTTATCGCAAATACTGTATTGAGGTTTCTTGAGATCTAAAGCAAGTGTTCCGCTACGACTATTTTAACGTTTGAATTCACGTTGACACATGTATTACAGTTTAGTCTTTGTCACCGTGGCTTCACGCTGTTATTATGTATATAATAAGCAAGCCTGCTAATGACATTCTCAATGCAAAATAAATGCGTACATAGATTGGCAATCTGCATTTTTTGTCTATTTAGTGAACAGATGCCGCGCAGAGACTGACAGATTTTAGACTACATGCACTTATAGCTGACAGACACAGAAATCAGGCACATTACGCCGGAAGGTCTCTGTCTTTCAAGGTCAGACAAGACAGCGCTGTGTTCCTTCAAGAATTCTTCACCTGATTAAAATTGACCTATCTGGACGATTACAACTCATCACCAAATGACATTTGTTTTGACTATGACATTTTGCATCATGGGGGAGAGCACAAATAATCTATAGGCTGCGGCCTGTATTTACATTGTACTGAATACGCCCATCCTTCATCAGCGTGTTTTTTTTTTTTCTCACTCATTCGCTCATGTAAATCAGTATGCAGCTGTCTGGTTAATCCCTCGTGGAAATTCTCTTCCGATGTGTTCTGTATATCTTACTCGCTGGCTTCCCAATGCTCCTCACACTCGCGCAGCTAAATGTGCGTCTACAATATTTACAATTTTAGATAAGACAATACATTTGTGACAAATCAAGTTAGTAAAAGACTGTATTAATACCGGGTTTGTTGGGGAAATATACAAGATATCAGGCAAGCACAGTATTAGGATCACTCCATACTGTGGAAATGGCTTCAACATCGCAGCGGCGCGGATTGGGAGCTGGCTGCTTTAGGGGCTCATTCCCCATATTGCACTTACAAGCACACAGGAAGCAAGTTCAGCACAAACAATTCCCCTATACGTATGATCGATATAATACAGAAAGAGTATAATCCTTAGTTCTATAGGTAAAAAATAAATATATATATATATATATATGTGTGGGTATATATTATATATGGGTGCCAGATGACGCTCCTACAGTCGGGATTCCGAAGTTCAGTACGACATCAGAATTCCGACCTGCTGGTACTCCAACGGGGTGGGGACGAATGCTAAGGTGCCCTTGCAGGCTCGCACCCCTCGCCACAGGTTCTATATTCCTTCCATGGGGGTTGTGGACCCCAAAGACGGAGAATAGTCCCTGTCCGATGGGATTCCAACTATCGGGCATTTAACAGTCGGGATTCCAATGCCGGTATACTGATCATCAGAATCCCGACTGTTGGAGCATCATCCGGCACCCATATATAAAAGGCCAACTACTCCTCACCTCTATGGGCCATATTCAAGCAGCCGGCTTTGACCGCTCACCACATTCAGCGTTCCGGGATAATCCACGCTGTCCGAGGATGGCAAGGATTCCCACAAACGGCAAGGGAGCCCGCTGCATTTAGCCGCCAGCCTTGCTGTATTGGCGGCCGCACATGCCGTTTCCACCTCACTGTAAAAACCCGTGTGCAGGGGGGGTCAGATGAATACTGACCTGCGAGCTGTGACGGCGAGCAATCAGCACTGCTAGCTGTCACAGCTTGCAAAAGAGCATTGCATACGGCCCTATGAGGTGCAATACCCCCAGTGACCACTAGAGGCTACTCGACAGACCAAATTACTCCTATGCGTCCTAAATGCTGTCATAACAGAAAGTGAAAGCAATTTTTGCAGGGAAAATTGTCTGTTTCAAACCTGCCGGATATGGAGAGAGGGGGCTGTGAAGACAGAGATTGGAGGTAGGAGCAGATAGGGACTGGGGGTAGAGTGGAGAGTTTGTGGGCTAAAAACTGTCACAGCTCAAAAGAAAGTAAAAACTGTCACAGCTCAAAGTGAAAGTCCATTGCAGAAGCTGTCATTTTAACAGGCTTTTAACTAGTTACTGACATGAACACCACAACCCTAACTTTTTGAAGTTTGTAGATTCTCCAAATGCTTGCGTGGGTTTCCTCTGGGTGCTCCATATTCCTCCCCCAAAAAAATGCTGGTGGGTTAATTGGCTCCAGACAAACCCTAGCATGTAAGTGTGTGTATACTTGGGCAAACTACAGTAGTTGGGCCAAGTGGATCTCACCTGCCGTCAAGTTCTGTTTCTATGTATGACCTAAAGGACAGCGCTATTCTAAGGAATAACAAAAATATGCAAAATCCCTTTGATGGTGTCCTAAATACAATGGACTCTTTCATTAAGTAGCAGCAGAGGAAATATATTTTATACAAATCTACTGTGCTGCCGTACAAAGGCTGGAGATTATCAAGACATCTCTCCGCTGTGTTTACAGAGAGACCTTTCTAGCCGTGGGTTTAAGTGCTTTTGCAGTTGAAGGGATAGGATAGGAATGGACGAAGGTCTGTTCAGCTGCGATTTCAAACACATTTCTATGGTCATTACTAAGTTTTAAAGCCATTTTTCATCTCCTGGGTGGGTTTATTTTCCACACCAGTCATGCCAAAGTCAAGACGTTCTGTTTGTCCGTTGCTGCAGGTGTTGTTTTTTTATTTAAGGGGAGTGGATTCTGCAGCCACCCAGGCTGTGAAGAGATCCTAGTAAGAAGCCAGTGCTGCGAGGTGGCAGATCTCCAGAGAAGCCATCAAACAGAGCTTTCTGTGTAGGGAACGTAGGCATTGAAACGGTGTTACTACACCCAATAAGGCAAACGCTGATATTGATCTATATTTGGGCTTTGTCAGTGTTAGTGATCTGATTTCATTTGACTAGGTCACTACAAAAATGGCTCTACGTCCCTCGTATGTAGGGGCCACAGTGATAGTGATGCGCGGCCCCACGTGTCGCAATTGCCAGGCGATCATACTTAAGCATCATCCCGGAATGACTAGGAGGGTCCCGAAAATCGGATCCCCCTCCCATCCCCCCGAAGGGTGGGCAAGCCTCCCGCATTTAGCGGGGCCCCCGCATTGAGCACCCGCACCCCCTCCCTCTGCCAAATGCCAGTATTCGGGCGTCTCCCGAAGAGGAGATACTTAAAGTAGGCAAGTGTGCCGGCGATTAGGATCCAGCAAGCTGAATAGATCTAGTTAGATCGCCGGTCCGAGCCAGTGTCGCGCACCTAAGGCGCTCCTGGAAATTTGGGCCCATAGCTTGTACTCGCAATGCTCCTGCGAGGCCATGCCCCCATTTTCGCGGCTGTGGGGGCATGAATAGACGATGTGCGACGGGTGACGAGGGGGGGGGGTGGACTCACAACTCGCCACGCTCAAGGCGGGACCCGGGAATATCCCCTAAAAACAGGACATTGGAATTGGGGCAGTTGGAAGGTAGAAGTAAGGTTCAGAACAAGGTGTTTGTTATAGTATAATTTGACCTGTCACTCTGTACTACTCTATCTCATATAGGCACAGGGCCGGCGCCACCACTAGGCAGGACTAGGCATTTGCCTAGGGCGCCGGCCACTGGAGGGCGGTAATGAGCCGCCGAGGAGAGGTACCATAGAGGTACGATAGAAAGCTGGGAGTGGGGAGCAGGTAAGACAGAGGGCTTCCCCCACCCCCCATCCCACCTCTGAATCAACGCTGCCCTCCCCCTCTGGACGCGGGGGCTGCAGTATTGCCCGCATCACAACCACCCCCCTGGAGTGTGGGTAGCTGCAGTATCGCCCGCAAACCCCCCCCCCCCCAGTATCGCCCCCCCCCCCCAAGTACAGGGGGGGGGGGTGCGGCGGGTGGAGGATTTGCCTGGGGCGGGGGAGATGGTTGCACCGGCCCTGTATAGGCAGATGTTTTAAGCCTTAACAAGAGATAAATGCAAGGGTGATAAAGAGAGATAAACGTCCAGCCAATCATCTGCTAACTTCCATGTTACAGGCTGTGTTTGAAAAAAGTCAGTAAGGAGCTGATTGGCTGGACATTTATCTCTCCTTATCACACTTGAATTTATCTCTTGTTAAGGCTTAGTACATCTGCCCCAATCTGAACTACAGTAGCTGTATCCTTATCTTATGGGGCCTACACACGGGGCGACACTGAAGAATGTAGATCACTCAGCAAGATCGCTTGTCACACAGCGCTGCACAGTGATGTGTGCTGAGCGATCTGTCAGGGCCGGTGTTATCCGGTGAGAACACCGGGCCGTGACCGGCGATATTACTAGATTTATCCAGCATGCTAGATATAAAGTGCCAGACAATGGCGTAGCACGTTGCTGCACATCCCTATCGCTATGACCCCTACACATGGAGCTATGTAGGGGCATTTTCTAAGCGATCTGACTAAACGCCCTGAGATTGCTCAGTGTGTAGGCCCCATTAGTCTTTGCCTGTGGTCTGTTGCGTCTCCTTTTCTGTATTAGTTTGTCGATTGTGCATCCATTTTTTAGTAGTATCATTTGAGCTTGTAACCAGGGGATGCCACAGAGGAGGGGCTGCAGTGCAGCATTGTTCAAAATGTAAATAGGGGAGGCAACTACCACAAACTGCCATTCCAATCTGACTCACTGGCAGTTAGTGTTGCTCCCCTATTTGAAGTTTGGACTATGCTCAGGAGCTGCCGCTGCTTGTGACTGTCGTTTTGTTGCTATCAGTAACTGTTTTGGTGTTTTGTTCTTTGTTGTTGTTAGTGACTTTCTTTTGTTACTTCTGGTGACTGTTTTTCTTTTTACTGCTAACAGTGACGTTTCTTAGTTTTTTTATCCCAATGTATTTTTTGTTGTTGTTACTATCAGTCGCATTCCTTTCTTGATACCAGTAATACTGCTTTCACATTGCAGAAACGGGTATTGACCCTGTATTCTTAAATGGGACTTAAAAACGGGTCTGAACCTTAAGACCTTTCACATTGCAGGTGAAAACCGTTTTAAAAAGCATTTAATACCATTCACACATTCAACCTGTTTAACCCCCAAGGGACACGTTTCAAGCCATAGAAATAGAGCCATTCACACTGCCTAAAAAACGGCTTTGAAACGTGTAGGACTCTGCTTTTTAACCGTGTTGAAATACCGGTTAACTTTAACCGGTAAATCAACTCTGGCACCTTCACACTGCAGCCTTAAACGTTTTAAAATGGAAAAAAACGGCAATATACCGTTTTAAAAGTGCAGTGTGAAAGGGGTATAACTTTCTTTTGTTGCTACTAGTGCCTGGATTTTTTGCTGTTGATGCCAGTGTCAGATTTTTGTTGCTATCAGTGTCTGTAATTGTTGTTGCTACTGGTGACTGTTTTATTGTTGCTGCCTTCCCGTGTTTTTCAATATTTGTTCTTTCAACATCACGTTATCCAAAATCCCAAGAGCAAAGTATTCACTGGGTAAAGACCAGTGGCATCCTTACCTGCAGTGACACCTGGTGCAGGAACATACTGTACAGCACATTGGGCCTAATTCAGACCTGATTGCAGGGCAAATGTGTTCTCAAAATGTGCAAAACCATGTGCACTGCAGGTGGGGCAGATGCAACATGTGCAGAGAGAGTTAGATTTGTGAGTTATTTTGTATCTGTGCAGGGTAAATACTGGCTGCTTTATTTTTACACTGCAATATACCTTAGATATCAGTTTCAATACACCCCAGCCAAATCTAACTCTCTCTGCACATGTTACATCTGCCCCACCTTCAGTGGATATGGTTTGGACATTTTGAGAACAAATTTTTCCTGCGATCAGATCTGAATTAGGCCCATAGTGCGTGTGGCAAGGGGCGAGGCCATTTTTGACACTCCGTGGGTCCAGAGCTGCTGTGCTCTCCCCAGAAACCAGTGCCTGCTCCCACGCTGTGACAGGAGACATATTCTGCACTGAATGTTACTATGCAGTACCTGCCTTCTGTTACTGAGGAGGCGTCGGCACTTTGGTACCAACTATCAGCGGGTGATACCCATTCGTGGCCTGCAAGGCTCTCAGTGAGACAACTGATACATATTACCTACTGCAGAGTGCGCATGTCATTTTGTATATGAATGTATTGCGTATAGGCTAAATGACGCTGTCTCGTGTAGCTAGGGAATGTTGCAGCAATATAAATCTATATAAAGGAAGTATAAGGTGTAGTTAACTAACATTCTAATCCTGGCTGCAGACTGATCTCACACCGTCTACATTGTCTGTGTAAATCAGCGCATATTCAGCCTTATTATTATGGCAGCCATCAGCATAAAGCACAGAGATTATATAACCCCTGTAAAAGTGTTTGGCACAAACATATGTGTATCATGAGAACACGCTAGCAGTAACAAAGGCTGTTTTCTTCTGATGCGCTATTGTGCTTTGTTCTATCTGTAAACGCTCCTTGTCTATCTGATCTCTGTGCTTGTTACATGCATTAATATCAACAGCACAGTTGTGTATTTGTGTTGCCGTGGGATACCGCACAGCTGTACTGTGCTCTTTGCATTGGGTGTAATTGTATCCGCGCAGCAGCTGTGTGCTGTAAAAAAACAACTGTGGCTGATGTATAAATACATGGAATAGAGGCAGTAAAGTAAGTTTTACCCAACGTGCGCGAGGCAGTAATGTTACAGCCATCTGTAAGGGGACAACCTTCTGAAGTCACCAAGGATCAGCTCAGGGGGAAAATGTGCAGAGCATTTATTTTACATGTACTTGTGCCTGGTTCCCATAGAACATAAATACAGGGTCGTTAGAGGAAAAGCTGTATGCAGAATTTACCACATATTGTTTTGTCTGAGGCTGAAGTGTGCGTTGTAAAGGGAAAATATGTACCTCTAATGTAATGCCTACACTCGCATGTACAGACCTCCATACTGATACACACCTATATATCTAAAAGCCTAACTACTCCTCAACTCTATGAGGTGAAGTACCACCTCTGACCACTAGAGGCCACTTGACGGGCCAAGTTACGCCTTTGTGTGTGCTAAAAGATGTCATAAGAAAAAGTGAAAGCAATTTTTGCTGGGGCACTGATCTGGTTCAAACATGCTGGGACTGGGGTGGAGAGTTTGTAGGCTAAAAACTGTCACAGCTCAAAGTGAAAGTAAAAACGGTCACAGCTCAAAGTGAAAGTACATGGCAGAAACCGTCATTTTGACAGGCCTTAGGTTTTAGCTACACTCCAACTCTACTGATTTTTGTTAGAAAGCAGCGCCCTGCGTCTGTCTCCATACACTGGTTAGTGGGCAGCCTACAGACTGCCTTGTCCCCCTGCAGCCACTGTAGCTAGACGTCACCCTGAGTGACAGCTCACATAGCGAATAGCAGGGCAGAGCCCCCTGACCCTGCTGGCAGCGTTTCCTTCTTGTCGGGAAGTGATAGTGTGCCTCCGCGCGTGTGTGTCTTCCTCCATGCTGGTTTGCAGCTCCACGTGCACCGGAGCGCGTAAGAGCAAGTCCTGCTGTACTCCCGTTACAAGCGTGTCCCTTACTCAGGGAGATTCATCGTCTGTGGCAGTAGCGTTACTGGGAGAGATACCGCCAGCGTAAACCAGTCATTGCCATTAACCCTGCACAAGCTGAACAGAGTCCAGATAAGTAACACCTGTGATTGTGATTCCTGCATCAGTTGTATTGCATGTGAAGTTAACTACTGAAGTACCGTTGTACACTGCAAGCTCATCACTTGAATAAATCTCAAGCTGGTTATATCTTCTAAGTGTGTCGTCTAACAACCACACAGCACGATTATACAGACACTTAATAATTTTGCGGGTACAGTAACGTTTTTTAACGGCCTGAACCAGCAAAAAGAATGTGTACCGATTGTACCAGGTTTTGCGGAGGTTTCACTCAGGTAGCTCCTCCGTGACAGGCGATCAGGCCCTGGCGGGTACGTAGATGTAATCAGGCTCTACAGTGTTCTGCACCCGTTCCTAGTGGCTCTGGCGTGGACCTTCCGCACTGTGTAGCTGACACTAAGCCTCCTTGAGCGCTGGCGTGTGCGCAGTGGAGGTTTCAGGATGCCGAAGGAGCAGCAGCACTGGCCGGAGGTGAGGTGAGCAGACAATGTGCAAAAATCATTTTGCTGTAGCCTGCGAATCGTCCTATCATCCCTCACTATGCGGGGAAAAAAATGGCAAGTAGACATTTGGAAAGAGGCTGTGGCCACGCCCCCTTTACCATTGTGTACCAATTCCTGCCCTTCAGATGTTGGAGGGTATGTAATATAATATATAAGTACAGTAGTGTTATATAATTTACTGCACCACAGAAATAATATGACTGCCGGTACTTGTTTCCTAGCACTGCACCCACTAAGCTAATTGCTTAGTGGGCTATTCTGCGTAGGAGAATCGCATCGCATCACATGGGCCATTTTAGTGCCGTGCGATGCAATGCGATTTTTTTATGTAATTTATTCACTGCTCTGTATGCCCCAGGGGATCGCATCGCACCTGCCGCAAAATCGCATGCTATCACATGTGATTTTATAGGATATGCGATGCCATGACATTAGCTATACAATAATATGAATGTATGACATACCAAGAGGTTTTAGGCACCCCCCCCCCACTACGCACGCCACCCTGAAGCGTGGCGAGCGCAGAGTGCCCCGCGAGGGGCGGCAGAACGCGTTTTCATACCCGCACTATCCACGTCGGCGTGGAGTTTATTTTCCGGACACAGGTGAGAGGGCGACCTGCATTTCATCACAATTCTCAAATGTGAGCAGAGATTTGGCCAAATTCATACATTTCACTAAAACCTCTAATCGCCAAAGTCCTAATGTGGGTGTAGCCTGCTAAAACAGTAAGCCTACATTTATGTCTATAATTAAATGTCCCTTCAATAAGGCACAATTCCCCAAATAATATTTTTTTAGACTGCAGTTCCTTTAAAATGTTATTTTCCATTACAACCACTAATATGCTTGTAATGACAATGGGCCTGATTCAGGAGTCGCCGACCGTCGAATGTTTTCTCTCCCCTTCGGAAATAAATGTAATTTTACCTGACGGAGATAGCCCGCCTGTGTTCCCAGGGGAACGCCTAGTGTTTTAATAGGGAGGCCAATAAACCGCTGGCCGGTCCCCTGGCTCCAACCACCTGTCCACCCCCGCCCGCCCCCTCTGGAGCGATTAGCTCAGCGAGTGCAAAACTCACCAAAGCCGTTAACCCTCAGGGTTTACACATGCGCATAACCGTGCATGCGTAAATCCCCCGCCATCGAACAAGGGGCCAAATTCAGACCCAAAAGAACCAGTCTGAATCGGCCAAAATGGATGAGATATAAATGAGCACCTCATTTTTAAAAAAAAATTCTGTTAACCCCTTCAGGGTTGTTTTTTTGTTTAGGAAGCGCTCCACACTGGGCGAGGTATTTTTGGGGAACGGTCTCTAAAAACAGCCCCACCACTGTCTCTCCTGGGGCCGGGCAGCGCCGCTGAGCACTACATCAGCCGCTGCCCGGCCCTGCCCCCAGTAACCCGGCTGTGTGTGGCATGACGTTAGCAAGCCACAACGCACACAGCCAGGAGCAAGGAGGACGGGCCGGGCAGCCGGAGACGGGCAACGGCTGAAGCTGAGCTCCGCTAAGATACAGACATTGGCAATCCCGAGAATTTTCCGGGTTTGCCAAACTGGGCATAGTCCAGAAAATTCTCGGGATTGCCAGTGAAGGGGTTAATGCCCTCTTTTATCAAAAATGTTCAGGTACTGTAGATGTATTTGATATTTTATATATAATGTCTTTGGCTGATTTTTCCTCTGTGCAGCTGAAAACATTCCACACAAAAAAATTATAAACCATTTTATTAACACTTTTATCAGATAAGCGCTTATATATTTATCGTACAAACTCAGGTTCCTTAAGTACAGGCAAACAGACATCCTCTTATCCATGGTAACCAGCTTTCACCAGTTTTGTTATACTAGTAATTTAACATTTGATAGGTTGCTATGGGTTACAAACTGCACCACACGGTTAAAAAAAGCTTTTTGGCCTTGATGTTTACATATATTTGCTGAAAGTCCTGTCATTATGCCCGACGCACACAAAGTATTAACGGAATAACCACACATTTTTTTTCATTCTCGAGGAACAGATATAAACACGTTATCCACGGTATTACGGGTATGCTACTGTATAGAAACCATCTATGGAAAACGGGACTTTTTTCACACTCGCTTTAACAAAAACACTGGGGATATGACAAAAGAATTATCCAATCACATAATTAAACATCTTCAGTTGTCTCTTGGGTGCTTATCAGACAAAATGCAGCTTTCTCCAGCTAGATGGTTCGGCCTGAAAAAATTACCACAGCTGCTGTGTTTTTTTTTTTTTTTATATCAATGCCCCATAGAACTATGATTTAAATGCTGTGAAATCATCTATGGCAAATTTTTCTTCAAGGGTTTTTTTTTTACTGTTATACAAATATGCAAAGAGCTGTATCCCAAATGAGATGGAAAATGATTCTGGTGCAATAAGCGGAATACTAATGACCAGCGTGATTACAAAGACGGGCATTCAAGCATCGCAGACCGTGGCTGACCCGTTTCGTAAAATCCACTGAGAGGTCTGTGACATTGATAACAAATATGTCTCTGCTTCTACCGTGGGCTTTGTCGTGACCTCCCTGAGGACATCGGCACACATACAGGATGAGATTAAACCATTTATTTGTAAAGTGACAACAAAGGATAACAATTTCCTTTGTGAGAATTTTCAGGCCATTTTTGTACCATTTTATACATGAAAGAAGAAATTCAATGAATAATACACATTTATACAATACTAAGAGGAGGTACAGGGCTAGGCCCGTGTAAGCAAGCCAGGGTTAATCCTGTTCAGCGGTGATATTTAAAATTCAGGTTCTTAATTTAAAATTAGAAAACGTAAAAGGACAACTTCAGATGTAATATTAGGGAAATTGACCCTAGTCAGCCTATCTAAGGGCCTGATTCAGACCTCGCAGCCTAGTGAATAGGTCAACACTGCTCCGTCGACTCCATCCCCTACCCCCCCCCCTTCCCCCGACGGAGATAGCCAAAAAGGGTGGCGGGCGCCATATGCAGGCATCGACCCACCTGCGTTCCCAGGGGGAACATCCAGCATTTTCACTGCACCAGCCCCCTGACCGTCCCCTTCCCTCCCCTGCCCGTTGGAACGCCTGGGCTAGGGCATTTGCACCGGGGGTCAATCGGAAACGGGCCCTATTGAGCCTGAATCTGCCCCGAAGTACATTCTCTTCCTATCAATGGGTAGAGGCATAGGAGTATCCATAATTGTTCCACATGGACCCCTAGGTCCAGAGGTGCCCACACCGCACACCCTGCATCTATAGAACTACACTTATCTCTCCTAAGTCCAGCGTACCAGCCGTCGGTACAGACATAAATCACTGGGAAAATGGCTACCGCAGCCATTTTCCCAGTGATTTGCACATGCGCAACAGAGATGTCTCCCAAGGAACAAGGCACAGGTGCCATGCTCCTGAAGCAGTGGCGTAGCTATAAAAAGCACCCCCCCACACACCCTGTAAAAAGTCCTTTAATGGTCACTTACCATTGAATGATTTTTCCTCTGCACTTAGCAGAAGGGGAGCCTTGGACTTCGTTTTCTGCTGCACGGTCTTCTGTGAATTTGGGGGGGGGGCACTGACGTAATGTGATATCAGCCACCCATCCTGAGCAGGGAGGGGAACGCCAGCATTCCCTGGAGCATAGGCATTTATTTTATATATATATATATATATATATATATATATATATATATATATATATATATATATATATATATATATATATATATATATAGACAATGTCCGGCGGCACTCAGGAACTTGAAAGAAGGACACAGCCTCAGGCGCTCTTAAGCCAACGTTTCAATAAGTTTATCTTATTTTTATCAGGGCATACAAGAAAATTAAAATTAACTCACCATTTATGTGCACAACCTTCACCAAGTGATGCTGTCAGAGCCATGCTGCAGACTCAACTCCGCCCCAGGCGATGACATCATCACTGTGCTCCCACACCAGTACAAAAAAAACTTTATTGACTGCAACAAAGAAGCACAACATGAACAATGTGCTAGAGTATGGAGAGATATAGTAATGAAAAAACATATTCAAATGTATGCCAAACTGTGGCTGCTTGTTTATATATAAACTATAATCATCTCGTACATGTTATCAAGTTATTTTAGCTCAAGGGAATAAAGTGCAAATAATGAATCATAAAAAGCAATGCAAATCAAGAGTTTCATTAAGACCCTGAGAACTTAATGTCCCCAACCTAAAAATCCACTCCGCCTCACGCTGTAATAAAAGCTTTGATCTGTCTCCGCCTCTAATTATCCATTTGGACTATATATATATATATATATATATATATATATATATATATATATATATATATATATATATAAAAAGTGGTTCTGCGTTCTGCTACCGTGGGCATTTATTATGTATATATATATGTAGAAAAAATGGCGTCACTCCAGAAAACTTTCAACAGGCATTTTATATGCAGATAGTCAACACAAACATGTCAATAAGATCGACGTTTCAATGTCGTGTAGACATTTTTCTCAAGACTAGAGATGCAGGTTAAATCAATATATATATATCAATAATATCAATCATATATATATATATATATGTGTGTGTGATTCTGCTACCGTGGGCATTTATTATGTGTATCAGTGGCACTGCTACCGTGGGCATTTATTATGTATATAAGTGGTTCTGCTACCGTGGGTATTTATTATGTGTATCAGTGGTACTGCTACCATGGGTATTTATTATGTATATAAGTGGTTCTGCTACCGTGGGCATTTATTATGTGTATCAGTGGTACTGCTACCGTGGACATTTATTATGTATATAACTGGTACTGCTACCGTGGGCATTTATTATGTGTATCAGTGGTTCTACTTCAGTGGGCATTTATTATGTATATAACTAGGTCTGCTACCGTGGCCATTTAATATGTAAATAAGTGGTTCTGGTACCGTGGGCATTTATTATGTATATACTGTAAGTGGTTCTGCTTCTGTGGGCATTTGCTATGTATATAAGTGCATATAAGCTCTACTGCAACCATCTGCATTTATTATGTAAATAAGTGGTTCTGCTACCGTGGGCATTCATTACGTGTATAAGTAACACTGATACCACGGCCATTATTCTGAGTATAAGCGGCTTGTAATTTTTGGGGGTTTAGGCCTTTTGTAAATTTCAGCTCCAGGCCCATGTGGACCTTAATCTAGCACTGATCTGGCCCTATGTGAACAAGCAATGGCGCTACTACTGTAAGTCAACCCCAGCTGCCGCTTGGGGGAGTCTGTGTGGGCGCCAGCACCCGTTCGATGCACTGACATGCTGCTGCTGCTTGCTGGCTGAGCATCGGACGTGAGTCAGCCACAGCGTAATACCAACTAATATCAATTAGGTAATACCAACATCCCTGCATTATCGCCATGGAACGCATGTGCGGCTCATTCAGACCCGGAAGTGACGTATCCGGACATCCGGAAACGGGTCCAGTGTGTATAAACAAATAAACTGCATTTTTCACTGTTTAAAATGCTCGTTTTGCAATTTTTAAGTTATTGTGCGTAATAGTTTTGTCTCCTATTCATTATAAGTATTATTTAAACCATATTTTCACATAAGAATGACTCTAACCAATTAACCATGCAACAGGTGGCAATTATTGCCCTCATTAGAGAAGGTATAAAAACACCATCTCATGATACCAGCAGCATCACCTTGATAAAGCTTCTTTTAGCGAAACGCGTCGGTGAAAGGGGCTCAAGACACCCACCATTGAAACTACTACCACCATCTATCCCTGTGACCGGACCAGCCTTTTCAATATCCTTCCCACCAGCCTACCTTTGGGACCTTACCAGCATATACCAGGTAGAGCACCTTCAAAACATCTGATGCTCCCTGGTTCCCAACTATTCCACCCCAGGTAGAGCACCTTCAAACATCTGATGCTCCCTGGCTTTCAGTGACCTCATTCCAGGTAGAGCACCTCAGAAACAACGGACGCTCCCCGGCTTTCTACAAACTCCAGGTAGAGCACTTATACACCAGCAAGGAGCTCCCTGGACTGGGGATAAATATTCTCCTAAAGGCTCACAGATCGGGAAAAGTGTAAAGGCATTCTAGGAACGGACTCGGGACTGTGCAATATATTGTGGGTGACTATACCTCCTCTACATCACGCTTGTGGTATCTATATGTTTTTTTAGGATATGCTATCCTTAATTTTTTAATAGTATTTTAATGTGTATTAATAAATTTTTACTTATCATTACATATACCTGTTGCATGTTCTAGTTTTAGCGCGGTCTCCACCTCTTCCTTTTTTCTTGTTTACTGTTTGGGATTGACACCCCAATTTGGAGACCGCTGCTCAGGCTCAACAACTCCTCCCAGGCGCACTCCTAGGTTGCACTTGTGACCTATACCTTTCTACACCCATTTTTGTCATAAGAGAGCTGCCAGGATGAGTTGTTTTGCCAGCTATGAAAATAGGCTGAATAGGAGACAAAACTACTTCTCCACCTGGGATAATCCAGACATGGAGACCAACACAGTTAATACTGGGTTGAAGGAGGAGTTTATACACTTGGAGAACCTCCTCAAAATTGAATTAAAGCATTGGTTAGATAGTACCAACCTACAAAAATACTGGGATAAGAAAATGATACCTAGGGGACTAAGGTTGTTCAAACCTTCGATTTTTCCGCCAGAGTCAGAACCCCAAAAAGATTGGGAAGAGACACTGGATAAATGCTCATTGGAGCTAATGAAAATTGTGATCAAATACAGAAGGACTCAGGCGGAAAAAACGGAAACTGAAATAGAACTATTGAAACAAAAATTAGAAATACATAGAAATTCATCTGAATTTAAAGAGAGAGACACACTGGTGAATGAAAAAATTTGTAAATTCGAACAATCAGTGATAGAGATGAAATGTAAAAAATACCAAAGAGACCTATATGATTATAAGAGTGGAACAGTTAGAACTTATAGAAATAATTTTAGGAACAGAGGAAATGACACCAACATGAGGAATGAAAAAAGAACCTATGAGAAAGTTAGAACCCCCTATAGACAAAATAAAGGAAACTATAGGAAACCTAGTGGGAACTACAAAGGAACACCAAAGAGGAAAGACCTTAGTGGGGAAGATGTCAATGGGCGAACGGAGAAACGGAGGGACCACTCCGATCCCCGTCATACCCAGAGACTAGGCCCCAATAAAAGTCCTCCTCCTGAAAATAGGAATCAGGTGAATCCCAGAACCCTAGGAGCCCGCCCAAAAGATAGGGACTCATCCACAAAATCTACCAAAAATCAGGAACCCAGACATTCAGAGGTTTTTTTAGAGAAAAGACCCTATATAAGAGAGGAGTCCAGAATTTATTATCACAAAGACCACGAGACATCAAAAAGGGGGAGAAGTACAGACTCAGAGGAAGAAGAGGGGGGAAAAAGACAAAACAGAAGAATTTAAATAAAGCTAGAAAGACAAATCAGGAAGAAAGTAAACAAACCATATATAATCTTTCGTCCAAGGAGCTATCCCATGCAGATCTGTCACTTCTAAACAAGGGATTAAAATATGCACCTGTCTCCACCCCCAATATTTTCAACCTATTTGTTGAGCTAAATCGCTTTATTAGGAGCCTGTGTCGTAAAAGATACTTTGCCAAACAAATTCTCAACAAAAATAGAGATGAGGCTGCTGCCATCATCTTGGATCAAGGCGACCTTCCAGCTCTAAATGCTCTGACTGAACTTTTGGAAGAGTTTGAGACAGAAACCCCCGAACCTAGGAAGATTTTTGATATTTCACATGACAAATTTCGCGCCAGATCAGACTTTTTCCCCATAAAATCAAAGGGGTCGAGCGTGGAAACTTTTTATAAAACCACGCTTGACGATTTCAAAAATCTCTGTAAAAAGATAGAACAGGATCCCCACTCTAAGAAAATAAAGTCTACTTTAAACAAAAAAGAGTTACAGGCCCTCAGAAGACTCACCAAGAATACCTCCTTGGTTATCAAGGAGGCAGACAAGGGAGGGGGGATTGTTATCCAGGACAGGTCTGAATACGTGAAGGAGGCATTTCGCCAATTAAAAGATCCACGATTCTACACAGTCCTGGATAACAACCCCACCCAAAAATTCAGCCTTAATCTACTGAAGTTATTGAGGGTAGCAGAACTCGATGGAGTCATCTCCAGGGAGGAACTCCGCTTCCTGTACAACGAGCACCCCACCACTCCCATCTACTATCACTTGCCCAAAATACATAAAACACTCACTTCACCCCCTGGGCGCCCTATAATTTCTGGAATCCAATCACTTTCATCCAACTTATCATTTTATGTAGATTCACATCTTCAGCCACGTGTCTCTACCCTCAGGTCCCATATAAAAGATACTATTCACTTTCTACAGCTAATAAAAGACATCCAATGGAAGGATTCATATTCCTTCCTTACCTTGGATGTCACTAGTCTCTACTCCAATATTCCACATGACACTGGATTGCAGGTAATTTCCCGGAGACTAATGGAGGATGGAGACCTGGGGGAGAGACACCAGAAATTTATAGTTGATTCTATTTCTTATATCCTTCGTCACAATTACTTTTTGTTTCAGGACACGTTTTATTTACAGGTGATGGGGACGGCCATGGGGACCAGGTTTGCCCCGAGCTACGCAAACCTTTATATGGGGGAGGTAGAACATAGATACATCTGGGATAGCGAGTTCGGGGCGAACCTGGTCTTCTATGGCCGTTATATAGACGACCTTTTTATTATTTGGGATGGGGATCACACCTCGGCACTTTCTTTCGTTGAGCACATAAATTCTAACCCCTATAATTTACAGTTCACACATCACTTGGACAGGAAGCGGACTACCTTCCTGGACCTGACCGTCGAAACTCAGGGCTCTAATATAATCACCTCTAACTTCACTAAAGAAGTGGGCACGAATGCCTATCTTCATTTTAATAGTGCCCACTATCCCCCTTGGAAGAAGGGAATCCCTAAGGGCCAACTGATGCGGATATACCGCAACTGTACTATTAAAGAAACGTTCCAAAAACAAGCAAAAGAAATGGTAACCTCCTTTACACAAAGGGGATACCCCGAAAAACTAACGAAAAAAGCTCTTGACGAAGTGTTAACTCTGGATAGAGCAACACTCCTCCAAACCAAACCAAAAAAATCAGTAGAAAAGAACCAACAAATAACTTACATATCTACCTACAACAGTCACTCGGACGAAATTAGAAAAATAATAGGAAGAAATTATAAAATACTAAAGCAGGACCGCTTACTGGTAGATGTAATCCCTCCAAAACCATTATTTGTATTCAAAAAGAATAAATCCATAAAAAGTTCTCTGGCCCCTAGCTTTCTTAAACCGATCACATCAACAATTGACATAGAAGGCGCAAATATGTGGCTGGGAAACCAACCAAAGGGCTTCTTTAGGTGTGGCACATCGAGGTGCACCACCTGTGAATACATTGAACAAAGGAATTGTCATGATATAAGGGATAAAGAGGGCACTAGTGCCAAAATTGGCAGTTTCATAAACTGTAATACGAGTTACGTCATCTACATGTTAAGTTGTGAGTGCAAACTCCACTATATAGGACGCACCACCAGAAAGGTTAAGGTTAGGTTCTTAGAACATAGACGTAACATTATGAAACATGTACTCACACATAGTGTGTCCCGGCATTTTCATGAATATCACGGGGGAGACCCAAAGGGCCTCCGATTGGTAGGCCTGGAACACATCAAGAGGACCCCACGAGGGGGAGACCGATATAAGACCCTGTGCAGACAGGAGGTGTATTGGATGTACAGGATGGACTCCATACATCCTGGAGGATTGAATGAAGCGGTGGAGCTCAACACTGTCATATAAACACCCTGTACAGACAATGCACCTCCAGTCTTATATACCTATATATTCATGAGAATGTACGATCACCTGCTTCTTCCCCCCCCCCCCCCCCCCTGCCCCTCCCCAGCCACCTCATCCCAGGGCTCCACCCCTTGTCTTTTGTGTTTTGTTTTTGTTTTTTGTCTTATGTTTTTTGATTTTCCCCTGTTCCCAGTCTAGAAATATGAACTGGGGTATATATACATAGATGTACATTTTTTCTTTGTACTAGAAATTATCTCTAAAATGTTAGAAAAATTATTTGTGACCATACGGAATGTTCGATGATACACCCAACAGAAGAAATTCGATATATGTATATTTTCCCAACATATGTTATTATTATTGATTTGGATATCTCCACTATTATTGCCATCATATATGTCTATATATATCTCTCTCTATTTTGTTTTCTGAGTAGCACCCTTAGAACCATATGCTTAACCTATGTCCCCGAATATAATTATAAATATACTATGCTATATATTAAAAATTATGAATTTCTGTATGTATGAGCTGTACATGTGCTCCTTGAGCAATAAGCTATATACTCATAAGAAGGGAACCAAAAAAACCTCCTTATTGTTTCCCCGAAATGAGGAGGAAATCTAAACCAGCAACTCCGTGCACCTATTTGGGCAGGAAGCTGGGAACAAACATACTCCGTCTCTGCAGAATCCGGAAGCACTGCTTCCGCCATATTTGTTAAGGGCGCATCTATCCAAGCGCCTAGATTGTACATAGAATATCGATTGAACGCATTAGCGTTCCACCTGACCCAGTAACTGAACACCCGGATATTCGGAAACGGGTCTTCGTTACACAATCAATTAGGTAATACCAACATCCCTGCATTATCGCCATGGAACGCATGTGCGGCTCATTCAGACCCGGAAGTGACGTATCCGGACATCCGGAAACGGGTCCAGTGTGTATAAACAAATAAACTGCATTTTTCACTGTTTAAAATGCTCGTTTTGCAATTTTTAAGTTATTGTGCGTAATAGTTTTGTCTCCTATTCATTATAAGTATTATTTAAACCATATTTTCACATAAGAATGACTCTAACCAATTAACCATGCAACAGGTGGCAATTATTGCCCTCATTAGAGAAGGTATAAAAACACCATCTCATGATACCAGCAGCATCACCTTGATAAAGCTTCTTTTAGCGAAACGCGTCGGTGAAAGGGGCTCAAGACACCCACCATTGAAACTACTACCACCATCTATCCCTGTGACCGGACCAGCCTTTTCAATATCCTTCCCACCAGCCTACCTTTGGGACCTTACCAGCATATACCAGGTAGAGCACCTTCAAAACATCTGATGCTCCCTGGTTCCCAACTATTCCACCCCAGGTAGAGCACCTTCAAACATCTGATGCTCCCTGGCTTTCAGTGACCTCATTCCAGGTAGAGCACCTCAGAAACAACGGACGCTCCCCGGCTTTCTACAAACTCCAGGTAGAGCACTTATACACCAGCAAGGAGCTCCCTGGACTGGGGATAAATATTCTCCTAAAGGCTCACAGATCGGGAAAAGTGTAAAGGCATTCTAGGAACGGACTCGGGACTGTGCAATATATTGTGGGTGACTATACCTCCTCTACATCACGCTTGTGGTATCTATATGTTTTTTTAGGATATGCTATCCTTAATTTTTTAATAGTATTTTAATGTGTATTAATAAATTTTTACTTATCATTACATATACCTGTTGCATGTTCTAGTTTTAGCGCGGTCTCCACCTCTTCCTTTTTTCTTGTTTACTGTTTGGGATTGACACCCCAATTTGGAGACCGCTGCTCAGGCTCAACAACTCCTCCCAGGCGCACTCCTAGGTTGCACTTGTGACCTATACCTTTCTACAGCGTGGGTGCGGCCATGGCAGTGACGAAAAATCCCCCCACTGATTCAATTGACTGTATACAGAGCCGGCTATTGGCTATTATGTACAGGATGGGCAGGCTGTTGGGTGGGCGGGCGGATGGACGTGCTGGGATGGCCTGGACACATCGGAGCCAGGGCAGGGCCGTAACTAGGGGGGGGCTAGGGGGTCACGGACACCGGGCGCTGGAGGGTGGGGGCGCTAGTGTGGTGTCCCGGCAGCGTGGTCCCTGGGATGAGCAGCGGGGGTCCGGGGACTGGTGGGTTAACGCCAGGTCCTAGCGGGGTCCCGGGGACTGGTGAGTTAACTCCGGCTCCTAGCGCTGCCGGACGGTGGGCGGGAAGCAGGTTTTGGAAAGACTTGCCGGACGCTGATTGGCTGAATTCAGCCAATCAGCGTCCGGCAAGTCTTTTCAAAATCTGCCTCCCGCCCACCGCCTGGCAGCGCTAGGAGCTGGAGTTAATCTTCTCCAGTCCCCGGACCCCCGCTGCCTGTCCCCAAGGCAGTGATTTGGTTTTTTCATTTTTTATTTTTTTTTTGGGGGGGGGGGGGGCAACCAAATGACTGCCGACCCTAGTTTCGGCCCTGCCAGGGGAAGCAACAGTATCTACTGGTCTCTGTGCCTCTCTCCTACCTCAGCTTCTCCGTTATGCGTGTGATGCTATCATGTTACATGCTGGAGAGGAGACAGGGGGGGGGGGGGTGCCACAATTTTTTTGGCAGGGGGGTGCAAAATTTATAGATACGCCACTGGGAACAAGGCAGAAGAAAGGTCTCTATAACAAATCCGCGGGATCACTGTGAGAACCACAGGACCACTTATAGATAGTGGGTGACATTTTTTTGAAGCGATTCTTTGGTAGTCAGTAAATTTGTCTTGTTGGGAGACTTTTTGTTTCCTTTGGCCTTGCTCAGCGCAGATAAAGTCTGCTTACGTTTCCCCGCATATTTAATACCTGATAAGATGCCGCTATAAGATTTTACAGATGACAAGCTTGCGTTCGGGTCCTGGGTAATCCACAAAGAAAACATTCTTCTTTCGGATTTAGTTTGTTTGAACAACTTTTCCTTGTCAAGAAAACATATGGTTGAGAAGTTATCGAACAATAAATACAAACATAGAATGACCTTTGATTCAGTTTCTCCAAGACGGATGAAAGCAGCAATTCTTATGGAAGGTTAAAAAAAAAATTGTAAATAAGTAAAGTTTTTGTACATTTGAGCAATGAATATAAGTTCAACCAAATTCAAGCTTGGTCAACAACAGTTGAGCTTGTTTTTTACACCATCAGGCAGGGTGGATCCAGAAGAGGGGGCATCATTGTACGGGAGGGGGCGGGGAGTTTAGTGGTTCTAGGTACATTTGCACACCCCTACTGTGCATTGGCAAACTGAGCGCATGCAATGTGATGCTGGTGGCTAATATTGCACCTGGATCCCATTGTACCTCAGACTCTGCCTTGTCTCTTACAATCCCCATCCCCACTTATTCCCTTATATATTTTGAGATTTCGATCAGCAAGCGGAAAAGGACTCAACAGTCAGCCATGTGCACCAGAGAAAGACGGGTGTTCTGTGCACGCAAATAAAACAGCGCTGCGGAATATGTGTGCGCTATATAAGAAACTGTTAATAATAATAATAATATTAATACATCGCAGCACTTCACGGCAGCATTTTACGGCAGAGCTGAAGCGGACCAAGCCCACCCGACAGGACACCGCCTAGCAATAGAATTGTACGAGGGATTCAGTATTAAATCCCGGCGGTCGGGATCCCAGCGTTCAGAATCCCGACGCTGGAATCCGGACCGCCGAAATCCCGACAAGGGGGGGACGTGGATCGGCCCCCCTTGCGGGCTCGCTGCGCTTGCCACGCAGCGGGCCCGGTGCCTCGCTACGCTCGGCACACTAATTTATTCTCCCTCTGGGGGTGTCGTGGACACAACCGGAGGGAGAAAGTGTCGGGATTTCAGCGGTCGGGATTTCAGCGGTCGGGATTCCAGCGTCGGGATTCTGAACGCCGGGATCCCGACCGCCGGGATTTACACTGAATCCCTGTACGAGGAGCATATGACACCTGCCTCTGCAAACCACTGATTATGCCCGGGCTCTGGGAAGCCTCTGAGTTCTAGTGCCCAGCACTATTGGCTGCTGCTCTCAATTTAAAAAAAAAAAAAACACTGAAAAAACAAGCGGGAAACAGGCCCACGTACAAATTCTCAGATTAGCGATCCATGCTGAATTCGGCCCATTGCCTGATTTAAAGGGCGGCGGTGACCTGTTTGCTAGGCTGCGAGAATACGCAGGCTAGTAAACAGGTCTGAATCAGGCCCTTAGTGTACCGCAGTGGAAAACAGTAGCCAGTGCGGCACCTGTCCCACCACCCTGACACTACTCACAAGCCGGGGAGCTGTTTGATACCCTGCTCCATTCAACCTCTGCTCCATCTACCAGCAGGGCCGCCGAGAGGAGGCGGGAGCGGACACAGCTTACCCAGGCCCAGGCCTGTCAGGGGGGCCCGGATCCGAACACACACAGTTATTTTTTTTTCCATTTGGTGGCAGGTGCGCCGGGTCTGAAAGCACTGGAGTCAGCTGTGGGCGGCAGAATCACTGAGGTCCTTCGGAACAGCGTTCCACTCCCCGGTGCCAGGGTCTACTGAGAGCTCATCACATGAGTCGGGAGATTATCGTGGCTCGGTGACAGGAGTGTACTTTGGACAGGTAGCCTCTGGGTGCCGGGAGGAGCTGGGACACAGAGAAGTCGCCTCCCGCGGGAGTACTGCCCACTCCGCAGCAGCCGGCCCACCCACCCAGCCGCCGCCAGCAGCAGCAGGTACCGGTGCCATGTCTCCAGCCCAGTAGTCCCAGACCTGGTTCCCCTCCCATGTCCAGGTCACTGTGTTCCAAGGTGGGTGGCAGGGTGCTCTGTGTCTGCTGCCTCCCTGCATGCTGCTGGGGCTGAGATCCGACTCTGGAAGTCAGCATGTAACCCCTGGCAGAGCATGTTAACCCCATTGCAACAAGAACGTTAACCCCATGGCGATGAGCATGTAAACCCCTGGCAGAGCATATTAACCCCTGGCATCAAGCATGAAACCCATAGCAACGACCATGTAGTTAAGTGGAACTTATGTGGCATAATATGTGTGGTATTATATGTAATAGACATAACAGTGTGTGGCATAATGTGTAATGGGCATTACAGCATGTGGTAAAATATGTAATAGGTATTACGGTGTAAGGCATAATGTGTACTGGGCACTATGGTGTGTGGCATAATGTGTAATGGGCATTACAGCATGTGGTAAAATATGTAATAGGTATTACGGTGTAAGGCATAATGTGTACTGGGCACTATGGTGTGTGGCATAATGTGTAATGGGCATTACAGCATGTGGTAAAATATGTAATAGGTATTACGGTGTAAGGCATAATGTGTACTGGGCACTATGGTGTGTGGCATAATGTGTAATGGGCACTACAGCATGTGGTAAAATATGTAATAGGTATTACGGTGTAAGGCATAATGTGTACTGGGCACTATGGTGTGTGGCATAATGTGTAATGGGCATTACAGCATGTGGTAAAATATGTAATAGGTATTACGGTGTAAGGCATAATGTGTACTGGGCACTATGGTGTGTGGCATAATGTGTAATGGGCATTACAGCATGTGGTAAAATATGTAATAGGTATTACGGTGTAAGGCATAATGTGTACTGGGCACTATGGTGTGTGGCATAATGTGTAATGGGCATTACAGCATGTGGTAAAATATGTAATAGGTATTACGGTGTAAGGCATAATGTGTACTGGGCACTATGGTGTGTGGCATAATGTGTAATGGGCATTACAGCATGTGGTAAAATATGTAATAGGCATAATGTGTAATGGGCATAATGGCATGTGCAAATAAATTGAAGCCAGGCTCCCCCGGCTGATGGTGTGCACATACCTTCGGGGAGTTTCACTCTCGCTGGGGTGTTCGCAACAGGATGGCAGGCATGGGCCCGATGCAGGGGACCGCCCAGTGTTTTATGGGTGTGTCCACAAAACAGTGGGCATGGCCATTGACTTGCTGGGCGTACCCCTGCGAATGCGTTGTGTGAAAGTTTTATCTATTTTATATTTAAGAAATTGAATAACATATATATGGACATCTTGATTGATATTTACTATTCAGACTATGAATTCCACTTTAGTGGGACTCTAATTTGGGACGCCACGCGCCAGCCTACAAATGTTTGTTCACATTTCATTTATTTCCTTTCCAACGAGAAATTTGTTTACATACAATATACATTTATATATAAATATCCCTATAGCACGTTTTGAGGAGGATTATTTTACACACACACACACACACACACATATATATATATATATAATTTGTTGCTCACAAAATCTTTCCGCTCCAGTTCAGTTATTTACTATCATGTATGATGTCACAATGCTCTCAATGACAATAATATGTGATGTAATACAGTAGCTGCAGTCAGTAGCAGCGAACTAGAGCAGAGCACAGTCACCATGATGGGATATCTCATCTGTATTCTGTTTTTAGTGCTATTAGGCAAACTATCCGGTGCACCAAACCCAACTGGTGAGTATGTTTACGCTGGAGAAGTAATGTATGGTATCTGTAGCGCTGTGTTAGAGAAGCAATTCATTTACATCTGCTGGTAGTAGCCTACGGGTAGGGTTGCCACCTCATCCCTGGAGTCATATTAATTACACAGGTTCTGTGGCTGGCTCACTTCAAGACTCCATTTCAACAGTTTTTTTTGTTTTTTTTTTTAACAGCCATCAGACTTCATTCCAACTGTATTTTTTTTAACTTAGCCACAGAACCTGTGTAATTAATATGTCTCCAGTTTTAAAGGGATGAGGTGACAACCCTACCTATGGGGCTACCGTGTAGACACAGGCTGTGCTTTTTGGTGATGTTTGTCACTTGTGGGTATAATCGTGTTACCCCTGCAGTGATTGCAGGGTGTATCGGACACATTGAGCGTTAGTGTTCTCCAGCTGTTGTCACATGATGTCATTCGTATTTCTTGCCACATAATTCTTATACACTATTCCTTTCCCCCGTAGCTTGTGGATATCGCCCTGTGGGCAACAACTACGCCTCCCGAATTGTAGGAGGAACAGAGGCATCTCCGGGATCCTGGCCATGGCTAGTCAGCATCCAAAGGCGCAAGACATTTGGCGCATTCCATCACTTCTGCGGAGGCTCTATCCTTAATTCCAACTGGGTGATAACAGCTGCCCACTGTTTCCCCAAGAATGGAATGTAAGTAACATCTCATTGTCTATACTAATGAGGTACAATATAGATATGGATATAGAACTACTGTATATATAAATATTACAATGTTATCTGATGTGAATAGGTGAGGCATTTCTGCACTGTACAGACTTATTACTGGGAGGATATGTAGCGGTGGTCCTGGGACGTCCCAGCAGGCTCAGCATGGCCACGCCTCCTCCCAGTAATGCATCTGGGTATAGAGAGACGGCTAGCAAACACGACTGGATGCAGCAGAATAATGCTTATAAAGGAGAAGGGATACAGGGTATGCGCTCCTCTGCACTGTGGGATGGGGGTGGCACAGAGGAGGCCAGCACCATACCTCCCAAATGTCCAAATTATTGCGGGACCGGGCACTGTCCCCCAGTGGGGGAGGCAATTGGGAGCAGCGGGGAATAGAGGCTGTGTGCATGTGCACAGCGACTATTTACGGCAGGCAGGGGATAGGGGGTATAGCCAGCAGCTCACAGAGCACTGGCCATACCCCTAAGGTGGCAAAATGGGGCATGGCCTTACAGGAGCATCATCCCTGCAAAGCCATGCCCTCGTTCGGATAGGCCATGCTCCCTTTCCAGGAACACAGAGTCCTGCGTACTGTAAAGTTGGGAGGTATGCCATAGGGGCACCGGAAATTACCTGTTTTTAAGGCCGCTGATCAAGCTGAAATATTCCCTTGCGTGCAGTATAATTCCCAACTTTTCTTTACTCAAAAAAGGTCCAGAGGGGCCTACACCACGTACACTACACCCACATATAATACTCCCTCCTGAATGTAAGCATCCCCACTGACGCTCATCTGTGTGTATCCCCCAGATGTGTGGAGTCCAGGTATCATGCAGCAATACGATGTTCCATTGATGTTACTATCAGTGCAACAACAGCATGACTGGCATGACTGCACTGGAGCAGGAGTCAGACATCTGTGAATGCTGCTCACACTTAACAGCACCACAGTTGAAACCAATGGGATTTTTCCTGCTGTAATATTGAAATCACATCTTATGAATTCCATTCTGGCTGCTTACAACCTTTTTTGAACACTGTTTGGGGCTCTCTTTCTCAACTCAACGGGGCCGGTCCCCTTATTACCAGCGAGTTCCAGTTATAAAATACCATGGGCACATGCAGTGGCGTCGAGGGGGGGGAGTGGGTACTTTTTACCCGGGCTAGGTCTGCTGGAGGGGCTCGGGGCCCGCTCCCCCCTCCCTCATTGCAGGGAGTCAGGCAGTGGGGAGTGAGATGGAAGGCTGCCGCTGAAGCACAGCCCCTCTCTCCAGCTCAGTACATGCTGCTCAGTGCCGTGTGCTGGGCTGGGGAGACAGGCAGCTGCAGCGGCAGGATGTCCTCTTTATCTCTTTCATCTATTTTTTTCTCGGGGGGCATGAGAATGCCCCCTACCGTAGGTCCTGCCATGTGCCCTCTCCATTTTATGCTTCACTGTATGAAGCATTGAATTAGGTTTCTGTCATTGTGATGTTTTACAGGCCGCTATATAAATACCGGTCCGAGTTTGCCGGTGTATAGTCGATGTTTCATTGGTCCTGTAGCTGTCTGTCAGATCTTTTATTGCATCTAATACTGTTGTTCTGCCGTTTCAGTGACATCTCCAATATGAGGTTGGTGTTTGGAGCACATCAGTTATCAAGTCTGGGCCCGCATGTACAGATCCGGCAAATAACAACCAAGATCATACACGAGAAATACTTGGACAAGACCACGAGTAACGACATCGCCCTTCTGAAAGTGAACGCCCCCATCCAGTTCAATCGCTTTGTTACACCTGCGTGTCTTCCTATGAAATCCAGGGACATTGTACGCATGAGCAGCGATTGTTTCATTGCTGGTTGGGGCGTTCTGAACGAGAAAGGTAAGCCTGAGTGCTCTCTTACAGCACATAGCCTTATGGACGGGATGCAGTTTAAATCCCGGCGGTCGGGATCCTGGCATTCAGAATCCCGACGCCGGAATCCCGACGCCGAAATCCCGACAGTTTCTTCCTCCGTGGGTGTCCACGACACCCCTGGAGGGAGAATAAATTAGCGTGCCGAGCGCAGCGAGCCCGCAAGGGGGGGCGATCCACGCCTGAATCCACGCCGGGATCCCGACCGCCGGGATTTCATACCGAATCCTTATGTACTACTTGTCCACTGCGCACTTTGGGTCTGATTCGGTTAGGCTCGCTTTGCAGCGGTCCATCGCAGCTTAGAGAGCCCTGAAACGCTTTCTGCCCGACAGTGTTCACAAGTGATTTATTTTCATGAGGTCTTATACCAGTAGATTAAAGTCATTAGCTATAACTCTGATTATGTTCTCTTGTAGCCACTCACGTCTCAGACTACCTGCAGGAGGCTCGTGTGATGACCATTGCCAACAAAGTCTGCAACAGCAAAGACTGGTACAATGGTGCTGTAGGACTGCATAACATCTGCGGGGGCTACGAACACGGAGGCATTGATAGCTGCCAGGTAATGTACAACTAATATGGGACAAGATAGGTTCCCCTACTTAGAGCACTTTGGATGCTTCGGATTCAAATTCGGCCTCATCCCGATGCTTAGGGTTTGGACATGGGCGACTATGCGCATACGCAAAATCCAAGACCAAACGGCTTTGGCAAGTTTCACACTCGTCGAGCCGTTTACTCTTGGAAGGGAGGAGCCCCAGGCAGGCGGGGGGGGGGGGTGTTTTGTTACTCACTTTTCTTGTCTGGCCCAGACTGCTCTCATTTATATGGTGACATCATTATAACTGACTGATCATGCTTGGGATTTAGGTGGGGAAATGGTTCTGTAATTCGGAAATACATTACATTTAAAAAGACAGTAGCAATTCCCCACAGTGGGAACCAGACACTGGTGCTAGGAAATCTCGTTGTGACTGCTTTTACCATAAGCAGCGGATCTGTGAAAATATCTATCGCAGCTGTCACAGCTGACGCAATCGAATATGCAACATCGGTTGCAACAATGAACTGTTGATCAGGCCTATGGCTGCTCAGAATGTCCGTCAGAGATGCAGTAAGCCGCTGGTGCCAGCACAGCTCTGTGCGTAGCCTCAGCGACTAACACAGCAGTTGTAGTTTTGCAATTGCAATAACAACTGAAGCTGAATCAGGCCCACAGCCAGGATGTCACTGCACGTACAGATCACAGGGGGGAAGGGGGGGGTCTTTAACGATACATAGGAGCACACGTCATTAACGATATAGCACGTACACACTACACACCATGTCTCTACCTGTTGATAGGTTTTTGTGTGTTCCATTCAGGACAAATGACAAATGACAAAGTTATCCAGTATTTCTATCGATTGTCATATTTCCCATTCCATGTAGGGTGACAGCGGAGGACCATTGATGTGCAGAGAACCCAACTCTAAGTACTACACAGTACTCGGAATAACGAGTTGGGGAACCGGCTGTGGAAGAGCCAGAAAGCCAGGGGTCTACACATCCACCCAATACTACCTGGAGTGGATCCGCAACAAACTCGCCCTCAATTAGGATCACTTTATTGCCACCAATAACATCCTCCAATGCCAGAGACTTCATAACATCGAGGGATTAGTTACTATGCCGTGCCGATGGGAAGATTAACAACCAAGCTGTTGAGCGATATGAATGACCAGACAGTGTTCTCTAATGGAGGAATCGTGTATAATCACTGTAGATGGGGAATGTCCGTTTCTCACCAACAATGATTAAACACGATACTTCTATTAGAGAACACTAACTGGTCATTCATATCACTCAACAGCTGGATTGTGGATACAGGACAATAATAACCTGTAAAACCTGTCAACATATTTCAATTGGACCATTTGGCACTAACCCATGGATATAAACAACTGGAGTAAACTTTGACCCAGTTCATCCGTCTTGGCAAAAACATCAATAAAACCTTGGAGCGCTTAGTGGCATATTAGTTGCTATTAACATCTGTAGCATAATAAACTGATTTTATACCAAATAACCGTCTTGGGTGTTCTACTTATTCCAACCAAGTTTTCATACTGCACCCTACTAGGTACAGGGAGTGCAGCTGCTATGGGGCCCAGAGCTGAGGGGGGCCACCTTCCCTGTCAAAGTAACATGTGCTACTATAAATATCTACAGTAATTACGCCACTGACACCATAATTACCCTGGCATATCTAGGATAGGTGCATACGTCCACACCATAATGGAGGATTTCACAGCAACTGGTTCTCCCTTGAGAAAGCATGGAAGAGATCAATGCCATGGGAGTGCCCTGGGCAGGTAGCCACACTAGCTGGAGATGTGCGCCCGGAGAAGGAACGCCTGTTTCCGATGGAACTTTTACGATCACATAGGGCTGCTGCCATTACTAATAAATGCATGCAGACAGTGATAATGGTGGATGTATAGGGGCTCTGCGACATCGTATGCGCATGTGGCCAACTCAGCTTGCCATTGAGCCTGCAAGGAGCTTGAATGCCCTCATCCCCTTAACGGTCTCCTGACAGTTGGGATTCTAATGTCGGAGAAATGATGGTCGGAATCCAGGCTGTCGGAGAGTAAAGGGCCCCATACATCAGCAATTAATTGTGACAATTTTCAGATATGGAGATGATTGCCACAATTAATTTTAGATGTGTGGGCTCCCCCTTTTGGCAATCCCAATCAAAATCGCCAATCGATTGCTTAATCAGGTTTTTAAACATGCTTAATAATCTGGTATTATCTGCAGATCTTTTTTATATGTGTGGGCATTCCCAATTCGTCGTCTTCATCTATTTACATTATGAACAGCTGAAATGACAATCGATTGGACAATTTCCAGATATGAAGATGCAATCTTTAGATGGAAAAATCTGCCGATCACTGAAATAAATCTGTAATGTGTGGGCAAAGTCAGATAGATTGTAAAATCCATTTATCTGGCCAAAATATCCCAGTATCTGGAAATCCATAAATTGTGATTGCTGATGTATGGGGCCCATTATACCATACCGGACTGTACAGCAACTCCGAGACCGGCCCCTCATGTAAAATTCACAGTCAAAACAAATGTAGGTTTGCTTGACTTATAAGAAAGCCAGTGATTGGTCAGTTTAGCAGAGCACAGATATCGTTGCCGATATGCTGCGAGAGATCTCACACTGTGGGCCAAATGTACTATGGTGTGGGAATCAGAAAGGGAGAGATTTCAGGAGAGTTTTCCCATTTTTTTAAAGCGCCAATACTTTTACATGGAAAAATCAACCTGGTTTCTTTAGTGTAAATGATTGCCGCTTTAAAAAAAAAGTGAAAACTCTCCCAAAAGCTCTCACTTTCTTAATATCACACCCCATTACAGTTACCATTTCACCTTAGTTCATAATAATCCATTTAAATGTGATAATTCTCCCCAGAAAAATACAATATAGAACATATAAAACTCACAGAACCATATTATAGATAATATAACATATAAAGACAATGGGCCTTATTTTGGTTCATTCTTTCTGACAAAATCCTTCTTAGATGGACAAAACCATGTGCACTGCAGGGGGGCAGATGTAACATGTGCAGAGAGAATTAGATTTGGATGAGTAATTTTGTTTCTGTGCAGGAAAAATACTGACTGCTTTATTTTTACACTGCAATATAGATCTCACTTTGAAGTAAAACCCCACCCAAATCTAATTCTCTCTGCACATGTTACATCTGCCCCACCTGCAGTGCACATGGTTTTGCCCATCTAAGAAGGATTTTGTCAGAAAGAATGAACCAAAATAAGGCCCATGATTATTATTATTACACTTTACAATTAAAAACAACAATGATAATACAAAGCTGGAAGAAAGACATAGAGGTAGGAGGGCCCTGCTCGCAAGCTGACACTCTATAGGGAAATACTGTAGGCATTGATACACAAGGATAGGTGCCACCTATTGCATAATGGTCATCCAAAGTGCAGAGGTTCTCGGTGGCCTGTATGATACGGTGACCCAGCAATGTTGGCCAAGGGTCAGGATGATAGGAAAGTGAACTTGTGGGTGGACAGGTTATACGCAGTCTAGCAAACAGGTCTGAATCAGGCCCCTGGGACTCTAGCCCCACCTGTCCTGTTACTAATCTGGCCCTGACCTACTTGAGAATTGAAAATTGAGTTGAAAATCGTTGTCTTATAGAATGCATTGTGATATCGCTGGTAGTGAGGACAGAACTCACATTATTCTACTGAACATTGTCTTTCATGTACAGATGGAACCCTTCTCATTCAGCGGGGCGTCTGGCTGTCGGATCGCCAACTGCCAACCGCCGGAAGGGGACCGGCGTGCCCCCTTCTGACAGAGTTCCCTGCCGCCTCGCCATTGCTGTCTGCCAGTACCCACTGCCCGTCTCCCTGTCACATACCCCCGCCGTCCGAAAAGTGCCTCTCCGCCGGCACTCGCCAGTGGGGGCAATCTGGTGAGCCCCGGCGCTGGCTGAGAGGCACTCCACCTGTACATATAATTTTGCTGAATGTATCGCTATAATTGAATGTAGCATCCATCTAGGTACAAGGCACGGGTGTGGTACAGTTGTCCGACAGTCGGGATCCCGACAGTCCTTAGCCCGACGTCAGGATCCCGACTGGCCGGACCAGACAGCATAGTGAGCGCAACTAAGCCCCTTGCGGGCTCGCTGCTCTCGCCACACTGCGGCCACGGTGGCTCGCTACGCTACGCGAACTACCTATTCTGTTCTCCCTCTGTGGGGGTCATGGAACCCCACGAGGGAAAATAGCCGACGGCCGTCGGGAACCCGGCTGTCTGTGTTTTGACAGTCGGGATCCCGACGTCGGGTAAATGCCTGTCGGGACCCTGTCCGGCACCCACAAGGCACATATCACATATAATTTACAATGTCTTAAGTTATTGTGAATAGAAAATCACAATTCTATTATTAATTAGCCTGTGTTATCTGTATTATACAGCATATTATCTATTCCTTGATTTTATACATTTTTCCGTACTACCTAGAATATGGTAAGACGTCTTGTACTAAAGGTGTCTTTCCAGCAACTCAGAAATGCATGTGGGATGCTCCCTGGTCATAGAAACACTTCCCATTTATTTATTAGGATAAGAGCGTGTGACTATTACTGAGCTGTAATGGAATATACCCCGTTATCAGGGGGAATTGAGATATACCGCTCTCCGTATATTGGCCAAGGAGAAGGTTTATATTTCATTCGATGCTTTGGGAAAGGAAGAGCGATAGCAGCAATGATTTATAACACCAGACAGACTGTATCAGATTAATGTGACAGCAAATATTAAAGGGTTTCATAGTCTCTTCCCCCAACCCATACTGATGGGGATGCAGAGCAGCTGGTGAGGGGGACTTGCCAAGGATGAGCTGTCTTTTGCGTACCCTTTACCCTGACATTTAACAGCTTGAAACACAACATTAAAGAATCCCAAATTATACAGTTTTAAAATGAATCAGACAAGGAAAATTGCTATACGCCCGAATATCCCACGGTCTATTTCCCATTATAATACACCAGTGTGGCGATATCGGGTGTGTGATATATGTGTTGTTGTGGATACAGTATTCTCCTGGGGGAAGATGACGCGGAGAGCGAGGATGCAGAGATAGATAAAGGGCCTGATTCAGAAGGATATTTTTGCAACCAGCACTAAGCTCCGCTAGTCAGTAAGGTACAGGTTGGGGATCCCTTATGCAAAATGGTCAGGGCATTTTGGATAACGGATTATTCCGTATTTCAGAATGGTTTTTATATTTGAGGTATCTTGCATTTATGTTGTATAAAGACATCAAACACATGAAATACACAAAAATATATTTTATTTGTGCATGAAACAAGGTTTGTATAATACCTCAGGCACTGGATTTAACTGCTCAGCCAGTGGTTCCCACTTTTTTGGTTTAAGGCACCCTTTGGGTCTCCATGATTTCATCAAGGCACCCTTAAGCCAAAATACCGTAATTACCGAACTGTCCCTGTACTTGTGAGACTATTACCCCTTTAGTGCCGCTTATATGCATAATAACCCCTATACTGTAATTACACTTATACACTAAATTTTGTTTGAAATCAACGGGCGCGATGCCAGCCTAGCAAAGGGACAGTTCCATCCTATACACAGCCTATAAATAGGTAGAAACTCACCCCCTGGGCACCGGGCAGTCCTCCCTTATACCCAACAACCACGCTCACACACACTCATACCCCAGCCCCGCACACAGCACCTTCCCTCACACATCCATACTCCAGGCCTGAACCTGGCACCCTCCCTCATATGTCCATATTCCAGCACCTTCCCTCACACCTAAATCCCAACCCTGCGCCTTCCCTCACACGCCTATGTTCCTCTGTTAATTGCTGCCGCACGCCCCGCCCCCAACTCCGGTAACCTGTTAAACCCCTGCCGACTCACTTCAAATCACAGCACATACGCCCACCTTCTGCCACCCACAACCATACTCCGGCCATGTGTCTGTGAGAACATCCTGCAGCGCTGACTCCGCTCGCTGCTGGAACTGCTCTATCCACATTGGGGCAGTCAGTCGCAGCTCCCCCGTGACAGTGTTGTGGCGCCCCAGAGAGCTGCGGCGCACAGTTTGGAAACCACTGTGCTAAGCAACCCTTGCTTGCACATATTTAGTGCCAGTTACATATCATATTCTCAGTAGTGCCAGTTACATATCCTGTCCCCAGTAGTGACAATTACATAACCTTTCCCCAGTAGTGCCAGTTACATATCATGTCCCCAGTAGTGCCAGTTACATATCATGTCCCCAGTTGTGCCAGTTACATATCCTGTGCCCAGTAGTTCCTGTTTCAGATGTCACCAATAGTGCCAGTTACATATCCTGTCCACAGCAGTGCCAGTTACATATCATGTCCCCTAGTAGTGCCAGTTACATATCATGTCCCCTAGTAGTGCCAGTTACATATCATTTCCCCAGTAGTGCCAGTTACATATCATGTCCCAAGTAGTGCCAGTTACATATCATGTCTCAAGTAGTTCCTGTTTCAGATGTCACCTATAGTGCCAGTTACAGATCATGTCCCCAGTAGTGCCAGTTACATATCATGTCCCAAGTAGTGCCAGTTACATATCATGTCCCCTAGTAGTGCCAGTTACATATCATGTCCCCAGTAGTTCCTGTTTCAGATGTCACCAATAGTGCCAGTTACATATCATGTCCACAGTAGTGTCAGTTACATATCATATCCCCAGTAGTGCCAGTTACATATCCTGTTCCCAGTAGTTCCTTTTTCAGATGTCACCAATAGTGCCAGTTACATATCCTGTCCACAGTAGTGCCAGTTACATATCATGTCCCCTAGTAGTGCCAGTTACATATCATGTCCCCTAGTAGTGCCAGTTACATATCATGTCCCCAGTAGTGCCAGTTACATATCATGTCCCAAGTAGTGCCAGTTACATATCATGTCTCAAGTAGTTCCTGTTTCAGATGTCACCTATAGTGCCAGTTACATATCATGTCCCAAGTAGTGCCAGTTACATATCATGTCCCCAGTAGTGCCAGTTACATATCATGTCCCAAGTAGTTCCTGTTTCAGATGTAACCAATAGTGCCAGTTACATATCATATCCCCAGTAGTGCCAGTTACATATCATATCCCCAGTAGTGCCAGTTACATATCCTGTTCCCAGTAGTTCCTTTTTCAGATGTCACCAATAGTGCCAGTTACATATCATATCCCCAGTAGTGCCAGTTACATATCCTGTTCCCAGTAGTTCCTTTTTCAGATGTCACCAATAGTGCCAGTTACATATCATATCCCCAGTAGTGCCAGTTACATATCTTGTCCACAGTAGTGCCAGTTACATATCATGTCCACAGCAGTGCCAGTTACATATCATGTCCACAGCAGTGCCAGTTAGATATCATGTCCACAGCAGTGCCAGTTACATATCATGTCCACAGCAGTGCCAGTTACATATCATGTCCTCAGTAGTGCTGTTACAAATCATGTCCCCAGTAGTGCCAGTTACATATCATGTCACAGTAGTTCCAGTTACAGATATCTCTAGTAGTGCCAGTTACATATCCTGTCCCCAGTAGTGCCAGTTACAGATGTCACCAGTAGTGCCAGTTACAGATGTCACCAGTAGTGCCAGTTACAGATTATGTCCCCAGTAGTGCCAGTTACATATCATGTCCCCAGTAGTGCCAGTTACAGATGTCCCCATTAGTGCCAGTTACAGATGTCCCCAGTAGTGCCAGTTACAGATGTCACCAGTAGGTTTTTTAGAAAAAAAAAACAAATAACATTCTGGAATGTATGGTTTTCAAATAACAACCGCAAATTATCTGAACCATACACACTGAAGAGAACCCATGTATACACATGGGTTCTCTTTTCCCGACTACCAGGCCTCTTGATGACTTCTGTCACTGGGAAACCCGGGAGCCAATGAGAGAGTGCCCCGATTCTACAGGTGGAAAGCATGATAGAAAGTATCTATGGGAACCTTAAGGTTAATTAGGTCAAGCTTGTGGTATGTCAATTATGGTTTTACCAAAATACAAAGCTACTTCTTGCTCATTTTTGCTTTGTTCCCAACTCAGAATTAGACCCATTATGCGCACATTAGTTACCAGCCCGTCAATATAACTGAACAACATAACAGTTATTTGTGCGACTGTGTCAGTCCATCTAGTGGCCACCAACAAGTGGCCGCCGGCCCTTAAAACTGTTGCATTCCCCCCGCCCCCCCCCCCCCCCATAGAGGTGAGGAGTAGTGTTCGCCTTTTATTATATAGTATAGAAGTTTTTCTGAAACGTATATTGCATATTTCTGTTTTCTTCCCCTATATATTCAATTTGTGTTATGTATATCCATGTTTGAATGACCCGTATTCCCATTTCTTGTACTGTTCTTTTTTTTCTTTGGCTAATCATGAAAACTCCTCATGTACCTTAACTCAATCTGTAATCATCTCTACTTTCTAGCAAGGAGCTGATCCATTGATTGTTCTTTTACCTTGCCCTACTCCAACCTCTCCTTCCTCCTACAAGTCTAACTTATCATCTAAGATCATCGAAGTCTACTACTAATATCATGTTACCCTGAAATGTATAAAGAGTCTCTTATCCAGTAGAAGTTGATCTATTGATTGCACCGACTGTAACGACCTCTTGCTCTCTGCTACCTGCTGTGCGTATTGTACATCATTACATTGCTAGTTCTTAAGGTGCCCATACTTCGTGCCGATGCGGCCGTGCATTTTGAGCTTAAATAACATCGCATTGCATGCGTTGTGCATGCAATGCGATAAAAAGCAAGCACAAAAAGTATGTGCAGCACATATTTTTTGTACTGTGCGATGAGATGCCGTGGGAGCGGGCATCTCAAAGCACACATCGAGGCGCCGGCACGTGTATTGGCACTTTACGTCTTGGTGGCTTCAAGTTCTTACTCTTTCTGCAAGCGACGTGCAATTTAACAGTATCCGGACTATGGGTTGAGAGGCACTGTATACTATGTTATATCTGCTTATGCTGCCTGGAAGTCTTATTGACCTACCGTATAGACCTGTCTGCAGGGATCACGGTAATTGTCAAACTACTACAATTGCCGACAACTAGTGATGCTACTACTAAAGATGGTTCCTCCACTTTCCACCTACCATATGTGTTGACATTCTGAAGTCAACATTGTATACCATGCCAATCTAGACATGATGAATACTTTTTCACTATTAACAGTCAATAAGTCAATGTTAGACTAGGGGTGCGTACTAGACCAGTTTTCACGGGACAATCATGATTTTTTTGTGACTGTCCCGCATCCCACCTGCAGGCAGCAGTGTCCCACAAGGGGACACTTAGGAGTCCCCCTTTCACTTGCTGGTGACAGTGTCTATTCACACAGACAGAGGGATTAGGGGCATGGCGGGGTCACAGAGCACTGCAATGCCACCACACCAGTGAAACTTGGATGTGGCCTCTTGATCATGGACATTCCTGCAAAGCCACACCCTTTACTGAGGCCACACCCCCTTTTTAGAAACACAAGGGACTCCAGGCTTCGAATCTCAACATTTTTGGAGGTATGCAGTGGTGTGCGCACAAACTATATGATTTCCCCATCCATCTAAGAAAAGCACATGGGGAGAGAAGGCCCTGCTCGTGAGAGCTTACATTGTAACGGGACAAAGGGGGTAATTCAGGTTGGTTTGCAAAAGCAAACTCCTTCTATAATGGACAAAAACATGTGCACTGCAGATGGGGCAGATGTAACATGTTTCCTGAAAAAGGATAAAACCCTTAAAAGCCATTAAACCCCATTTTTTCAACTGTTTAAGCCTGCTTTTTGTTTGCCATATATATATATATATATATATATATATATATATATACATACAGTATATAGTCTGTAGAGCGGCAATCTTTATGTTTATTTAGATTAAGGTCTCTTCCATACTAGGATTTTGTTACCATACAAATAAACTATTATTTAAGGACAGACATGTGGGCAGCAGTATTCTACCAGCGGTTACATTGCACATCAACGTGAGAACAAAGCGGGTATTTAGGAGAACCATATAAGGGCCATTAGCTGGATGTTTGCATAAGGTTTAATGAAGCTTCTATATTTGTGCTGTAAGTTATAAGACTTTTACCCAAAGAGCCCTTTCTTCCACGTCCTTAGAAATGCAGAGCGAGATTTTACCTTTTCTCCGAAAAAGATACACTTCAATAATAAACAGATATTCCCCAGGGGTGCTTTCCCTGTTTCTGTATATTTTCCATTACAATTCTCCCATCGCATTCCAAAGTGGCCTCATACACAGCACAGACCCAGTGCCCCAAAACTGTTTCTGTTGTACCCTTTGTATTTGCCTAAGCAGAAGCGCAGATATAGAGGTGTATTTACTATATTTAAAAATCAAACCACGAGCACTGAGGATGGCTTAGTTTCTATAGTAACAAAGCTGAAGATAAGCCAGTGACAATCTGCCGGAAATCAACTCCAAATGTCAAGCACCGCACAGATGTATGGATTTGTCCCCATACATTTAGCCTCGACTAGGGTTGCCACCTCACCCTTCACCGATTCCTGGAGATTTCCCTTCCCCAACTGTAATGCACGTGCCCTCGGCACGCGCGCTCCCGGGGAAAAGGGGTGTGACCTTGTAAAGGGGTGTGGCCTGTTCAAAAAAGAGGGCGTGGCCTCTGTAATAGACATTCGAGTGCCTAATGTTATATTATAAACATATATATATATATATACATACATACTCACACACGTATATACTATATATATATATATATATATATATATATATATATATACAGGGCTATTTTTCTGCCGGAACGGTCCGGAACGCCGTTCCTGAAGTTCAGATGAAAAATTACGTCATCAGGAACAGCATACCGGAACCTCTAGCAGGGTCTGTATCGGCTGCCTGTGAACTCTGCAGGCAGACAGGCAAGTAGATGCCTGGCGTGCGTCTTGATATGTGCGCTGTACAGGGGCGTGGCCTGGCTAGGAAGCAGACAAGACAGATCTCCGTTATGCGCCTGGGAGAGAGTAGTCCAATCCTGTGGGTTGTGACCTCCACCTTCAGTGAAGCCACCTCCCACCAGCTGGATGTGTGCCAGGACCCGATCCATGGCGACCCCGTCATCCTGCCCCGCCGGTTAACATACAGACTGTCTGGGAATCTACTGCTGATGCCCTCCCCTCCAGACTGACCTATCTCCTGCCTGCAGATCTTCCAGCCACGCAGGCTCCGGTCCTCAGGTGCGTTGCGCATAGCTGTGAATGCCCACTTCACCTGCATCCCTCTGTGTGTCTCAGGCCCGATGCAGGGATGAGGGGCTCTCACCCACATTTTCCAGCACTTCTGCTGGGAGTGCAGACCCCAGACCATCCTTGACCCCTGGGCTTATCTAGATGCAATAGACCCCCCCCCCCCCTTTTCTGCAACACTCTGGACAGGTTCCCTGTGACTGGAGATAAGCTATCCCACTGTCTGGTACCTGCCTACCCTCTCTACTAAGCAGCAGCTCCCATAAGAGTCCCCCTGAAGTTGCACTCTGCGCTCTCGGCCCTTAGATCTGTGGTGACAGACAGGAGTGGCGCTACTCATCAGACCTGACCACCCTGTTGATGGTCCCTCTCTTCCTTAAGAATGAGTAGGGGCAGGGCTATTTTTGAGCCGGAACAGTCCAGAACGCCGTTCCTGAAGTTCAAATTGAAAATGACGTCATCAGGAACAACCTTCCGGAACCTGCTCCAGGCCGTCCAGCACCTGTAAAGTGTACCGCCAGCCCACTCGCTGTGTACGGACTCCAGGAGTGAGACGTGCTGCTATGTAACATTAACGTCTCACGCTGGACCGCTAGCCAATGGGTGCTTGAGGTCCAGCAGCCAATCAACTGGTGGCTGTTGGACCGTGAGCGCCAATTGGCTAGCGGTCCAGCAGGAGATATGAATTTTACATAGCAGCACGTCTCTCTCCTGGAGTCCAGACACAGCAGGCAGGGGAGTGGGAGAGCAGCACAGCCCCAGATCTAAAGCCCAAAATAACATCATGGATGCTGTAGGCCCCTCTCTCACCTGCCGCCGCAGGAGGGGTAGGTGCCGCAGAGCCGGGAGGGACCTTCTGTTCCTCTGCGGGTTGCGGCCTACCCACTCCCTTGAAGCCGGGGCCTAGCTTAGCTGCCGCAGCCAAGGCGCCGGATCGGAGACTGCTGGAGATCCGGGGACGACGGAACCCGCTCCGGGGACTCACAACATCCCGGACTTAGAGACTGAGCCGGGGCAGCCACTTGCCCAGCAGCACCTAAAAGCTATCGACCAACTGACTGTGGGCAGTGCAGTAATCCGCCCGGAACAGGAACAGAGGAGCAGGGAGGCACCGGACCAGTGATAACTGCAGCGGTACCCAATATGCGGGGGTGAGTTCTGTCCCCCTTGGCATTGAGCATGAAGCCCCTTGGCATTGAGCATAAAGCCCCTTGGCATTGAGCTTGTAGGTAAGTGGCACTTATGTGTCAAATGTGTAATGGGCATCTCTGTGTGGGCCATATGTATAACAGGCATCTCTGTGTGCGGCATATGTTTTATGGGCATCTCTGTGTGTGGCATATGTTTAATGGGCATCTTGGTGTGGGCCATATGCATAATGGGCATCTCGGTGTGGGCCATATACATAATGGGCATCTCTGTGTGTGTCATATGTATAACGGGCATCTCTGTGTGTGGCATATGTATAATGGGCATCACTGTGTGTGGCATATGTATAATGGGCATCACTGTGTGTGGCATATGTATAATGGCCATCACGGTGTGCGGCATATGTATACCATGCCACTGTTGGGAGGAATTACATGCTTTTTTTTTTTATGTAACACCCCGCCCCTTTTGTAGCTCCTCCCACATCACCGCCCACTTTCTGTCCCGCCCACAGTTCCTGAACCTATTTTCCTACAAAAATAGCACTGTATATATATATATATATATATATATATATATATACACACATACATATATGTATACATACGTATATATACATATACATAATTCCATCAGTTTACCTCAAATCACATTGGTGGCCAGGGCCAGGCTGGCTGTGCAGAGTCAGAGGCAGGGCAGCTGGCAGGCAGTGGCAGCGGCGGCAGGAGGACTGGGTGCCTGGAGGCTTTTTTAGACACCCGCTGGCACCGGCACCCTGCGTTCTGCGGGGCACTCTGGGAGCTGAAGTCACTGGTCGGCACCTTCAAGATGGAGAAGAGCGCTTGCGCCCGGCTACCGCGGTGAACCCTGGGAGCTGGAGTCCGGGCTCTACTGCCTGCAAGGGCAGCAGACACAGAAGCAGATTCGAGTGCGGCGGGGCTGCAGGCAAGCACAGCGGCGGGCGGGTACTGGTTAGAGGCGCAGGAGGCTTTTCTAGACAACTGGATTCCGGGAGAATCCCGGATTCCTGGAGACTGGAAAAGCCTCCTGGAGGGTTGCCACCAAAAACAGGAGAATCCCGGAAATCCGGGAGAGGTGGCAACCCTAGTCTCGACACACCGTGCACTGCAAGATGCCTGGTGAGTGTGGGCTGGTTTCTCCTGTTCAACTCTGCTAATGTTGGCTGCCTTTTTTGTTATGAAAATGCGTCTTAATGGCATCACTATGCGAATAAGGAAAACACTGTAACATAGCATTTCCTATGTAAATACAGCCGAAGTCACACAAAGAATATAGGCATTGCCATATCATTTGATCAATAAGGTCTGCAAAGTGAGTACCCACTACCACATTGTCAACTAGCCCTAGACTGACCAGTACAGGGTTCGAACTCCTAAGATTATGGGGACTGATCAAAAAAACGGTGCCCGCTTCCTATGGACAAGTGAGGGTATCTACAGAGGTACAGTTATTAGGTATTCATATTAATATTGTTCTTTACAGGTGGACTACTGGTCCAAGGGCCGGTGCAAGGTATCAAGACACCCTAGACAAAGCTACACAATACCACTCCTCTTCTATCTGCGTAGGCAGGACGCTGAGGACGCCATTACACCCCTCTCATGACTGAGGGGGAAAGGAGGGGAGAGAAGGAGCAGATGGAAGAAGAGGGGAGGAGATAGAGGGGGCGGAGTGTTGAGGACTGGCAGCGGCACTGGCACAGCACACTGAGAAGAGGGAAGGAAGGGGAGGCGGCGTTGCTGCCTGTTCGTCATTTGATTGACAGCTGACAGGCGCAGGGAGCAATGGGTAGGGGGCGGATCCAGACATGACATGTCATCCAGGCATTCATAGACAGCGCTTCATGCCTCAGCGCAAGTGTCTGTGAGGAAGAGGGGTCAGGTCGCAGGAGGAGGACAGTGTGTGCGCGGTGCAGGGAGCACTCTTTATACTGCCGCCCGCCCGCTGTCAGACAGGCGCTGCAGGCGGCGTGCATGAGGGAGTGACAGTGACGGCTGAGGCAGCTTTAACAGAGCAGGGAGGGAGACAGCGCCTTTTCAGCATGGTGCCTCCCTGCTTTGCAGGAGCTGCTGAGTGGGTAGCGCCGGCCCTGATCCCACCACCCATCCGGGATTACTCTATCCAGTCCGGTAATATAGATCGGGGTCTGGACAGGTGACGTTTTCGGAGTAAACAATGTCCAGGCATTGTAAAGTCTGGGAACGTTACCCCTCTGGACTCTGGTCTTAATTACTGCACTGTCCAGAGTAATCCCGGACGGTAACCCTAGCTAATTGTTCTTTGCTGGATCCCACCACCAATGCGAGGTCACTCAAATGCACTCTCCATAAGAATATATAGGCCACACTTATTGGTTGGGATATTATCTTATTTTATGCAATGTCCTGGCGGAGATTGGTAAATAAATTGCCCAAATAATAATTTCTTATCACTGTTACTTTTAGGCACTCACATAACCAGATAATGTTTAAACAGCCGCGGTGCCAGCTCAGTAGATACAGACAGCGGGACTTAAGCAAAGAAACTTTAAACACAGCACTTGCTTTCAACGTTTCAGAATTTTTAATTTAATATTAATTCTGTCTTCAGTAATTTACAATACTGTACATAAAAGAACAAAATTACCAAAACTAACCAAAATAGGTACCCAACAGGAAGTCTTCTCCATGCAACAGGCAGCGCGGCTGGTACTGGGACCAGCTCCACATTTGGGTCCAGTGCACATTCGGGAACATTTGCTAGCGTCACATCTGGTGTTTGGGACCTGGATGAGCGTTCGCACGTATCAGCATCCATCACCAAAGCCATTGCTATGGATATATGGAAACAAAAAATAAAGAGACAGAAATAACCAAAAATAACCAAAAATAACCAAAAATGTGCACAAATCTGCTTCATATTATAATAAAGATGTGCGTCTGCTCATTTTTGCTGGTATCTGTTGTAATTCATTGTCGGGTTTTGGTTTTGCCACAGCCGCCTCACTGCTTTTGGATCTGAATATATTTTTCGCAAATTGATTTAAAATAACTCTAAATTCACAGAATTTGGGTCATTCTAGTTTCTACAGTATTGTAACCTCAATAACATTAATTTCCAGTCATTTCCAGTCTATTTTGATCACCTCACAGCTTCTAATTGGAGCCTTTTTGGCCGGATTCAGTATTGAATCCCGGCGGTCGGGATCCCGGCGTTCAGAATCCCGACGCCGGATTCCCGACAGCCGAAATGCCGACAAGGGGGGGACGTGGATCGCCCCCCCTTGCGGGCTCGCTGCGCTCGCCACGCAGCGGGCCCGGTGCCTCGCTACGCTCGGCACACTATTTTATTCTCCCTCCAGGGGTGTCGTGGACACCCCAGGAGGGAGAATGTGTCTGCATTTCGGCGGTCGGGATTCCGGCGTCGGGATTCTGAACGCCGGGATCCCGACCGCCGGGATCTTAACTGCATCCCTTTTTGCCCCGATTACTCCACAAAACATCTTGTGGAACTTGCTTCATGACGATGTCCCACAATGAGGCTAAAATATGCTTAGCTGACACAAATCAATAGCTTTCTTTATTAGTAATAGCTGTCACATTTCCTGGGAGAATTGATGCTCCCTCCCCCTATTAGAGATGGGTGTGATTTCACAGTGAAGGGACGTGGCCACAGAAGTGTCCATCAATCACATTACACCCAGGGCCGGCCACTGGAGGGCGGTAGTGAGCTGCAGGCCAGCAGCAGCAGGAAAGCTACCACAGCAGCAGTAGAGGAGAGCCGGAGGAAGGAACCTGCATCTGCCAAGCACTTACAGCTATTGTGTCCGTTATTCACATTACACCGCACAGCAGTACCCCTTTCACACCTTACGCTACACAATATGCCACTTATTCACATTTTGCCACACAAGTTACACTACAGTAGAGCCCTACTCTACAAGTTACACTACAGTAGAGCCCCTTACACACATTATGCCTGGTAAAGAGACACTTATACAAATAATGCCAGGTAGAGTCCTTCACTCCTCCTCATCTTCCTCTCCTTCCTCATAGAAACATAAGTACAATAGTATTATACAATACCCAAATTTGAACTTTAAAACAATCAATTATAATATATTCTATTATCTTGAACCGTGAAATTAAACATTAAGGTTTTTGTATTTTTGTTTTTTATAAACATTCTTGAAATATTCGGTACTGTTTAAAAACTCTGCAGTCCTTCTTATCTAATGGTTCCCATTCTCTCCCTGGGTCTTACAGTTCTCTGACCCTCCCAATGATTTTATAAAAGTATTCACATGAGAATAAAGTAACGGGCAATCCTGGCGGCCTGTGAGCAGCGCTCCTGTTTTCTATTAGCCTAAGGAAAATATTTGTGACTACGGATCTGTTCAGTTTCCCTGACTGGGAATGTTGTTATACCTCCGTTGTAAATACTGGGAATATTTCATCCTGCAATGCACAATAAACAGAACCAAAATGCAAGACCCCCCTATCCTCGTGTTCCAAATAAACGACCACGCACGCACGGCTTTCGATTACCCTTTTATTTAGCATTAGAATTTAGGGAGAAATATATCAATCCTTGTAAAGCAGTGGTTCCCAACACCCGGTCCTCATGTACAGGGCCACCGACAGGGGGGTGCCAGGGGTAGAGCCGTCCCGGGCCCCGGCCTCTGCCATGGATCCCATAAACGAGTGTGTGATCCGCCGATCCCCAAAAAAGGTGAACCGTCGTTCTTTTACTTTCAGATTCGTTTTTCGGTACTTATGTAATATCTGGGCTCTCGTTTTTCTTATGACACCGCGTCCCCTCGCCACGCTTCGGGCACGGTGGCTCGCTGCGCTCGCCACACTATATAAAATCAACTCCATGCGTAGTTCGATAGTAGGGGTATGAAAAAATGGGGTGCATTTAACATGGGAGCCCAGATAATACATAAGTACCCGTTTTTCATTACAAATGCATTTTCCTGATCTCAGTGCTGCCACCTGTGGCAGCTGAGCTGTACTAACTCTGGAGACTGATTACAGTGCTGGGACTGCAAGTAAAAGAAAGAATAACAAGGCTGCTGCTGCTAGGGATGGCCATCGATTGTTGCCATCGATGGCGTTTCTGCACCCAGCCATCGATCAGTGTTTTACTCGGTCATGTTTGTTCTTATTTGTTCAGCTCACTGTTTTAAAAAAAAAAAAAAGTAAAAAAAATGTCAATAAATGATTGTAAAACAAATTATGCCTCTTTATTATAAAATTAACCCTTTTTTCAAAGTGAGTCGAGGACCCGTCTAAGAGATCTGGATCTTTTTATGGAGAGATCCGCTGGATCCCGGCTCGCCTTAGTCACCCGTTTTTCCCATCTCTAGCCGCCACCGCTGATAGGTAATAGTAATGGGTGGGCGGGGTGCCGGCGCGCGAGGGGGGGTGCCGCTGAAGGTCAGTCCCGGGCCCCAACATTACTAGTGGCGGCCCTGCTCATGTACGCTAACAGTTCAGGTTTTCCATGTCACCGAGCTAGTTCGCTCTGTATCACCAACTGTCACATTTTAAAAATACACAGGTGAGCCGGAAAACATGAACTGTTAAGGAGGCCATGAAATCCCATTCCACGCCGCCGCCGGGATGGGGTCCGTGTCGGAGGTCAGACGTGCAGCGCGTCCGGTCTCCAGCCCCGGTCTGATGCGCACAGGACAGCGCTTCTGATCGGATGTCATACACATGTGATTTAGGCCAATGGCACCCAATTTCTTGGCCCAATACCCCTGGAATTGGATGAAATATGGCCAAATTTGCATAGTGGGTGGGGGCCTTTAGAGGTCCTTAACCCCTTCCCGACGGGGCGTTTTTTGTTAACTTTTTTTTTTTTTTCCTCGCGTTCAAATAAGCGTAACTTTTTTAATTTTCCGGCTATATAGACACATGAGGGCTTTTTTTTTGCGGGACAAGTTGTACTTTTTAATGGTACCATTTACTATACCGTATAATATTCTGGGGAATCAGGAAATAATTCAATGTGGGGTAAAAAGAAAAAAAAACGCAATTCCACAATTTTGCGCTGGTTACGTTTTTTTTGAAGTTCATAGTTCGTTTAAAATGATGGGTTATCTTTATTCTATGGGTCGTTACGATTCCGGTGACACCAAACTTATATAGTTTTCGTTACGTTTTACCACTAAAAAAAAAAATAGAAAATTTTACGGTTTTTCTAATTTGCGCCGCGTCGCCATGTTCTGCGGCTTATAACTTTTTTATTTTTCCACCTATGGACCTGGGTGAGGGCTCATTTTTTGCGGGCTGAAGTGTAATTTTTAATTAATACCATTATGGGATATGTGCGACTTTCTGATCTCTTTTAGTTACTTTTATTGGGGTAGGCGATGCGACCAAAAAACGTAGTTTTGGCGTTGGGAATTTTTTTCCGTTTACGCCTTTAACCGTGCGGGATAACTAATGTTATATTTTAATAGATCGAACTTTTAGGAACGCGGCGATACCAAATATGTTTATTTTTTTATTTTTATTTATTTTTATTTGTGAAATGGGGAAAGGGGGTGATTTGAACTTTTAATTTTTTTTTTTTTTTTTTTTTTTTTTTTTTTTTACTTTTACTACAAGGCCCCCTAGTGTACTTGACCACTAGGGGGCGCGATCGCCTGTACTAGGTTCAGCCATAGAGCTCTATGGCTGAACATAGTGATTTTCAGCACTTCCTATTACATCCTGCCTCAGGCAGGATGTAATAGGAATGCTGACATGGCCAGCACAGGGGTCTACATTAGACCCCTGGCTGCCATGGCAACCGATCGGCACCCTCCGATCTCGCCGCGGGGGGCCCCGATCGGCGCCGGAGGGGGCGCCCCCCCTCCGATCAGCTATTTAAGCACTGCGGGCGCTTTGCCCGCAGTGCTTAAAGGGTTAAACGGCCACGATCGGCGAACTCGCCGCTCGTGGCCGTGAGAGCAGGTACCTGGCTGTAATATACAGCCATTACCTGTTCTCTTTCAAGCCAGCTCACTCCGTGAGCTGGCTTGATTCCCCCGCAACCAACATATGACGTAAATGTACGTCATATGTCGGGAAGGGGTTAAAACATTTGGGGAAAACTGTGAACAAATAATGTCAGGTACATGTGCCTTTAAAGAATAAATCTGTCCTATTTCTAATGAAACATAGGCCCTGATTCTGGTTCACTCGCAAAAGCATATTCTCTAATGGACAAAGCATGTGCACTGCAGGTGGGGCAGATGTAACATGTGCAGAGAGAGTTACATTTGGGTAAGGTTTGTACTGCACACTGGTATCTATATTGCAGTGTAAATATAAAGCAGCCAGTATTTACTCTGCACAGAAACAATAAAACACCCACATCTAACTCTCTCTGCACATGCTACATCTGCCCCACCTGCAGTCCACATGGTTTTGTCCATTAGAGAGAGAATTTGGTTTTGCAAGTGAACCAGTATCAGGCCCATCGTTTCAAAACACAAGTTCTTATGTAAGAAGGTGGGATCTGTGCCTGGGGAACATTTGGGCAGCCCAATAATACAAACAGTGTAGAAAACACACCTGAATAAATAGTTCATCATCACTTGTAGGCAAAGAATCCCAAATGGCATCACTACTAAGGAGAAACTTATATTTCACTACTTTAAATTAAGTGTTACTATAAATGTTTTTAATAAGAAATCCCCTTCAGAACGGCAATCTTTCACCTTATATAATGCGCAGCTGTAGACTTATTGCTAAAGAAAATAGTTTTTTTTTTTTAAGTTTTCAAATGTTTTTTTAAGACAAATATGAAAAACTCTCGGAAGATTTTACTAGGTATATTTAATCCGAAGGAGTCATTAAATACAGAGAAGTGGAGCCATAAAATGTAATTTGGAGAACTTGTGCCCTCATAATCCAAATATTAGTCAAGCTTGATTTTGGGACTTAATACTTCCAAATTGTGTCTGAACAGTTTAGTTAAATATGTAGAAAAATTCATCACCAAATAAACTGGGGGATATACAGCGTGAGATGTGCGATACACCAATCCGGCGAATGGAAAAATCTTTGTGTTGGAATAAAGCTTCCTGAGACTTCTGCCGCCAAACAAGGCTTCCATTCAGCGAAATAGTTCTGGAAGAGAACCAACATTGGCTGTTTGAAATGTTACGTAAAGCTTTAAAAAATAACATATATATATATATATATATATATATATATAAATATTCGTGATCTCCCGGCACTCCTGCTCCCCCGTGGGGCTCACTTGCTCCGGTGCCCCTCGTAAGGCACAATGCTGTAGCCAATAGACAATCCAAATATAATAGATGGCACTCGGAGGCTTGTAGTATGGTGAAACAGGAAAAAGTGCTTTAATCCAGCGTTAGCGACGTTTCGGGGACTATGTCCTGATGAAGGGGACATAGTCCCCGAAACGTCGCTAACGCTGGATTAAAGCACTTTTTCCTGTTTCACCATACTACAAGCCTCCGAGTGCCATCTATTATATTTGGATTGTATATATATATATATATATATATATATATATATATATATATATATATATATATATATATACAGTATATATGTACCCAAGAGATAATTTATGGAACAAGAGATTTTAGCTTCTGCCCATATTTTTTTCCCGATGTTTCTTAGACCCCTTTCACATTGCATAAATAATGCGGGTCAGACCCGGGTTATTGCTGATGTGACCCTGGTCGATGTGCGATGTGAGAGCCACCACAGTTAATAACCTGGGTCGAACTCAAATAACCCAGTATTTGAACCCGGGGAAAAAGAAGGGTTATACACGGGTCAGACCGGGGTTATTGTGCATTTAAAAAACGGCAGACCTGGATTGCTGTGAGCAGTGGTGCAAGTAGGAAAAAGGTCTTAGTGGTACTGTGGCGCCGAAAAATGGGCGTGGTCAGGGGGTGTGACCAGGGGCGTGGTCATATGACACTAGGGGGAGTGGCTGGAATATTGCACGCCAAAGGCACACGGCCAAAGTTTACACAGTAATGCCTGTTACGCGTCACACACCCAATACATATGGCCCATACCATAATGCCCGTTACACATTATTCCCCACACCATAATGCTCATTACACCGCACAACTGATGCCCATTACTAATAGGCCCACACAGTGCCAGATATGCCCCCACAGTGCCCCAGTGCCAGATATATGCCCCCACAATGCCACACATATGCCCCCACAGTGCTACACATATGCCCCCAGTGCCAGATATTCCCCCACAGTGCCACCCATATGCCTCCAGTGCCAGATATGCCCCCACAGTGCCACACATATGCCCCCAGTGCCACACATATGCCCCCAGTGCCACATATGCCCCCAAAGTGCCACACATATGCCCCCAGTGCCACATATGCCCCCACTGTGCCACATATGCCCCCACAGTGCCACACATATGCCCCCAGTGCCACATATGCCCCCACAGTGCCACACATATGCCTCCAGTGCCACACATATGCCCCCACAGTGCCACACATATGCCCCCAGTGCCAGATATATGCCCCCACAGTGCCACACATATGCCCCCAGTGCCAGATATGCCCCCAGTGCCAGATATAATATGCCCCCACAGTGCCACACATAAATGCCCCCACAGCAGCACAACTCACCAGTGCTGGCTGTGTCCGGGGCAGTCAGGTCCTCTCTCCCCTATAGTCCCCCGCTGTTCTGCTTCCCTGGGGAGGGGAGGGGGAGGGAGCGCATCTCCCGTTTCTTCTGCCTGGCTCTGTCCAGTGTCTATCTCGCGGGCTGGCTCCTGATTGGCTGCCAGCCCGCGAGCGCTGATTGGCTGTCGCCTGACAGCCTAGTCTGAGTGACACAGGGAGGGGAGGGAGAGAAGCGCAATGCGCTCCCCTCCGCTCCGATCAGCTGTGGCGGGGCGGCAAAAACCACGCCCCCCGCCACTTACATATGCGCGCATGCGCATTACACACTTTGGGGCAGATTTGTTATGGCGGTACGGGGTACCGGCAGTATTTCTTTTAATGGTACGCCGTACCACCCCGTACCGCCATACTTGCAGCGCTGGCTGTGAGTAATGAGTGCTGATTGATTTCGGTTTCGGTGTCCAGTCAGCTGAGGCCTGCAGAGCACACAGTACTTTTCTGCGCTGCACAGTGAGGACAAGCATAACAATTACAATACAATACAATTTGGCAATAAAGATACAATTTGGTAGCAAGAAGTGTACTGTACTGTACTGCACTTTCCACCTACTGTACTGCACTGAGTAACGAAGAAATTACGGAGTTGCTGCAGATCAGGGGTGAGGAGGAATTCTGTAGGCAAATCACAGTCAGGGATGCGATAATTTATCAAAATATCAGTAAAATGCATCTGGCTTTATCAGGACCCAACATCAAACATTCCCCAGCCCCCTTCTTTGTGTAGACATCGTCCCCTCCTTTGTTAAAAACTCAGAGACCAATGAAGTACTTTAAAAATTATATCACGCTGGTTTTAACATGAGTGACCCGGGTTGAGTTAAAATGCACCAACCCTGCAATAACCCGGGTCAATAATGCATTATAAACATCTCCGACTGTGCTGTGCGGTCTGAAAGGGGTATTAAATGACTGTACAATATACTATGAAGCTTCGTACCCATTGTGGCTTGTGATGAACTAATATACCGGGCTAAATTAAAGGTCTCTTTGGAACAAAGAGAAAAACAGGACAACACTATTTGATTACAGCACAGGACGGGGGTGGAGGCATACACGCACAGATGGATGGACAAATGGGACCATGGACGGACAGAGCGCCTTTTGGTGGCATTGACGGAACTGATGGGAGGGGCATAGACGTACGAATGGATGGGAGCTTTCATATACGGACAAATAGGCTAATGTTTAGAAGCTGCAGTGGGATTGCCTTGTGCCCCCCCCCCCAAGCCACCTGGCCCCAACCTTCACACCCCTTTGTGATGCCACTGTAATAAGAAGAACTTGTGTACATATGAGGTATATAGACATATCAGGTATATATATATATATATATATATATATATATATAGTAACTTTCGGATGTGCGGCACTCGGAAATAACGTGATGAACACAGGATAATCAGCAACGTTTCAGTTTAATTAAAAACTGTTTTCAAGCCAATTTGTAAATGAAAAATCTTACCTAAATACCAAAGTATGCCGCCTCGCCCGACGAAGGAGCCCGCCTCTGGAGCGCGTTGTACGTCGGCGTCGCAGCCGCCACTGCCGATGACGTCACCCCGTCAGCCCGGCTTCCCTGTCTAGCGCGGTGATCCAGTTGCTAAGCAACTGGACGCTGCAAGTGAAAGAAAAACATATGAAAAAGAAAACATATAACCATACAAAAACCATAATAGTGCTTAAAACAAGATACAAGCACTCACAAATTGAGCAATCAAAAAATTGACAGTAGCAAAGAATTTTCAATCCAAATATTACTAAATAGCAGCAATAAAGTATAGAATATTATTATAAGAAGCAACCATACGAGATCTGTTCATTTAGGCCCCTCGGCTGGATAGTATCAAGTCGTGCAATCCAGCGACTCTCACACTGAATAAGTTTGAGGGATCTGTTCCCTCCTCTAATTGAATATGGGATAGTGTCTATGATACGATATCTCAAACTGTTCAGAGGGTGATTGAATGCGGCAAAGTGGCGAGCCACCGGTTTGTCACTTGTCCCAGTTAATAACGCTTGGCGGATATCAGATCGGTGTGCCGCCATTCGTCCTTTGAACTTCTGTTCCGTTTTACCGATATAAACCAAGCCACAAGGGCACAATATCTGATATACCACGTAGGAGGAGTCACAATTGAATTGATGTCGGATTTTGTAAGTGTATCCGGAATGTGGATGTTGAAAGGTGTCGCCTGTCAACATGAATTGACAGGCCACACAACCACATTTACTGCACCCCAGACGTGGTGGAGGAAGGAAAGACTTGAATTCTTTTGGGCTTCTGAGTTTAGCCACATCAGTTTTAACAAGCCATGATCTGAGATTGCGGCCTCGCGAATAGCAGGGCATAACCCTGCTGTTGGATAATCCTAAACTAGGGTCGGAGGTGACGATTGGCCAATGTTTTTTTACTGCAGATTGAACTTTATTAGATTCATTATTGTATTTATTGACCCAAGGAATAACGTTGTTAGGTTGTTTGTCTTTATTTGAGGATGTCAATAGTTTGTGACGGTCTAATTCCAGGACCTTCTTTTTGGCTTCTTGTAGCAGTCTTGGTGAATAGCCCCGCGATGACAGTCTGTCAATCAAAGCGTCTATCTGTGAGACAGCCATTGATTTATCGCTATTAATACGTCGAATGCGTACCATCTGTGAGAACGGCAGTCCTCGGATTAACGATGGGGGGTGGCAGCTAGAAGCTTGCAACAATAAGTTGCGGTCCGTTGGTTTTGTGAAGACTGTGGTGTTTAACACTCCATTTTGAATACTAACTTTGACATCCAAAAAGTTCATTGCAGATTGGTCCATAGAATAGGTGAACTCTATGGGACCTCCTTGGTCGTGGTACTCCTTGAGGAGTTGTTCAAACGCAATTTTTGGGCCTTGCCAGATCATGAAGAGATCATCAATAAATCTGCTAAACAATACTGTGTATTGTGCTGCAATAGAGTTATTGTACAGTAACTCCTCTTCAATCATATACATCACGATATTTGCATAGCACGGAGCTGCGCTGGAACCCATAGCACAGCCCCGTGCCTGCAGGAAGAACTTGTCATCGTATACGAAAAAATTGTTAAACAGTATCAATCTAAACAACTTGATGATTATATTAATTTGACCTCCTGTAAATTGACTTTTGGTCAGCAAGAACTTCTTTACAGCCTCCAACCCAAATTCATGGGGAATGGAGGTGTATAGACTGACCACATCAATTCCAATGAGCCAGCTTTCTTGTGGTATAGTATCCACATCAATTAATCTTTGTAGAAACTGTCCAGTGTCTCTCAGGTAGCTCGGTTCTGCAGAGATGAGTGGTTGAAGGAGGGAGTCCAACAGGGTGGCAACAGGTTGAAATAAGGATCCTGTAGCCGCAATTATAGGCCTACCAGGCGGGTTAGAACTGTCCTTATGTATTTTCGGAATGGTGTAATATAAGGGAACAACTGGAAATGCTGGTACCAGTGCTGGCATCCATTCCTCTTCAATAAGGTCCACATCAATGGCTTCTCGGAGCACTTCTTTTAGTTGTACTACACATTGTGGAGTAGGGTCTCCGGAAAGTGGAAGATAAACACTGGTGTCGTGTAGTTGCCGTTCCGCTTCTTTGCGGTAATCTGTTAGGTCTTGGAGGACTATACCTCCTCCTTTGTCTGCTGATCTTATTATTAATTTCTTGTTTTGCGACAAGGTTTTTAAGGCAATCCTTTCTAATGGGGACAAATTAGAATGTTGATTGATGGAGCCTTTTATCTGCTCTTGTACATTTTCATCGAGCATCCGAGAGAAAATTTTTATGCTGGCGTTACTGGATAAGGGGTCAAAGGTGGAGACTGGGGAGAACTGTTTCAGTTTGTCTGGCAGCTTTTTTCCTTCCGTGGTGGTTTTGTAGTCTGTGGGGCGATTGTGAAAAAATTCTTTAAGTTTTAATTTGCGGTGTAACGCATGTTTTTCAATATTCCATTGGAACTGCTCAAAGTGGGTGGTCGGAACAAATGAAAGTCCTTTACTCAAAAGGGAATATTCGCAAGGTGATAAATCATAGGAGGACAAGTTATAAATGGGATTCATTTCCCTCTCGGCGGTTTGCCTGATCTTCCTCTGCCTTTTGTTTTGTTGCCCCCGGCGGGTATACTTGCGCTTGTTCCTGCGCGATTCGCACGGGTGGCTACCCCTAAAGGGGCTGCAGCTCCTCTTTCAGTTTCAGAATTGGAACTTGCTTGGTCGTGGGAAGAGTCCGAATCAAACCTGGTGAATTGCTTCCTACCTCGTCGAAAATAAGGCTGTCGGCGGTTCTCAGAGGAATTTGGATCGGTCAACCATTTGTACACTGTGTGTTTTTCGTAATCCATGGTCACTTTCTGAAGTTTATCTTTTTTAAACTTTATTAAATCTCTTTTGTATTGGACGATCTGAGATTGTAATTTCAAAGACCAATCACATTCTTCATCAGCTAGAAGTGTGGGCATGTCTGCATACTGTTGCCACCTCAAGCAAGTGTCCAGCTTATCCCCGCAAAGGACCCAGCTGGTTTGTTCTTAACCTGCACTATTTGCACACTGCACCACGTTGCTGTTATACAGCACATTTAATTCCTTTACAAGCATCAGCACTTTATTTGCATCCAAACAAGCGACACAGCATGTCGACAGAGGAGATTTCTCAACAAGTCAGCCACTTATTATTCCATCCAGGTGACATTTATTCATATTCAGAATCAGAAGCGGATAATATAGTGTGTACTAAGGGCATCAATGATGAGGCAGAAGCCAATACCAGCGATTCCATTTACAGCGATCTACTTCGATTAAAGAAAAAAGAAGTGGATTTCCATTTGCATTGCTTATCTTTAAGCGATTACTACAAGTTAAAATACATACCTAGGGGCTTTCGAGTGAAGAACTGCCCCACTATTGGGAGGTACGACCCCGCGTTTTGTAAAAAATGGATCGCTATTGTTAACAAGTGCTCATTGGACTTGATTCTTTTAGTAATAGAACAATCTACAAAAGAATTAGAAAAAGTCAAGTCCAAAATTGCCTCGTTTGAAGTCACTCACATGCCCACACTTCTAGCTGATGAAGAATGTGATTGGTCTTTGAAATTACAATCTCAGATCGTCCAATACAAAAGAGATTTAATAAAGTTTAAAAAAGATAAACTTCAGAAAGTGACCATGGATTACGAAAAACACACAGTGTACAAATGGTTGACCGATCCAAATTCCTCTGAGAACCGCCGACAGCCTTATTTTCGACGAGGTAGGAAGCAATTCACCAGGTTTGATTCGGACTCTTCCCACGACCAAGCAAGTTCCAATTCTGAAACTGAAAGAGGAGCTGCAGCCCCTTTAGGGGTAGCCACCCGTGCGAATCGCGCAGGAACAAGCGCAAGTATACCCGCCGGGGGCAACAAAACAAAAGGCAGAGGAAGATCAGGCAAACCGCCGAGAGGGAAATGAATCCCATTTATAACTTGTCCTCCTATGATTTATCACCTTGCGAATATTCCCTTTTGAGTAAAGGACTTTCATTTGTTCCGACCACCCACTTTGAGCAGTTCCAATGGAATATTGAAAAACATGCGTTACACCGCAAATTAAAACTTAAAGAATTTTTTCACAATCGCCCCACAGACTACAAAACCACCACGGAAGGAAAAAAGCTGCCAGACAAACTGAAACAGTTCTCCCCAGTCTCCACCTTTGACCCCTTATCCAGTAACGCCAGCATAAAAATTTTCTCTCGGATGCTCGATGAAAATGTACAAGAGCAGATAAAAGGCTCCATCAATCAACATTCTAATTTGTCCCCATTAGAAAGGATTGCCTTAAAAACCTTGTCGCAAAACAAGAAATTAATAATAAGATCAGCAGACAAAGGAGGAGGTATAGTCCTCCAAGACCTAACAGATTACCGCAAAGAAGCGGAACAGCAACTACACGACACCAGTGTTTATCTTCCACTTTCCGGAGACCCTACTCCACAATGTGTAGTACAACTAAAAGAAGTGCTCCGAGAAGCCATTGATGTGGACCTTATTGAAGAGGAATGGATGCCAGCACTGGTACCAGCATTTCCAGTTGTTCCCTTATATTACACCATTCCGAAAATACATAAGGACAGTTCTAACCCGCCTGGTAGGCCTATAATTGCGGCTACAGGATCCTTATTTCAACCTGTTGCCACCCTGTTGGACTCCCTCCTTCAACCACTCATCTCTGCAGAACCGAGCTACCTGAGAGACACTGGACAGTTTCTACAAAGATTAATTGATGTGGATACTATACCACAAGAAAGCTGGCTCATTGGAATTGATGTGGTCAGTCTATACACCTCCATTCCCCATGAATTTGGGTTGGAGGCTGTAAAGAAGTTCTTGCTGACCAAAAGTCAATTTACAGGAGGTCAAATTAATATAATCATCAAGTTGTTTAGATTGATACTGTTTAACAATTTTTTCGTATACGATGACAAGTTCTTCCTGCAGGCACGGGGCTGTGCTATGGGTTCCAGCGCAGCTCCGTGCTATGCAAATATCGTGATGTATATGATTGAAGAGGAGTTACTGTACAATAACTCTATTGCAGCACAATACACAGTATTGTTTAGCAGATTTATTGATGATCTCTTCATGATCTGGCAAGGCCCAAAAATTGCGTTTGAACAACTCCTCAAGGAGTACCACGACCAAGGAGGTCCCATAGAGTTCACCTATTCTATGGACCAATCTGCAATGAACTTTTTGGATGTCAAAGTTAGTATTCAAAATGGAGTGTTAAACACCACAGTCTTCACAAAACCAACGGACCGCAACTTATTGTTGCAAGCTTCTAGCTGCCACCCCCCATCGTTAATCCGAGGACTGCCGTTCTCACAGATGGTACGCATTCGACGTATTAATAGCGATAAATCAATGGCTGTCTCACAGATAGACGCTTTGATTGACAGACTGTCATCGCGGGGCTATTCACCAAGACTGCTACAAGAAGCCAAAAAGAAGGTCCTGGAATTAGACCGTCACAAACTATTGACATCCTCAAATAAAGACAAACAACCTAACAACGTTATTCCTTGGGTCAATAAATACAATAATGAATCTAATAAAGTTCAATCTGCAGTAAAAAAACATTGGCCAATCGTCACCTCCGACCCTAGTTTAGGATTATCCAACAGCAGGGTTATGCCCTGCTATTCGCGAGGCCGCAATCTCAGATCATGGCTTGTTAAAACTGATGTGGCTAAACTCAGAAGCCCAAAAGAATTCAAGTCTTTCCTTCCTCCACCACGTCTGGGGTGCAGTAAATGTGGTTGTGTGGCCTGTCAATTCATGTTGACAGGCGACACCTTTCAACATCCACATTCCGGATACACTTACAAAATCCGACATCAATTCAATTGTGACTCCTCCTACGTGGTATATCAGATATTGTGCCCTTGTGGCTTGGTTTATATCGGTAAAACGGAACAGAAGTTCAAAGGACGAATGGCGGCACACCGATCTGATATCCGCCAAGCGTTATTAACTGGGACAAGTGACAAACCGGTGGCTCGCCACTTTGCCGCATTCAATCACCCTCTGAACAGTTTGAGATATCGTATCATAGACACTATCCCATATTCAATTAGAGGAGGGAACAGATCCCTCAAACTTATTCAGTGTGAGAGTCGCTGGATTGCACGACTTGATACTATCCAGCCGAGGGGCCTAAATGAACAGATCTCGTATGGTTGCTTCTTATAATAATATTCTATACTTTATTGCTGCTATTTAGTAATATTTGGATTGAAAATTCTTTGCTACTGTCAATTTTTTGATTGCTCAATTTGTGAGTGCTTGTATCTTGTTTTAAGCACTATTATGGTTTTTGTATGGTTATATGTTTTCTTTTTCATATGTTTTTCTTTCACTTGCAGCGTCCAGTTGCTTAGCAACTGGATCACCGCGCTAGACAGGGAAGCCGGGCTGACGGGGTGACGTCATCGGCAGTGGCGGCTGCGACGCCGACGTACAACGCGCTCCAGAGGCGGGCTCCTTCGTCGGGCGAGGCGGCATACTTTGGTATTTAGGTAAGATTTTTCATTTACAAATTGGCTTGAAAACAGTTTTTAATTAAACTGAAACGTTGCTGATTATCCTGTGTTCATCACGTTATTTCCGAGTGCCGCACATCCGAAAGTTACTGCATTTATCCACTAGTGAAGGCACCGGGACCCGTCTTTAAAGGGTTGTACTTGGTTATTGGGAGTGCCGGACCCGGAATCTTTTATATATATATATATATATATATATATATATATATACATTTGAGGTATATATGTACCTCTCTGCCATCTCCTCCTGGATGTCTGAGTGATTTCTGAAGCTGAATATGGACAAAACCGAACTCATTATCTTTCCCCCACCCAGAGCTATGCCCCCTACTAATATCTCTATCACTGTTAACAACACCATCATCTCCCCCGTTCCCCAACTCCGCTGCCTGGGTGTCACTCTTGACTCCTCCCTCTCCTTTGCACCCCACATCCAAGCCCTGGCCCATTCTTGCCGGTTCCAGTTACGCAACATTGCTCGCATCAGGCCCTTTCTCTCACAGAGTGCAACTAAGCTGATCATCCACTCATTGGTCATCTCACGGCTCGACTACTGCAATGTTCTCCTCACCGGCCTCGCTCAATCCCAACTGGCTCCTCTCCAATCTGTCCTCAATGCTGCAGCCAGGCTTATATTCCTCTCCCGCCGCTCTAATTCTGCCACTCCCCTTCAACAAAATCTGCACTGGCTCCCATTCCCCTACAGAATCCTCTTCAAACACCTCACACTCACATACAGGGCCATCTCTAATTCCATTGCTCCATATATCTCTAACCTCATCTCCATTCATACACCCTCCCGCCCTCTACGGTCGGCCAACGACTGTGTTCTCTCCTCCACCCTGATCACCGCTTCCCATGCTAGAGTACAGGACTTTGCCCGTGCTACACCCCTTCAGTGGAACGCACTCCCTCGCTCCATTAGACTCTCCCCGACCTTGCAAAGCTTCAAACGGGCACTGAAAACTCAAATATTCATCAAAGCGTACCCTTCCACTGCATGAACTAGCTGGTTCTCCGACCCCGCGCCTGTTTACATCCTGCTATCTAACCACCACCCACTCGCTTGCACCTCTTGTAATCTGTCTGTCTCCCCTTCCTACTAGATTGTAAGCTCCTCTGAGCAGGGCCCTCTTCCCTCCTGTTGTCAAAGCCCACTTCTCTTCACATTTCACTCACCGCTCTCCTATACTCCAACACTCAGTGACCATCTTCGTCTGCATACTCATCTCCATCATTGGCCTCAAGCCTCTAGTTGTAGGTTGATTGAGTCCTCACTACTTACATTTAAGCTGTAATGTGTATTGATCTGTGGCGCTCTTTATTGTACTGTATTTTTGTTATTTATTCAATGTTATGCCAAGCTTTGTCTCCCTGTACTGTTCCTTTGTACGGCGCTGCGAAACACTTGTGGCGCCTTATAAATAAAATTATAATAATAATAATAAATATATACATTACAGGATTAAGACTAGGGCTAGTTTCTTACAATATTTCCATCTGCACAGCTTAAGCTTCTCTCAGCCAGCATACGCAGCCAGCCATTCATTCTAATGATGTCATTTCATTTTGTATTTCATGTTGGCTGCAGAAAGATATAGAACCAAGCCTGTATTTAACATGTATTTGGGTCTCAGTTGAACCAGCCATCCGTCATATTACCGCAGAGCCAACTTTTACTGCATCTAAATGTGGAGGAAATAGACCACACCCCTCCTCCGCCCAAACCACGCCTGTTTCTGGAAAGACCACACAGTTTTTAGGCAGTCTGCCCTGTTTTAAGCCACAAAAATGATAAATTTCCTCGGGAAAATGGTGAATATTGATGGTTGTACGTATTTAATATTAGTAATTAAAAATAGCAATTTATTTTCTGCTGATATGGTTTATGGTGAACTCATGACTTAGATTCAAAGATTTGAAGACAATGGAACTTTCCAACAGCATAACGAGCCCAACCCTACCCCTGTATCAGCTTTATCTCCCCTCTGGGCCTATCCTGAAGAGGAGGAACTAAAGGGTAGGGATGGCCATCGACCATTGATGATTCAAAATCATCGATGGTTCATGGCCGATGTCGAATACTTTTGCCATCGATGGGTAAGAACCAGATAGTTTCCCTCCATCGATGGAACAGCAAAACAATGTTTTTCTTTTTTTTAAAGTGCCGGGACATGGAGCATAGCCCCGCCCCCGATACCCACAAAGCCCCGCCCCCGTGTTTTGATTGGCCCACAGGCCAATCAATCAAACACAATGGATGACCATTGATATGTAAAAATATCGATGGTCAGCCATTGCATAGTTTACCACTATCGATGGCCAGTTGCAGAATTGCTATCGATGGCAACGATGGCCATCCCTACTTAGGGGCCTACACATTGGGAGATTTGCTGAGCATTCTGAGTGATGCTAGATTGCTTAGGATGCTCAGCAAGAATGCTCAGCGCACAGCGATGTATCAGCGATGTGTGCTGAGTGATCTATCAGCGCCAGTGTTCACCTAGTGAGATCACTTGCCCTGAAATTGCCCGGTGTGTAGGCCCCAGAAGAGGCTCATTCATATGTGTTTGTTCTTGGTGCTGGGGGGTACGATGCGCACGGGATCGGATGTCATACACATGCGATTTGGACCGATTTCACTGAATTTCTCGGCTCCATTGCCGGAATCGGGGGAAATTGGGCCCAGCCTGCAAAGTGTATCGGGGCCTTAAGAATCCATTTATTAACATTTACCATTATTCCATGTTACGTTTGCCAAGCATAATATATAATCTCCATTGTAAAGTATTTGTTTGTGAAGGAGTTTATATGCAAGATAAATGCAATAAACACTATAAAAGTACAAAATTGTTCATTCAGGATTGAACAAAAAAACAAAAACATTCCGTGGCAATATAACTTTCAACACTAGTCAGCATATTTAATTCAGAGAACAGAGACGGGATGGGAACGTGATTGTAGCTTGTTGTGTTGCGCCATCTAGTGGCATGAGTTAGGCACTGTGTTCCATCACAGCAATAGATGTTTGGATAACAAAATCATAACATAATAGTTAGCGCTAATTAGGAGATAGCTAAGGGCACTCGTTCTGTGACTCAAAGAACAAAGGACACATATTCATAGACAATACTCATCGTACTCTAGTGATGGCCGGACTACTTATTAGGTAGCTGAACACCCACAGAGAAAAAGAAGTATCTTGTAGGGTGCACTGAGAATCAATTGTATTCATAAAATGTAACCTTTAATATGTTTCAATCTAAAAGGTCCCTTATTAGAATGGGACTATATAACCTTGTCTTGAAGTGAAATATTTAAAAGATAGATAAATGTGAAAAAGAATGAAAATTTGTGTACAATAAATTTAAAATGAGAAGAAAAGGGTGAACGTGTGTGTGTCAGCTTATTTCACGTTTCTTAGCTAATAAATAGCTTTTATTACAGTTTACTGCTCACTGCTGCTGATATGTTGCAGTCTTAGCAGGAAATTATGTTGCCACTGGGATTCTAAGATTAGACAATAAGTATAGAGGTTTTGACACTGTTATCAGTCATTTAGCCCTTGATTGCTATTATTTATTTGTTTGGTACAATGTCAATATTCCTCTCATGAGCAACGTTTTTCTGTTCAGTTAGGAGGGTTTGTCCCTACATACCTGATAGGAATAAGATGTTTTTGTCTGCGCTGAGAAGTATATGAGGAACCCCTGCATGTACTGTATTGATTTTGGGGAGATAAGTTCTTTTTAATGCTAATTGCCTTATCTGCATATAACCCTTATCCGTAATTAAGCGGTTCAACCGCCGGATTCGGTGCAGTCACAAAATATTTATATGGTCGGACCTCTCCACTTCAATATAGTCAGACCCACTTTGTTATCATATAGCCTGTATAAGTAAAGTGTTCACTCCCGAAAAGTCAGCGAAATCTTCGCTGGGGTCACTTTAGCCGTGTTTTAACACTCAGATTTTATTCAAACAGTTGTAAGGCCATTGGGTGGTAGGGTTTATCCTAATGGGTCCTAAAGGTGATTTATAATCTCACTCTTGCATAACTCCCCTCCTTTCTTAATGCTCGAAAATGAGCGGTTTTACCGCCGAGCGGCGCAGTAAATTTTATGTAATTTTTATTTGTTTTAATGCATTTTTATATGTTCATCCAGTTATTATATCACCAAACGGGATTTTTTGGGGACAAACCCACATTTATCACTTTATTGTTTTGTCTCAAATTTACAGATTTTTATTGATAACTGAACAGTAGGTATTTGTAACGTATGTACACTTATATTTCTCCCTAGTTTCACTGTGCCCATCAATGTGATAATACTATTAGTGGCACACAGAGACGTTTTTATCGATGTGTTTATAGGGACAAGGGATCTGCGCGTCTATGCACGCTGCTTTCTATCCCCCCACAAATCTGCCTGGATTGTGGCGATATAAGTGTAGGTCGCCGGATAGTGCTACACACTCACTACCGGTACCTATTAGTAATTGTACAGACAGCACAATAATATTAATTATGCCCGCAGTTGCCGGAGGATCTCTGTGTTAATACAGTCAGAGATCTCTTTCTCCTCTGGCTATCTGCCGGGTTATTACTGACAGATTCGCCGCGGTCGCACTTGATGTTGCGCCGCGGTCCGTCACTGCAGATCTCGGGTGGCACAGAGTGCGTGTTCCCGGGGTCTGCTTAGTGCGGTGTCCGCCTAATTTTTCACCGGCTATCAGCCGGACTGTCTCAGACAAGTTAGCCGCGGTCGCATAGAGTGTTGCGCCGCTGTTAGTCTATGCAGGGTCCGGGTAGCACAGGGTACGTGCTCCGGGAGTTTGCTGCATACAAGTGCTGCTGCCGGCTACTGTCACTTAATACATGTACAGTAACACGCACGCCTGACAGGTACAATTACTACAACGTGGCTCGCTAATCAAATCCCTATGTGGTACAACAATACTAGCTGACTACACACATTTCACCCTATTCTGGCTACCAACGATCGTTTCACTATCGCTTTCTCAAGGTATCAACCCGTTCATTCTCCTGGACGGGTTTAAATCCCCCGCCTTCGTATCTGATTGGATGGGCGTCACAGTTCATTCTCTCTGAGTCCTTCCCCCTGTTTGGGCTGAGTTACGTGAAGTCATTTTCAGAGGTATTTATGCCATTGTAATGTTACATTATTCCCTGTCTTATTAATGGTCTTTGTCTGGGTTTCTCGTAATGTCAGTGTCTATGATCTCCTATGTATTGCTTGATCACCTAATATGTTTTGTGCTGTTTCAGATGCCGATTCCCCGGCTAGAGTATATAATGTAATATTTGACAGTCATAATCCCCAAGGCTTTTGCCTTTAAGTGTATGATTTGTATTCATTATTATATACTTATTAGGTAGCCTCGGAGGGTGTGGTATAGCGAACCAACAGTGGGAATTCCGATAGTCATTAGTCCAACATCGGAATTCTGACTGCCCTGACTCAGACAGCGACAAAGCCCCTTGTGTGCTCGGTGGCTCGCTGCACTCGCCACAACTTCTATTCACCCTCTATGGGGTAGTGGACTGGACCTCCACGAGGGAGAATAGCCCCTGTCAGTGAGGATCCTGACTGTCAGGGTTTTAACAGTCAGTATCCGTGCCTCCTAGGAATGGTACCTATGGCCCAGTGGGACCTTGGATTCTGTGGGACCTTGGATTCTGTTTATGACCATTTAAATCACATTTAAGCTTTTCATGCAGATAAAAGCTGTTTTATGATCATGTAGGGCCCAGGGAGTTTGGTCATGGGAAATGATTGTGCCACCAAGTGGATAATATTGTGAGGTCACCAGCCCGGCAGATATACTGAGAGCCCCATATCATTCCTGTTGCAGTGTCCCTATTGGCTGAGCATAAAACATATAATATGTTTTAAGCATATGTTAAGGAGCATGTGTTAAGCCTGATTGCAGGAGCTTGTCACATGATCACTGGACTCTTTGTGATAGGGATAGGTGTAGATCTCAAACCTTCAAAAGAGTGGCGAAGTGGAAAAGTAGGGAAGTTACCCATAGCAACCAATCCGTTTCTACCTATAATTGTGTTATATAATATCCTTGATAAATGCCAGTGTGAGAGTTGGAGGCTTGTGTGGTGGGGTGTAGTTTCGCACATAGCTCTATATGTTCTTATCTTCTGTGATGCTGTAGACAGGCCTAGAAAAGATATCTGACTACTCTCTCCCTAGGAAAACACAAGATTGCTGCACTTGTTGATATGTAATTAAATGAAAGATCGCTACGTGGTGTGTCTTAACTGTGTGTCTATGACTCATCTGTCTATATAACATCACATTTCTGAGTAAATTGTATTATCCAAATGTAAAGCTGAGACTGTCTAGATCTCAGGTGCAAGACTTGTTTACGTGCCTCTATAAAAGTATCTGCATGTGCACAAGTCGGTCACTGTGGTATTGGAGCATTACAGTACTATATCGCAGTATAGCACAGAAAAATTAACACCTTATCATATTCACTGATGTTTATCTTCAATTAAACCTACTCTTGTTTTGAATCACTGTGTGGACTAACATCCTTGCTCACATGTCTTAAGCATCTACCAACTTGTGGGCATCTTCCAATTACTTCTACTTTTTTTTATAACATACAACAGAGATTAAACCAGACTCATGTCCTGTGTCACTTCCTGTCCCATGTCCCCTTTGTCTTTGCAAGCTGGTGCCTGATTTTCCGACCCTCCTGCCCCATGTTATTCCAGACATCTGCCTCCTGTCATTCCAGCACCTTGTCAAAGCCGGGGTCTGTATCTTGCATGGCAGACTTCCTGGTCAAAGGAGTAACTGAATTGTCCTACAGCACCAAGCACCATGGATGGTCCAAGCACATTGCTATTGGATAGCACTTAATCTGTGAGCCTGTGGAGAGAGGGTGTAGTAGTGGAACCTTTGTAGCCAGTGAGAGTAATCCTGCTGGCATGCTCCAACAGGGTCTAACGTGGCAGTTACCAGTCATGTTCCTAGGGGATGCATGCGAATGACCGGTTGTCAGGTAGCCGGTAGTCAATATTCCAACCTCGGAATTCCAACAGGGTTCACATAAGTATACTTATTATCACCCTGCCCCACTCCCCTAATCCTCTCCTCTTGTAGCCTGAATCTAACCAGCACCCCCCACCTTGGTGCCTAAACCTAACCCCCCGTCCCTGTATATTAACCCTAACTTTTCCCTCCCTGCAGCTAACCCTAAGTCCCCCTTTAAGTGCCTAAATGTAACCCCTACCCCATCCCTTCCCCGGCCACACGCTACCGATCCCTGCTTACTTTCTGATCAGGGTGCCGAGTATCAGTATTCTGGCATTGGCATCTTGATCCTTTCAATGTCCTTGATGGCAGTCTGTTTATGAGGGGTGATTCTGGTTGGCACACAGAATTGTCCACCCCCTCCCTGTTTTGCCTAAACATCCATTTAAAGCCTACAGGCCAAGCCCACATAAGTTGATGGTCACTGTGGCCACTCACATACAGCGCATGGCCGCCTGCACATAAATGCACAGTGGTAATGATAGAATAAGGTCAATGGACTGGCAGTGTCCTGGAACGGACTACATTCCGTTCCTAGGGAAATGTGGACTGGAATATACTTCACATGTTTATGTGTTTTCTTGTTTACTTAGTGCATTACCCCATGTTTTTTAGGGGTTGGGATCATTTGGTCTACAGTATGTTGGTCAACAAGCATTAGTTAGACACCACTAGGTCGACATGGGGAAAGGTCTACATGGTTCTAGGTCGACGTTGGGACAAGGTCAACATGGGTCTAGGTCGACATGGGTTTATGTCGACAGGTCAATAGGTCGACACAAGCATTAGGTCGACAGTCAAAAGGTCGACCTGGGGTTTTTCACTGTTTTTTTTACCCGAATGTGAACACAGTCGACATGGACACAGTTTGAAGTGCACCGCATCCCCTTGCATTGCTCGCTTCGCTCGAGATGCTTCAGGCACGGTAGCTCGCTGCGCTCAGCACACTGTCGGCACACGTCGGCTCAAAAAACTGAGAAAAACCCATGTTGACCTTTTCACTGTCGACCTAGACACTGTCGACCAACGTGCTGTAGACCAAATGACCATATCCCGTTTTTGTCACATACAGTATATATATATAAATAGTGATTTAGCAGCTTGGTTTATTAAGGCACTATAAATGCCGTGATTCAGTTTTAGGCATTGTGACCTTAGTAGCTGACTCTCAGAATGTCAATCTAATTAGATTCTGAAATAGAACCAGTTACATCTTATTACAAGCCTGCTCTAATATAAATACTTTCAGATGTAATTGATGTTAGATTCAGCAACAATCGGTGCAGATTATATTGGAGGTTATTCTGATCGTAGCGGCCAAACGTGCGTACGTTCGCTATTAACGTACGCTATCCGTACGCGGCCGTTGGGGTTGAGTCCACCCACAACTCAGCCGCATACGTACGGCCAGAAACAACGTCAAAGGGGAGTGGCGTACAATTGAGCGTACGCCAACGTACACGGACGGGCCAGCCCTTACACTCCGACATCTGGCGTACAATTGAGCGTACACCACCGTTTACGGACGTCTCTCGTCCGTCTTCCTACCGACTTCTTGCGGCTATCTGAGCGTACGCCAGCTTGCACGGATGGGTCCCTATTGTTTTCAATAGAAAACTCAGCTTATGTCACCGCTCGTGAGAGTGAGCGTACGTCCGTGTACGCTGACATACCCTTCACATATATGGACCTGCAAATCTTGCCTTTCAACTATAATTATGAAAATTAATTAATTGATTGAATTAATTAATGTGCAAAATAGTGGGCATGGGCTTAAAACATTGCTGAAACATCCTTTGTAGGTGTTAGATGTGGTTTATGTTATTGTATCATAAATACAAAACCTATGTTTGTATTAGAGTGAACACGTTGACACATGTCGACTTGTGTAGATTGAGTGTGCTACTGTGTAAAGTCTATGAAAGCACGTAGTGAATGTGTATAACTGTTTAACAAATACCTACCTTAGCATATATAAGCAGGTCTTAAAAAGATTCTTACCTTAAATTAAACAAACCTTTAAATGTCGAGAAGTATAGAAAGATAAGCTTCCAATGTGTTTGAGTGCTGTGTGTGGCTTGCAGGTAGTGAAATCATGGTTTTGACTTAATAGACTGCAGCATTGGTTATTACATTCAGGTGTATGTGTTTGAGTAGTAATCAGCGTAAATTAGCAAACCCAGGCGCACGCTGGCATGCGGTATCTGTAGGGGTGGTTTGAGATGGCGGTTGGCGGCCGCCTGTTTTGTGTCCGAAATGAACGGTGCTTTAGTCGATCGTGCGGTAGTAGCACCGTTCATTTTTGGTGCACACCCCCGTGTACGCCCATGTTTACGCCCATTTTCCCTCATTATTTCGGCCGCTCCCCTCATCACGCCCCTATGCCGCCCCCAATGCCCGTACACTCGCGTACAGGTTTTTTCGCACGCAGAGACCCGTCCGTAAGCGTTGTGGAGTGTTCGCGCCTGCGCATTAGCGAATGTACGCATGCGCAGATCATAAAAAAACCCGGAACGTACGCGTACGGCCCGGCCGCACCAACCAGAATAAGGCCCATTGTCCTTATAGCAGCGGTTCCCATAACAGGATTATACAGACCGCATAAAGCAGCCACTTCATCAGTTGGTATTTTTACAACTACTTGCAATGGAATTTTGATGGCCAAAACAAATCCAGGTTGATGAACTTTGGGCATTTCAAACTTTTTCTGGAATGATAGCATTATTGTGAAATGCAGGGCCGCCTAAAAGGGGGGGGGGGGGGCAGGTACTACTTACCCGGGCCCCGGCCCCTCGCCTTTTTCCCCTCCATCCCTCCCAGGCAGCAGCAGCACATCCCTACAGCATGTGCTGTGCTGACAGTAGGCTCAGCATGAGCGTCTCACTGACAGCGTGAGAGGTCATGCTGTACCTGCTAAAAGCACAGCGCATGCTGTAGGTGTGTGTTGCTGTTGCTGCTGCTGCTGAGGGAGGGGGGGGGGGACACAACACTACCCCTCCCAACCCCCCTCGACTTTAGAGTGTTTTTTTCACACACACCCTAAGCATTTTGGGGGTGTGGCCTAATCCCGGGAGGTGGTCACGCCTCCTGCGATTAGGCCACGCCACCAACATTTTACCAGGGCCCTGCATACTTCTCAGCATCCATGGTGAAATGTTGTAGACGATACATGTAAAACATAACATTACAAATATTTCATGTATGCCAGACATCAGCTAACATTGGAGAATTTATTAAACCAAACACAAAAAAAAAATGAAACTTCTAATGGCAAACAGAACTAAGAAACAACGATAAAAAACAGCTAGAAAATAAACATTGCATTGTCGGCAGATAAAGTATAAAAAGTAAACATTGGTTGAAATATTAACCCTCTGAGTGCCAATGTTGCTGTGATTGATCCTCAAAATACCTGCTAAAAATGCCACCGCCGCTCACAGCGACTGCTCTTTTAGTATAAATAAATACAGATACGGCAGAGACAATTCATTGAGTTTAGTTAAATATTGCACCCAAATAAAGAGCAGTCGCTGTGAGCGGCGCTGGCATTTTTAATGGATATTTTGAGGATCTCACAGCAACGTTGGCACTCAAAGGGTTCCGCTGCCTTATTGGAACAGAGGCAGATTTCAGTTGACTTTGCATTAATGATTAATGAGATTTTTCTGCCCATTTTACTCTACAAATTGGACTTTTTCATCAAATAAATAAAAGTTCACAATACACAATGGGAGTGTGTAGCAGGAACTGAGCCCTAAATCGCTCACCCCCTACTTCGCTGCGCAGATCTCCAAAATTACGCGGCGGCCATTTTTGACGGTGATTTACGCATCACTGCTGCTGCCAGCAGCAGCGCAGAGTTATGGAGTCTGAGCACTAGAGCGACCAGACACCACTACACATTTGCAGATTGCGGGAAAAATGGCCGCCGCTGCATTTTTTTCCATCCATTTCAGCAGCGCTCCGCTAGAGGCCAGAGGGTAAGTTTTAAAAGATAACCCCTGAAACCTACACAGAGAATACAATTCCAGCCCTCAGAGGATGATCCCACATCTGCTTACCCCGTTACCCAGTGCCCTCCGTCCAGCACAGTGTCAAACTCATGGCCCTCCAGCTGTTGTGGAACTACACATCCCAGCATGCCCTGCTACAGACTTTATATAATGGATTGCTAAAACTGTGGCAGGGCATGCTGGGATGCGTAGTTCCACAACAGCTGGAGGGCCATGAGTTTGACACCACTGCAGCATGTGCTGGGAAATGGAGACATACATCTATTGACAACACTTCAGTTTTGAAAAGAAGGGATGACCATTGTTTTCGCCATCAATGGTTACCATCGATGGCAAAATTACAGATGGTCATAGATGGTAGCATAACATGTAACATCGATGCTTCAAACTATCTATTTTCTAGGATTGACTGGCCACTGTGCCAATCAGAGCCTGGGGATGGAGCTTATCGGATGTCCGGGGTGAAGCTATGCCCCATGTCCTGGGCACCATTAGGGGGGGGAACTATTAAGTTATGATGTGACATCGATGGTGGGAAAGAATCTGTTTCTCCCCCATCGATGGCAAAGCTATTTGACATTGGCAATAAGCCGTCAATGGCCATCCCTATTGAACAGAGGACTTGTGAAGCCCCATACACACTAGGTGACCCCTGGCGAGGCTAATATCGGCGGGGTCCCAGCGGGGGGTGATGGCATCAGCAAGTGCATACAAACTTGCCCTTGCACTCTATGGCACTGTAGACATTATGGCAGAGTCTATTGCACATGCACATGACTCCAGAGACATGGCTCCTACCATGTTCCGGGGACTAAACTACTGTGCATGCATGGTGGCCATTTTCCCAGTGATTGTTGCAGCAGATGCAGCAATGACTCAAGACTCCAGATAATATTATAAACAAGGGTGTACTGCGGCCCCCTGGACAGTATGTACACCCAGACAAATCACAAGGACCTGCTATGATGGAGCAGTGGGTCATTGTGACATATGGGATGACTGCCCTGAAGCTCTGACTGCCCTGAAGCTACTATAACAGACAGTTATTTTTCCCTAGGATAGACAAGGGCAGTGGTAGCCAACTCCAGTCCTCAAGAGCTACCAACAGTGCACGTTTTCCAGGTCTCCTGACAGAATCACAAGTGAAATAATTAGCTCCACCTGTGGATCTTTTAAAATGTGTCAGTCAGTAATGAGTGCACCTGCGAGGTGAGCTGGAAAACGTGAACGCTTGGTAGCTCTCGAGGACCAGAGTTGGCTACCACTGGACTAGGGTTGTGAAGCTTGGGGGACCATGATAATGGCTCACGCCATGATTCAGTGGGCCTGGCCTCTTAGCACATCCTGTATTCCGGCTGTGGGTGGGATGGAGGTATGGTGGCAGCACAGCAGAAAGCCAGAGGCTGCATTGAACATTGTGGCAGCATGATGGATCTGGGTGCCGGATGACGGCGCAACAGTCAAGATCCCGAAGGTCAAAATACCGACATCGGAATCCCGACCGTGCAAATGCCCAACAGTCAGGATCCTGACTGACAAGGGCTATTCTCCCTCGTAGGAGTCCACGAGCCCACAGAGTGGTGAGCCCGCAAAGGGCTTCTTTGCACTCGTCCCCCTGTCGGAGTTCCTGGCGGTTGGGATTCGGATGATCCCAACCGCTAGGAACAGAAGGTCATACCGCACACGATGGATCTAGCCTTTTTTACAGTGTCCCTTGTTTTATAGTTGCAATAAACTCATAAAACACTGTAGAATAGGTACATAGGAAGATACAGGCTAAAGCATGGAAAGTCCTTAGAATAAATAAAGTTTTAATTAAAAAATAAAGCACAAAGTCTGGAGCTGCTTTCTGGCCTGACCCCTTTACCACTACGGGAACAGGTCTCCACTCATTCAAGATTATGCAATGGTTCAGCTTCGCCCGTTCCTTGCACTACGGGGGCCAGAACTATTCCAGTCATTTTGTTGCAATTTTCTTTCCGTTTCTCCATTTTCTTGCGCAGATCCTTGGCTATTTTCTTCTCCGTGTCCTCTAAAAACGACGTCAGCAAGTTGATCAGTAACGAAAGCCATGCGAGGCCGAACAAAATCCAGAGGCACACCAAGGCGCGGTAGCCTTCGAATGGATGGCTTCCTTTAGGCCCTAAGAGGAAGAACATCGACTCAATCAATTCCCGGCTGAGACGTTGATACTCTTGGATTACTAGACGAATATAAAATAGCTAAAAATGGCAGAAAAACTTTCATGGGCAAAAACAACTTAAATGCAACAATAAAAAATAAATGTTTAAGACAACACGTACCAGAGCCTACTACATAGTCCCCAAATCCAATAGTGCTCAGGGAAATGAAGGCATAGTATACACCTTCCCTGTACGTCCAATGCTCGGTTTCTCTAAAGATGACGGGTGGTAGTCCCAAAAACACAACAGTGCCGGTCACCAGGAAGAATATTATGGTCATGATTTTTGCTTTTTTCTGGGGGGAAAAAAATTATTTTACAAATTATTGTTAGTCCTTGACTTTAAAGGTCAATCCGTCCTTAGGCCAAATGGCTTATCCAAGGTCTACAAGATCAGATACTACAGCAGTTGCTTCTATCAAGTCTAGAAATGACAAATAATGGCTGCATCCAACACTGATCATCGTTATTGTTGATATACGTCACAGCTAGAGTAATACCATACTTCCCATTCCCAAATTAACTCTCAGGTAAGTGATCAAAATTATAACACTATCATTATCTGTAATCTACTATACAGTATTGTATAGCTTGTGATACTAGCGCTAGTATTTTAGACATGTTTTTGTCACACCTTTTCTCCATCCCCCTTCCCCCATATCCCTTTTTTAAATTTCCAACCCATAATTGGATTCCCCTCCTATGCGCCATCACAGGCCTCACATTTTCTCCAAAATTGATGTTGTTTGCCAAATAAAATAAAACCGTTAATTGAACCTGTCCCCATTTATCCTGTTAATTAGAAGTACAAACCAGCCTTGCAAGCTACATTTATGGTGCGGAGAAAAGGTGGATTGTCAATGCAAACGTGGACACAAACTGTTTACATCACTTTTAATGGAATTATCGTGGTCCCCAATTCTATATCTGGCCATACATCAGAACAACCAGCTGGCGATCCTGATTGTGTCACGATTTCCCTTGACCATTTCTAGGGCAGTATTCAATTAGTTTTATGGCGATGTGCAGCAAAACCTGTTTAGGATTCACTGCACAGTCGCCCGTGTTCTGGAGCCTCGCTGTCCCCCTGCTGTCCCCGTATTCAACATCGCAGGGGCTCGCTGCCCCTGATGGCGATTCTTAACCCCTGCGGCGTCCCGCAGGGAGCTGGGGGACGGCGCCAGGCAGGGAGATGGAATTCTCCCTGCCTGCCCCAGAACGTATGTGGTGGGGAGGAGGGCTCCCTGGGACCCAGGCAGCACAAGCTGCCCCCCAGGAGAGCCAGCAGGGGACTGGGTATTCACTGCTCCTGATCGTGCATATGTAATGATCGGGAGCAGTGAATATATGAATATCTAATGAGCGGCTCGGCTCTTGGCCCCCTGCTGGCTGTTATGTGTAAAAAAAAAAAAAATTTTAAATTAAATATATATTCATGTGCTATAAGCACATGAATAAAAATAACATGCCCCTTCACAGAATAAAATTCCTGATTTTTTTACACCAAATGTAAAAAAACAAAACTTTATTTTAAAAGTTCACATTCCACTTCACCATGAATAGATGGCGATTTGCTACACGGCAACACACGGTGAAAATCACTTAGAAAGACGGCGAAAAGTGCACGTTGAATAGGGTGATTCGCTTTCTGACACAAAAAAACACCTTCCAACGCGAAAATATCACATAAAACATGGCGAATTGGCCTCATTGAATACTGCCCCTAGACTCACAATTTGGCACATTTTTGACACACGATGTGCTAACGATGCATCGTACGATCCATCTCCTGCTTACAACCGATTGTCTCATGATTGATCGTATGCATCAGAGTGTCTGGAAAAATGCCAGTTAAAGGACGCGGGTTGTACCATCCATCAAACCACCAATCGCATATGGAAAACCCTCTCACAATCTGCACCCAATCACAGTGCAGTACATATGACCCGAGGATCGACCCGCAGGCCCCCGCATGGTACCTAAACACCACACGATGTGCACCAAAAAAAACACACAATGCATTGCATGACCCGTCGAAATCATTCTGATGTTTGGCCAGCTTAACTCCAATGAGGAAATGTCCTATATACTGTAACATGGAATTGTTTGACGGGTTTTGCAGAAAATAGAATAGAGGAAAAAACAAGTTAAATATCAGTTACCTTTTCCATTCCTCTTCTAACTAGACACTTTCCGAGTCTTTTACACCAGCGGGAAAGTGTTTTTCCAGCATGGGCAAGGACGATGACATTTAAGGGAATCCCGAATAATGCATAAAACACGCAGAATATTTGCCCGCCTGCTGTTCTGGGTGCGATTGTTCCGTATCCTAAAAAAAAAAAAAACATTTTCTGTTACTGAAGCTGCGCTACATAGAACATGTGGGCCTCATTTTTTGAAGATTATGGTCAGGTGTACATGTACAACACGTTTTGATTTTGGCTATTTCTGTATTCGATTCTGCTTATATCGGCAAAATCAAATTAAAACGGTTTTCAGCCGCGTTCGATGCTGATTGGATCCTGATGCATGCTCCCATTTAGTCTATATAGAATAGCAAAGTAGACTGTGCGGGCACGACTATATAGTATAGGGGGTGATTCTAGTCGACTCGCTCCCCTGCGTGTTCAATTTTTAGAGACTGCGCATGTGCATAAGTATTTATTCACAGTGCAGTCTCTGTGTGCAAGGGGAAACACGAACAGCAGTGCCGGTGGGGGGCTCGGGTGGCGGGCCGTCGTCATGCCCATGGGAATGCCCAGGGCGCTCGCAGATTTAATACACCTGAGACCCTCAAATGATTTTGCCCCTGCGTGCGAGGGGGGGGGGACAGACTTTCGTGCGGGTGCCGGGTGGTGTTTAGAGGACCCAAAAAGCTTGCAGGTCAACCAGAATCACCCCCATAGTACAGCTATGTACTGTATCTGTACCATATAGTTAAATTGATATGAGTGTTACTTGCCATGCGATTGATGAAACCGGGATCTAACCGCAAGGCAATCGCACCCTTTACTCAGGTCTACACTATAGTGAATGGGCAACACTGTAGAGTGTAAGCTCCACTGGCCAGGGACTGATGTGAATGTTCCAATATTCTCTGTACAGCGCTGCGGAATATGTGTGCGCTATATCATACTTGCCGACTTTGGAGCCAGCTCTGTTAGGCAGGGGGGGGGCCATCGCTGGGAGGAAAAAGATCCGGCTTGGGGGCGAAGCTAGAGACGGATTATCCTGTTGGGGGGCATGCCTATGGTAATCGCGTAATTTTAGCCACGCCCCCACCATGCAATGCCGGTATTTCAGGCGTGGCACGGTGGGGGGTGGTGCTAAAATGACGCGATTGCGTCAATTTACCGGTGTACACCCCCGCCGAGGGGCGATTCGTGGGAGATGGGGGAATATGAGGGGGCCTACCCTCCCGGCCATTCCGGGAGGGTAGGCAACCCTGCGCTATATTTTATATATATATATATATATATATATATATATATATATATATATATATATATATATAACTGGTATTAACTGGTAATAAATAAATAAATAAATAAATCAACCAATCAGCAGCTAGCTGTAATTTTTCACAGCCTGTAAAATATCTTTTTTTTTTTTATTATTTGTTTGACTTGATTTGTTTTTTTAACTTGGCCCACCATTTTAAACCACCAAATCCACAAATGTATAGTACGTTATATATAAATTAAGACCAGTCCATATGCTCAGAGGCTAAGCACTAAAATAATAATGAGCAGAGGACAGAACTTACCTATAGTGGTAACAACCGTGCCCGAAAAAAAGAAGGCACTACCGAAATCCCAGTTAGTGTGGTCCTCTGACGTCCCATTCTGTAAAGGGTTTACCCCTTGCTTCACTGCGTCTGTAATAACCTGTTTGTGAGAACAAAGTGCGTTAGTGCGTGTTAGTCATTTTCTGTAACATAGCGATGGAGTGTAAGCTTGCGAGCAGGGCCCTAGACTTCATCATTCAATGCTTTGTGAATTGCGTTTGGATTTGCAGGTGAATCGCGAACAGCAATCCGTTCACAATTCGCCATTGCACAGGGGTTTTTTCTGTCTGGACGGCGGTAGGGTGGCCTATCCCGGGATCGGCGGGATCCCGGGATTTCGCCTCTAAAACGTTGGGATTTCAATTCCGGGATTGGAGTTTCCTATTTCGGGATTAGACTGCACATGCGCAGTCTAAAGCCGGGCAGCGTCTGAGCGAGTGCTCAGACGCTGCCCGGCTACTCCCGTCCCGGCAGTGCGGCTCTGCGCAGCGTGACAAGGTGACAAGTCAGGCTATGCAGGCCACACAGCCCCACAGCGTGCTTCCGGATTCCCAACACCACCCGCACGCCACCCGCTTTCACTGCGCGCCCACCTGCCGGATCCTGGCTTTGCCCGCCCACCGGCTCCTGGCTTCGCCCGCCCGGCTACAATCGCCCGCCAAGCTTCACCGCCCACCCTCCCGGCCGCACCGCACCTCACCGCACATGTAAGTTAATATGTGGGGCGGCCAAGGAGGGTTTCTTATTAGGGAAGCCAAACCCGGGATCCCGGGAATCCCGATTTCCGGGATTGAAAAAATGCAAAATTGCAGATGAGCAATCAGGTCTGAATCAGGCCCTATCTTATAGAACAGTGAACTTTGTGGAATATGTGTGCGTTATATAATATAAACTGTTAATAAATAAATAATAAATCAATATTCCGCCATATGTTTTGCAGAGGATTTGATATTCTGTATATACTATATTTGTTATTGGGGATTCTTATGTTATGGTTTTGTATTGGAAATATTTTATGTCTGTCTACTATTGGATTTGTGGTATCTTTTATCTATTTCCTATATCTTTTCCATACTGTATTCTAGATGTGTTCTGTATTCTTCTCTGGTAACACAGAGCCGGAATCTAGCTGGCATATAATGTTTGGACTGGTTTATATATACGGTGGTTATTATTTTAATAAACCAAAGTACATCTGTGCATCCTTATCAGCAGTCCGTGTGTACACTAGATATATATGGAAAATATCCAGCAGGAAGCAGATAATTAGTAGGAAAGATAAACCTCAATGTCACACACTTGGGACATTTGCATCAAGATAAATTTACTTTCAGTCAAATATCATCAATCTGTAAATGTGCTGCCAAGTATAAGATTTGTTTTTATCCATATACAAATGTATGCATATTATCATCTGCCGGCACCGAGTCCAGCAGTAACTATGTAAAAGACTATCTCCAGCTCACGGATCCGTAGTACCCCGGGGTGGATTGGCCCGGCGGGAAACCGAGTCACTTTCCGGTGGGCCGGCCCATAAGAGTCCAAAACCATCCGTTCTGCCTCCCCTGCTGGGCCACAGACCGCGTGACCGCGATCTCAGCAGTTAGCGTCTGTGTCCACAGTGTTTTGCCCAACACAAACATGGCTGCGGCCGGCCGCGGCTTTGACAGTACTCAAAATGGCCGCGGGAGGGATGGTGCGCATGCGCGGCCGCATACAGCTCCTCCTGTGGTTCTTTGTTGGTGTGTGTGTGTGCTCGCGTGATCCCCAGTGCCGGAGGAGTTTTTCACACGGCTGGGGATCAGATCCAACACAGCTGGTTATCTAACCCAATCCGCCCCTGGTAGTACCACAGGTGAACCGCCACAGTGCTCGATATTGTGGGGGTAATTGATGGCTGTGAATTTGCACGGCCAGTGAATTATAAATTTTGGCATGGACCATTAGCATATGGGAACGCCCAGCGTTTCATGGGCATTCTCATGAGAACACTGGGCGTTCTCATGCTAATGAGCCAACGACACGGGTGCGGGGGGCGGGCAGCTGACATCACCGGATAAGCTGCCCGCCCACTTCCTTCTGAACATGCCCACATATGTAAGGTTGCTCGGAGCAACCTTACATATGTGTGCCCGTTCCACATCATTCGATGGTCAACGATCATTACGGGCAGTAACGAGAAGTGTGGCCCCTCAAATACAGGTGCGTCTTGACCATTTTGGGAGCGTGTCACAACATTCAGCTGCGACACCATACATAACTAAAATTACTGCAGCGCCGTACTTCTGACATTCTACGCCACTATAGGGTAGGTAGTAGATATAGGTAGTAATTAGTAGTACTGGTAGGTAGGTAGTAGTAGATATAGGTAGTAATTAGTAGTACTGGTAGGTAGGTAGTAGTAGATATAGGTAGTAATTAGTAGTAGTGGTAGGTAGGTAGTAGTAGATATAGGTAGTAATTAGTAGTACTGGTAGGTAGGTAGGTAGTAGTAGATATAGGTAGTAATTAGTAGTACTGGTGGGTAGGTAGTAGATATAGGTAGTAATTAGTAGTACTGGTAGGTAGGTAGTAGTAGATATAGGTAGTAATTAGTAGTACTGGTAGGTAGGTAGCAGTAGATATAGGTAGTAATTAATAGTACTGGTAGGTAGGTAGTAGTAGATATAGGTAGTAATTAGTAGTACTGGTAGGTAGGTAGCAGTAGATATAGGTAGTAATTAGTAGTACAGGTAGGTAGGTAGGTAGGTAGTAGTAGATATAGGTAGTAATTAGTAGTACTGGTAGGTAGGTAGTAGTAGATATAGGTAGTAATTAGTAGTACTGGTAGGTAGGTAGTAGTAGATATAGGTAGTAATTAGTAGTACTGGTAGGTAGGTAGTAGTAGATATAGGTAGTAATTAATAGTACTGGTAGGTAGTAGTAGATATAGGTAGTAATTAGTAGTACTGGTAGGTAGGTAGCAATAGATATAGGTAGTAATTAGTAGTACTGGTAGGTAGGTAGGTAGTAGTAGATATAGGTAGTAATTAGTAGTACTGGTAGGTAGGTAGTAGTAGTAGTAGGTAGTAATTAGTAGTAGTTAGTTGTTGCACATAGTAGTTATTAATAGTAGTAGGTAATAGTAGCTTGCAGTATTTGTAAGCAGTACGAAGCAGTTGTACAGAACTGTAGTAGTTGTAGGCAGAGCCGGTGCTAGGCACCGGAGCGCCCCAGACGGGGAGGGGGTGGGCGCACCGGTGCTCAAACACTTACCCGCTCCAGGGGGGCCAGGCTGCCGGGTCCAGTGATGCATGGCGCCGTGACCTTCGCGGGGGGGATTGCTGTGCGCCGCCGCGACTCTCCCCAGGGAGGGGAGAGGAGGGGTCCAGCGCTGTGACGTGCCGGGGGGGGGGGGGAGCTTGCCGTGTGATGCGGCGCTGCCTGCCACAATTCTGCCCAGGGACGGGAGGAGAGGGGGGTGTCCGGCGGCGCCGTGACTTTCCAGGGGGGGGGGGCTTGGCGGGTGATGCGGCGCGGACAAGCTCCAAACTGCCACCCTCCAGCGGACGGCACCCTAGGCAAATGCGCCGCCGTGACTTTCCATGGGGGGGGGGGGGCTTCGCGGGTGATGCGGCGCGGACAAGCTCCAAACTGCCGCCCTCCAGCGGACGGCACCCTAGGCAAATGCGGCGCCGTGACTTTCCATGGGGGGGGGGGGCTTCGCGGGTGATGCGGCGCGGACAAGCTCCAAACTGCCGCCCTCCAGCGGACGGCACCCTAGGCAAATGCCTAGTGGTGGCGCCGGCCCTGGTTGTAGGTATTAGTAGCAGTATAAGAAACTAAGGGGTTATTCTGGTTGATTCGCAAGGAAGTGATAATGCAAATAAGGCACGAGGAAGGTCTCCGAAATTTACATGTTGCAAGTTCAAACCCTAATTATCCCCAAAACAACAATTCTTCATCATGAATAAGCCCCAGTACAGTACATACAGGTTATATCACAAATCTTCATGCTTAATGTGGATGCGATATATTTCATATATATTTGTATGTGACAATTTATATTTTCATGTGAATATACTAAAATCCTCTGCCAGGCTATATAAAAGGACCGTCCTGCTGAAGAGCTGTCATACCCCGTTCTTCCCAACTGTTCTCATATTTTGCAGAACAGTCCCATTTTTTATGTCATCTCCTGGAAGAGTGACACGTGGGTGCGATGCCGGACAGCCGTGGAGGCCATTTTCCAAGTGATTTTTTGCAGGTGCGCTGATGGCGCCGGACTGACTGAGAGGTGAGTATGATTAAAGTGCGGGGTGTACCTCGCACCCATTAAATTCGCCAGTCCGTTGAGATATCGAATGTCAACTTTATAATTATGGACTCTATTGTGAGCTATTAAACACTCCAGTAAGATCTTAATATGTATGAACTAGCTGGAGTACCCGGCAATGCCCGAATGCAAGTCCGTTTACTCGGATCCCTTCATTTGGAAGGGGTCCGATGGTGGGCGTATGCGCAGGGTGATTTCTGCGCATGCGCCTACGCCAGGTGCGTGTGCAGCCACGGCGAAAAAGGTGTTCGCTGGGCGCACACACACAAGTGTGCAGGTGGGGGGCATGGAGGGGCGGCGGTCCGGGACATTTGCATATGGGAATGCCCAGTGTTTCATGGGCGTTCCCATGAGAATGCTGGGCGTTCTTACGCAAATACCCCGATGACGCGCAATTCACAGCCTTGCAAATCAACCAGAATAACCCCCAAAGTTTGTTTACAGACAATCTCCGATCGCGAGGCGTAATTTGGTATAGTCAGAGTATGCTGGCACAGCGCCTGCTAAAGCTCTCTGCGATAATAAACATTAACATTATGAAACGACGCACACAACACAAAACGCTCGCTCTTAATTTCAATTTGGAAATTTTTTTTGTTGCGTCGGCCGTGTTTTAATATGCTTGTATGTAAAATTTCACGATCTTCGCTTGTAAACTGTGGATTTGTATATATAGTCAGAAGGACAAATTTTCGCTTTTATATATATTAGATAGAAACCTCAATCTCAACTGCGCTTCTGAACGAGCACCCCCAGAAACAAATACATTGATATAGGTGGTTATTCTGGTTCTGTCAAATTCCTTCTTAGATGGACAAAACCATGTGCACTGCAGGTGGGGCAGATGTTACTTGTGCAGAGATAATTAGATTTGGGTGGGGTTTACTTCAAAGTGAGATCTATATTGCAGTGTAAAAATAAAGCAGTCAGTATTTACCCTGCACAGAAACAAAATAACTCACCCAAATCTAATTCTCTCTGCACATGTTACATCTGCCCCACCTGCAGTGCACATGGTTTTGTCCATCTAAGAAGGAATTTGACAGGAGTGAACCAGAATAACCCCCATAGTGTGCAAATATACAGATATCATTATCTACACACACACACATACATTTTATATATAACTGCGCAGCTCAGTTAGAGATAAAAGGGTGGAGTACAGCTTTACAGCTAAGACATTTTACATTTTTACATATTTATAATTTTGCTGTCTGACTTGCTATCAGCATAAAACTATGTGTCCCCGTCTCATAGCTAGGCGCAGTGTCAGACGCGGAATGGTGAAACTTTGCCACTGCACATGCATGTAAGACACAGCGCATGCAGGGCCGGCGCCACCGCTAGGCAAATCTAGGCATTTGCCTAGGGCACCGGCCACTGGAGGGCGGCATTTTGCCCACCCCCCGTGCTGCCCGGGTACCTGTCCTGCGGCGCTGTGTATTTAAAGCTGGCGGCGGAGGCAGCGGGGGTCCCTGCAGTCCATTAGAAATAACAAGCGCTATCCGCCGGGCTATGCGGAAGCGCTTCTGTTGTGAAAACACTGGCAGCACGGCGCACGCTGATCTCAGCCAATCAGCGTGCTGCCAGTGTTTTCACAACAGAAGCGCTTCCGCATAGCCCGGCGGATAGCGCTTGTTATTTCTAATGGACTGCAGGGACCCCCGCTGCCTCCGCCGCCAGCTTTAAATACACAGCGCCGCAGGACAGGTACCCCCCTCCCCCGGCACCGGACAGCGCCGCAGGACAGGTACCCCCCTCCCCCGGCACCGGACAGCGCCGCAGGACAGGTACCCCAACCCCCCCGGCACCGGGGCACCCCCACCCCGACTCGCCTGGGGCACTCCGGTGCCTTGCACCGGCCCTGAGCGCATGGGTCACAGTGGTCTGGCAGGAGTCAGGGAGGGTTTACGGGCAGTAACGAGGAGCGTGGCCCCTCAAATACAGCTGTGTCTTGACCATTTCGGGAGCGTGTCACAACATTCAGCTGCGACACCAACTAAAATGACTGCAGCGTCTTACGTCTGACATTTTGCGCCACTGTAGGGTGACTGAGATCACCAATAACCAACCTGTGTGTGTCCGCTCGCGAGCGCAGCTAGCCCGACACAGGCTTTTTTTTCACCCCACCCCCTGTTGCAATATTGGCGGAGATTCCGATTTCGGTATACTGACCGCTTAGTCCTTCCACACCCAATATAACTCTCTGCACATGTTACATCTGCCCCACCTGCAGTGCAGCATGGTTTGGCCCATTTTGGGAACAAATCTGTCCTGTGATCAGATCTGAATTAGTCCCATATCAAGCTGCTACAGCATTTGCATACTTCTCTGAATGAGGCTCTAGGGGGGGGAGTGGGGGGGGTGCACAATGACACTCAGATGTCCCACTTTCAGGAGACACCAAAATGCAGGTTCCTACGCAATGACAGCAGACGGGTGCAGACATTGTGACGTTATCATGCAGCAACTGGCTGCTGTCACTGAGAAGGAGCCAGCAGTGTAAGCACCAACCTTCAGGGACAGACCGGCATCTTCAACGATGCTTGGCACCCCCTCAAAGTGATGTAATAATTTCCTTGAGGCCACGCTCCATAGTGACATCAGCAGAGGCTTCCATGACATCGTGTCCCTTTATGCACAGCCACGCACCTTTTCAGACATGTGCGATTTTGGCGCACAAGGGGGTTACGATTGGCCCCACAAGATATTACTCAACCCAATGGAAGATGTATTACGGTGGGTGGCGTATAGTTTAAGATGCAATATGGCATGTGGCGTATAGTGTAAGATGCATTATGGCATGTGGCGTATAGTGTAAGATGCAATATGGCATGTGGCGTATAGTGTAAGATGCAATATGGCATGTGGCGTATAGTGTGAGGTGCAATATGATGTGTGGCGTATAGTGTAAGATGCAATATGGTGTGTGGCGTATAATGTAAGGTGCATTATGGTGTGCAGCGTATAGTGTAAGGTGTATTATGGTGTGTGGCGTATAGTGTAAGGGGCAATATGGTGTGTGGCGTATAGTGTAAGGTGCATTATGGTGTGTGGCGTATAGTGTAAGGGGCAATATGGTGTGTGGTGTATAGTGTAAGGGGCAATATGGTGTGTGGCGTATAGTGTAAGGGGCATTACGGTGTGTGGCGTGTAGTGTAAGGTGCATTATGGTGTGTGGCGTATGGTGTAAGGTGCATTATGGTGTGTGGCATATAGTGTGAGGTGCATTATGGTGTGTGGCGTGTAGTGTAAGGTGCATTATGGTGTGTGGTGTATAGTGTAAGGGGCAATATGGTGTGTGGCATATAGTGTAAGGGGCATTACGGTGTGTGGTGTATAGTGTTAGGTGCATTACGTGTGTCGCATATAGTGTAAGGTGTATTATGCTGTGTGGTGTATAGTGTAAGGGGCATTATGGTGTGTGGCGTATAGTGTGAGGGGCATTATGGTGTGTGGCGTGTAGTGTAAGGTGCATTATGGTGTGTGGCGTATGGTGTAAGGTGCATTATGGTGTGTGGCATATAGTGTGAGGTGCATTATGGTGTGTGGCGTATGGTGTAAGGTGCATTATGGTGTGTGGCTATAGTGTAAGGTGCATTATGGTGTGTGGCGTGTAGTGTAAGGTGCATTACAGAATCTGGCGTATAATGTAAGGTGCATTACGGTGTGTGGTGTGTATAGTGTAAGGTGCATTACGCTGTGTGGCGTATAGTGTAAGGGGCATTATGGTGTGTGACATATAGTGTAAGGGGCATTACGATGTGTGGTGTATAGTGTAAGGTGCATTATGGTGTGTGGCTATAGTGTAAGGTGCATTATGGTGTGTGGCGTGTAGTGTAAGGGGCATTATGGTGTGTGACATATAGTGTAAGGGGCATTACGATGTGTGCCATATGGTGTAAGTGGCATTAAGGTGTGGGACGTAATGTGTAAGGGATACTATGGGAGGGGGGGGCAGGGACTTTTTGTCAAGGGGGAGCAAAATGTATAGTTACGCCACTGTTTTAATAATATAGAAGTATGACTTGAACTAATTAGTAGATTGATTAAAGTCACTTGCTAATTGGCTGCTGGTGACAGTAGCACTTTGTAAGTTAATAATTACTTATGATTAACAAACTTATCATCGCTACACAATCACATACAGTATATTGTTTCTGCTAAAGTCATACGTTTACTTATCCATAACATATGCTTACATTTATGAGACGCTCCAGGGCATCTGGTGTCAGACAGGTGTAGTTCTTCAGGAAGACCAGCTTGTGCTGCACCGTGTCCATCTTCACATTTTCCTCCGCACCTTGCTCCATCATCTGAAATACCATTGCACCTGCCAGGAGGTAGATAAAGAACCCACCAGATAACAGGACGTCTTTAACTACCCGGGAAAGCATTTTTGCAGTTCTCACCAACTACTGTATGTTTACTACATCCGGTCTCCCATTGTGAACAGCGCTCAATCCCAAGGGAAGAAGCTGTGCTCTTTCCCAGGCTGAGGAAGGAAGGGTAAGGTTGAAGGAGCTGCCCTTTCCATGGGGTATTCGGATTATGAGAGTCTGGGAGGAGCCTCCAGCGTTTCACTCTCACACTTTGTACTTTGAATTCTAGCACAGTTTGCATTTCCTGCTTGCAAATATCAACAGGACAGCTGACTTACTACACATGTGTAACCAGCCAGTGCCAAATACAATAGTGGTTTTATTATAGTTATACACTGTAGGGCGTATCTGCTTTTATTGTACCCTAGCAATATTCATCTCATTGAGCCGTTTTATTATGTCTCTATTTACAAATGAAAATTACTTTCATTAAAAAGGTCTTTTATGTTGGTGCTTCAGATTTACTATTAATTAAGACCTGCCAATGTAATCCGCTTACCAGCTGTGTACATTCGCACCAGGTTCAGTAAAGCAAAAAAGCTGGTCATTTCATGACTGCACCAAACCAAGGGTTGTGGACGGATAGATCTACATTGTCTAGATCTGAGGTAGCCAACTTTAGTCCTCGAGAGCTACCAACAGTGCATGTTTTCCAGATCTCCTCACAGAATCACAAGTGATGTAATTGGCTCCTCCTGTGGATCTTTTGAAATGTGTCTGTGAGTAATGAGTGCACCTGTGCAGCAGCTAGGTTGTCTGTAAAATGTGAACTGTTTGTAGCTCTCGAGGACTGGAGTTGGCTACCCCTGGTCTAGATAGACAGTTAGTAGGTCCAGGGTGCTGACATGGAGGGGGTGTGGCCTCTGGAAGGGGGCGTGACCAGGCCCGGTGAAAAACCCAAAATGAGAAGTAGGGATGGCCATCGGTGCAGTCGCCATTGATGGTTGCCATCGATGGCAACTCTGTGCCAAGCCATCAATAGTCATAAACTATGTGATGGATAACCATCAATAGTTTTAGCTTTTGATGGTGATCTATTATCTTTGACTGAATGTCCTGAAGGCCAATCAAAATGTGGGGGTGGGGCTTCCAGGTGTCGGGGGCGGAGCTATGCTCTGTGTCCTGACAAATTGAATAAAAAAAACATTGGTTCTCCTTTGCCATTGAATTAGCGAAACCATCTGGTTCTCCCACATCGTATTTAACATCGGCCATAAACTATCAATGATTTCAATGATTTCAATGATGGTCAATTGCCACCCCTAATGAGAAGGTCAGAGAGGACAGGCTACTGCTACCTCCCTCCCCGCCCAGCTCAGTACATGGCACTGAGCAGTGTGTGCTGAGCTGGGGAGAGAGGCTGTGCTGCGGCGGCAGCCTGTCATCTTTCTCTCCCCACTGCCGTCTCCCTGCAACAGGGGAGGGGGGAGCAGGATCCCCCCCCCCCTTCTCAATGCCACTGAGTAGGTCCACAGCAATAGGTCGCCATGCTTTGCGCACACTATTGTATTCTCCCTTTATGCCGACATGGATGGTGAAGTATGAAAAAATGGTACTTATGTATTATCTGGGCTGCCGATTTTTTGATTGTATGCCTTAACTTAAGGCATACAATCAGATGCGATGCGATGCGATATCGCATCGCATCGCATACGACCATATCGCATGCGATGCGATGGACCCGATTTTTCCATAGGATTCAATGTTAAAATGGACTGAGTCCATTTTAACATGGAATTCAATGGGAAAAGGGGTCCTTTTCATACCCCTACTATCCAAGTGGGCATGGAGTTGGATATAAACCTGTGGCGAGCGTAGCTCGCCTCAGAGCCCGAAGCGTGGCGAGCGAAGCGAGCCCCGCGAAGGGACGGTATTCTGTGTCCCCTCGCGGGGCTCGCTACGCTCGCCACACTTCGGGCTCGCCACAGGTTTATATCCAACTCCATGCCCACTTGGATAGTAGGGGTATGAAAAGGACCCCTTTTCCCATTGAATTCCATGTTAAAATGGACTCAGTCCATTTTAACATGGAATCCTATGGAAAAATCGGGTCCATCGCATCGCATGCGATATGGTCCGATGCGATGGACCCGATTTCAAAATTGGCAGCCCAGTTAGTACATAAGTACCAAATCTAGGAAAATCACATCTACAGCATTTCCATTATCAAGGTTTTTGCTAACCTCTTCATAGAACCCTAGTAGTTTCCCTGGCTTTCCCTCCCCCCCCCTTCCACCTCCTTTTCCTCAGTCATTCTTCATGTGTCATTTGTTCTGTCCGTGCTCTTGCCCAAACTAAAAACCAAACACTTTTTTGGCATTATTATTTGATCAATAAATTTCTGACTTTTTAATGCCAGCCGACGTCTCCTTGTCATTATTGTAGTGTTTAGTTATTAGAATTGTTACATGTTTGTGGAGTTGGGAACCAACTAGAAACTAGAGAAAATATGTAATAACTGCATTTTACATACAAAAAGCTGCAATTCTTTTGTTCTCATTCTTGGCTATATTATTTAGAATGGAACACTTTTTTGAATTACTAATGGAATTATTTAATCGTTTACCACCCCCTCAAGGTGGTATGTTTTTGTTCTGTCCGGAATATGGGTCAGTTACATTTTTGGGGGGAGGTGAAGGTGGCTGCTATAGCTGGTAGGAGGGTTATTTTCTGGAACCGGTAGGATTAGGTGGTTGGGCCATTGTGGTCCACGTAGAAATTTGCGTAAGGACACATAGCTGCTGTGGAACAAGCTCGCCTGTGCTACCACACAGGGACGCCGACAGGTCAGCCGGGCACCAGTAAGCAGAAGGAGCGTGGCCTCCCAGGTGGGAGCGCACACTACCAGCGCAGGGAGAGAGATCACAGGCTGCCCCTGCAGCTGCCTGTCTCCCCAGGCCAGCACATGGCACTGAGCAGCTTGCGCTGAGCTGGGGTGAGAGGCTGTGCTGCAGTGACAGCCTGTCATCTCTCTCCACACTGCCCGGCTCCCTGGAACGGGGGAGGGGGGCACTGCTCGTACATGGGTGATAAGGAGCTAGATTTATGCATATCTGACAAGTTTAAGCATCAGATATGCCGGCCTTCATATAAGATTGGTTGGTCTTACATTTAGCATTGATCGTTTTGGGATAATGATGCACATTTGGCAGCTGTGGACATTGGTAGGCAGCAGAGTAACCCTGTGGGTGTAAATGTAATCTATCCAATGGGGGGGCCGTAGTTAAACACCCACTGATATTTTCAGAGATCAGCATTTGTACTGTTCTGATGGCAACATTTATCAGGGGGTGGTCTACAGATGGAGCGCCTCTCATTACAGCGGGTCCTGGTGATTCTATCACCAATTGCCAGGACCCGCCATCAGAGAGAAGGGGGCGTGCGCGCATGAGACGCTTGCATGCCCCGTTCCGTCGGAACCCACCACCGCCTCCCCGACGCTCCCCCGTCGGTGCTGCAGCCTCCCGCACCCCCCCTAACCCTGCCTGTCTCCCTGAAGCGGAGACAGGCGGGGATTCCGCTCCCTGCTGCCAAGAAACAGGGAAGTGAGTGCGTGTAAGATGCTCGCGCGTTCCTGTCAGAGGGAGCGCCATCCACCAGCTCTCGCCAGCGGAGGGAATTTGGCGAGAGCTGGTGCTGAACAAGAGGCGCTCCATCTGTATGCTTATTCTTTGGGAATAATTTTAGGTGTTTGGCTCGTGTGTTACATGAGTGTATGGTGGCCGTGCAGCAGTTCTGTAGGCGGAACCTTGCCTTGGGGGGGACAGAACACAGGATCATCAGCCCGGTGCAGTTAGTCGGGTTTTGTTATTTACCATTATTTAAAGTCTGAACCATTCTCAGCAGCAGCAGCACCCTACCAGACTGGCTATTGTCATGTTGGACACTCTGGGTTGTGCGGAAGGCACCCATGGGGCAGTCTCCAGCCACACTAAATGTATTGTGGGGTTGGTTAGTGTATTGATGGGCTGTGATAGTTCCCGACATTCCTTTCTTTGCCGTTATACATTTATTCCATCAAACCTTTGATTAATTGTGACAAGGAATCACAGACACTGGATAAGATGAAGGTTTGGTTTCATGATGTAGCAGGTGCACAGCATAAGCAGGTGTGGTCACAGCACTGCAGCCTACAGGTGTCACAGCATAGTACAAACTCCTCACAATGCTCCAGTGGTCCCTACCATAGCCCACACCCCGGCCTATCACCTGGGCAGCTATTCCACCATCAGGAGCAATGACCCTCTGTCCTGGAAACACTTATATCAGGAGAGCACAGGTGCTGCTAATCAGCCGAACCCTGATCACATCAGTTTCCCTGCTGCTGCTGCTGTAAACCTGGACCGGATCCTATACATTACCTTCATGTGTATGGATGCTGCCCCTGCTGTTTTTAATGCCGACCTATGTCTCCGAGTCATCATGTTACTGCTAACTTACAATAGTGAATGTATCTTCCTGGAGCTGGGATACAACTGGAAATGTGAGGGGGGGGGGGGGATAGAACGTGATTCAGATAAAGTCTGACGATGAGCGGAAGGCCGCCTTCAGCACAGGAGATGGGCATTATAAGTACGCAGCAATGACCTTTGGCCTGTGTAATGCCACATGAGTTATACAAGGCTTAAATGATGAAATATTAAGAGACCTTCACCGTGTGGTCGTATATCTCGCTGATAGTCTGATCCTGCCCCAGTCTGTCCGCTCATTGTCACCATGTCCGCCACACTGTATCTCCTCTCCAAGATGATCCCCTCTACTGTAAACCTGAGAAGTGTATATTCCACAGACATCTATTCCTTACCTAGGTTACATATTACGTGAATCCAGGTTATACATGGGCCTAGGGAAATGAATTGTCTACAGCCTTCTAGACTAAAAGACCCTAAACTCACCATCGGGTATCCCCCTGGTCCACCCCGTCGGTTGATACACTTAAATACAAACTTAACTTTAAACCTTATATAACTTAACTTAAAATAAAGACACGACACAAAGTGCTGGCGTTTCAAAAAGAATGTCAAATTTATTTGACAATTAACTAAGACTATGGGGGAGATTCTCTAAACAAGGAATGCGGTAAAAACCCCGTTATCGGGGTTTTTACCGCATTTTGGGATGCTGTAAGCATCCCCCGCCGGGTTAACGCGGCGGGGGGCATCGCCAGAAAAATCTGGAGATGCCCCATAGAAGCCAATGGGCTTCTACCGCATCCCTCCGCCGCCCCGCGCCGACCCCCCCGCCGCAGGGTGGATCCAGGATAAAATGACAGGGGGGGCACCATGATAAAAAAGGGTTTGGGTGGGAGAGGGGTGGTGTTAGTGGTGCCAATGTACATGTTAAGAGAGCAGCAGGAGAGGGTGGGAATGGAATTAAAAATAGGCCCTGGCATTTAAAGTACGCAGGCCCACCATGGCGACAAAAGTGAACGATGTAGTTGTGCGCGTGCCAAAGGTGCGCTCCAGAAAAGGGTGTGTAGCCAATCAGCAGGGGGCGTGTCAACACCATATACAACTTTTACACATTATGCAACAAAATACTAGACCCCATTATACTTGCCCCTTACACATGATGACAAATGGAATGAGCCAAAATTGACATAATACCACATGGATTGAGCCAAAATTCACATAATGCCACATGGATTGTGTCAAAATTCACATAATGCCACATGGATTGAGCCAAAATTTACATAATAACACACACGGATTGAGCCAAAATTCACATAATGCCAAATGGATTGTGCCAAATGCATAAAATGCCACATGGATTGAGCCAAAATTCACATAATGCCACATGGATTGAGCAAAAATTCACATAATGCCACACGGATTGAGCCAAAATTCACATAATGCCACACGGATTGAGTCAAAATTCACATAATGCCACACGGATTGGGAAAAAATTCACATAATGCCACACGGATTGAGCCAAAATTCACATAATGCCACACGGATTGAGCCAAAATTCACATAATGCCACACGGATTGGGAAAAAATTCACATAGTGCCACACGGATTGAGCCAAAATTCCCATAATGCCACATGGATTGAGCCAAAATTCCCATAATGCCACATGGATTGAGCCAGAATTCACATAATGCCACACAGATTAAGCCAAAATTCACAATATGCCACACAGATTAAGCCAAACTTCACAATACACTTCATAAACAGGGACATTGTCCACCAAAGGCTCGCATTAAACATTTACACCATAATGTCCATTACACGTTAAGTTACACGCCATTATGTCCATTATGTGTTATGCCAAACACCACAATGCCTATTAAAAATTATGCTACATAAGTGCTGCTTCTCTACATGCTCATTGCCAAGGGTTCCATGCTCATTGCCAGAGGTTCCATGCTCGTTGCCATGTGGGATTACATGCTCATTGCCACGGGGGAATACATGCTCGTTGTAAATGGGGCGAGCAGAAGTGATAGCCACTGATAGTGGCAGAGCCTGGCTGTATTCAGAGCACTGCAGGTACCAGCTATTTGAAATAATACCACTTTCACACCAGAAAATGCATTCCCAGGTTGGCCCCTTTTACACCAGCCTAGTCCCTGCATTTTCTGGTATGAGGGGGAGAGAAAACCACCCCTCCCCCCCTTTAACCAGTTATCTCATTTAACCGGCTATATCTTCGGAACCAACTGACCCATTTACATGAGACAAGTATTATATTGAAGAACTTTTGTGGGCTTTGAAAGATTTTGGTCCAGTGAAACTGGAACGTTTGGTTCCAGAGTAATCTGCCCTCAAAGAACATGAACAGCCATGAAATTACATATCAAAAATTAAAAAAAATCGGTTTACACGCAATATCTCTGGAACCCATTGACCGATATGGACCAGCCTGGTATCATATTGAAGGCCCAGCGATTTGGAATTGAATGAAATCAACCATAAGCTTCTGTGATGCCAGGGCGGGAACTGGCAGCCGTCGGAACCGGGTGGGGGTCGGAATTGACGGGTCCCATATTATCCTATCGGGAAAAAACGTTACAGGTTTGCCAGGCGATATCTCAGGTTCCCGGGGAGCTAGAGACACAGGGCTGGGCTCGTTGGAAAGCCCTGGTCCTCAGCTACAAAATAAATGACGGGGGGGGCACGTGCCCAAGTGCCCCCCCCTGAATCCGCCACTGCCCCGCCGCCCCGCATCGCCCCCTCCCCCCTCACCTGTGTCCGGGCAGCACAGAGCTGTGCTGCCCGGACCTGTGACCTCCTCCCTGCACTGATCCTCTTCCGGGTGCAGGGAGGAGGAGAGCCCGGCGCAGCAGCAGCAGCGCCGGGTGTGTGAGGGAGGGGGGAGCCGCCGGGACCTGCTGGGACACGGCGACTCCCACCGCAAAGGACAGCTCTTAACGCAAGAGCTGTCCTTTGCCTTAATTATCGCATATGTTACAACATATAATTAAGTATGCGATGGGCGGCAAAGGGGGGCGGAGATTCTTAGAGAATCTCCCCCTATGAATGGTGGCGGCACTAAAGAACGGTCACTATAGGAAAGGTGGGGTTAAAGATCACTTAAGCATACATACAACGCTGGGTGATCACTCTCCCTGGTCAGCCACCAGGCCTGGTGGTGACGGCCATCCCCCAGACAGAAGCATGGCCCATGACAATCGATGTCGAGGGAGAGTGCACCCCACTACCTACACACACACAGAGTTCTTAAAGAATGACCGTTCTTTACCGCCGCCGAAGAGGAAGAGAAATAGGGCAGGGTGGGTGGGGCTTCTTGAACAGAGGGTGATCACTATAAACTCGTGATCATTCCTACCCTGTCTAAACCCTCCCCCTGCTCTGATAGGCCTTGTGCCCATCCTCATTACCATAACATGTGACCAACAGCAGAGTGTCCCCTGTGAGAACCCTCAGTGGTTTATGTCACCTCAGGCTTATTCAGCCTTCTGTGTTTCTTTAGGAGGAAATTACCAAGAATTGTGTTTTCACACTTTGGGGCCCATTTATCAATTATCGCATTTACAATGTGATCTGGGCGGAATATTACTGCCCAGGGTCGCATTGTAAAATGTGATCCTAGAGCTGGGATGTATCATCCCCTTGCTAGCAGGGACATGGCTCTGAAAGGAGCCTGTCCCTCCAATGCGCTCATCCGTAACCCGGGGAGGTCTGCTCATGTGCTGGGGACAAATAGTGCCAACCTGCAGGGGAGAGAGTGAGTGCAGGGTGAGAGAGGCTGCAGCAGAGAGAGAGACCGCAGGGGAGAGAAAGAACACATGGGGGAGAGAGAGAATGCATTGGAGAGAGTGGCCACAGGGGAAAGAGAGAGGCCACAGGGGAAAAAGAGAGAGAGACTGCAGGATACAGGAAGGCCACAGGGGAGAGGGAGAGAACACTGGGAAGAGAGATGACACAGGGGAGAGATACTGCAGGGGAGAGAGAGAGAGGCCTCAGGGGAGAGAGAGAGGCCGCTGGCAAGAGAGAGAGGGACAGAGGAGAGACAGAGCACAAAGGAGAAAGCAATGGAGAGTGCAGGGGAGACAGAGAGAGAGCAGAGGGAAAAGAGACGGTGCAGGGGGGAGAGGCAAAATGCAGGAGAGAGCGCACAGGGAGATAGCAAAAGAGAGCAATGGGGACAGATCGAGCACAGGGGAGAGAGAGCAGGTGTAGGAGAGAAATAGTGTAAACCTGAATGCAGGGTGAGAGAGGCTGCAGCGGAGAGAGATAGCAGGGGACAGGAAGGCCAGGGACAGGGGATAGAGACAGGTCACAGGGGAGAGAAAAGCCACAAAGAAGAGAGTGAAACTGCAGGGGAGACAGAGGCCACAGTGGAGAGAGAGGCCGCAGGCTAGAGAGAGAGAGAGAGGCTGCAAGGGACCGGAAGGCCACAGGGGAGAGAAGACTGCAGGGAGAGACAGAGGTCACAGGGGAGAAAAAAGCCACAAGGAAGAGAGTGAGACTGCAGGGGAGAGAGAGAGAGGCCACTGTGGAGAGAGAGGCTGCAGGCTAGAGAGACAGAGGCCACATGGGGAGAGAGGCTGCAGGGGAGAGAGAGGCCACAGGGGAGAGAGGCTGCAGGGGAGAGAGAAGTCACAGGGGAGAGAGGCTGCAGGGGAGAGAGAAGTCACAGGGGAGAGAGGCTGCAGGGGAGAGAGAAGTCACAGGGGAGAGAGGCTGCAGGGGAGAGAGAGGCCACAGTGGATACCTCCCAACTGTCCGCTTATCGTGGGAATGTCCCGGTATTTTGGGACATTCATGCATCCCTCCCGCCACCTGCAGTGTCCCGCAGCGGGGGGGGGGGGGGGGGGGATAGTTGTGAGTCCCCCCTGTCATCCGTGAATAGATGTTGTGCGCATGCGCACAGCGTCTATTGTTGCAGGCGGAGGGGCTGGGGGCTGGCCAGCAGCTCATAGAGCTGCTGGGCATGCCCCCACCGTGGCGAAAAACGGGGGTGTGGCCTCGCTGAAGCGCCGCAAGTATAGATCATGCCCCCTTTCCGGTAGGCCACACCCCCAAAAAATCACCATGCCCCCCGAAAAATCACACCCTGTCCCTCCCCGCCGTCTACGAAAGTTGGGAGGTATGGGAGAGTAAGACCACAGGGGTGAGAAAGGCAGTGGGGAGCGAAAGAGAGAGACAGCAGGGGGAGATAGTGGAGAGACTGCAGGGGCAGGCAGCTGATCCATCCTGTGAGGTGCCCATAGAAGCAGGAACCAGGGAGAACAGGAGATTACAGTTGGGGGTGGGCTACTGCAGAGCCCCTGCAGGAAGCTTATCTGCTGGGTGGGGGGGGGGGGGGCTGTGTATGAGAGGGGGCTTCCTACAGCAGCTTCCTGTATCACAATCTGGTTGTGCAGGATAATTTTGTACCCTCTTCCCCCTTATTGTGTCTCCATCTGGTACTCTCATTCTGGTTGCCGACCCCAGGCCAACAGTGTGTGTCCAGTAGTAGCCACAGTCACAGTCACTGCCACTGGCAGCCGGGAGGAAGCAGAGAAAACTTCCCGGCTGTCAGGTGTGTACACTAGGCATGCAGGTGCCCATTGTTCTGCAGGATTGTAGTGGCCCGGGGGACAGATGGCATCCTGCCCCCCCTCCCCCTCTGCCCAGCCCACCACTGGCTACATGCAAAAGCAGCCAGGACCATTGGTAAATCTCAAGGTAAATCTACTGTGTCTAGATCAGGCATAGGAAACCTGTGGCTCTCCAGCTTGCCACAGTTTTGCTATTAGGGAATGCTAAACCTGTGGCACGGCATGCTGGGACTTGTAGTTTCACAACAGCTGGAGAGCCATGGGTTGCCTGCACCTGGTCTAGTTAGGCAGTCAATAGCTCAACAACAAAAGTCAACATACAATAGGTCAACAGGATCAAAATGTTGACATTCTGATAAGGTCGACTTTCATAAAATCTACATGATGTAAAAAATATATTTTTTATAATTTTGGGGGGGATTTTTTCGGTACTTATGTATTATCTGGGCTGCCGATTTTTTTATTGTATGCCTTAACTTAAGGCATACAATCAGATGCGATGCGATGCGATGGACCCGATTTCAAAATCGGCAGCCCAGTTAGTACATCAGTACCACAATTTTAAAGTTTGTTAATTTTTGCGCAACATGCAACAAGCACAATTGTTAAACCTACTTCCAGATAAAACACTAGAGGGCAGCATTTACATTTGATCCTTCTGCAAGGTTACTGTACATTCCCTAAAACAAAACACATACAAGGGGCTTATTCCACACCTCCCAACATGACTCTCCAGGAGGGACGAGAAGCTCCGTTCCTGGACTTCCCTCTTTATCTATAATTACCATCACCTGTGCTGAAACACCTTTCTTATCTAATACCTACTTCAACACAGGTGACAGCAATTGTAAATTACGACGGAAGTCCAGAAACGGAGCATTTTGTCCCCTCCGGAATGGGTCATGTTGGGAAGTTTGGTATTCAGAGTCACACTGATCTTTTTTCACTGATGTTAGCGTCCATGGTCCTAATTCAGACCTGATCGCTGAGCTGCTCATTTTTGGAGCCCTGCTAACAGGTAATCGCCACCCAGAGCCATAGTTGTGCGCCGTATAACAAATAGTTACGCATTACCCCTAGCTCTCCCCTTAGTGCCTAACCCAGGGTTGCCTACTTTTAAAGTCTCCTCTCTGGGAGAAGCCCAGAGAGGAGACTGTTAGCAGCACTTTGGGGGGCCCTAGTATTGCAAATCACGCATGTCTTCATGTTCCCGCGCCGCAGCGCGCATAGCGCTAGTTATTTTCTATTCACTGTAGGGACCCCGCCGGCCGCGGCCAGCTTATACACAATAACAGCGCCGCAGGTTCCCCCGGCGGCACGGACACCCCTGCACGCACCAGCACTCAGCAGGGACGCCGGGGACGCAAGTTTTTTACACAGGTACCACAGTTCGCTAACCCTCCATGCTGGGGGTGAGGGGCGAACTGCCACCCTCCAGGTGCCGGCGCCCTAGGCAAATGCCTAGAGCTGCCTAGTGGTGGCGCCGGCCCTGGTCAGTATTTACCCTGCACAGAAACAAAATAACTCACCCAAATCTAACGCTCTCTGCACATGTTACATCTGCCCCACCTGCAGTGCACATGGTTTTGTACATTTGAGAAGGATTTTGTCAGAAAGAGTGAACTAGAATATGGCCCAATATCTCATCCAATGTACACTCCCGAGTCCAGAATCCGCTTATTACATTTCTGTTATCATTTTACAAACAACATCCTCTATGGGGGTTATTCTGGCCTTGTGAGATCACCAAACCCCGCCTTATCCTCCCGAGTCCTCCGGCATCTGGTATGCTGGGCGCCCGCACTGTAAGCTGCTCGATGACGTCACACCACGCGCGGCTCACAGTGCGGGTGCCCAGCATTCCTGCTGCCCGCTGCACTGCCTGTGTATGTCCCTGGGCTGCGAGCAGCAGGAGGATCCAGCCGGGCCTGGGGACTGTCTATGTGTGGTGGGCTGCGGAGGACCTGCGGCCCACCGCTGTGTAGCGAGGGAGGGCGACTGCAGTGAATGGGGTGCTGGCGGGCTGCTGCCCAGGCCCTACCCTCTGTCAGAGCGGCTTGGCCCGGGACAGTTGTACCCATAGCTGTAGTTGTACCCCCACTCAAAGGGGTTAATCCCCTGGGATAACCAGCCAGCACATATATTACATGCATCATAACAGGTTTATATGTGTAAAACATTTCCCCCCTGCACTGTGTGGTCAGCACAGCAGCCCAGGAGCTGCATCCACCACTGGTATTAATCACTGAGTAGATGTCTGACCCGATGGGACAGTGTGGAGTAAGCTAAGTATTTGTTGTTACAGATTGGCGGCAGCTGGAATATCCGGCTGAACTACTGTAACCATATCTCCTGCATGCATGAAGGACTGTAGTTGTCTCCTTCTATATAGGTGAAAACCAAGGTGTGTTCTTTTCAAACTTTGACCTAAATCTGCCATGTAATGTAAAATCTATAGAGCTAGATTAGATTTAAATGAATAGATTTGTCTATAGAATTAGATGTCACCAATGTTTCAGATGGACATCGTGTCTGACAGATGCAATACTGTAGAGCAGAATCGTTCATTACAGTGTGTTTGTGCGAAGGACAGAGTAAGGGCCACAGGGGCCGGGCCTGAAAATGACTAAGACGCACTTACCTGCTGTTCTGCTCCCTCCTCGCGGTGGCGGCGTTTCGACATGGGAATGGCCAGTGTTTCATTTGTATCCTCATGCATATCTTGTGCGATCTCGTGGAAATGCGTCCGTGACGCGTGGTGCCGCCCACTGACATATTTGCGTGCCCAGGAGAAAACATTTGCTGCACGCACATGCGAGGGGGTTGTGTTTTCTTTACACGTCCCCCTCGCATGGTTGTGAGGGGAAACGGCGGTGGGATGTTTTTTCTGGCATGGTGCGGGCACTGTTGGACTGTTGGACTGAATCTCGTGTGTCATGGCATTATGTTCTGCACATAATTTTTATCGAATTGTATGTGCGGGCGAACGCTGTTTTGTGCGCATTCGATTTTTCAAAATGCGACGTTCGATTCCTGCATATTTCTGGTCACTTCCTGGCCACGCCTCTTCCACACCACTGTGCACATGACTGGAGAGGAGGCTGGAAGCACGCTGCTGGGCTCCCAAGCTGCGGAGGAAACGGTAAACAGGCTACACCACTGGCCACCAATGATTGTGCGGCTTAACCATCACCGCCCACCATTATATCACCCAGATGACCCAGCCCTCTATTTACATTTTTCAAGATTTGTTCGAAAATCTGGTGTGGTTTTTTTACAGCATTCGATCATGTGATCCCACCCAATTTTTTTTATCGCAAGGGGCATTCAATAAATCGCATGATTGTATGCACAATTGTACACCAAACAAAAGCATTTTCAATGCGATTTATCGAACGGTGAGCTCCAAGGAAAATCGAACCTGATATCACGTCGAATGCAATCGCACAAGTGTATCGGTAGCATTACTGACTGTACCACCATCAGGCAAAGTTGGTTACAACCCCTTTAACGCATAATTAACTAAAATTGAATAAATGAAGGTCTGCATAATGCACCTTCAAGGTTTTTAAATGAGTAATCGGGAGCTGTTTCCAGTTGACGTTTAGCAGAACACGGATGTTACCACTGTTTAGTGTCAGACTAATCTACCTTGTGATCTGGAGATCGGCTTATATAGTAACAGAAGTTACGTGCTGTCCTGTGGAATACCCGGAGTGGAAGGAGATCACGTATTTAAAAAAAAAAACATTATGATGCGTTGAAGCGAAACCCGGCCGATAGTGTGTCCATGGGCCCATCGGTACTATTTTTGAACAGGGGACATATTTCATGGACTACAGCAGCGCAATCAAGTGTCCAATATGATGCGACAAATGCATCAGTTCACTATAGTTGGCCCATACTTCAATAGGAGACAATTGGTTCAATATTATCATGACAATAAAGCAATTGGAGGTACTTGTGTACTAGCGATGGTATGCGATGCGATGGCAGCCGATGTTATACAATTTTAAATTGTATACCATCAAATTGTATGGCATTGTATGCCATTGTATCGCATATACAATGGTGTCCGATTTAAAATTGTATAAGCACCCTAATGGGGGCTTACAATGTTAAATGCACCCCCACGCCACCCTCACTATGAATGTGAACCCGAAGCGTGGCGAGCGCAGCGAGCCCGCGAGGGGCGGTGGTACGCATCCTATGACCTTTTCATACCCCCACTATCCAGCGAGCACAGCGAGCCACCGAGCCGGAAGCGAGGGGACGTGGGGGGACGCGGAATACATGTAAAGTAATACGCGTCCCCTCGCAGGACTCGCTGCGCTCCCATCGCTTCTGGCTCGGTGGCTCGCTGCGCTCTCCACACTATATAAATTCAACTCCACGCCGACATGGATAGTGGGGGTATGAAAAGGTCGGAGGACGCGTACCGCTGCCCCTCGCTTGCCACGCTTCGGGTTCATGTTTATAGTGGGGGTGGCGTTGGGGTGCATTTAACATTGCAAGCCCCCATTAGGGTGCTTATACAATTAAATATCGTATAGGGGCTTATACAATTTCAAATCAAATCACAGTGCATCGGGTGTATGCGATGCGATTATATGTAGTGCGACCAAATATCGTGGGTGCCGTGCTAGTACACAAGTACCCAATTGGTTGAAAAAATACAATTGGGAGATACAATCGGACATCATGCCCCAACGTGATTGGCTGTGCAGCAGGCGAATCAGAAGGTTTGTACGTGACCCGCTGAAGCGTGTAATTCTGCATACACACAGAGGCTGATTCAGACCTGCTTGTTGAGCAGGGAATTCGTCCCCGATGGCTGATGCGCATGTGCTGCCCCCACAGCGATTGCCTTGGGCGAAGAGCCGGGGCGCTCGCTGACTGATTGACAGGCATGGGTGGGTCCTTGGGGTGCCCACAAAAATGGCGGGCACGCCCATAGAAACGGTAGGCGGACCCCAGCGAACGCCGGTGTGCCCTTGCCTGCTAGGGGCGATCGGATGACAACACATGACGTCAGCGCCTGCCCCCAATTCGGAGAAGACCATACAGCAGAAAAGTGTAGTGTGGAGATTCGGCAGCGGGGGTGGGGGGTGCGTTCACCAGGGGGCTAGCCGGGGTGGCGTTAACCTGCTCGCTAGGCTCCAAATATATATGCAGCCCAGCAAGCAGGTCTGAATCAGGCCCACTGAAATATATTTGTGATTTGATGTTCCAGTATATACCCGAGATATCGTTCTAGTGTGTAACTGGCCACACACTTTTTTAATGTCATTCACAATGTTGACAATGACAGAAGGTAAACACGAAATAATGTCATCATTGTAAAAGGTTGACAACGGAATGTTGACATTATAATTAAAAGGGGGTGATTCAGGTTGGTTTGCAAAAGCAAACTCCTTCTTTAATGGACAAAACCATGCTGCGCTGCAGGTGAGGCAGATGTTGTGGGCGTGGCCTAGTGGGAAGAGGGTGTGGTCTATACTCACTGCACCCTCACTAGGCCACACCCCCATTTACGTACGCTGTGGGCAGGGGCGTAGCTAAGGGTTCATGGGCCCTGGTGCGAAAGGTCAGCTTGGGGCCCCCCTACATACAACAAAATTTAAATCTCGGTCTGTTTATATTTTAATACATCAAGTATATTATGTTAATAATAGAACTAACATTTAAACATAGGATAGTAGTTTATTTAAATAAAATATTAAAAGAACAAAGATGATAAAACTGGAGAGGCCCAGGTTACTGGAAGCTATGGTGTGCTAGGTATTAATCTACAAGGCCCAAAGGATTATATTATGATACTAGTGGCCATGATATCTAGATGTGGCACTACAAATCCCAGCACATCCTCTATCGGCAGAGCATGCCGATGCCCACATCGGCACAGCAAGCTGGCAGGGAAGGGATATCCCCAGCACGGCTGTCTGTAATCCCCATGGCATCTCCTTCCTATGAGTCACCCAGGATGAGCCCCCCACCTTCCCTCCTCAGCATCATGGCGTCCCAGCAACGGAGGAGCTCGCTCATCCATAGCCGCAATCCTCCCAGCACAGCCACTCAATGCCCTTTCCCTACCAGCACGCCCTGCACCGCCGCCCACCTAACGTTACCGGCCTCCCCGCGGCATCACTGGCGCACCGGCCTCTCTCACCATCCTCTACACGGCGACTCTCTCCAGGTTACCAGGGGCAACTACGTCACCCAAGCCGCTGCTGCTGGTGACGCTGTACGCCCAATGGGCGGTCTTCTACGAGACGTATGGAGCGTGCTCCGCTGACGCCCGATGCTATCCGTCCATACTTGAAGCTGGAACGGCTCTGCGCATGTGCGAAATTATGCCATTAAACCTCGGCTGCCCTATTATAGTGGCGGGGGTTACAGTGGCGGGGGTTACAGTGGCGGGGGTTGGGCCCCCCTGGCTCAGGGGCCCGGTCGCAGATGCGACCGCTGCGACCCCTGTAGCTACGCCACTGGCTGTGGGGGCATGCCCAGCAGCTCTTTGCGCTGCCAGCTGCAGGAATAGACGCGTCTACTCACCGATGACAGGGGGGACTCCCATCTGCCCCCCCCCCCCCCTCGCCACGGGACTGTGCCAGCCAATAAAACTGTGACGTTTCCGCGAAAAGCTGGTATGGTATGGTATAAGACAGTTGGGAGGTATGTAAATGAAGTCCTATCTCACACAGTGGCACAGTGGTTAGCATCGGGTAATGAGTTCCATTTGTGCAGCAGAACCCTGTTTGTGCAGAGTTTATAGGATCTTGTATTTGCCTGCATTCCTCTGGGTCAGCCTTCCTATTGTGACCGAGTTCCTACTTGCCGCAGCTTTAGGAGCAGGATGACCGTTGCGGTAACAGCTGCTGATCGCAGGTTGACCGCTGGAGTCCTATAGACACTGTGCATTTACCGTTGCTATGAGCTGTACACCAAACAGAACACAACATAAAGGGGGTAATACATCAGGGGTCTGACCTGCTTCTGGCACAGTTTACTTTCTGTAATTATCCAGAGTTTTCGCATAGTTTTCCCCTGAATGGACATAACTTGTTCTGTATAGCAAGCACTGCACTCGCCTGAGCAGACTCCTGGGGTTGTCTGTGAACGCTGACGCTTCGTGAGTCATATTATATACACTGATAGGGATGTGATCATCTCCAGCACTCCCGCAGATATTCTGTTTTGTCATGTCCTGCATTTTGTTATAAGGCGCTGCCTCAGCTACGTATTAATCGTGATGTCTTTCAAACGACAATAATAATTCATGTTGAACCACGCTGATTTACCATTATTATTGCCCTTTGGAAATCATTGGTCAAAGCTGCCAATCATCGTCAGCTTTGTAAGCCCAACGGTAATAAAGCAAATTCCCCCCCCCCCCCCATACACACACACACACACACACACACACACACATACATACACATTGGGCCCTTATTCCAGGGTTGCCGACTTTTTCTGTCTCCTCTCCGGGAGAAGCCTGGAGAGGAGACTTCCAGCTGCAGTTCGGGGGGCGGGGCTTGAGCGTTACATCATTAAGCCCCGCCCCCATGATGTTAAAACCCCCAATTCACGGATCTCCGTGGAGGGGGCGGGGCTAAAATGACGCGATTTTAGCTCCGCTCCCTCCTCTGAGACCCGCGGATTGACGATTTCAATCCAAAAGGTATGGGGGGTGGCGTGGGGGTCCCCCGGAATCCGGGAGGGTTGCCCACCTTTCCGGGGGGCCGGGAGGAGGACCCGATTTTCGGGATCCTCCCGGTAATTCCGGGAGGGTCGGCAACCCTGCCTTATTCTGATCTGTTCGGATCCCACCGCGTGTTCGCACTGTGGACCTATGTTGTGCATCTGCATTTCTGCGCATGTACAGATGCCGGGTGCAAGCTGCCATGGCGAACAGGGTTTTCACCGGGCGCAGGCACCCAATGCTGCAGCTGGGGGGTGGGGGCGGCAGGTTGGTGACCATCGAATGATGTGGGTGTTCCCCACAGCCTGCAAATAAATGTTTATGTTCAACATTAATTTGCAGCCTTGTGAACGTACGCGGCGTGCAAGGGGGATTCGCAGCCTTGATGTTACTCAGATCCTATCTATTATCTTCTAGAAGAGGCGAAATAAATAAGAAGTAGATTCTGATTGGTTGCCCATAGCAACATCCCATGTGAACTACAACTCCCATCTTAGTAAATTTACCCCTTAGTTACTGAAAGAGGTCAGACTTCCAGGAAGATAACAGTAAATTAAACAGGGTTGCCGACTTTAATATTGGAGAGTTTCAGCAGCTGCTTGGAGGGGCGGGACTTGAGTGTGACATCACTAAGCCCCACCCCCATGATGTTAAACAGGTGAATTCGCTGGAGGGGACGGGGCTAAAATTCCGCGATTTTGCCATTTTAGCTCCGCCCCCTCCTCTGAGACCCACGGATTGCGGCATTTAAATGCTGCGATCGGGGCGCAGCGGAGGTCCCCCCTGAATCTGGGAGGGTTGCCCAACCTTCCGGGGGGCCGGGAGGAGGACACGATTTTCGGGAGACTCCCGGCCATTCCGTGAGGGTAGGCAACCCTGAAATTAAATGGTATATAGAGAGTTATTGGATCTCATCAGATGGTTGTGAATTTGCAGGCCTTCCGATTATCGATTATCAGGTCTGAATAACCCCCTTATTAGTCTTTATGTTGACTTTTAGAATGTTGACATGGACAGAATGTCAACACTGTAAGAGTTGACAGTCACAATGTCAACAGTACATAGTTACATAGTTACATAGTAGGTAAGGCTGAAAAAAGACTTGCGTCCATCTAGTTCAACCTGGTATAGATATCCATTGCTGATTTGGTAGGTTCTGGTATTTTACAGACAAATTATATTTCTTATTTGTACCCATGGATGTTTTTCTCCAGTAAATGTTTGTCCAACTTTGCCTTGAACGCATTTAATGAGCCAGCCATTACCACCTCTCTGGGAAGAGAGTTCCAGAGTTTGACTGTTCTGACCGTAAAGAAATTCTTTCTACTAGCTGAATGAAATGTTTTTTCTTCTAATCTATACTCATGCCCTCGCGTCCTAGATTCCTTTCTAGTAGAAAATAGGGTGTGTGACAGTTCCTTATATTGGCCCTTGATATACTTGTACATGTTGAGCATGTCCCCCCTTACACGTCTCTTTTCTAATGTAAATAGTCCCAAATTGCTTAATCTCTCCCCGTAGCTTAAATTCTCCATTCCCCTAATAAGCTTTGTTGCTCGCCTTTGGACTTTTTCTAATTCTATGATGTCCTTTTTATAGTGTGGGGCCCAGAACTGTACTCCGTACTCTAGGTGAGGTCTCACCAATGCTTTATATAGTGGCATAATTACCCTCGAGTCCCTAGTTTCCATTCCCCTCTTAATACATGCCAGAATTTTGTTGGCCTTTTTTGTAGCTACATTACAATGGGCACTACATCCTAGATTGCTGTCTATTTGGACTCCTAGATCCTTTTCAAGTATGGAATTACCAAGTTCCTCTCCGCTAAGGTTGTAACTTGCACACTGGTTGTGTCTCCCAAGGTGCATAACCTTACATTTATCTACATTGAACCTCATCTTCCATTTTTTTGCCCACTCATCTAGAATTGCAAGATCATTTTGAAGCATGGTGACTGTGTGATTCAGGTTTCGAAAGGGCAAACACAGAGGACATTACGACAATGTTAAAATTGTACCTGCTGACATGACACATATTGACATACCATCAGTGCCGACACCCTGGATGTCAACATTCATACCAAGTACTCTGTCAGCCTTCTAAGTGTCAACATTACATAAAATACCCATGAACTAGCCATACAACAGTGGTACACAGAAGATCATTTATGAACGCGGAGTTTGCTGATCAGTGAACAGGCTGAGTGAGAGATCCAATGCTGTGTCCTAGAATGCAGGTCGTCAGATCACTCTGCTGCTGCTATACCACCACCATACAGCGCTATCACAGCTGCTTGCAAGGAATCAGGCCGAAAGTGCTTGACATGACAATGTTGGCGTTGTGACTGCCATCCAGACTACCTTCCCTTTAAATAGTTAAAGGCCCATTTATCATTTAATAACACCCGTTTCTGTGGGTTAGCGCCAAATAACAAGTTCCTCTGGCACGTATGATGGAGGGACCGCCCATTGTAGCCTATGGGATGGGCTACTTACTGCAGTGGCAACGAGGGAGAGTGGTCAGCCCAGGGCTCATCAAATCATTTTTTGCCCACTCACAGCAGTCTGAGCTGACTTTTATCTGCGCCAGATGGGGACGCCCAGCGTTGTTCTTAGTGCACCCACAGTTTTTGTGGTAAAGTTTCCCGGGCATCCCCATGCACCATCCCCCATGCGTCTCCTTTCTGCCCCCTCTGTGCGAACAGTGCCTCAGCAACTGTGAAAGTCACCAAAGGCATTTGCAAAGCGGCCGTACACATATACGCATGCGCAGAGCCGCACCATCGGTCCCCTTATTCAGATCTGATCGCAGTACAAATTTGTTCTCAAAATGGGCTAAACCAGGCTGCACTGCAGGTGGGGCAGATGTAATATGTGCAGAGAGAGGTTTGGGTGGGGTGTGTTGAAACTGAAATCTAAATTGCAGTGTAACAATAATGCAGCCAGTATTTACCCTGCACAGAAGCAAAATAACTCACCCAAATCCTATTCTATCTGCACCTGTTACATCTGCCCCCCTGCAGTGAACATGGTTTTGTCCATTTTGAAAACAAATTTGTACTGCGATCAGATCTGAATCAGGCCCTTTGTTTCATAGAAGAAACAAAAGAAAATTGAATTGGATAGTTCCGTAGAAGTCTTCCGTTTTCATGTTACCACATTCCCCAGCTCACATAGCTGTAGGAGGTATATACAGTACTAGAGAACACTGACAGATAGATTGTGAGAGGTACCGTATCCGCGATAGCTTGTTCTTACCTTTATTATCTCTAGCTGTTACATGTTTACATCATTGTATGGTTCTCCGAGGATTCCAAAGATTTCTGGTGGTCATTTATAAAGAACAACTGGCGTTAATTTATGGGGATTGAGTGATCTTATTAATTATTCCTTCCAGAACTATTGCTCAAGTGTCATGGACATCTGCTTTTGAGACTGGTTTTCCCCTCATTGCCCAATGGTGTCTAATCTGATCTGGCATCAGGAACATCTGCACGGTGCTATTTGTAAGTAAACATCTCTTACTTTGTAAGCTCCCACACTTACCTTCTCGTTCCTGTCCTCCTAATTCTTCAATCTGGAATGTTGGGAGGCTACAAGCAGAGATGACACAAGACTGTGGTCTAGTTGGATGCAGACGTATCAAGAATACAGTTCCTCTGGATATAAGCGTCTTGAAACTTTCCTTCTACCAGAACATGACTGGTCAGCGAGACCCTCTGGGTAGGCATCAGTGGTCTCACATCATATTAGTTTCCCCTGACTTGCAGATAAATCAATTGCCCACTATAAGTGATTCTTACCTTTAAATGGGGCAGCACAGATGGTGTAATGGTTAGCATTACTGCCTCATAGCGCTGAGGTCATGGGTTCTATCCCCACCATGTGTTATATATACAGGGCAGTACGGATGGTGTAATGGTTAGCATTACTGCCTCATAGCGCTGAGGTCATGGGTTCTATCCCCACCATGTGTTATATACACGGGGCAGTACGGATGGTGTAATGGTTAGCATTACTGCCTCACAGCGCTGAGGTCATGGGTTCTATCCCCACCATGTGTTATATATACAGGGCAGTACGGACGGTGTAATGGTTAGCTTTACTGCCTCACAGCACTGAGGTCATGGGTTCTATCCCCACCATGTGTTATATATACGGGGCAGTACGGACGGTGTAATGGTTACATTACTGCCTCACAGCACTGAGGTCATGGGTTCTATCCCCACCATGTGTTATATATACGGGGCAGTACGGATGGTGTAATGGTTACATTACTGCCTCACAGTGCTGAGGTCATGGGTTCTATCCCAACCATGTGTTATATATACGGGGCAGTACGGACGGTGTAATGGTTAGCATTACTGCCTCACAGCGCTGAGGTCACGGGTTCTATCCCCACCATGTGTTATATATACGGGGCAGTACGGATGGTGTAATGGTTAGCATTTCTGCCTCACAGCACTGAGGTCATGGGTTTGAATCCCACCATGCAGGGATGACAATCGGTGACATCTCTGGATTTAAGGCATTTTTTGGCCGGGATTTCATGCGCATTTGATCCCCTTCTCCCATGCAGCAATGAACGCAAGCAGTGCTCAGCACAGGCGATGCCTGGCAACAAGGTTACGTGGCTGCGCAGCGTGATGTTAGAGGTCAAGCTGCGCAGCCACACCCTGGGGTTCCATGCCACCATGTCTGCCCGCCCCGGACTCCAGAGCAAGCCGCCTCCTCCCCGGCACGCTGCAGTCACCTCGCCTGCTACCCCACCTCCTCCACGGCCTGCCGTATTCACCTTGTCTGCTTCCACACCTCCTCCTCTGCCTGCCGGGCCCAGAGAGGTAAAAAATGCAGGATTGGGCATATCAGGAGGCCAATTCTGGGATCCCGGGAATCCTGGGATTGACATTTTTTCAATTCCAAAACCCAGGATTGAAAAAATGGCCCCGGATTGGCCTCCCTACCACCATGGCCCTAACTGTTTGTATATTCGTTACTTGTTTAGTTTCACGGCAGCACTTCCCAGCAGATCGCATCGTATGCAAATTGTATGCAAATATCGCACACAATTTGCATGCGATTTGCATACGATTCTATCCGCGATGCGATTTAGCACACCCCCACTATCCACCTGTTCATTCCCCCAATATCCATGTCGGCGCGGAGTTCATTTTATAAAGTGTGGCGAGCATAGCGAGCCACCGCAAGCCCGAAGCATGGCGAGAGCAGCGAGCCCCGCAAGGGGACATGGATTACTTGACGTGTATTCCGCGGCCCCTTGCCACGCTTCAAGCTCGTTTTAAGCGGACCCTCGCCACGCTTCGGGCTCGGTGGCTCGCTGCGTTCGCCACACTTTATAAAATCTACTCCACACCGATGTGGATAGTGGGGGTATGAACAGGTCGGGAGTATGCGTACCGCTTCCCCTCGCGGGGCACTCTGCGCTCGCCACGATTCGGGCTGACGTGGATAGTGGGTGTGCTAAATCGCATCGCAGATCAAATGCGTTTTGCATACGATTTACATACAATCTGCTGGGAAGTGCAGCCGTGAAACAAAACAAGTACCGTATATTCTCCCCCTGCTTGCGTGGGTTTCCTCCAGGTACTCCGGTTTCTTCTCACAATCCAAAAATATACTGGTAGGTTCATTGGCTCCCAGTACCCACGAGGGAAAAAATCCCATCAGTCGGGATCCGATCTCAGACTAATGACCGTTGGAATCCCAACTGTCAAAGTGTCATCCGCCACCTGTCGCAGGCACACTTCATACCAAATACAGGTGTCACAGACTAGTATAGTGCTCTCCAGTGCCAAAAAACACCTACAGGGCATATCCTGCAGTGGGCTGCTTCCCATGGGTAATTAACAAAATGTCAAAAATATTTTGGTAATTAACCGTATTTACAAACATATTGGACATTTTGTCTGAACAATAGGGATGATCTGCGTTGTCCCACATAAATGGTTACGGTACATCCATAAGTGAAGAATACCTCAACATGAAAGCTGCAAGTTCAAATCAGGTTACGTTGAAAATGATAAATGGTTGATAGTTGACCCCCAGACGAAGAGATGAGCTCACAATACAGCTGTACATTATTTTTTAGAATGGTAAATAGAGAATTCCCCATAGCCACGATAAACTGAATAATTCATTTTGAATCCGTTGTTTTCCCATTTTATTTATATTATCTAAATTCCTTTTTTTTTTTTCGGGGAAAATGTACTAACTCTGAAAAATAAATTACAGCATAGGACAGAACGTGGATAAGAATTCGGGAAGAATTATCCTGGGTGATATATTACTGTGATATCCCACGAACTCAGCGGATGGTGAAAGTTGGTATGTTACTAACTCAGAGGTTTTATGGCTTGGGTGTTCCTTAAAACATTTGATTAAGAAAATATTTTGAGTCACTTTAAAGAAATTCGTGTTACATTGGCTTTTCGCTAGAAGTTATCGCACCAGGTTGAGTCGTCCTTGCCTACTGTTGAAAAGAGATTCTGGATTGTAGCAGTGTCTGCTGCATGCAAATGAGGAGGCGTGACGTTCTGCCTAGGGGGCGTGTCTAGCTCCACCTTCATCGTCTTTCAGTGGCAAACGCAGGATTTTTAGAGGGGGGTTTCCAAATGTAATCCAAAATTTCCCACTCTGCAGGGCATTGATGTAAGTACAGGAGTCTGTGGGAGAATTAACAGCCCCGAAAATTGGTCTTTTTATACACTGGACACTGTATGGAATACAGTATTAATATGTAACAGTACAGATAGTCTATAGTATAGGCACTTTCAAACATTTAAATAAGATAAGTGATCAGGAAAAGGTTAAACATATAATAAATAAATACACAAACATAATAGAACCAGTACTGCACTTTCTAAGCTCACAATCTCCCACTTCATGGTAAGGCTCCTGTCTCTTCCTCCTGGCAGCTGCTCTCTGGTCCATTGCGATGTTTGAGGGCTCAGATCGCCACATACAGTAAATGTGATAGAGGAAACTGGTACACTGGGCGTGTGCAGCAGCTCCGCTCTGTCCCTTACACTGTATGATGTGGTGGCAGCTCCACTCTGTCCCTTACACTGCATGATGTGGTGGCAGCTCCGCTTTGTCCCTTACACTGCATGATGTGGTGGCAGCTCCGCTCTGTCCCTTACACTGCATGATGTGGTGGCAGCTCCGCTCTGTCCCTTACACTGCATGATGTGGTGGCAGCTCCGCTCTGTCCCTTACACTGCATGATGTGGTGGCAGCTCTGCTCTGTCCCTTACACTGCATGGTGTGGTGGCAGCTCCGCTCTGTCCCTTACACTGCATGATGTGGTGGCAGCTCCGCTCTGTCCCTTACACTGCATGATGTGGTGGCAGCTCTACTGATCATATTATATACCAGTGCTATTGTTGTCATCATGTAAGGCACTTGCCAAGAGGAGGGGAGTTTCAGGGCAACCAGAACCCCCCCCCCCGTGCTTGCATATGTCTTTATTGACACTCAGGGCCATGTTCTGCAGTGCCAACTGCAAATTATAGTAGCAAGAGCAGTGCGAGTGAATGTGTAAACGTACACATCCACTGGAATGCTAGTGCGGGGATTCGATCAGCGGGGGGGTGGGGGGGTGGGGGTGGGGGGTGTGCGTTCTGTGGGGCAGTGTTTACCTGCTCGCTAGTTAGCATATATATATATATATACGCAGTACAGCGAGCACACCTGAATAAGGCCCTTATATATGAACTGGAACGTGTGGTAGCAAAGGGCTTGTTCGGACGTGTGTGTAAGAGAAGTTATTCCTGACACATTCCTCAGGTGAGTGACAGGAGTAAGCCGCTGTGATAATGGTGCCGGAACTGCAATGGCTTCTCCCTACTCTGCTGTAACATAAATCAAGCAGCATGGACACGTGTAGGTGTAGGGGCAGTGCTGGATAATCAGACATGGACGGTCTCTGTGATCAGCTTATACTGACACTAGGATCATACTATAACTGTACCATAGTCACTGCAGCTTACAATGCCACATTCATCCTGGGGGTTGCTGGGCGGTGTGAACAGGTAACCCGGGACAGCCAATCTGGGTCAAGTTCACTTCTATGGAGGAGGCTGCAGCGTCACCTTAATGCTGCCTCCTCCCCACCTGATGCACAGCCGCTCCGCACTGCACCCGGACGACGGCAGAAACCCGCCAATAAGCCGGGTCACTGTGAGCCGTAGTTAGCGCAAATGCCCGGTGCGACCTGGCATTTGCAATGTGAAAGCGGTATTAGTCGCCTAGCAGGTACACAGGTGCACTCATTACTCATGGACACAGGTGGAGCTAATAATTTCACTTGTGATTTTGTGAAGAGACCTGGAAAACATGAAGCTGGCCGCACACTAGAGCAGTGGTCCTCAGGACCCCGAACAGTTCACAGGTAACCCAGCTGGTCCACGGGTGTAATCATTACTCACTGACACATTTTAAAAGATCCACAGATGGAGATAATTATTTCACTAGCAATACTGTGAGGAGACCTGGAAAACATGCACCGATAGGTGGTATTTCATGCCCTACCCATACCTCCCAACTGTCCCGCTTACCGTGGGAACGTCCCGATATTCGGGGACGTTCCCGCGTCCCGCCCGGGGCCGCCATTGTCCCGCTTTGGGTGGGGGGACAGTTGGTAACCCTCCCAGCCTGCCAAGAATAGACGCTGTGCGCATGCAAAAACGGGGGCGTGGCCAGAGTTTGCGTCACCCCGCGAGGCCACACCCCTTTTCTCGAGGCCGCGCCCCCTTTTCCGACCTCCCAACTACAAAATTTGGGAGGTATGCCTACCATCCAGCATGGGAGAGAGCAGTAAGCCATGCGAGGGGTCGCGGTACACTTAGACAATGTCAATATCAACTATGTCGACAAAAATCACGAAAACTGTATGTTGACCTTTTGATTGTCAACCTTCCCATTGTCGATCGAATGCTTGTGTCGACCTTCCAACCCTGTCAACTTTAGCCATGTTGCCTTAAATCAGGTGTCGAAGGTACTAGGGCCTTTCGATATTCAGTGGTCGACCTAAAATTGGGTCGACCCAATGACCAATACCCTCACCTATATATTTTTTGTTTTCTATGTGATTCACACAGTGTCATTCACGACATGACCGATAGGCGGCACCCTTGTAAAGCCGAGTCCTTCTCTAGATAAGAGCAGCTGAGATCCCGTGATTGCACTGTGGGGAACGTAGTCCGCCAATCATTACTGCACAAGCTGACCTGTGCCCAGAAAGACTACAACTCCCGAAACCCCCTGCGCGTTATCAACTGCCACTGCGCACTGACAAAGAGAGAGAGAGCTACATTGTATCACGGCAAAGGGGGATGATGTCACCTGCAATCTGCAACCTCCAGCGGCTGGGGCAGGAAGAGTTTCTGTAGATCCATTGTGCGGGCGTAATGCATAGCAAGCATGGGATTGTGTAAGGTAAGCAACACGACGCAGTGAATGGAGCACGCTGAGCCCTATGCGCCTGTACACACGGGGAGTGCATAATGCAGTCGCTCAGGTTATGGGTGTGACAGCCCTGCTGCTGCTGCCGGGATATTCTCTACCAGGGGTGCACGGGGAGCCTATGGGGGGTGCTGAATGCTGACCAGGCATGAACAATGGGGGGCTGCGCTTGTTCCAGCCTCCTTGATCCGCAGGAAACAATGTATCACCATAGGTCCTCTGCCTGCAGCATTGTTCCATTATCCTGCAGGAGGATCAGTGCTTTTGTGGTAGTAGGTCATTAACATGTGATATTCATATGTAGTAGCGCCCTCATGTTCTGTGGCGGTGTACAAAGCTTACTTGCTGGCAATGCACATTGTATATACTGTGCCTACTGCACCTGATTGCCCTCAGTGCCTCCTCTGCAAGGCTGGGACATGTGCCTGGATTAGCCAGTGTCAGTGCTATTGCTGCAGATTCAGTCCCTGCATGTCAATGAGAATAGGGGAACCCAATGCCTTGTTATCCTGGCTTGTTAATGCCAGAGGTTCATTAGAATTATATTCACAGATCTGTATCAGCCAAAAACAGCCTCCACACAGAATCTGCACAGCCTGTCTGGGGCATAGGGCTTCCCCCCCCTCACCTCTGCACCAAGAGCTGACAATCTCTTGGCAATCTAGAACAATGCTTCTGAATTGTCCATGAAGAGCTGCCCGGCTGTGTAGGTAATTCAGTAATGCCATTTGCTGTGATATTTTATCTGGCCTCGCTTTCCATGGGCACAGACAAGATAATCAGGTTTCTGTGTAAGTGATAAACTTCATTTGCTAAAACCCTTCCCTGGCCCAGGGCTATGAGCATGATCTCTGTGCAACCAGCCTGATTGGTTCAGCCAGAGTCAGACACTGCAGCAGCAGCAGCCTGGGAATTGTTACAATGTAACCCACTACTATAATAATAATAATAACAACAATAATCCTTCCTGATCATGCACAGCATTGCTGTTAATTGATGGGATTTCTTATCCTGTATAACAGCTATATAGTAGACACGAGGAATCGCTCAGCAATCTGAGCTTCTATAGATGTCTTTTTCCCCTGTGTTTATGATTATTTTAGAACACAGCCATTGCCCATCATTTTGATATTTTTTTTCTCTCTGCATAGATCCATTGCAGTAAAATCTAGGCTGCTGCAGAACATCTTGGCGTGACTCTGTTCTAAATATTTCATGCAGGCTTCATCATCCCTCAGATGACAGCTGTGCTATTCTGTCTGGGAGGTTCCGCAGCAGCTATGGCATGCCCGTTCAGCTGCAATGACCTTGTGTTGGGCAGACCCTGTAGTGGTCGGTGCCTTGTAGTGTCTGCTTGTAACACAGTGACCTGTTCAAACCTCTTCGAGATGAATCGCTTTCATAATAATAATAGTAAGAAATGACAATAGGTCAGAAACCAACGAGCTGTGTCCTTATTCTGAGGTGCTGACAGAGGTTGAGTGTGCGCTCTGACACAGCTGTGGGATAGTTGAAAGAGAGGGATCTGGCAGGCTGCCTATCAGTCTGGAAGGGGTGGGGGGAGAGATTAGGGTCTGTTGTTGCCGTGGTAACCCCCCACCTCCCTTGTCATATCTGTTGGCAGCTTCCATAGAGGTCTGGTAGTGCTGGAAGGAGGGGGGTTAGTGGATGGGGAGGGGTCCGGCTGTAAGCTACTGTAGCTGGTTCCTGGTGTGTGAATGTGATGCAGCCAGTCTGCAGAGCGAGGAGGAGGAGCAGGTGAGCAAGCCTTTATTACCTGTTCTGCCACTTTTTCCTTCATTACCTGGAGAATCTCTGTAACCAGATGCAATTGCGCATCTGTCCCTTTAAAAATATGTCCTGGCGACTCAAAAAAATATCATATAAAATATGTAAGTGATGCTGGTTAACATTGCAACCTTTCAGTCAATGCTTTGATATCGTTTTACTTATTTACTAATAATTGTTTGCTTTGTAATAAGTGATCTGTTATATGTATAACCTAACCTTTTCGGAGTTGTGCGTCAGACTTTTTAGAGCACAGATTCTCAAACTCGGTTCTTGCAGGTCTCCTCACAGAATCAAAAGTGAAGTTATTCGCTTCACCTGTGGATCTTTTAAAATGAGTAATGAATGCACCTGTGCACCTGTCGAGTGACATGGAAAACGTGAACTATGTGGGGTCCTGAGGACCGAGTTTGGGAACCCCTGTGTTAGAGGGTTCTCTTAAAATTGTCAGTTGTGGCTCATGTCCAGTGTTGTGGATAGAAGAGCGAGGATTAAAAATTTGCAAAGCTACAACTAGTTAATTGGGGTCCCCTTATGACCTATTAAAGCGGAAAGAGAAATGGTGTATTTATTGTGTGCCGGATGATTTGTGTCTCTTGCTGTTTCCTGCACAGGTTAGAAAAAAAATCGTTCAGTGCAGAGCAAGAGATTAGGCGCTGATTGGGGAAACCGGGATTAGAAATCCTGAGATTGTCTCCTGGCGTAACCTACTCTCGCTGTAACTAGTATGAACTGTTCATGTGCACATTAAATAGAATTATGTAACACTGTTATTACTCTCAATCAAATGTACACCTGTAGCGTAAGCATGAATCATGGGATTAGAATTAAAAACCGGTCTGGGTTTTTTTTTTATAGGTTACCCATGATGATACACATCTGTCTTGTATGGCAAATAAAGGTTTCGATCCCAATTTAAAAGCTGTACTTTATTTTTTAAAATGTTGTGCTATTGTGCAGCACGGACAGTGTAATGGTTACATTACTGCCTCACAGCACTGAGGTCATGGGTTCTATCCCCATCATGTGTTATATATACGGGGCAGTACGGACGGTGTAATGGTTATAGCATTACTGCCTCACAGCGCTGAGGTCATGGGTTCTATCCCCATCATGTGTTATATATACGGGGCAGTACGGACGGTGTAATGGTTACATTACTGCCTCACAGCACTGAGGTCATGGGTTCTATCCCCACCATGTGTTATATATACGGGGCAGTACGGACGGTGTAATGGTTATAGCATTACTGCCTCACAGCACTGAGGTCATGGGTTCTATCCCCACCATGTGTTATATATACGGGGCAGTACGGATGGTGTAATGGTTACATTACTGCCTCACAGCACTGAGGTCATGGGTTCTATCCCCACCATGTGTTATATATACGGGGCAGTACGGATGGTGTAATGGTTAGCATTACTGCCTCACAGCACTGAGGTCATGGGTTCTATCCCCACCATGTGTTATATATACGGGGCAGTACGGATGGTGTAATGGTTACATTACTGCCTCACAGCGCTGAGGTCATGGGTTCTATCCCCACCATGTGTTATATATACGGGGCAGTACGGATGGTGTAATGGTTACATTACTGCCTCACAGCGCTGAGGTCATGGGTTCTATCCCCACCATGTGTCATATATACGGGGCAGTACGGATGGTGTAATGTTATATTACTGCCTCACAGCGCTGAGGTCATGGGTTCTATCCCCACCATGTGTTATATATATGGGGCAGTACGGATGGTGTAATGGTTACATTACTGCCTCACAGCACTGAGGTCATGGGTTCTATCCCCATCATGTGTTATATATACGGGGCAGTACGGATGGTGTAATGGTTAGTATTACTGCCTCACAGCACTGAGGTCATGGGTTCTATCCCCACCATGTGTTATATATACGGGGCAGTACGGATGGTGTAATGGTTACATTACTGCCTCACAGCGCTGAGGTCATGGGTTCTATCCCCACCATGTGTTATATATATACAGGCAGTACGGATGGTGTAACGGTTAGCATTACTGCCTTACAGCACTGAGGTCATGGGTTCTATCCCCACCATGTGTTATATATACAGGGCAGTACGGATGGTGTAATGGTTACATTACTGCCTCAAAGCACTGAGGTCATGGGTTCTATCCCCATCATGTGTTATATATACGGGGCAGTACGGATGGTGTAATGGTTAGTATTACTGCCTCACAGCACTGAGGTCATGGGTTCTATCCCCACCATGTGTTATATATACGGGGCAGTACGGATGGTGTAATGGTTACATTACTGCCTCACAGCACTGAGGTCATGGGTTCTATCCCCACCATGTGTTATATATAGGGGGCAGTACGGACGGTGTAATAGTTACATTACTGCCTCACAGCACTGAGGCAATGGGTTCTATCCCCACCATGTGTTATATATACGGGGCAGTACGGATGGTGTAATGGTTACATTACTGCCTCACAGCGCTGAGGTCATGGGTTCTATCCCCACCATGTGTTATATATACGGGGCAGTACGGATGGTGTAATGGTTACATTACTGCCTCACAGCGCTGAGGTCATGGGTTCTATCCCCACCATGTGTTATATATACGGGGCAGTACGGATGGTGTAATGGTTACATTACTGCCTCACAGCGCTGAGGTCATGGGTTCTATCCCCACCATGTGTTATATATACGGGGCAGTACGGATGGTGTAATGGTTACATTACTGCCTCACAGCGCTGAGGTCATGGGTTCTATCCCCACCATGTGTTATATATACGGGGCAGTACGGATGGTGTAATGGTTACATTACTGCCTCACAGCGCTGAGGTCATGGGTTCTATCCCCACCATGTGTTATATATACAGGGCAGTACGGATGGTGTAATAGTCACATTACTGCCTCACATCCCTTTTATCCCCACCATGTGTTATATATACGGGGCAGTACGGACGGTGTAATGGTTACATTACTGCCTCACAGCGCTGAGGTCATGGGTTCTATCCCCACCATGTGTTATATATACGGGGCAGTACGGATGGTGTAATGGTTACATTACTGCCTCACAGCACTGAGGTCATGGGTTCTATCCCCATCATGTGTTATATATACGGGGCAGTACGGATGGTGTAATGGTTACATTACTGCCTCACAGCACTGAGGTCATGGGTTCTATCCCCACCATGTGTTATATATACGGGGCAGTACGGATGGTGTAATGGTTACATTACTGCCTCACAGCACTGAGGTCATGGGTTCTATCCCCACCATGTGTTATATATACGGGGCAGTACGGATGGTGTAATGGTTACATTACTGCCTCACAGCGCTGAGGTCATGGGTTCTATCCCCACCATGTGTTATATATACAGGGCAGTACGGATGGTGTAATGGTTATAGCATTACTGCCTCACAGCACTGAGGTCATGGGTTCTATCCCCACCATGTGTTATATATATACGGGGCAGTACGGATGGTGTAATGATTACATTACTGCCTCACAGCACTGAGGTCATGGGTTCTATCCCCACCATGTGTTATATATATATGGAGCAGTACGGACGGTGTAATGGTTACATTACTGCCTCACAGCACTGAGATCATGGGTTCTATCCCCACCATGTGTTATATATACGGGGCAGTACGGATGGTGTAATGGTTAGCATTACTGCCTCACAGCACGGAGGTCATGGGTTCTATCCCCACCATGTGTATATATATATATATATATATATATATATGCAAAGAGCTTTGGCACTCTGGAGGAAGGGTATCAGCTGTGGGGGTGCCTTACTGACAAAGTCAATATACAGGGGAGATGTTCTGCGTGAGCAAAAAATCAGAGTCGGCACTCTCCAGTAAAGGTATAAATCTTTAGTAAAAGGAATACATCACAAATGCTCCAAAGATCATCAACGTTTCATGGCCCAACCGGCCATTTCTTCAGGATGTGGGCTGCGGGTAGAAGGTGTGCAGGTGTCACCATGGCCCTAACTGTGTGGAGTTTGTATATTCTCCCCGTGATTGCATGTGTTTCCTCTGGGTACTCCGGTTTCCTCCCACACTCCGAAAATATACTGGTAGGCTAATTGGCTCCTAACAAAAAAATAACCGTGTGTGTGTGTACATGTGGTAGGTAATATAGATTGTAAGTTCCACTGGGGCAGGGACTGATGTAAATGTTCAAATAGTCTCTGTACTGCACTGCAGAATATGTGTGCGCTATATAAATAACTGGTGATAAATAATGCTATTGCTTTTGGCTGCTTGATATGCCAATGTCACTCAGTAATTCGCTTCTGTATTCAGTTTCGCGTATAGCGTGTCCTCTAAGTTGGTGATTGTTACTCTGCTGGAGGCGTCCACGTCCTCGGAGATGGTTACATGTACAGAATATTCTATAACACGTCGGAGGGAATAGAGATTGGCTGCAGCACTGTCTGTTCCCCAAGGTTGTGTGTGTGTGTGTGTGTACATACACTGCTGACGTGACCGGCTTACTGACGCTGCCTGTGTTGGCTCTGGAGGGGACTGCCTGCGCTGGGTTTAGAATGAAGTTTCAGAAATGATTATCGAAATGCAATCTCTTATTAATGACTGGACTGGGTGTTGTGATAATCCTGGTTCTGTATTTTCACTCATTGGCCCTTATTCTGATTGAGTCGGACGGCTCTGTGTGCGGTCGGAAGGACGATGTTTGGTGTTTGCACATGTGCAGAGGCGTTTCTGCGCATGTGCGAATGCCTCGCGCATCCAGACATGGCGTGAACTCCGTGCAGAAAACGATCGTACGGAACCATCCTAGCAGGGGGTGGAGAGGGGCGTGAAGGGCTGTTTGGGCTCATTACCATATGCGTACGCCCCGCGTTTCATGGGCGTTCCCATGAAAGGCTGGGCGTACGTATGGTAATCCGGCCGTGATGCGCGTGTGGGGGGCGGACATATGACAAAGCCGGATGCAAGCTGCCCGCCCATATCCCTGCTTTCATACAGAGAAATGCCCGAGTGGTCGGCAACCATCGGAGGATGGGGGAGGTTCCCACAGATGGAGGTGTTCACATGAAACATCCACTCGCGGTCTGTTCGGTCGGCGTATTACCGCATTCGGACGGTGTGAGCGATCCGTGCGGTAGGCGGGGCTAAGAACACTCTGTTCCTCTCTGAAATACGCATCCGTCCGAATCAACTAGAATAAGGGCCCTTTTATTATAGTTCTGGTGATAATAAACCACCTTAATGCTGTATTATGGGTAGTAATGCTGCATGTTTCGTCGTGTATAATCTACAATGCAATCTGTGTAACTTATTTTATTTATGTGGCATTTGTATATTCTATTTTTGCATTGTTTTTGAAGGTAAAACTTCTACACTAGCAAAAATAACCCGGTATTTTGTGCGGGCACACGCATTGATCCAGTATTTTTTGCTAATGGAAACACGTCCCAAGGCAAAATCCCAGGTCGACTGACCTGGGACTTCAACCTGGGTTGGACCCGGGATGCTCCCAGGTTCAGTGGAAACGGGTAAACCGGGTTGCATTCACTCCAATGATAAAGTGCTGCCCCGTCTCCCAATGACGTCACCCTTCCGGCTTTATGTTGGGTCGGGTGACTAGTGGGAAAGGGTCAGCAAGCCGTGTCGCACCTGGGTACAATATCCTGGGTGCGACCCGGCTTGTCTAGTGTAAAAGGTATTATCCGCAACCAGGAGCGTTAATCTAATGATGCAGACGGTCAATGGATTGCTGTGTTTCCCCGGTAGTGCCCGTTAGATATCGTGTCCCCAGTTATATGGTGACATATTGACAGTGTTGGCATCTTGACCATGTGGGCATAATGAATTTCGGCATTTTGAACATGACGTCATTCTGACTGTCTGCCAATGCTTGTTTGTATTTTGACCATCGGGAAATCATACTGAACCCATGTTTACTTATGTGGCGAGGGACAGGTTTTGCTTCTGTTTGTGCACATATTTAAAAATTTGAAGCCACAGGTGGTTGACCACCATCCCCGGGCACCCCCACAAGTGCTCTGCAGGAGCCAGCTTTGGAACCACTGGCCTATATAATAAATGATAAGTGAATGTTGTGTAGTATTGCATCCTTGGGATGATCTGTGAAACCGTTGCAGCTGAACATGTGGCGTCTCCGCGTGGAATGACCGTATTATGTACTTTCTCAGCCTGAGGATTCCTGTAACTCTGTGTTCATTTCACATGATCCAAGTGACACTTTGTACATACTGAGCCTCCTTTGTGTTTGACCTTGATACGTCTTGTTGGTGTTGTCTTTCTGGCTGCTCTTTGTGTCGGCCTGTGCGATTGTTGGTTACTCTGAGTGTGCTTTGTGTTAGAAAAGCCATACAACCTATTATATTAGCAGTGATAGGCCTGTGGGTTCATATATGTATTGCTTATCGTTCAGAATGTATAAGATAATATTGCTCTGGAACAGGGGTAAAAACTAAATTCCTGAAGGTCATTGACAGTCACGCTGCCGAGACACAGCCGTGCATGTACACTATATGAATCTATATGCACACCCGGCTATGTGTATTACAGTACTGTAGTGTACAAGGACCTGGCGTAGTGCAGTGCGTCAGGCCCTTGTGTATAACACTCTTCCCCACGTGATGCCCCAGGCCCCGCCTCCAAGTCCGCCCGCTTCTTCAGTAGAGTCGTCTAGTTGCTGCGCCATCTTGGCAGCGCGCAGTCTGTACTGCCACTGCGGCACTGAGTTTCTTTGCCTGGTTATTGGCTCCTGTCGGGGTATACCCAGCTCTAGTCTAGTGGGAAAACATTGCCCAGACTGTCACTATATCATCCTGTAATACTGACTATCCTTTCTGCCTAACCCTAATGATGGCCTTCTGTCATTATTACAGATATTAACATTGTGCCTGTAGACCTGGTACTGGGGGTTTAATTATTCTATGTACAGATGTAGCGCCCCTTCTCCTTGCTCGGCGCCAGCCAGAACACCCCCTCTGGCGAGCGCCGGCGGACAGGGATGCCATTAAACTGGGATGCGCATACGTCTCACGCGCGTCCCTGCCTCTCGGCGGCTGGGCGCCAGGACCCTGCCCGTCCACTTCAGGGAGACGTGCGGGGAGGTTGGAGGAACCCTCAGAATGGGGCGGGGAGCTCCTTCGTCACAGCCCCTGCAAAGATGAGCCCAGCTCCACCTGTACCACCCAAAATGATGGGCACTTATCACTGCAATTCAGTTGAGGGGCTCAGTGGAGGAAGAGGCATAGGTCACATCTGGATTTAAAATGTTTGCTTTCATAAAGTAGCTTCTGCCATCTAGTGTCTACGCTACTAAATGTCTCCTGTGGTTACTGAGCGCTCAGTGAGTTGTGGCCATTACTTAAGGCGCCTGATACAAAACGGTTTAACTCCTCAGGCGGCTGCATCCTGCAATGTGCCGTATTGGTCGTGTCTCGGTATCACAAGATTCCTATTTTGCGTTGAACACCCAGATTGCATTGGGAATCTGGATACATCGTTTACACTGATAGTCGGTGCTCAAGTGTCATTTGGAAGAGATGATGCAAATACCAGGCGTTAGATTTAGCTTCGTTGCTTCCTGACAGCAGAGGTCAACTCTTATTATCATTTTCGCATCAACGGTCTGGCGTTATCCAAGAGGAAGGCTGAAGGAGGCTGCTCTGATGCTGAGGTTTCCTCTGAAATAGCTGCAGTGGTACTTTCCTTCTTCACTGCTACAGACGAGCACAGAGGCGCAAAACGCAGCACAGAGGCGAGCAGACGAGCGCACTCTTGGTTCTGCTGAAAAGCGTTTTTAAAATCCATTCACCCCTAAGGAGGCAAACACGCTACTGCTGGCTAGATAATGCACACATGCTCTTCAGTATGTCCAGGCTAAATATGTTCTGATAAACAGCTGGCAGTTTTTGTGTTGATCCAGCAGAAAGTTAGGTACTCTTTACCTAGAAGGGCGCCCGTCGCGGGCATCGCGGGTACATTTATGTCTGGCCGCGACGCGACCGACGCGATGCCCGCGATTTCCCATTGAAACCCATGTTAAACATGGAAATCGTGTCGGTCGCGTCGCGGCCGGCCATAAATGTACCCGCGATGCCCGCGACGCGATGCTCCCGATTTCCCATAGGAATCAATGTTAAAAGGCGCGATGGACCCGATTTTACTGTTAAATGGCTCAATGGACCCGATTTGGCCATAGAAATCAATGTTAAATGGGCCACAGAGCCCATTAACCCTTAAATGTCCCCCCCAATTTTTAACGCCACCCCACGATCCACGCGAACCCGAAGCGTGGCGAGCGCAGCGAGCCCGCGAGGGGCGGCGGTACGCGTCCTCCGACCTTTTCATGCCCTACTATCCACTAGGGCGTGGAGTGAGAATATAATAGTGTGGCGAGCCACCGAGCCCGAAGCGTGGCGAGCGCAGCGGATACCTTCACAGGTAGACGCGTCCCCTCGCGGGCTTCACAGGTGTCGGCGTCGCCACGGACACCTGTGAAGCCCGCGAGGGGACGCGTATAACTGTGAAGGTATCCGCGTCCCCTCGCGGGGCTCGCCACGCTTCGGGCTCGGTGGCTCGCTGCGCTCGCCACACTATTATATTCTCACTCCACGCCCTAGTGGATAGTAGGGCATGAAAAGGTCGGAGGACGCGTACCGCCGCCCCTCGCGGGCTCGCTGCGCTCGCCACGCTTCGGGTTCGCGTGGATCGTGGGGTGGCGTTAAAAATTGGGGGGGACATTTAAGGGTTAATGGGCTCTGTGGCCCATTTAACATTGATTTCTATGGCCAAATCGGGTCCATTGAGGCATTTAACAGTCAAATCGCGGTCAATCAGCCTTTTTAACATTGTTCCCTATGGGAAAATCGCGGGCATCGCGGCCATCCCGATTTACCCGCGATGACCGCGATTTTTACCCCCGATGACCGCGATTTCAATCGCTGGCGCCCTTCTAGGTAAAGAGTACCGAAAGTTAATATTCCAAAGGGCAGATTGCCTTCATGTTAGTCCCTCCCGTGCTCCCTTTCCTTAGGGAGTGACGTACTGCAGAGCACTATGGTCTGGAGGGTACGCACAGAACCCCTGACTATTAGTCTGTGCACTGTTGTCAGTTTAAAGCAGTTGTGTATCATGTACTTCACCTCTGCTGTCTTTGCTCTCTGTATAGGACGATGCCTACAAAAGTGAGCTGCTTTCAGCTCAAAATCGCCAAGTGTTTTTGGGGCCCATGAGTGTTGGACAGGGCCTTAAGGGGAAGATTTTATTAAGCCTGGTGAAGTGCTAAAGAGGCCAGTGTCAACTCAACAGCCAATCGGCTCACAACTGTAATTTGTTTTCAAACCCAGCCTGTATGTTGACAGTTAGGAGCTGATTGGCTCGTGCGTTCTCACCGGTCATTTCATCAGGCTTAATAAATCTGCCCCTAAAGACCCAATGGAGAATGCAGTTATATGGACCCATCCTTAAGCGGTGTGTCAAGACCACCCACTGAGTTTGTGGGCTAAAAACTGTCCCAGCTCAAAGTGAAAGTACATTGCAGAAGTCATCCATTTGATGGGATTTTAAGTAGTTGGGAATAAAAGACCTTTTGCCCCTCAGGCTGAGAATATCTGCAAATGTTCCAAAACATAAACCATCACCGGTCACTTGGGGTTAAACTGCAAGCGAAGTGACTTAATCCCCAAGACGTTGCGATTTTATGTGCCAGTTGTGTTTCACTGCTCCGGTAGAATGAGAGGTCAGTGTTCCGTGCATCCGCACCATTGTCTGTATTCTATACCCAGTAGTGTAGAACCAATCTCCGGTTCTCCGATAGATCACTGCTCATTACCTCACTCTGGTAACTGAAAGTTTCGCTTTCTTGATTCACATCTGCTGAAAAGGACAGAAGGGTATAAGTGAATAATTTCTCCTTTAATACGTCTATATTTCAGAGTAAACTCATGTTTCATAAATAAATGACTGAGCCCCTACATGGAGAAAACAAGTCTACCCTTAATTCTTAAGGACCCATGTATTTTAATCATGGGTGCAACCGTGTGATTCAGGTCTTCGTAGCTACTTCACACACCACATCTTTGTTCATCGACGATGGCCTGCAATGAGCCATATTGCTGAACTACACACCCACAGGTGTCACTGCAGCCACCGTCTGTTAACGGCATTGGCAAAATCGTTTATACAGCCAATCAATGGCAAGGAAACTGGAATGGGTAAGGACAATCGAATGGTCTTCTCAACGTCACATACAGAATAGAAATGAAGCTCTTGGTCTCTGTTCAAAGAGACGTTCCCCGAAGAGTCCTACCTAATCTACAAAACCATCAAATGCAGACACTAAACTATTTAAAAGCCTGTAGAAGTATATATTTATGGAAAGGGCTTAATATTTAGTTAAAAGGAAAAGTACCACGCGATTTATTGGCTTTTAAAGTAGGCAATGACAAGTGAGTAAAAACTCAAGTTTTAAATGGGAGGTCATATGGGCTGTGGATTGGTATCCAAAATATAGGCCGACGTGTTCAGATCCTTGACCCACGATAGAGAGAGATTATAGTTTTCTACTTGACCATCCACATGGACTACAATTTGGACCGGTACCAAGTGCAGCAAAGCACCTTGGCCCTTATTCTGGCTCACTCAAAAAGGCAAATTCCTTCTCGAATGGACAAAAACATGTGCAGAGAGAGTTAGATTTGGGTGAGTTATTTTGTTTCTGTGCAGGGTAAATACTGACTGCTTTATTTTTACACTGCAATATAGATCTCACCTTGAAGTAAAACCCCACCCAAATCTAATTCTCTCTGTACAAGTAACATCTGCCCCACCTGCAGTGGACATGGTTTTGTCCATTTGAGAAGGAATTTGCCTTTGCGAGTGAACCAGAATAAGGGCCCTTGTCTGAAGCAAAGCCATGCACAAATCGGGTAATGTGCTGAAACCTATCAGTGCTCCAATTCCTGTAAGAACGATTCTCCCTTTCACCCCCAACGTTTCTTGCCTTTGCTGGATATCTGTAAATGGTTATTTAGATGGGAGGTGTGAACTATAGGGAAATAGGTTCATGTTTCCTTGAATGGGTGGGTCTAGCATTTCCCCAGTCCATGCGCTTGCCTGTTATTAAGCCATAGCACCACCTTACTTTCTCCCGCACCCCCTGATGACAAATGCTGAGCCCGCGAAGGCTTTATATTGTAATTATACCGTTGCCATCAGAGTGCAGAGGACGACTTTCATCTGTTCCCAGCAATTAAAACATTAAGGAGAGGATTGCTAAATACCATCATTTTGTAAATACTCTCATATGTTCCGACCTTGATTTATAATGCAGTTATCGGTAATAGGCCCCGTATGAGCCATTGAGACGAGATGCTGTATACCGTTTCCAGGGCAGAATATTCTGTTGTGAATAATTTAATACTTTAATAAAAACGCTGTGTGATATATCTTGCAGCTTTATCCGTTATATCGGTTTGCAGTAACATATTAATACACCAACATTATGTAGCGCTTCCATAAATTTTTTTATGAAATACATTAGAGACCCTGTGATTCTATCCCTAAAATAAAAGATTTTTAATAAAGCACACTTTTAAAAGAAAAAACTAAAAAAAAAACCCTTTACTGATTTTGTTGAAAATCATATCATTAAAAAATGAAAAAAAGTCGGGTCAGTGACAGCTTCGGCACCCCCTACAAACTACAACTTTGTGCCCTACCTGCCATACTTTATAAAGGACAGTGGTCTCACAAGTTAAGGTGCCCATACACTAGTAAGATTTATCTGCAGATCTGGCTGGTTGGAACAAAAACATGGTTATGGATGAGTGACAGTTTGTCAGGTTTCCATCATTTCCAAGTAAATGGTCAACTGTCATCATGCTCTCATCCATAACCAGGTTTTTGTTCCAACCAGACGGATCTGCAGATAAATCTGCGTGTGTATGGCCACCTTTAGGGATGTGGTCACACAATTGCCCCCTATTGAAATTACACCACATGGCACAATCCTATTGACCGAATGTAGTGCCCCTGTTTCATATTATACCACATTGTAGTCATGGGATACTGTCACTTGGTCTACAAGCATTAGGTCGACGTGCTCATTATGTCGACACGGGGAAGGTCGACACAATCATTATGTCGACGTGGCAAATGTCAACGTGGGGTTTTTCACTTTTTTTTTCCCTTCACCGACATGTGCCGCCAGGCGGTATTTAATTCCCTACCATCCACTAGGGTGTGGCGGGAGAATAAAATACTATGCCCGAAGCATGGCGAGCTTTCAGTCCACAAATGACGTCACACGGGAGTGAGACTCAGTGGTGGTGCATTGATTGGGTAGTGGGGAGGAGGCAGTGCTTGGTGCTGCCTCCTCCACACTGTGAACAGGACACGGGTCGCTCGACCGGGGTTACCCGTTCGTACTGCACCTTGACCCGGGTCAGAGAAGAGCATCATCCGCGCCAGTCCCCTGCTGAGAAACTAGGTGCGCTATGCTGCTGTGTGTGTGGCCCCCAGTATTACCATAACCCATTAGCAGCCCTTGGGAGCATAAATTCTTATTTTCAGATCTATTCTAGGCCCCTACAGATGGGGGACAATTCAATATCACAACATCCCAGTTTATTTGGGTGGCACAAGACTGTCGGAGGCGTCCCTATACCCTCTGGGCTACCGAGTTCTGTTACAGATACATACTCTTATTAAATCCATTTATAATAATCCCGTTTAGCATGAAATTTGCGGACATGCGAACCGTGCGGGGAAAACAGACGATGTCTATCTGTCATTTCTAGTCTTCCCCATTACTACGTCTGTTCCAGCTGTCACTGATGGGTTCTCATGTATGTACTAAGAAGTCACTTCATGCCTCGTTCTTCAGAAACCTCAGGCATTCTGTAAACCCCCAGCCGAAGCTCCGCAGCAGTCTTTCATTACTATGTGGGAGATGAGGTTCTCACAGCGAACATGATAAACCTATTAACGTGCCGAACAGGGGGCGTTCTTCTTCTGTTCCCAACAATGGCAGCAGATGGCACAGGATCGCCATTGGCAATGAGTTAAATGATAACAAGGAAATGTACAATACCAGAGACTCTAATGTGCGTGAGCAATGTCTGTTATTACAAGGGAATTTGAGCAGCTCTGTTGGGTTATTAGGCCAGCCACCGACATTGTGTCTTCTTCGTGCCCCAGGGATGTGATTTGTGTTGTCTGGGAATGGATACGTTCCTGACCCACATGACTATGCACAGGTTGAGAATCTATTATCTGGATTGTTCTGGATTTTATAAATATGCTGTTCTGGCCACTGTATTCGTCGGGAAAAAATTGACACCAAAATGGCCGCCGCACATGTGCGGTACTGACTTTAGTCTCCGGAACAGGGTAGCCGCCATGTTTCCGGAGACTTGCGTGTGGGCAGTGCCAGAGTTTACACTAATGCGGAGGGGAAGACCCCATCCGGGGTCTGCACACGGGCCCCCGCCTCTCTTAAAGCACCGCTGATCTTGGCACTTTGAGCCTGCCAGTCCGAATACCAATAGATCCCAGCGGTAAATACTGTGGTTAAGGTTAACCACTAGGGGGAGGGTTTGTATACTGGAGAGGTAGGTTAGGGTTAAAATTGTTAGGACTGTCGCCATGGTGATTGCCAGGAGTCTGATACCATCCTGTGGTATTGCCGGCTGTTCCAAAAGAGAAGTGTTGGTTTATTGATATTGTTATGACAACGGGACTTGGTTTCTTTAACTCCTAGCAACCAAACAGATTATTTTTATGTTTCTAGTACTTTGGTAAGTTTTGGTTGATATGGGTTACAGTACCTTTTTTTTATAGTTGCCGCTTCACTTATAAATAAACCTTTGCGTTTAATATAATGCACCGGAACACTGCTGCTCTGGAACGTGGATGTTTTCCTTAGATTTCTCATCTATATCTCCTAAAGATGTCTGCTGAAATTCAACTTCTGTATGTTGGGGGTAGTTTATTATTGAAACAAGTCATTTGGGTGGACATCTTTTTAGAATTGGCACGATTGTTATTTTAATGGGGGTAAATGACAAAGGTGGGAGTACTATTGAAGATGGGATGTTTCCCATAGCAACCAGTTGAATGCTACGTCTTTTATTTAGCATGTTCTATGAGATAATAGATATAATCTGATTGATGCTATTGACCCATCTTCAATAGAACGTACCCCGTTGCGAGCAGTAAGTATTGCCTGTTCTGTATACCGTAATCCGCCCCCCCCCCCCCCCCCCCCCATGCTAATAGGAAACATAAACGTGCGGTAAATAAGACAAAGCTGTTGAGGGTTAACTTTAATTTTTTTGTCATATTTTCATTTCTGCATTTCAAGAATGAGTCTGGAGAGCTAGAAGGTGCCGGCTGAAATCCTGACCTTGGGAAGCTGTTTTTCATAGACACAGGTGATGGGTGCAAACGTTTTCCCTAGAAACAAATCTTCGCAATGATATCCTAGGTTACCCCGGGGCTATTATTTCTCATGACTGCGCCTGTCTGCTGCATGTGTTTTGCCTGCGGATCCTCAGCCGGGAATACCCAGCTGCTGACTGTGATTTCTTGGTAACAGATAAGGAAGCCTGTGTCTCTCTCCACCCATTCGGCTTGGCTCTGTTAAAAGTTGCTTAACCTACATGTAATGTTTACTGCACACTTTTGAGAAAATGGCATATCTTGATTTATGAGCCTAATTACCAGTTTCAGTTATACCCCTTTCACACCAGCCTAATTTCCCGGGTTGGGTGACTAGCTCTGGTGTGTGAGGATCCCGGGAAAATTTGCAGTGATTTCAACACTGCTATGATTCCTAGTGTGAAAGGGGGCCAACCCGGGAATGCCCTATCATGATCCCTGGGCCGAATTCCCGGGTGGGTCCCTACATTTTCTGGTGTGAAAAGGGTATAACTGAACCATCCCTCCCCATGGCAATACCCCTTTCACACCAGAAATGCAGAGATCAACCCTGGAATTAAAATCCAGGGACATTCCCGGGTTGGGACCAGCCTGATAGAGGTCACCTGAATGAAAACTAAAATGAAGGGGATATTTATCTAATAGCTTGGAGAGAGATACATAGCCAGCCCCTTCGCTCCTACATGGCATGGACAACGGCAGAAGGTGATTGGATAAGTCATTTAACATTGCTTTGATTTAAATAAAGCCGACCCCAACATGGTCTCTTCTCATAGCCACGCTCGTCCGTCCGCTCCAGATTAGGGATTGCTAACTAGCTGGCACAGTGTTGACGTGCTTTCCTATCAAACACTTTGTGACAAGCCAGAAGCAATCGCTGTGACCTAGATTTCATTTGAGCTAGACGGCAAAGTCTGACCTCAATTTTTTTTTTTTTTTTGCATTGTTCTCGCAAACAACAACGTGCACACTGGATCGATCAATTAAAAGGCCAGATATATTAGGAGGACAATGTCTACGACTGTTGTCCCAAGAGACCCGTGATCCGATATCACCATGAACAGAAATTCGTCTTTGTTGCCACTGTACTCGGTCCAAAAGTTTTCAAAATTAAAACATATATAATTTTTTTTTTTTTTTTTTTTTTTACAAATAGCTGAAATTTATAGGATGCCAACAAGTTTATAAACCACTAATCTGTTAAGGATTGATATTTAAATGACACTAAAACCGCCATACAAGTTGGTTTATGCAAAAGATACTCATGGAATTTACATTATGGCCCTTATTCCGGTTCACTCGCAGAGGCGAATTCCTTCTCAAATGGGCAGAACCATGTGCACTGCAGGTGGGGCAGATGTAACATGTGCAGAGAGCATTAGATTTGGGTGAGTTATTTTGTTTCTGTGCAGGGAAAATACTGGCTGCTTTATTTTTACACTGCGATATAGATCTCACTTTGAAGTAAAACCCCACCCAAATCTAATTCTCTCTGCACAAGTAACATCTGCCCCACCTGCAGTGCACATGGTTTTGTCCATTTAAGAAGGATTTTGCCTCTGAGAGTGAACCAGAATAAGGACCTATATATGTTATCTGAACTGAATCTCGCCTGTGATGTTGCAGGCAGATACAGTATGTTAGTGATTAATTCCTTGTTGATGCATGTCACTGTAGGTGTATAAACCTTCGTATCTGACACCTTGTAAACCTTATGTTAAATATCCATTGTTTTACCACTGTGTTGGTATCCTGATACCTCTTCTGGTACTGAATTGACCCTTTTCAGTGGCAAAATCTGTGAGAGATGCGCAAAATTTCTGCTAAAAAAATGCCAACTTCGCTCGCATTTGTTATATAAATCAGAAAAAAAAAATGTTGTGTAAAAATAGATTTTATTTCCTATATAAGGTAACATTACAGGTCATTGTGACAATAATAATGTTTGCTTGGCAAATTTCACACTTTGAAAAATTCCCTTGGCACTCAAAGGGTTAAAAATAAGTGTATTGGAAATACTGTCCAGTCTCCTGAACATTTTACAACCTGTAAATATACACACGTACTGCTATGGTTTAGCCAGCGGCCCACCTGGGTTCTTGACTTGAAGTAACTTCTTTTTTTTTTTTTTTTTGGAGTTCTCGATCAGAAGAGAAACTCATTATCCTTGTGTGACAGATTCCTTCAACGCTCACTAAAATTCTCTGCACCAGGTTGAGATCGGCTTGATTTTGGCACAAATGACTTTTATTGGCGTCCACCCACCTCCCAGATAGTGCAGTCGGAGGAGTCCCACCATTCTGCAGATTGAATCTTGACACAGCGGTAATTAGACAGTGTCTGTGCTCCGGGTCTTGCCAAGTACAGCTTGTCACTTTAATCTTGGGAATTTAATGATGTGGTATAGAAAGGGAAATATTGCCTCATGAGATTGCAGTGTGAGAATAGAAGGGAACTTTGGAAGTGTCTGTTAATGAAAGGGAACCCAAGTTGGAGCTCTGTGTGAGGGGAAGAGGGCTAATGGCATTGGAAGATGGGACTGTTGGTTGTGGAGGGGGTTTATGGAGCATTTGTTGGGGACATTGATGTTTCTTTTATCTCCCAATCGTGTAAGTTCACTGTAACAAACCCAACACTCCTATTGTCTCCCATTGTCTGATCCAACCTTTGCGTCAGGTTCCGTATCATGAAACACTGCCTGGCTATTAAGAAATCTATGGTTATTCTTTATACCGATTTTGATTGAAAACTAAATGTTAAAAGTTAAGGTCCCTCATACACTGAGCAATTCACCTGCAATTTGGGCTCTTTTCCTGCGATTGTCCAAATTGCAGGTGAATGACAGCCGGTCCGATGCGATGCAGGTCCCACACGCATTGCACTGGAGCCAGCGAGCTGCACTGGCTGCACAAGCAATCCTATATCACATCCTGTCCTGCCAAGGGGGGATCGCCTGTGTGTGTGTGTGTGTGTGTGTGTATAAATGTATATATTCGCATCCTACACACACACACACACACACACACACACACACACACACACATGTTCTCAGTCTTGTTGCTCCTCAGCTTGCCCCTACATGACTTGCTCCTGCATTCCTGGCTGCACAGCGCACAGGAATAAGATAAATGACACTCGCAGATTTTCCTGAAAGCTGTGACAAGATGCCGCTTTCATTACATGGTTATTGTAAAGAACATGTCAGTGTTCCTTGTCTCTAGCGGTCGCATCCGTATCTGCCGTAGCACCCTTCTAAGATTAGGAATACCACTTTCTTGTTCACCCCTTCGCTTCTTATGGGGCATACACGCTGTGCTGTATGGACTGCACCGGTGGTCTCCAACTTTTATTGGGTGTGAGCTACTCAGGACACAATATACCTGCTAAGGAGATACTGACATTTTTAAAGAAAAAAAAATCCTAATAACCAAAAAAATACCTGTTACACATTATGCCACCCACCATAATTAATTACACATTAGGCCACCCACCATAATTCCCCTGATTCCATATGCCGCACACCGCAATGCCCCTGACTCAATATGCCGCACACTGCAATGCCCCTGACTCAATATGCCGCACACTGCAATGCCCCATACGGGCCTCCACCTCTCTGCCAGCCGCAGTGACCCGCCACCTAGTGCAATAGAGTCTGAGCACTAGAGTGTTCAGACTCTATGGTTCATGGTGCCAATAATCGGGCAATTCACACAGCCCTGCTGCCTTCATCATGGGGCTCCGGAGGGTAAGTATTAAATGGGTGCTTGTGGCCCCCCTGAGACTCCAGGGCCTGTGTGTACATTGGGGTGTCAGATGACTGGCAGTATTCCGACATCGAAATCCTGACTGTTCGACTGCCTGAAAGTTGGGATCCCGACCAACAGGGGTTATCCTCCCTTGTGGGGGTCCACGACCTCCATAGAGGGAGAATAGAATCTGGGGTGAGCGAAGCAAGCCTGAAAGGGGCTTTTTTGTGCGCCCCATCCTATCAGAGTCCCGTCAGCCGGGATGCCAATGTCCGTATAGCTGACCATCGGGCTCCCCCCCCCCCCCCCAATACCACGCCCCCACATTGCACCCGTTATAAATATATCACTGGTTTCCATGTTATTCCTCCAAGTGTGTATCAGAGGCCGCGAGAACCCGTGTACAAGGCCAATGACGCAGTGCGTCGGTCTGTATGTATAAAGGACGTGTTAGATATTTTTCAAAGGAGTCTTTTTCATGTAGGAGGAATTCAAAGGCGAGAAGCAGCTGATAACCGGCTCGTGCTTTGGCCAAACGATCTAATCAGGATAATTGCCTGTAATTCTACTTCCAGGGCCAAGTCCAAATATTTGCTTTATTTATTTTTTCTAGCATGTGGGTGGTGATCTTATCCCATGGATCATATATAAGAGGACTGGGTGCTAGACCAAAAGATCCATCCGGCAATCTGTCTTCACCCACTTTCGTTTGTCAGCTATGGATGTGTTAAACAATTTTTATTTGATTTAAAATGGTAATAAGAGTACTTCATAGGCCGTATACAATGCAGCCGGCGAGGGGTTAAACAGTGGGGATCCCCTGCGACGACCGCTCACCCTATTCAACACGCCAGGGAAATCCTCGCTGTCAGAGGCCGGCGAGGATTTCCCCAAACAGCCAGGCTCGATAACTAGATATTTGTGGACCCCATAGCAAACGTTTGTAAGGGCCCCAAATATACCAATTAATGGTGATGATAAATGTATATTTTATATATGTAACTTAAACAAGGAAGGCGGGCCTCTTACAGCTGTACCCCCTGCACCTATGGTAGTTACACCCTTGGTTATGAGGTATCAGCTTGCAGGACGGTCCCATACCAGGTCTTGTCAGCACTTGAGTATTGTGTTCCTGGCCTCCCAGGAGTACGCCGTAGTACTGATGGGAAAGGGGCACGGTTGTGTACAGTCAGCGTCTGTGTTGGAGAATGACGCAGCGTTGCTTGATGAGTGCTAGTGAGTAACAGGCGGCAGCTGGATAGAGGACCGGGGATCCCTCCTGAACTGTCTGAGTCCCTGGCATGGATTCCTAGTTGGGTGAATGAATTCTTTTTATTGCATTATATTTTTTTCAAATCTGCGACATTACATTGATGAGTTCTGTGTACTAATATACGAAGCCTGTAGTGTAGCCGTCTGAAAGCTCGTAGTGTTCAATCTAGAACCCTGCTAATTTCAAAACCTCTGCAGTTTCTCTTCCCTGCCTGTGGTGTCACTCTCCTGCTGTGGTGTTTCTAGCACATGTTGGTCTGCATATCAGTGCTGAGATACAGGCCGCAATGTGCTAGAAGCACCATGGCAGAGCGCGACACCCCAGGCAGCCTGCACAGAAGATTAAGGAACACTAGCATTTGTGGTTTATAATGTAGAGAAGCCTCTGATGAAACTGACCAATGAAATGGACGACCTTTTATTTTGTAGCACCGCTATTCCATTTTACCTGCAAGATGGGACATAAAGCAATGTAGTTGGAATTGTATAGCCCTTAAGGTGCCCATACACGTTACAATTATTGTATACAATATCGCATCTCATCGAATCTCTGTTTTGCGATAGGATGAGATCTAGTACAAAAAGTATGTGCTGCATCTGATCTCATTGCAAAACCGATATGCAATAAGATGCGATATTGTATACAATAATTGTAACGTGTATGAGGTGCCCATACACGGTACAATTATTGTATGCAATTTGGACTAGATTGCATCGCATAGGCTATGCAATTAGATGCAGTCTAGTACATGTGCAGCACATACCTTGTCTAGTACATGTGCAGCACATACCTTGTCTAGTACATGTGCAGCACATACCTTGTCTAGTACATGTGCAGCACATACCTTGTCTAGTACATGTGCAGCACATACCTTTTGAGCTGTGCAATACTTTTTTATTGGGGGGGGGGGGGGGTGGGGGTTGCAAACTTCTGGAAAAGTGATTTTTTTTTTTTTTTTAAAGGTGCACATTTACTCATCACCATCCCTATAGACGTATGTGAGGTGTGAGACTTTAGATTGTGGAATGCAGATTTGGAAAGAGCAAAAAACAGGCCAGCTTGCTCAAAACACAGCACATTGGCCTAATACACCTATCGTCCATATATATGTCTTGTGTCCGTGTGACTCCAAATCGCTGCCATCTGTTGGAAGCAAGCGAAACTAAGCGGGGTAGTCAATCCCGGGTCACGACTGTCGATCCGGCCCGACGGCCGTGACCCAGGTTTGTTTTCTTTTTGTTCGACCACAGATCGACAGACCCGATTCAGTGTCCCACCTGGCGATCAGCGAAAAGGGGCCGTGTCTGCGCAAGCGGCTGTGAATTGTCGACATTCGGACACGATTGCGACACCTGAAGGCCGAAATCGACAAAACAGGGCCGACTGCTTTTAAAGTTGGGCCCATTCTGTTGATCTGCCTCTGCAATGCTGTCGGGAAAGACCACATTGAATAGGCGGTGGCCGCTATTTCCCCTGTTGCAAATAGTAGCCAGGATTGAATACCCCCCAAATCTACTAGCTTTCGAAGCATTTGCTTGGAGCGGGCTTGCTAGTTACAAAATAAAAAAAGCATAAAAACATCTTTGTAACTGCGTGTGTCGAGATGGCCTCTGTCGGTCCTTTGTTGGAAGGCCTCCACACGCAGTTTGTTTTGCTGAGTTGGGCAGAGAGGCGGTAGTGGCGGACCAGCATTGCAGTAGATGTTTTTTAGAGAACGATTAGAGGTTGTGCCAATATTTTGACTCGCCTGTACAAACCTTAAGAATAGGTGATGGATGATTTGGAGCCTTAAACCCCAAGCACCAAAGCTAGGTCAGAGCTGTACTCCAGTCTGGACCTAGCATTGTACTCCAGTCTGTAACCTCAAAACCCAGCATGCTCTCAGGTCCCGCAGAGCCCGGCATGCTCGAGAAATGGAAATTTTTTAAAATAGCCCCCAAAAATGGGGGTTATTCTAATTCACTCAGAAAGGCACAATCACTCTCTAATGGACAAAACCATGTGCACTGCAGGTGGGGCTGATGTAACATGTGCAGAGAGAATCACAGATGGAGCCCCTCTCTTCTTTGCCCGGTGCTCGCCAGAAGGACCCTGCTGGCGAGAGCCGGCGGAGAGGGACTGCATCAGACTGGGACGCATGTGCATCCCAGTCTCTCGGCGCCTGGGAGCTGGGACCCTGCCCGTCTCCACTTCAGGGAGACTTGCAGGGTTAGTGGGGGTTGGAGCAGCGATGGAGGCGGCGGGGAGGGGGATCTCCTTTGCTACGGGGTGTCCCTGTAAAAACGAGAGGGGCTCAATCTGTACATTTGGGTGTTATATTGTTTCTGTGCAGGGTAACTACTGGCAGCTTTATTTTTACACTGCAATATAGATATTGGTTTAAAGTATATATACACATACACATACACACACACACACACACACACACACACACACACACACACACACACACACACACACACACACACACACACACACACACACACCTACCTAACTCTCTGCACTTCAGCCCCACCTGCAGTGCACATGGTTTTGTCCATTAGAGAGTGATTGTGCCTTTCCGAGTGAATCAGAATAACCCTCATAGTCTGGTAATTTGGAAGGTTCACACTGAGACCGCCGCCAATATAATTTTCGGCGATGCGCGGCATTTTTTTTTTTTTTTTTCGTTTATACTTTTCAAAGTGCTAAAAGGGCAAAGTTCCCACTGTTTCAAGACCGACAAAGTAAATGTTTAATAAATATCCCTCTTTCTATCTGCGACTGGAAATAAACTTTGTTGTAACTTTTCCACAAGTACCTGAAACAGGAAACGGTTTGTCCGTTTTCAGATCAGAGGTTTTCTTTGTGCTTAATGCACTCCCTTTTGTTACAGTATATAGGATGTTGTAGACTTCTTTTCTCCCCAAACTAGTTCCTCCCCACAAGGAAACAAGTAACTGAACTGAATAAACACAGGGAACAGAATGTATCCTGTACACCTGGGTACGAGAGGAAATGTCTGGCTAGGCAGTCTTTAAACCCTGTCTCCTGAGGATATAAACATGAAAGTAAATAGATCTGCAATACTTCGGGACTTATCTGGAATTCATCGTGTAAAGTTTAATATGCAGGCCGTGCGCGGCTTTATGCTTTATACAGAAACCTCGTATATTCAGGGATATTGCTGCTGCTGGGGACCTGCTTTGGCACAGGCTGCCTCTCCTAAACCAGGGATCATGTAGGTATGTTAATCTTATTGAGTATGAACCACATGTATAACTGTCGCCGTGGTAATGCGGGTCAGGTGACCAATAACAAAGTATAACGAGATAATGTTGCTGTTTGTTATCACAAGTGTATCAGCTGATGGGCACATGGAGGCTTTGTAAGCTGTTTATTTCCTGATGGTTGTAAATAAAGAATATGAAGAGAAGTTTATAAAGGCCCATACACACTGGGAGACTTTGAGCTGAAAGTCGCTCAAAACAGCAGATTTGAGCGGCTTTCAGCTCAAACCCGCCCAGTGTGTATGGCCAGGCGGGGACGTGGACCCCCACAAGGGAAAATAGCCGATGGCCGTCGGGAACCCGGCTCTCGGTGTTTTGACAGTCGGGATCCCGACGTCGGGTAAATGCGTGTAGGGACCGCGTCCAGCACCTCTTTCCCACACAAACAGAGAATGTAGTAGACTAGCTTTCAAAGCTTTTGCTTCGCAAAATGAAAATAAATATGGGACTGGTGTTTCAATAGTAAAAAACTTTTTTTTTTTTTTTTTAATCTAGGGGCTCAATCCAATAAACTCACACCCGCATAGAAAGGGGTACGTTGGCGAGGATTTTGTAGCAATCCCTATTGGCCTGCATAACGCAAGTCTGACGCTACCCTAAGTACAGCGTTTAGCAACACACACCCATAAATAAAGTGTGGCTACTTGGATTGAGCCCAAATAATGAACACGTTCTTCTGTACGGCCCCCTGCATTCTGTACCCACCTATGGCGCTTACATGCAGGTTTTATACATGGTAACGACTGATCGGCTTCTTGTTCAGCGGTAATTTATGATGTGTCCGTAACCGTGGTGATTGTGCTGATCAATTGAAACCTGTATGAATTATATTGTGAACACACTCACCAACTGCTTATGTTTCCACATGTTACAGAGAATGTATCAACTCTGGGGCTGCTGTGGGACTGTAAATATGTGCCTGACAAAGGGATTTATAGCTCTTACAGAACGTCCGAAGCATTTACAGCTCCACGTTCTATTTGCCTTTACAAAAATGTGACCCAAAGAACAAACAGCTTGTACGGATCTGTTAACCGTTCCGTGCACTTTGTGCGCGCAGCCGGCAATGTTTCCGACACCAATGTACTGGGCGTGAAACGTCATTGTATGAACCATTATGTAGTCCATATTTATCATTTCCATGTACAGTATATTTGACAAAGTACCGATAACTTGGTACACCCCATTTTGAGGTTGTTCACAACAATCTGCTGCACTAATACTGGATAGGCATTTATACGTCCCCACCCAGGGTTGGTGACTGGGGTCAAAGGCTGGAGGGAAACTTACTCTGATCCCCCTCCCGAACCTGGTTACCTGTCTGGGTACCAGCACTGATGAGTTTAGTGACCTCACACGTGCACAATGCTACAGCCTCCCATCTTCCCGTTCTCTATAGCAGTGGTTATCAACCTCGGTCCTCAGGACCCCCACACAGTGCACGTTTTCCAGGTCTCCATGAAATAATTAGCTCCACCTGTGGATCTTTTAAAATGTCAGTGAGTAATGAGTGCACCTGCTGGGTGACCTAAAAAAATGTGAACTTTGTGAGGGTCTTGAGGACTGAGTTTGAGAACCACTGCTCTGTGGAATTGCATCACTGAAGCACTTGCTTGCTCGTGCATTTTTTTCCAATGCATTTGTGTGAGAGCACGGAGCTCTTTTTGCTGCCCTAGATCTGATCTGCAATCTGCTACTTTGGTCTGACAGTTGACTGCAGAATTCCAGTGCTTTTGGACACACCTTTCCGGTGCACTGATTGGTCACTGGCTTCTCTACCTAAATACTGTTATAAGAATACATTGAGGTTGTAAAGTATCCATGATACATCGCTGCTATTTTGGTAATGTTGATCAGGTGACCAATATAGAATTAAATATATATATAATGTTGGTGTGTTGCAATGTTGATCAGCTGAACAATGTAGAAGTAAAACGAGATAATGTTGATGTGTTCCAGCTGATAACCACGTTCCTCCATGGCAATCAATCCACTTTATAAAGAGACATTTGAGAGAACTATAAATGTAATCTCAAAATGACCACGGTTTTATGCATGAATGGTAAGGCTTCTCCGTAGGTAGTCTTCGTGACCATAGGAATGAACGGGAAACGGTCATCTATTAGACCACACTTAGGTCGACCACGTTGGGTCGACAAGGTTATAGGTCGACATGGGTCAGGGTCGAGGTTTAGGTTGACAGTCATTAGGTCGACATGAGTTTTTGAGCTGATATGTGCCGACAGGCGGTATTTCATGCCCTACCATCCACTAGGGTGTGGTGGGAGAATAAAAAAGTGTGCCGAGCACAGCGAGGCACCGTGCCTGAAGCATAGCGAGCGAAGCGGTTCACCTCCAACTGTGTCCATATCGACTGTGCAGACATTCGGGTAAAAAAATTGTGAAAAACTCATGTCGACCTAATGACTGTTGACCTTGACCCATGTCGACCTAAACACAAGTCGACCTTGACCCATGTCGACCTATAACCCTGTCGACCTTGGCCCATATCGACCTAATGACTGTCGACCTAAGTGTGGTCTAATAGATGTACCGATTCCGAATGAAGGATGTGGATCATAAGGTCAACCACATGAAGGTCAACATGCAATATATCGACAGTCAAAAGGTCAACGTGGCTTTAGATTGACAGTGTCATTACGTCAACACATGCATTAGGTCGAGGGTCAAATGTTGATGCAGGTTTTTCACGTTTTGTTTTTTTGTCCCAACTGTGGACATGGACACCATAGCACCATGCTTCGCGCACGATACCTCACTTTTTGCTTGGCACACTGTTATTTTCTCCCTCCACGCTCTATTGGAGGGTAGGTCATGAAATAACGCCCATCAGCTCAAAAAAAAAAAAAAGAAAAAGTGAAAAACCCATGTTTGTGTCATCTAATGACCATTTGACACTGTCGACCAAAGGCTGGGTGTCCTTCTGTGTTCAGATAAATGCATGACAACCTAGTGACCGTATACCAGGAATGAATGAACCATTAACGGGAATGCGGGGAAAACCGATGAAAAATTCTGGTTAAACTGATGTTAACGCCTAGCGGGTATGTAAAGCATTTTGCGCTTTAGCATCGGTGACTTTTTCCAATTGTGGTGACATCTGTTGAATTCATTAAAATTATACAAGTCACCATAGCAATGCTTAATGGGGCAGATTTTCTACTCCTCAAATTTGCATTTATTTCTGTTTTGAACTTGAATTAAACGGTCAAAGCGGCCCTTTCAAATCTATAGACCTTGAATTGATGATGTCTTGAATTGATAATTATTATTTTATTATAATATTGTGTATTACGCACTTACCCCATAAGTAGTGTGTGAATGAGGAGTAGCCTTCAGGACAAATGCACAGGACCTCCTATAGATAAAAGATTCAACCGGCAATGTGCAAATTACATTTTCTAAATGTCTTGTGTTTACGTAGGCTGATAAATGACAGGTTTGGCCACCTCCTCGTTATTTATACCTGTCTACATATAATCATAGTTTGCAGAGTGAGACATTACGTCAGTCGGTACAGTATTTGCTAGAGTTCTCACCCAGCATAGTATCATTCAGGTCATTAATCTTGCCTATAACAAGTGTGCAACTACACAACGTACTGTGCTGCTTACAGCAAGTTAAGGCGGATGATGTGTATTTCAGTGGCATAATAGGACACTATTTTAGTGTTCATTCTAGCACCTGCTATCTTTGAAAACCCATGCAGTTCTTCTTCTCTGCCTGGGGTGTCACTGTTTGCTGTAGTGCTTCTAGCACAGTATGGTCTGTATATCAGCACTGATGTGCAAACCAGACCTGTGCTAGAAACACCACCGCAGACAGCGACACCCCAGGCAGGGAAGAGGAACTGCATGGGTTTTCAAAGATAGCGGGTGCTAGAATGAACACTACTATTTTGCGGAGGAATTCAATACCACACAGTGTGCGATGCCAGGCTACACACATCGGCCACTTAACCGCCGTGCGGTCCTCAACTTTCCCGTGAAACTTGCAATGTCGGCTGATGAGATCCACCATACATTGCATCAATAATGACAAATTGATCCCCCCACCTTGACTTTGGTTGGATGTTTAAAAAAAAAAAAAAAATGGAAACAAATCAGCTCCTGCCTGACATTTTTCAAACACGGTTTGTGACATGGTAGGTAGGAGCTGATTGGCTGTTTATCACTCTCCATTTTATCACGTTTGAAGCTTATTGCATCTGACCCTTGTTCTGTTTGCTATACTTTCCTAAAGAAGACATTTTTTTAAGTGTACAAATGGTTAAAACTTTGTAGCCAGCACAATATTTCAGCAACTATACAAAGTTCAGTTTGTATGCTTTATTTGTTAACTTGTTTACTATAAAAAATATGGTTTCTTGATGTACCAAAATTAGCTGACCTTCACAGACCTTGGTTGGAAACATCCCAAGCAAGGCCGCTTAGATAAGTAAACATCTTTAATTAGCGGGCAAGTTGCCTCTTAGTGTTTTGTATGGTTTTAACAGTGTTCTGTGTCGCTCAAGAATTTCTTAACATGAGCAGACTATGATTTAATATCTGTTGCTGTCTTTGTATTCATGGGGGGATTTGTTTTCACTAGAACTCAAGGTTGTTGACGGTTCCTTGTTTAAACGGTATACCTCTTTGTCTATTGAATCCGTATTCAAAATGGCTGGCTTCACTTAATCCATCAACTGCATCCCTCTAAGGTTGACTACTGGCTCACTATTCAAAATGGCTGCCTCCACTCAATCCGTCAGCTGCATCCCTCTAAGGTTGACTACTGGCTCAGTATTCAAAATGGCTGCCTCCACTCAATCCATCAACTGCATCCCTCTTCGGTTGAGTATTGGTGTTGTATTCCAAATGGCTGCCTCTACTCAGTACATTAACTACACGTGCAGTTTTGCTTTATACGCTGTCTTTATCTCTTGTATACCGTTGTGACAGCTGACAATTCGAGAGTCTGGTTCTGTTTCCATTGTGACCTTTTAGAGGTGTTTGCAGATAACATTGTGCACAGACTGTCAAAGCAGCTCCATGTCCACAATTCATGGAGATTCTGACAGGCGGGGTGGAACTAGCAGGATCTGTATATATTTATTATCTCACTTCCTTATTTTGGTACTTATTTACGTCGCATACCTTTGATGTATTTCGTGTTTCTTATGCTCTTATTTAACTAGAAATAATTTCACACAAAAAAAAACCATACATTTTGATAGACCGGTGTCCTAATGGAAATGTTAACATATACGGGTAATTTAGGGTACTGGATTATGTTGTGTGCACGCGTATATTGTTGAAAACGAAATTCATGCATAAAACCGTCTTTGCGAATAATTAAATGCACACGCGCTGCCCAAGAGGCGCAATTAGATGAAGGGCTAAACGTCTGGGGGGATTTATCAGTTCTTGGCACCAGCGGCTGCCTGATGAATCCTTTCCTGTGCTAATGCGGAACACGGGCCCCTCTGCCGCTCTCCATCTCTGATGAAATGTCGTGTCTGGTTAGCATTTCAGGTTTGCTTGTTAAAGGCCTGTTCCCTTTTTGAAGTTTACATTGACCCAGGCAATGTCTTTAATTGTGTGAACTGTAATATTCCGTCTGTTTGAAGATCTCCCGTTGTAAAAATAAATTACCCCCTCAAAGGACCCGTTTCCCAATGGGATGGCCTCCGATATTAAAGTGCATGCATAGTGTTGGAAGGCTCTTATGTGTGTGTGTATATGTGTGTGTCTGTATGTATGTGTATGTATGTATGTATGTATGTATGTATGTGTGTGTGTGTGTGTGTGTGTATATATATATATATATATATATATATATATATATATATTTATGTGTGTGTGTGTGTGTGTGTGTGTGTGTGTGTGTGTGTGTGTGTGTATATATATATATATATCGATATATATATATATATATATATATATATATATATATATATATATATATATATATATATATTCTCTTATTTACACAAAGTACTGGTTTGCCGTTCGTTTTCCTTTTCAGTGTTCGGTACTTGTGTATTTTGGCAGCGCCCATCGCATCGCATACCATAACACATACGATGGTATGCGATGCGACGCGATATCGTACGATAGTGCACGATGGCATACAATTTTGAAATTGTATGCCATTGTACATGGCATACGATGCCATACGATGCGATGCGATGCGATTAAACATTGTATAAGCACCCTAATGGGTGCTTATACAATGTTAAGCACCCAAATGGGTGCTTACAATGTTAAATGCACCCCCACGCCACCCCCCGCTATAAACGTGAACCCGAAGCGTGGCGAGCGCAGCGAGCCCGCGAGGGGCGGCGGTACGCGTCCTACGACCTTTTCATACCCCCACTATCCACGTCGGCGTGGAGTTGAGAATAGAATAGTGTGGCGAGCGCAGCGAGCCCCGCGAGGGGACGCGGATACCTTCACAGGTAAACGCGTCCCCTCGCGGGCTTCACAGGTGTCCGCGTCGCCACGGACACCTGTGAAGCCCGCGAGGGGACGCGTATAACTGTGAAGGTATCCGCGTCCCCTCGCGGGGCTCGCCACGCTTCGGGCTCGGTGGCTCGCTGCGCTCGCCACACTATTCTATTCTCAACTCCACGCCGACGTGGATAGTGGGGGTATGAAAAGGTCGGAGGACGCGTACCGCCGCCCCTCGCGGGCTCGCTGCGCTCGCCACGCTTCGGGTTCACGTTTATAGCGGGGGGTGGCGTGGGGGTGCATTTAACATTGTAAGCACCCATTTGGGTGCTCAAAAGCACCCTTTAGGGTGCTTATACGATTTTTGGTCGTATAGGGGGTCAAAATCGCGTCGCATCGCATCGCATGCCATCGGGTGCATGGCATGCGATGCGATGCGATCTGTTCGTCGTACGACGGACATCGGGGGCGCCGCCAAAATACACAAGTACCCAGTGTTCTCTTCCAGCATTACTCGTACAGCACATACGTGCACTCTTATGTACTAAGGTGTTTGTGGTTCATGCCACAATAATTTATTTTATTATAAACCAGGCATGTTGCATAAACTCCTATGAATTGTAGTTGTAGCAACAGTGAGTGTTGTGGTCATTGTCTATAGTCCATGCAAAAAGATTCAGGGGGTTATTTACTAAGATAAGAGTTTTTTTTATGGACAACCAATCAGATACGATCTATTATCTTCTAGAAGGTGCTATATAAATAAGATGCAGGTTCTGATTGGTTGCCCATAGCAACATCCCATGTGACACCGATCTCCCGTCTTAGTAAATTTTCCGCTCCTTCTCTGAATGCCTTAATTCCAGAAAACAAATGTAGCTGTCCCAATTATCCCATCTTTCTTGTTGGCCCAATAATGATTATAAATATAAGGTGAAGTACCACCAGTAACCACTAGAGGCCACTCTGCAAACAAAATTACTAAAGTAAAAGCAATTTTTGCAGGGACACTGATCGGTGTCAAAACTTGCTAGATATGTGGCGAGGGAGCTGTGAACGCGCATATTGAAGGTAGGAGCCGATAGTAACTGGGGTGGAGAGTTTAAAAAGCCATAATTTTGACGTTTTTTTTAACTAGGCCTTTATAAAAGCTATAATAAACGGCAATTCATGCTTCAGTAACACTGCAGTAGGCTATTAATCATATAGGCCCAACTCCAGCTGTTAAACTACAATTCCCAGCATGCCCTGCAACAGTTTTGCACTTGGGGAATGCAACAGGTTATATTATATCACTTGGGAAGTGAAAATGGAGAAAATTAACTATATGGGGTCCCGAGAACTGAGTTTGGGAACCTATGCGCTAGCACAGTGGTTCCCAAACGCGGTCCTCAAGGCACCCCCAACGGTCTAGGTATTAAGTATATCCATGCTTGGCCACAGGTGACGTAATTAGTAACTCAGTCAGTCTGATGTAACCATCTGTGCGGAGCCATGGATATACCTAAAACCCGGACCGTTGGGGTGCCTTGAGGACCGTGTTTGGGAACCTCCGCTCTAGCATATTAGGAATGTAGTTGTGCATTCTACATTCCATGTGGGTTATGAGGGCAAAAAGCTATATAGGTACGTTGCTATAGCAACCACCCTCACTGCTTTCCATAGTCCAAATAATACTCTTGCCAGTTTTTAAATAAAGTTTTGCATGTAGGGTACAATATATACAGCTGCACAATAATGGCAATGGTGGGATCTAAAACAAGCTTGGGAGGAGCTAAAATACCAACCAATCAGCTACTGTCGATGTCTAATTCAGCACGGAGCGCTCATCGGAGAATTTAAAGGGGACTGCGAGGAGTAAGCCGCCTCCCAGTATGAAAGGCGTTTTAGAGATCCATTCTTCAATTCCCGAAACATTGAAGGGACTCCGCCGTCTTTGCACATGTAAGTAGGTCTGTGCCTGAGACAGGGTGGAAGTGGTCATCGCTGATGTCCGAGACCCTCCTCAAATGCATGGGCATGCTCCGAAAGAGTCAGGTTGCCACCACCCAAAGACTGCTTCCTGTCAGTCGGACTGCGGTGTCATTGCGTTACAATCCATAGTCCGTCGCCAGTGCATGCATACTGTACTCATGTGATTCGATAATCAGTCGAGTATATTGCGATCACGGCATGCGCGCATCTACTAATTGCAAGATTTACTTCATTTAAACCTGGAAAAAACATATAAAATATATACAGTGTACGATAAATAATATACTGGCTAAACTACAAAATGAGACACTTTCTTATTTAGTCAACACGATTCTACACGATATCATTAAACTGTCTTCGTAAATAGCTTTGCCAAAACTCACTATTTACTCTCAGAACCGAAGCCAATTCTGGGCTGAAGCCAATTCCACGGTCGGCGTAAAAGGTAACACAACATCCCCCTCAGTTTTCTATGTGGATATTTAAAAGCAGCACGCCCAAACCAAGGGCAAATACTGGAAGTGTCTGTGAGACATGGCGTGTATGTGACACCAGACGGATCCGAATGAAAGGTGCCTTGTCCGATGCAGGGTAGCTCCTCTAGCGGGGGAACCGTGAAGCCAGAGGAGTTTAACCCTTTGAGTGGCAACGTTGCTGTGAGGGAGCTTTAAAATGCCGGCGCCGCTCACAGCGACTGTTCATGTTGGGTGATATATTTAACTAAACTTCGATTCATCGACTTGGTGGAATTTGTATTTATACTAAAAACAGTCGCTGTGAGACGCTGGCATTTTTTAGAAGATTTTGTGGATCACTCACAGCAATGTTGGCACTCAAAGGGTAAAGGACAGTGTGCCATAGTCAGGAAAGTTTTATCTGTGGGTTTTGCTGTTAGATTTGAATGTTTATCTCCAGTGAGTGCGGTGCCGACAACCCGTTGTTATTTTTATTCCGATGAGTAATCAGCAGTTTCCGTTCATACATACTAGTGTTAGGTGAAGGCGGTGTCTGTCTAACATTTATATTCCGACGTTTGCCTGCTGTGCATGTATATAGGGATCACTGTCTAATCCCATAGTACTGAACATAATTTCATTTACCTTTCTGATCATACTTATCTTCCCTCCTGGACTGGACAGGAGGCTCCCGAAAATTGGATGGCGCTCCCGGCTCCCCAGAATGGAAGTAAAATCTCCCAGAGCCTTACTTCATAGTGGGTGGTCTGGGAAAGCCAATGACTTGATTCTTTCTGGATCAGATCATAGCCCAGTTCCCGCTATTCAGTGCTGGTAATCTGCCCACCTGCAACGTAGCCACGCCCCCTGTTATACTGACCTATCTGCCCCTCCCACTTAGTCAAAACTCTGGAGCATACTACAGCAGGCATGTCCGACGTTGGCCCTCCAGATGTTTTGAAACTTCACATCCCAGCATGCTTTGCAATAGTTTTAGCATTCTCTAAAATCCGTGTAGTCTGAATCCTGATCGATCACTGTATGTATTTTTGCCATATCCCTGATCCTCCACCTCCCCTGTAGCCTAACCCTCCTCCCCCCCACCTAGTGCCTAAACCTAACCCAAGGCCGGTACTTACCTTTTGGAATTCTAACTTTTGCCAACAAGGGTATTCTACAGACCTCTGAAAAGTGCTTGTGAAGAGCCAACAGCTTTATGCCAATGCAAATCTGCCCTCCTACTGTGGTTTAAGTCTCGGCAAGCAGCAGCCCCTCAAGCGTGCCTGGTCCCAGGGGACGCATTCACACAGTGCGTCCTATTCACACCAATTAAACAGTTTGGTGTGCAACATTTTGTGCACTATGAAGTCTGAATCTGCATACGAAGCGCAACCACAACCTGGTCCTTTATCACCGGCCAATCAGCTGCTGACTGTTAAGTTACAGGCTGGGTTTAAAAAGGAACAGTCAGGAGCTGATTGGCCGGTGATAAAGTACCAGGCACTTTATCACTTCTCCTCCCTTATTACTGCTTCTACATCTACCCCACAGTGTATGTGGACGGGATGCGGTCATTTGGTCGAATGCATTATGGTCGAATGTCATTACATCGAATCCATTAGGTCGAATTGCTAAAAGGTCGACATGATTCTAGGTCGACATGGGAAAAGGTCGAAATGATTCTAGGTCGAAAGGTCATTAGTTCGACAGGTCATTAGGTCGACAAGGTCATTAGTTCGACATTGTCTAGGTCGACATTCACAAAGTCGACATGGGGTTTTTCACTGTTTTTTTGAGCCGACATGTGCTGACAGGCGGTATTTCATGCCCTACCATCCACTAGGGCGTGGTGGGAGAATAAAATAGTGTGCCGAGCGTAGCGAGGTACCGTGCCCGACGCATAGCGAGCGATGCGAGGGGATGCAGTGCACTTTAAACTGTGTCCATGTCGACTGTGTTGACATTCAGGTAAAAAACCAGTGAAAAACCCCATGTCGACTTTGTGAATGTCGACCTAGACAATGTCGAACTAATGACCTTGTCGACCTAATGACCTGTCGAACTAATGACCTTTCGACCTAGAATCATTTCGACCTTTTCCCATGTCGACCTAGAATCATGTCGACCTTTTAGCAATTCGACCTAATGGATTCGATGTAATGACATTCGACCATAATGCATTCGACCAAACGATCCCAACCCATGTGGACTTATCTGTATATAAAGGTACAGAAGACTTGTTTTTCAGTAGACATGCATTTTTAATCTTGGCAGATCGGGGAAAAAATATCCACTTGTTCATAGTTTACCATCTCAGTGGTCGTAGAGGGAGATGATGATAATAGTGTGAATCATGGCGAGCCATGCGGTACACTTATACGGCTTCCATGTCGACCTAGACGCCCCCCTCCCAAAAAAGTGAAACTTGTGTCGTCTTCTTGACCATGTCAACCTTTTCCGTATATGTCGACCTTCTGCCTGTTTACCAATAGTGGTCCACCTTTTTGACTGTCCACCTATGTCTGCTGTGGTGTTTCTAGCACAGGTCTAGTTTGCATATCAATGCTGATATACAGACCACACTGTGCTAGAAGCACTACAGCAGACCGCAACACCCCAGGTAGGGAAGAGGAACTGCATGGATTTTCAAAGATGGCGGGTGCTAGAATGAACACTAGACCTTATAGACTGGGGGTAATGTATTGACCTGTGACAAAAGAACTCCACACTAGATAATTGAAATGTCATTATTCCCCCATACATAGAATTACAAATATTCCATACCCTTCTAGGAGCACGGCTGGATCTGTGTAATCAGGACGCACAGTCTATGACCATATTTAGAGGTCGTGCGGGTTTTTGCTTCTAATAAACGTAAGTTTGATGTATGAGCCTTTGAAAGACAAATTGTTTTGAATAGGGTTTAGATGGAGTTTTACTGAGCTCTTAAAGGCTATAATGCATGTGTACATGTCACATATTTCGTTTAAACACACCCGTGTTCTGTATCTGCCGGTCCTCGGTAATGCCACTGACCCCACTGTTTCTATATATTAATATATATATCAGCTGGCAGCCCTCCAGTGCTATACTTTGGGCCCCTTACATCCCTGGTACACACCATACGTAGAGCCACAATAATATCTGGAATTCACAGACCCGCATGGACAAGCCCAATACATTGTGTTATTTGATAATAGGGACCTGTCCTTTAATATTCAAGGACCGTCCCAAATATTATGGCTTTGTCCCTGGAAACTGTGGAGGGTTCCCTTACACTGAGACCCATGACACCACCTTTTGACTGATGTACCTCCCCCCGTATCAGGGGATTCCCTGCTCTGCATGGCGCGGTTTCTTATGTATGATACCCCTGAGGAAAACCGGCTACTGCTGGTAAAAACGTCTGTCAGGACTATCACAAGTGTCTTATCAATGCGTCTGTAGGGTATTGTAATCCCTGTGCCACCAATTTACATAGATTTACACAAATTAAACACTTGGAAAAGGCAAATGTCTGCGGGTTATGGCCCCCATACAACAGCGTCATATTACCAGTTGAACATTGACATCGCTCCCTGCCCCAGTGGAGCTTACAATCTATATTCCCTACCACATGTACACGCACACACAGACATTCTAGGGTTAATTTTAGTTGGGAACCAATTAACATACCAGTATATTTGTGGAATGTGGGAGGAAACCGGAGTACCCGGAGGAAACCCACGCAAGTACGGGGAGAATATACAAACTCCACACAGTTAGGGCCATGGTGGGATACAAACCCATGAAATCAGCGCTGTGAGGCAGTAATGCTAACCGTTACACCGTCCATGATGCCCCGGATATTGGCTCCATTATCTGATACCCCAATGATCGGATCCCAAAATCCGGAATATTAAGTGTTTAAAATTCCATGTTTCCCAGTTCGAAATCGACCATTTTTTAGCATGAATAATTTCTTTGATTCCCACCCCTGATGAATCACTGATCAGTGCTCACCACCAATTGGCGGTACCAGCTGGGTCAATGATTCGTCACTTAAGTGTATGGGGGCCATATGGGCCGCAATATAATCCATTTTTATTTCATTTTTGTATTGTTTTTACCTTGTTTGGTGACATCCGATGAGAAATAGATATAACATTTCTTGATAAAGTTGACTATTTATTTAAAGTTTATTGTGTAATGTTTTGCTTGTTGTGTTTTTTCTTTCGTTTAATGTGTCCCTCATAAATAAATAGCGATACGCACACACTCTGTATAAAGCGTTTGAGAGCGATGTATAATTTATGTGTACATTTCCGATGGACGTTGACTCATTGTGGCCTCTGAAAGGGAGCACTTCAAAGAACAAGGGGCAGCACTCAGCTACCTTTTAAGTTTTTAATTAAAAGTCCATTTCCATTTGTCCTGCTGAGTGGAAGATTCCCAGAGATAAACGGCCTTGTGCAAGGAGAGGTAATGTCTTATCTCCCAAGGCTGCTTATTATTTACAGCAATCACCTCCCTCCCCTCCCCCTCTGTCCACACCATCACCTATGTGGTGCTGTCTAGATTAACATTTAACCTTTACACCAGACTGGTCATCAGGCAGCCTAGGAGGTCAGAGGGAGCCTGATCCCAGCACCTTTTATGTGTATGTTATTATGTCCAGCATTATGTGATTGTATGCCTGCGTCCGTCCGCATGATGATCCGGCTATATTTGTCTCGTCTTCAAATCTTGTCTGCGTGAATGTGTGAAATGCAATCAAGACCTATAGATTGTAAGCTTGCGAGCGGGGCCCTCCGGCCTCCTCCCTTTTTACTGTCTGTAAATGCCCTGTTAGTTGTATCACTGTCTGCTTTGTAAAGCGCAACGGAATCTGCTGCGCTATATAAGACGCTGTAACGGAATCTGCTGCACTATATAAGACACTGTAACGGAATCTGTTGCGCTATATAAGACACTGTAACGGAATCTGCTGCGCTATATAAGGCACTGTAACGGAATCTGCTGCGCTATATAAGACACTGTAACGGAATCTGCTGCGCTATATAAGACACTGTAACGGAGTCTGCTGCACTATATAAGACGCTGTAACGGAATCTGCTGCGCTACATAAGAACCTGTAACGGAATCTGCTGCGCTATATAAGACACTGTAACGGAATCTGCTGCGCTATATAAGACGCTGTAACGGAATCTGCTGCGCTATATAAGACGCTGTAACGGAATCTGCTGCGCTACATAAGAACCTGTAACGGAATCTGCTGCGCTATATAAGACACTGTAACGGAATCTGCTGCGCTATATAAGACGCTGTAACGGAATCTGCTGCGCTATATAAGACGCTGTAACGGAATCTGCTGCGCTATATAAGACGCTGTAACGGAATCTGCTGCGCTATATAAGACACTGTAACGGAATCTGCTGCGCTATATAAGGCACTGTAACGGAATCTGCTGCGCTATATAAGACACTGTAACGGAATCTGCTGCGCTATATAAGACACTGTAACGGAGTCTGCTGCACTATATAAGACACTAACGGAGTCTGCTGCGCTATATAAGACGCTGTAACGGAATCTGCTGCGCTATATAAGACACTGTAACGGAATCTGCTGCGCTATATAAGACGCTGTAACGGAATCTGCTGCGCTATATAAGACGCTGTAACGGAATCTGCTGCGCTATATAAGACGCTGTAACGGAATCTGCTGCGCTATATAAGACGCTGTAACGGAATCTGCTGCGCTATATAAGACGCTGTAACGGAATCTGCTGCGCTATATAAGACGCTGTAACGGAATCTGCCGCGCTATATAAGACACTGTAACGGAATCTGCTGCGCTATATAAGACACTGTAACGGAATCTGCTGCGCTATATAAGACGCTGTAACGTAATCTGCTGCGCTATATAAGACACTGTAACGGAGTCTGCTGCACTATATAAGACACTAACGGAGTCTGCTGCGCTATATAAGACGCTGTAACGGAATCTGCTGCGCTATATAAGACGCTGTAACGGAATCTGCTGCGCTATATAAGGCACTGTAACGGAATCTGCTGCGCTATATAAGACACTGTAACGGAATCTGCTGCGCTATATAAAAAACTGTTAATAAATAATAAATAAGACCTGTAACTAATAATGATGGGATCTGTTCTTTAATTCTGCATGAATGCAACAAGATCTGTGACCAGATCAGTCCGGCCAGCTCATCAACGGTCTATGGTCATAAGGTCGACATAGCTTAGTTTGACACATGGAATAGGTCGACAGGGTTGGAAGGTCGACGCAAGCTTTAGGTCGATAATGGCAAGGTTGACAGTAAAAAGTAAACATGATTTTTTTTTTTTTACTTTAAAAAAAAAAATATTTTTTTTTAGAGCTGACGTGCCGACAGAGGGTATTTCACACCCTACCATCCACTAGGGCATGGAGGGAGAATAGAAGAGTGCCCTGAGCGCAGTGTGGCACTGTGCCCGAAGCATGGCCAGCACTGCGGCACACTTTGACGCTGCCTATGTCGACATTCGGGTCAAAAAAACGTGAAGAACTCATGTCGACTGACTGTAGACCTTGCCATTGTCAACTTAATGCTTTTGTCGACCTTCCAACCATGTGCACCTTTTAGCCATGTCGACCTATTCTATATGTTTATGTCGACCTTCAGGGTCGTTTCAGTGCATGTTGGCCTAATAGGAGTCATCTAATGACCGCATACCCTCATCAGTATGAATGGGACGGGGATAAGATTCCGTGCAGAGACCCCCCCCCCCCCCCCGAGTGTTACTGGGATTTGCGGGACTGCCCAGGAGATGTATTCAGGGCAGGCTGCACAGCGGATACTGTGGCCTGCTTCTGACAGATGCCGTGTCCTAGCGTGGGCGTACATGGGTTAATGATTGCCTCGCTCACATGCCAAGCAGATAGAAGGTAATGATCTGTCACACAGACTTGCATGGGGACAAATCTGCCATGTCATGTATTTTCCTATTCCGATCCACCGTCCCTGCCTGCCACAGATATCTGCATAGCTGCATTATGCAGTCTTCCTCCTGGGGGCCGGCTTAGCCCAGCCTGTCCAATGGTGTTACTCTTATAGAGGAGGGGTCTCTGTGGCTTCAATGAACAGTCACATCTGTGTCACTCTGCGTCGCTGACAGAGGAAAAGCCTTTGGGGGAGACCTTTATCCTGATTAATATATATTTTTGCTTTTAACCAGCCGGATTGGCGTGAAATGGGAAACGGCTGACGAGCGCCTGCTTGCTTGCAGCTGCACCGTATTATTGCTGTGACCATGTAATCTGGTGGTACAGGCTGTCACCCAAGGAGCAGGTAAGGAAGCAGCAGCGGCCCCCATACACAGCGTGCGGGTACTTGTATGTTGCTGTCAGAATTTGGGGCACGGTGGTATACTGTATCTATTACTAGACGTGCAGTCGGTTTATACTATGTACCAATTGCATTTACTTATGCGTACTGAACCATACCAGAATCTTATTTAGTCTTTGTGCTTTTTATCCAGTTTAGTTTTTAAATATAAAATGTTTAATAGAACCGCTCGAATCCAGAAGGTGCACTTTCAGCTGTACAAAATGATGAGTAGCGTCTTGTGATGGGGGTTTAAAATCTAGGGTTCAAACGACGGACCAATCGTGTGCGCAGAACCAATATTTATTGCTTGTTTGTTGATTGGATGGAATCTGGAGCCTTCAAAATATTTGCAAACACAATCAGCGGTTTGCTTAAGGCACATTTATCTGTCTCTTGTATGTTGCAGCCTTGGAATGTCAGTCATTTATGATATATTATAGGTTTCTGGAAACCTTTGTCCTTTTTTTGTTTTGTTTATTAGATGATTCAAATCCTTGATGGGGGAACACATATGGAAAGTGATGTTACTGCTGTAAAAGGTGGTTTTGTCTGGATCACCCAATCATATTGTGTCATTTGTAATGGTACTGATTCATTTTTATCAGGGCGGCGGGTGATTTAAAAAAAATATATATATTTATATATAATGCAATCAAATGTTGCGGCCGCATTCCTTGCTCCAGCACCTACAAACGACTTGTGTAATCAGGGACAGTCCCGAGATGTATTATTCATGGTACAAGAAAAGCAGCAGTGCTTACAATTTGTGGGCTTGGCTCTGAGCAGGAAGTCTGTTACCATGGCGATTATAGTAGAACTGCTGCTTATCGCCGCATGGATGGAGTAACGTGTTTGGTTGCCGTACGAAGATTTGAGCAGGTCCCCACGCCAAAATAATTAGTCTTAGCTGTGAGAACTCATTACTCACACCAGCCTATTGCAATTGCACAGATTGTCTCAAGGGATTAAACAATAAACCAGCGAGGAGAGGAGGAGAGAACCCAGCAACCGGTGGTGGCTCTCATTCAGTAAATCACGGTTAAGGGGCAAAGAAAATTTTAATTCAACGAGGAATGTTTCAATGCCAGTAAAAAAAAAAAAAACATTATTATAATACAGTTGTCGCATGATGTCCGTATGATGTATCGTACCGTGGGCAGTACGGATGGTGTAATGGTTACATTACTGCCTCACAGCACTGAGGTCATGGGTTCTATCCCCACCATGTGTTATATATACGGGGCAGTACGGATGGTGTAATGGTTAGCATTACTGCCTCACAGCACTGAGGTCATGGGTTCTATCCCCACCATGTGTTATATATACGGGGCAGTACGGACGGTGTAATGGTTACATTACTGCCTCACAGCACTGAGGACATGGTTTCTATCCCCACCATGTGTTATATATACGGGGCAGTACGGATGGTGTAATGGTTAGCATTACTGCCTCACAGCACTGAGGTCATGGGTTCTATCCCCACCATGTGTTATATATACGGGGCAGTACGGACGGTGTAATGGTTAGTATTACCGCCTCACAGCACTGAGGTCATGGGTTCTATCCCCACCATGTGTTATATATATGGGGCAGCACGGATGGTGTAATGGTTAGCATTACTTCCTCACAGCGCTGAGGTCATGGGTTCTATCCCCACCATGTGTTATATATACGGGGAAGTACGGACGGTGTAATGGTTACATTCCTGCCTCACAGCACTGAGGTCATGGGTTTTATCCCCACCATGTATTATATATACGGGGCAGTACGGACGGTGTAATGGTTAGCATTACTGCCTCACAGCACTGAGGTCATGGGTTCTATCCCCACCATGTGTTATATATACGGGGAAGTACGGACGGTGTAATGGTTACATTACTGCCTCACAGCACTGAGGTCATGGGTTCTATCCCCACCATGTGTTATATATACGGGGCAGTACGGACGGTGTAATGGTTAGCATTACTGCCTCACAGCACTGAGGTCATGGGTTCTATCCCCACCATGTGTTATATATACGGGGCAGTACAGATGGTGTAATGGTTACATTACTGCCTCACAGCACTGAGGTCATGGGTTCTATTCCCACCATGTGTTATATATACGGGGCAGTACGTACGGTGTAATGGTTAGCATTACTGCCTCACTGCACTGAGGTCATGGGTTCTATTCCCACCATGTGTTATATATACTGGGCAGTACGGATGGTGTAATGGTTACATTACTGCCTCACAGCGCTGAGGTCATGGGCTCTATTCTCACCATGTGTTATATATACGGGGCAGTACGGATGGTGTAATGGTTACATTACTGCCTCACAGCGCTGAGGTCATGGGCTCTATTCCCACCATGTGTTATATATACGGGGCAGTACGGATGGTGTAATGGTTAGCATTACTGTCTCACAGCACTGAGGTCTTGGGTTCTATCCCCACCATGTGTTATATATATACGGGGCAGTACGGACGGTGTAATGGTTAGCATTACTGCCCCACAGCACTGAGGGTCATGGGTTCTATCCCACCATGTGTTATATATATACAGGGCAGTACGGATGGTGTAATGGTTACATTACTGCCTCACAGCACTGAGGTCATGGGTTCTATCCCCACCATGTGTTATATATATATATACGGGGCAGTACGGACGGTGTAATGGTTACATTACTGCCTCACAGCACTGAGGTCATGGGTTCTATCCCCTCCATGTGTTATATATACGGGGAAGTACGGACGGTGTAATGGTTACATTACTGCCTCACAGCACTGAGGTCATGGGTTCTATCCCCACCATGTGTTATATATACGGGGCAGTACGGATGGTGTAATGGTTAGCATTACTGCCTCACAGCGCTGTGGTTATGGGTTCTATCCCCACCATGTGTTATATATACAGGGCAGTACGGATGGTGTAATGGTTAGCATTACTGCCTCACAGCACTGAGGTCATGGGTTTGAATCCCACCATGTGTTATATATACGGGGCAGTACGGATGGTGTAATGGTTATATTACTGCCTCACAGCACTGAGGTCATGGGTTCTATCCCCACCATGTGTTATATATACGGGGCAGTACGGACTGTGTAATAATTAGCATTACTGCCTCACTGCACTGAGGTCATGGGTTCTATTCCCACCATGTGTTATATATACTGGGCAGTACGGATGGTGTAATGGTTACATTACTGCCTCACAGCGCTGAGGTCATGGGCTCTATTCTCACCATGTGTTATATATACGGGGCAGTACGGATGGTGTAATGGTTACATTACTGCCTCACAGCGCTGAGGTCATGGGCTCTATTCCCACCATGTGTTATATATACGGGGCAGTACGGATGGTGTAATGGTTAGCATTACTGTCTCACAGCACTGAGGTCTTGGGTTCTATCCCCACCATGTGTTATATATATACGGGGCAGTACGGACGGTGTAATGGTTAGCATTACTGCCCCACAGCACTGAGGTCATGGGTTCTATCCCACCATGTGTTATATATATACAGGGCAGTACGGATGGTGTAATGGTTACATTACTGCCTCACAGCACTGAGGTCATGGGTTCTATCCCCACCATGTGTTATATATATATACGGGGCAGTACGGACGGTGTAATGGTTACATTACTGCCTCACAGCACTGAGGTCATGGGTTCTATCCCCTCCATGTGTTATATATACGGGGAAGTACGGACGGTGTAATGGTTACATTACTGCCTCACAGCACTGAGGTCATGGGTTCTATCCCCACCATGTGTTATATATACGGGGCAGTACGGATGGTGTAATGGTTAGCATTACTGCCTCACAGCGCTGTGGTTATGGGTTCTATCCCCACCATGTGTTATATATACAGGGCAGTACGGATGGTGTAATGGTTAGCATTACTGCCTCACAGCACTGAGGTCATGGGTTTGAATCCCACCATGTGTTATATATACGGGGCAGTACGGATGGTGTAATGGTTATATTACTGCCTCACAGCACTGAGGTCATGGGTTCTATCCCCACCATGTGTTATATATACGGGGCAGTACGGACTGTGTAATAATTAGCATTACTGCCTCACAGCACTGAGGTCATGGGTTCTATCCCCACCATGTGTTATATATATATACGGGGCAGTACGGACGGTGTAATGGTTACATTACTGCCTCACAGCACTGAGGTCATGGGTTTGAATCCCACCATGTGTTATATATACGGGGCAGTACGGATGGTGTAATGGTCAGCATTACTGCCTCACAGCACTGAGGTCATGGGTTCTATCCCCACCATGTGTTATATATACGGGGCCATACGGATGGTGTAATGGTTACATTACTGCCTCACAGCGCTGAGGTCATGGGTTCTATCCCCAGCATGTGTTATATATACGGGGCAGTACGGACGGTGTAATGGTCAGCATTACTGCCTCACAGCACTGAGGTCATGGGTTCTATCCCCACCATGTGTTATATATACGGGGCAGTACGGACGGTGTAATGGTTAGCATTACTGCCTCACAGCGCTGTGGTTATGGGTTCTATCCCCACCATGTGTTATATATACAGGGCAGTACGGATGGTGTAATGGTTAGCATTACTGCCTCACAGCACTGAGGTCATGGGTTTGTAGTGTTCCCCCTAGGAATTATGGGGGGCAGGGCGCTGGTTTGGCGGACCGGGCACGCCGACGTCACGGCGTGGGGCGTGCCTGGGCTGCCGCGTCACGGCGGGGGGCGTGCCCGGGCTGCCGCGTCACGCTAGGGGGCGTGCCCGGGCCGCCGCGTCAATACAGGAGGCGTGCCCGGGCCGCTACGTCACCCCAGGAGGCGTGCCCGGGCCGCCGCAACACTCCAGGAGGCGTGCCCGGGCCGCCGCATCGATAAAGGGGCTTGCCCGGCCATGACTACGTCACTGAGCTGCCGGGACGTAGCCATGGCCGGGCAAGCCCCCTTCAGCGATGCGACGGCCCGGGCACTCCGGCGGGCAGAATGCAGGCTGATTTAGCGGGGCGCTGCTAATGGGGCAGGGCGCATTTTGCCCTTTAAAAATCGGGCAGGGCGCAGCGCCCCGCTAAAACAGCCTAGCGGGAACACTAGTTTGAATCCCACCATGTGTTATATATACGGGGCAGTACGGATGGTGTAATGGTTATATTACTGCCTCACAGCACTGAGGTCATGGGTTCTATCCCCACCATGTGTTATATATACGGGGTAGTACGGACGGTGTAATGGTTAGTGTTACCGCCTCACAGCACTGAGGTCATGGGTTCTATCCCCACCATGTGTTATATATACAGGGCAGTACGGATGGTGTAATGGTTAGCATTACTGCCTCACAGCACTGAGGTCATGGGTTTGAATCCCACCATGTGTTATATATACGGGGCAGTACGGATGGTTTAATGGTTACATTACTGCCTCACAGCACTGAGGTCATGGGTTCTATCCCCACCATGTGTTATATATACAGTGCAGTACGGATGGTGTAATGGTTAGCATTACTGCCTCACAGTGCTGAGGTCATGGGTTCTATCCCCACCATGGCCCTCATTGTGTGGGGTTTGTATATGCTCCCCGTGGTTGCGTGGGTTTCCTCCGGGTACTCCGGTTTCCTCCCACAATCCAAAAATATACTGTTAGGTTAATTGGCTTCCAACAAATGAACCCTAGAATGTCTGTGTGTGCGTGTATATGTGGTAGGTAATATAGATTGTAAGCTCCACTGGGGCAGGGACTGATGTGAATATTCAAATATTCTCTGTACAGTGCTGCGGAATATGTGTGCGCTATATAAATAACTCTCATACGCACCCGCGTCCCAATCACTCGGCAGCGGGTAGTGGAAACCCTGCCCGTCTCCGCTTCAGGGAGATGGGCAGGTGCGGAGAGAGCTCGGTTGGAAGGGAACGCGAGAGCGTCCCCTTCCGGCGGCTGGCGATTTCTACCACCAGCCGCCGGCAAGAAGAGAGGCCATACACACTGGGTGATTTTGCCCAGCATGTATGGACACCGATGGTTTGAAAATTGCTCAGTGCAAACACATTTCAGCTATTTTTGCAAGCGGTGGATGACTTTCCATTGCAGGATGCTATAGAAAGACGTCCAATGCGTCCCTCATCTGCTGGTAATACCATTCGCCAGCGACTATGCGGGAGTGCGCACCAGTGCTCAGTGCTGCCCCGTACACACTGGGTGGCTTTGGAGCTGAAAGACGCTCAAATGACAAAACCTGAGCTGCTTTCAGCTCAGTATCGCCCAGTGGGCCTTTATTCTGAACTATGTGCCACTGCACACACCCAAGAGTAGTGATAGCCCCCAATCACACACTTGTTTTCTCTATGGGTCTAATCAGAAGTCAGGCCCAGATGGGGGCCATAAATCCAGTGGTACTACACAAAAATGCTCAACAAATGTAGATGTGAAGAAAGCCGATCTAGTTGCCCATTTCTATTGCCCAGAGTTGTTACTGTAAGTGTGAACGCTTGTCACTTGGAGGCAATACTTAATCCTTCAATGCAGACAACAATAAAACATGTCTGCGTTGTTTAATCTGGAGGATTGAAATTATGTTGTCAGATTTTATGTAGTCATTATAATTATGCTGCAATTCTGTTCGTCTAGATGAGTCATAGTCCAGTTAGTTTTTCCTTTGCACTGATTTATGGAGAGTGTGTGTGTGTGTGTGTGTGTATGTGTATATATATATATATATATATATATATATATATATATATATATATATATATATATATATATATATATATATATATATATATATATATATATATATATATATATATATATATATATATATATATGTATATGTGTGTGTGTATGTACAGTATGTATGTGTAGATAGATTCGTAGAATGTATATCCATCCGGAAATGGCTTGTATGGGATAAACATCGCCATGTAACTTTCAATACATTCACAATACACCTTCAATACAAGGGAACCCTGTGTATCCTGTGCATTGGTTTCCATAGAGAACAAGACAAAACACAGTTGAGTCTTTGGGTGGAGCGAGTTTCATTCTCCTCTCCCAGTAATCCCCAGGTGAGGGAGCTGTCATGATACAAGGTAGCAGGTTACATCTTATTGCCAACAGGCAGGCAGTGGGCTGATTAATGCCCGTCACAGCATTAGCAGCTGGGAGAGCTACCCTATGGCGCTGATCTTTTGGCGGACTAGAAGTCTCGTAATGGCCGACAGCTGCCACAGAGCCTCCGGCGGCGTGAGGGTGCGTTCAGATGAGGTCATCCCCACTCAGGCGTTATAAGTTTCTTTTTTTTCTTATTTGGGTAGGATTTTTCTAGGCGCTCGTTTCCTCTGACTATCCATGCGCGTGTGTAGTGGAGTAACTAAGCATTTTTTTGTATATCATTTTTTTATAATTACCCCCTCCGCAGTCCCACGCGGCATCACTGCTCCGGATATGCAAATGACTCAAAAATTGGCTCCCACGGCCATTTCCAAGTGATATGCGCACTGGATATGTCTCCTGTGCAGTAGACTGGCACAGTGCCGGAGTCTATGCACTGTCAGAGAGGAGGCCGCACGTGGGTCCTCTCCTCTTATGGAACGCCCCTGGCTGTGGAGTTACATGCCAGGGGCAATATAGATATAAAACTCATATCGCACCCAGAATTTGTAACTGATACGCTACTCAGTAGGACCTCCTAGCATGTGTCTCCTCCAAGGCGGCGGCCATTTTTGGAGGGACATTTTCAGCAGATTCCATACAGACTGCCAGTCCCATTGGAATCTGCAGAGACCATGTGACCCCACAGCGCCGGCTACCCCAAGCCTCCGCTTGGGCTGCGGTACCATTGTTACGCCACTTTGTGTGTGTGAACATGTAGGGCCCCGACTAATAAGGAGTATATTGACTAAAGCTTCTAAAAATGAAGAAGTGATGTTGCCCATAGCAACAAATTGGATCTGGTCTATCATTTTTCTATTTCATCCTAGTAAGAATCTGATTGGTTGCCATGGGCACCAACACCATGTTTCACTTTTAGAAGCATTTGTACATTTACCTCCTGGAAACAATGGGATGGTGTATCCCCAAGCTTGGTAACGCCGACAGCATTCATAGAAACCAACAAGGCTGCTTTGTGGCTGGAAAAGAAGGGACTGCGGCAGCGTTCCGATATCTGCTGCGGTTCCTCCATCCTAAATCCTGGGATCCTTCAATTTTGCTCGAGTTAATAAATGTATGTCCCTCAGTCTGTACAATTTATACTGTAATAATTCTACAACAATCAGGATGTTGATCCCTGTGGGGTCACGGGTCACCCTTAGTGTATTATCTCATTGTGCCCAAAATAAACTAAATTGCAATGCATGTAATGTGCTCGTATGATCATGGGAGCAGATACACACATCTCCTCCTATGTCTACGTGATAAAGGCTTCTTTGTGTTCTGTGGGGAGTAATGCACTGTAGCCTAACGGACCCCAGATAGCCACGTGCCGCAACCCTCGTGCTGTTCCCCAGCAGCCGTGGTCAGATCTGAGGGCTAATGTGCCGATATAAGACGCCTATTGATTGCACTCGTCAGTGCTGACAGTCACTTGATGATACTGGGGGAAGCCGCAGATGAAATGGTTTATACACACACACGACCTTCACGCTGACATGAGGATGACAAATGTCTACAAGTAATTGGCCATTTGATATAGCAAATCTAAAATGCCTTAGACTTTCCCTGTGCCATGCGAGAGCATTCTATGTGTAATATTGCTATGAGGGACCAGATTAAGGCTTATGGGCCATTTTTTTTATTTTTTGGAGGGGGGGGGGGTCTTTGTCTCATCCATAGATCAGCCTTTGTTTGCGGGTTGATGATATTTTGTTTAATACATTTATTATGCCAACATAGTCGTAATGCCAATATCTACCATGTTGACACGAATTCTGTCGACAGGGATGAAACTTGTATTCCTGTTGGTCCAGCGGGGACTGGGACTGGCGGCTGACCCAGCAGTGTTTCTGATGGAGAGGAACACCCTTAAGCCTCCCCTCCAACCAGCTAAACCTAACCAGTGCTTCTCCCTCCCGGTAACAATTTTAATATGTTGACGTTTCAATAGTGTTGACATAATTATGATACAACAATAGCTACAATAGTCAACATTGCTCAGAACATTCAGTGTAGGCCCCTTAAGACTTGCTGCTGTTCACTGGAGCAGAGAGTGAAGACTGTAACCTAGAGCCAATTCCAATATTTTTATGGATACCTATTTACAGATTGAGGGGGGGAATGGTATCAAATCTTGGAAAGATAAAAGCGCCAACCTATTGGAACCTAACTGGCATTTTTTAGACAGTCTATACAATGACAGAAGCGGATTGTCCAGTCCACCCAAGTTTGATACACCTCCCCCTGACTCTGTGTATTAGTTTCAGTGTTGGGTAACTTTTTCTGTTGGTTTGTTTTAACATTGATCCTGTGCAAAGTTGTAAATGATGCATGAATTGAGTAGAGACTGCTTCAATCCATTTCTTCTTTAATTGGTTAAAATTACTTCTCTATTGATCTACCTAATTGTCAAATGGACATTCTGCTTTGGAGTCCGTTGCTGATTCATGATTTGAATGACAATTAAGGAGCCTTTTATATAAACCACCTAGCCATTGCAGATTTTATTTTTATTTTTTTAAGTAGTTCTGTCTTGTACCGATACGAAAATTAACTTCGGTCTCGTTAGTGTCTTGTTCCTGCATTTAATTTAACGTTTATTGCAATGTTTTGGGCCTGGATGTGGTATAGTCAACATTTAGAAAGCAGACCTTTTTGTTATATCAATTCAAATAAATGCGTTAAACATTAGAATTCCTATATAAGGTAAACATTACAGGACCTTATGATGAATAAAAAATGTTTGCTTGCCACTCAAAGGGTTAATGTATTCCATGTCAACATTGTTTATTTCCAAACTTACACAATGTCGACCCGTGACTGCAATCATTTTGGGCTACGGCACACCCAGTTCTGGTTCCCGTTTTAGAAAATGCAAAATGTTTTTTATTTATATTTTTGCTTGTGCTGAAGACCGTTAAGAATCCTAAAAGTATTGAAATAAGGCAAATTAGTGTGTTGGAGTTTTAGTTAGTTATATCTTCCATTTCATTACGCTGCATCCTTATTCCTAACAAGGAGTCCTGTGAACACTGGTGGTATTTCCTAATGGATTGTAAGCATTACTTTATTTGTAAAACATTTCACTTTTTTTTTTTTTTCATGTGTTAAAGGAAACAGTGTTATCAGTCATAGCAGATAATGGGAACCCTGTAATGGTGCATGAGTTCTGTAGGGAAATGGAGTTATTTATAAAGTTGATAATTGTGTGTTAATGGGCAGGAAAAGCACCAGCCCCTTTGAAGCACAGAGGCTCTGCCGCAGTTTATCGTCTCAGGACATTCGTGTCCCGACAGCAGTTTTATGACAGTTTTTTTTGTCCTGATTATGCTCCTTTTAATGTTGTCCGAGATCAATTAGCCTTGAAGGCTGTGATAGTGGTATCTGTTAGCAGCCCTCTCCGCTTTCGCCACCTTTCTCCTTATTCGGAGATCAGTAGAAACACCAGTTTGTCACCGGGCATAGTATATGGTGACGATAAAAGCCAGTACTCCCTACTGATTGGATAGTGTGTAGGTAGGTGGCGTCTCTTGGGCAGGGAAATGTACACCTTAACTGAAAAGGGAACCCCACCATTCTGCTGGGTTTGGGCTGGACAGAATCCAGGTACCCAACGCAGCAAGAAGACGGCAAAACAAAGGATTCTTCTGTGGTCCATGCGTGAATATATAAAGAGGAGAGCTGGGATAACATGACACAAGGTAACACTGTGATATATGTTGAGTATATCCTGATATGTACATATCCTAATACATAAAATTCCTGCCCCTGTGGGGAGTGGTCTAGGCAGTGTAAGAGCCTTGGGAGCCTTTGGCATCACCCCTCCTTTGTTCAGGGGGCAGCACAGAGTAGTACTATGCCACCCAGCCCTAGACCAGTTGGCACAAGGCTAAAATCACTTGGAGCTCACAGCAAAAATGCAGCCCCCCACTATTATTATTATTATACCCACGCAAGCACGGGGAGAATATACAAACCCTGTACAGTTAGGGCCATGGTGGGTATCGAAGCCATGACCTCAGCACTGTGAGGCAGTAATGCTAACCATTACACCATCCGTACTGCCCCATATATATAACACATGGTGGGAATAGAACCCATGACCTCAGCACTGTGAGGCAGTAATGTAACCATTACACCATCCGTACTGCCCCGTATATATAACACATGGTGGGAATAGAACCCATGACCTCAGTGCTGTGAGCCAGTAATGCTAACCACTACACCATCCGTACTGCCCCGTATATATAACACATGGTGGGGATAGAACCCATGACCTCCGCGCTGTGAGGCAGTAATACTATAACCATTACACCGTCCGTACTGCCCCGTATATATAACACATGTGATAGAACCCATGACCTCAGCGCTGTGAGGCAGTAATACTATAACCATTACACCATCCGTACTGCCCCGTATATATAACACATGGTGGGGATAGAACCCATGACCTCAGCGCTGTGAGGCAGTAATACTATAACCATTACACCATCCATACTGCCCCGTATATATAACACATGGTGGGGATTGAACCCATGACCTCAGTGCTGTGAGGCAGTAATGCTAACCATTACACCATCCGTACTGCCCAGTATATATAACACATGGTGGGGATAGAACCCATGACCTCAGTGCTGTGAGGCAGTAATGTAACCATTACACCGTCCGTGCTGCCCTGTATATATAACACATGGTGGGGATAGAACCCATGACTTCAGCACTGTGAGGCAGTAATGCTAACCATTACACCATCCATGATGCCACTAATCGGGTGCTATCATAGAACACCATAAATATAGCGATAGTTCCACTTCATGGATATCTTCTTCTTTGACTACATCCGCGGTATCACTGGTCAAACGAGAATGGTATGAGTTTCTGACAGTCGGCGTTCTGACGGTCGTTTCACCGATATTCGACTATCAATGGTCAGGAGCCAGACCGGGCATTCACGCCTTCACCACACTGCTGGCTTGGTTCACCACCTATTCCATCCTCTCTGTGTAAGTCGTGATTCCAACTGTCAGGCTCCTGACAGTTGGGATTCCAAAGTCTGAGAAACGACCGTCAGAATACCGACTGTCAATGAGTCATCCGGCCCCATGTCAAATGACATTTCAGTGTACACAATTAACCATATCGGTAAATGGCCCTTTTAAACAATATCTTTTTAAATTCTCGTATAGTGTCTATGGAGCCTAAACTGTATTAAAGCTCTATGGAAAGTTATCTGCCATTGCATTGTTGTGTAGTCTAGATGAGTGCACAGTACTGTCTGAGAAGACTTGGCTTACATGCCCAGCACGGCAACTGATTGGTATTGATCCGGCTGACGATATGCATTTGTTTATCATCGGCCCTTCCTAATAAGCTGTTTGTTATAGAGCATTTCCTTTCTATTTTAACACTTAATGGACTTTGGTCTCAGCCGTTGGCAGCTGCTACCCGATGTCTGTGCGTAGTAAGTGATCTGGGTACACCGCTTCCTGCCCGCAGAGCTCACTGCTGTAAGTGAATGAGAGAGATCCTTGTTAAGTGACCTGGGGATGCCTGAACTGAAGTGACTCCTAGGTGGAAGATGTACTAAACCAACAACTAGGTCAACCAGGATTACAGTTTATAGACGGCACAGAATGCCATCGGCTTTCCTGCCCATCGGGAAAGGGTCACGCTGAATGCAGAGCGCAATGGCCGGTCACACCATAATACTGTCCTAATGCTTTACATCTCCACCTGTTGTAATATACACATCAGGGAAAAAAAACCTATAGTTTTTGGAATATTTTGGTACTAAATAAGTGTATGATTTGGTACCTGGGAGAGCTGTGGAGGATATTTGCGTACAAGACATTTTCGTACTTATGAGCTGTATTAAGGAGTCCATTTCAGTGGGGTCAGACACAGTTAACAATCAATCTTCTGTTTACAAAAATGCTGAAATGATCCCTTTAGCATTAGAGATGGGCGCACTGTTGTATAATGCATGGGTCCTGATCTATTATTTAAACATCACTTTCCCACAGGCGCAGTCTGCTTGTAGTCTTAGATCAGTAAAGTGAATATGTAATAGTCCAATCTGCAGTCCACATTGGACTGGAGCAGAGAACATTGCCATCAACTTTAATAGAATAAGTCATTTTGAGTAATATCCTGCAAAGGAAAAGTATTTTTCTGCGACTCAGCGGTAACGGACTATAGTCAGATGCCGGGAGGGGGGTGGGCATTGGGTCCTCCTAATGCGATCACTTTCAGGTCTATCCTCAAGTGTACACAATGATAGACCGTGACATTACTTTTAAATAATAGATCACCGCTCCTTAATTGTTAATGTGTTTTTCCATATTGTTTAGGGTGAGCTGCAGGTCTTCTGCTTTTTAAGTTCGCAATCGTAGCTGCGTAGATTAGATTGACATTTATTCACCGTGTTCTAAATAAATGTAGGAACATGGAATCTGTAATAGTACAAGGATTTCAGAAGACCACATACAGGGTATTGATACTGGGGTTGAACCTTAGGTTGATAACAAAGCTTCGTCAGCAACAGTTAATAACCAAGGGAAGAAGTGGGATTTCGGTGTTAGTGGTTGTCCCTGGTTGACAGAGTTGCGGTATGTTTTATTGTTGCTGTTGGCATTGACGGAGAATAGTAATGAGATACTTGGGGTCCTAAATAAGGGAGCACCCATTATTCCGGGTGTAGCAGCATTCTTAAGGCCCCTATACACTATACATTTTTTGGCCCGATTTTCACCCGAATCAGACAGATTAGGACGAGTTATCTGGTGAGATCGGCCCAAATCCCATGTGTATGACATCCAATCCGATGGGTGGTCCTGCGCGCATCGGAGTCAGAGGTCAGAAGAGAAGAACAGGAGATGAGTCTGAATCGAACTCCTCAATGGTACTTTGCAGGTGCTTTAAATCACCTACAAAGTATCTCATACGGTTTCACTCGACTTCCTCCGCCAGCTTCCAGGGAGATATTTTGTATTTGATAAATCGTATGTAAAAAGTGCCAAATCGCAAGTGAGCCCTCCCTGTAATCAACCAGGGGAGCTCAAGTGAAATCTGGAGTCTGACCAAAAAGGGCTTTGTACTGGTTTTCTGGGTCTCTGGCCACACCCCATTTTCCTATATTTTCCATGGAAAGCCAAACGCTCTTTCTGGGGTTGTTTTTTATAAATCAAATGGTGATTGCACTGATAAAGACAAAATAGTGCATACATACCCCACTGATTGTCTAGAGAAGGTCATCGGCAAGGTCCTAAATAATACTGTGAAGACCGAACCGTGGTTAGATATCCGGCCTACAGATTTAGGGGGTAAAAACTGATCGTCTGTTTTATTATTCTTTTCATAATTAGAATAATGCTCCAGCTCTCTGCTCGGGCCGATGTAAAAATGGAGCGTTTGATCTTGGAACATAATCCTGTATTATATTAAACTTTTTCTGTTGTGTTTTTTCTTTTTTTCTTTATCACGCATTACTGTTTCTCCCTTTTGACTGCTGCGCTCTGATGTGCAGCCAAAAGTGATGTTTGATGTCAGACTAATGCAACATGTAGATTAGTAGAAGCTTTTTATTGCGTTGTAGTCACACCAGGGACGGAGAACCTTCAGGTCTCCAGCTGTTGTAGAACCACCACCTCGCTCTGACTAAACATGGGGGGAGAGTCCATGCAATAATTGTAGCGCAGAAGGAACCAGCATCAAGGTGACCTGGTGGGTCCCTAATATGAAGTTTGAATTTTGGGTGCGGCACCCTGGCATAAGCCAGTCACACGGGTGAATAAGCTATTAGTGTGTCTATAAGAAGAAAGCAGAAGCTAGGAAGTAAGTTTTATTTATATAGCGCACTTTCTCCAACAGGACTCAAGGCGCTTTACAGACATTAAAAATAACAATGCACATACTGCAATACAAAGGGGTACAAGGAACGAGTAACAATGGCGGTACAGATATACATCACACACACAGGTATGCACTAGATGCATTCTAATAAGGGACACGGACATGGGGAACATATTTACCGAGCTGTTCAGCACTCAGGCAGCCATTTAGCGGCACCAGCTAGGGGTTAAAAGTGTTAAGGCCCCCATACACTATGCGATTTTGGTCCGATTTCATCCGATTTCGGCACTTGGTGCCGATAATCGGATGAAATCGGCCCAAAATCGTATGTGTGTGATATCTGATCCGATCCGATGCGCGGTCCCGTGCGCATCGGACCGGATCAGGGAGGTCGGACGGTCTGTACATACGATCACGTCCGACCTCCCTGTATGCATATGCCTGCCCCCTGACAGGCATATGCATGCAGACACCGGGCGGGCAGCGGGTCCCTGAGCACCGGCTGACTGACCTGGCCGGGCGGTGGTGCATGCGGCCAACGGTGGTGGGGGGCGGGCGGCGGGTGCGGTGAGCGCTGCTGACCTGGCCGGGCAGTGTACTTACACATAGCAGCAGCGGGGACGGGCAGCGCAGTGGCGGCTATTATATTTTGAAAATACTTGTCAAATGACTGGCCGCTCTCTGATTGGCTGAGAGCTCTCCGGCCAATCAGAGAGCGGCCGGTCATTTGACAAGTATTTTCAAAATATAATAGCCGCCACTGCGCTGCCCGTCCCCGCTGCTGCTATGTAAGTAAGTACACTGCCCGGCCAGGTCAGCAGCGCTCACCGCACCCGCCGCCCGCCCCCACCACCGCTGGCCGCCCCCACCACCACCGCTGGCCGCCCCCACCACCACCGCTGGCCGCCCCCACCACCACCGCTGGCCGCCCCCACCACCGCAGCCGCCGCTGCCCGCCCCCACTACTGCCGCTGCCCGCCCCCACTACTCCTCACCGCCCTGCAGCTCCCCGGTTTTTTTTTAACATGGGATAAATCGCGATTTATCCCATGTAAAAAATGGCACATCAAGTGCCAAATTGTATGTGAGCCTCCCGGGGAGCTGCCGGGCGGCTCGCAGGTAAATTGGGTCCGACTTGTCCCTAGGACAAGTCAGCCTAATGTATGGGGGCCTTTACACCAAGTGCTAGACACGTATAATATTAGTGGAAAATAAATAGTGCTAAATAATTAACGTGGACCACCCCAAGTCAACTCAGCCACACCAACCCAAGGGGAGCCGCGGCCCAATCCCTAAGACTAGCAAATAATGTGGAGTGTGCATCTGCACCATGTGTCTGTCTTTGCAAAACCACAAGTCCCAGCATGATAGCACCTGATGTAAATAGGGTGTGCATTTTAAGACCCCCCCCCCCATAAGTTAATATTGTGTATACCGTACACCTGAAGGTTGGGACTCCTTCACCTTAGAGTAGCACCCCTCCCGCCTGATCTGAACAATTATTATTCTTTTTTTTTTTTTTACCAATTTGGTCCCTGGTAGCCGCAGACTGCAAATAGAAGGCACAATGAAGATGAGACCTAAAAATGTGCACTATTTGCTAGTCTTAGGGATGGATTTGGGGCGCGGCTCCCCTTGGGTTGGTGTGGCGGAGTTGCCTTCAGGTGGCACACCTTAACATTTATTTTCCAGTAATCATACACTTTCTAGCACTTTAGTTGTGTGACACTTTTTAACCCCTAGCTTCTGCTTACTACTTAACACACTAATAGCATAGTTATTTACCTGTGAGCTGCACTGAGGTGACGGTCTTTTATGTTAGCTTTTTCGGGGTCCCCTGCCCCAGATTCAAACTTAGTATTAGGGACCCACCAGAGATACGAGGTCACCTTGATGCTGGTTGGTGGGCAAATATTTATTTCCCAATAAATACACCAAGATTCTAGATGATTGATTTACTAATGTGGAGTGTGTGTGTGCACGATGTCCACTGTAGGGGTGCCTGATGACTCGCCAACAGTCGGGATTCCGATGGCCGTTTCTCCGACATTGGAATACCCACGGTCAGGAGCATGACAGCCAGAATCCCGACTTACACACAGGTTATTTGCTCTCGCTGCCGGGTCCGCAAGGGCTTGAATGTGCAGCCCCCCCCCCCTCCCCCCATGTCAGGCTCTTGACATTCGGTATGGTCGGATGGTTATACCATACCCAGCTGAAGCAGGGTGACCGATTGAAGCAGCAGACAGAGCCAAAAATTAACTAAAACTCTTAGGGGCTTGGTCATGGATTAATATCTCCTTGCTTACCCCCCGCACCCCCCCATAGAACATCAATTGAGACATTCAAGTGCTGTGACATGGTTTGAATGCATTGAAATAGAACAAGCCGTGCCGGAAATCTCTGCAATATTAATGCAGACCGGTACGGTCCCATAAAGCAGAATGGGTTTTCTTTTCATGCTCATTAACATAAATTGCATTACCCCCTAAACCTAAATGAAGAAACGTGATTTACCGCACCAGGGGGTAACTGGTCTAATCCCCAACTGCTCTGTATAGCCTAATAGCACAAACTAATTGTGCTCACTCCTTAATTGATTCTGTGTTGGTGAATAGCTGTCACTATCAATTACCTGTTCTGAGTTTTAAACGGATTTGAGTTTATTTTATAGCAGACTCTGATTACAGAGTAAAATAAACAAAAATATCAGGCCTCGTTATGGTTCATTGATAAAGGTTTCTTCGTTCTGTTCTGTAATAAAGGTGCCTGTACAGAATAAGTGGATATGGGTCAGTTTGGTTGGTTGAAGATTGTTAAATTGGGAAAGTTTGGGAAAACCAACTTTTCCCCCTTTCACACTAGCACAAAAATTAGATTTTTTTTGTTTTGATTTTCCTTACACGTATCAACACAGGATTTTGGGGAGTGTGACCGTATTCTACAAAGTCCCAGAGACACATAAATTTGCCAGCTTGCCTAGACCCAGCTAATTCCTTGGCATGACATTGCAGTATGTATTCTCACAAAATCAAAAGTGTAATACTGAACCAAATAGGCAAATCATTCCCCACAAAATGCACAAAGATGGAGGAAAAGAACTGACCCAGAAGGAAATAATGGTTCTTTGAAAGAATTAAGATTTCTGTGGGAGTAGTGTGTGGTTACCAATGGGTTTCCGATCAGAAAATGATACCGTTTCGTCCTATAGATTTGGTAAGATAGGCAGCCTGATTGAACTCCTATAGACACTGGAGCATGGCACATGGTCTGTCCAGGTTATTATTGGGGTCTATTTATGAAGCAGTGAAAAGACATTGGAAATAAGCCAGTGGAGAAGTAGCCCACGGCAACCAATCCACTGCTTTGTATCATTTTCTAGAATACGCTTGATAAATGTTACTAAAATGCCGATTTGCTTGCAACGCCACTTGCTCACTTCTCCACTCTTTCTTCTTCTTCACAACGGGCGAAAAGGGACACAAATTCGACAACCACTTGAATTTGCGGAAATCTTGACAATTTTACACTATTCTTCGCTGGTGCTAGATATTTTACCTAGACAGGAAATCGTCAAATTCGTCACCAAAAAATGCCCGGGATTGAATATCTCTGTACTGCGTACACACTAGACAATATGCAGGGATAATATTGTTTGCAATATTGTTATTGTGCAGATCATTAACTCTTCTCTTGTAGTGTGTTCGCACCTTTATTCTCAATTAGTAGCACACGGAGTACATGGTAGATAGATATTGTCAGAATGGGTTCAGCTAAACCACCCACATGTCTGTTTGTCAAGCAGTTGCGTCAATGACCAGATACGGTCCATCTCTTGTTTCCAGCTATGGTCTGGTGCCAGTTTTAAGCCCTGAAAGTGAAAGAATAATAAAAGGTTAAGAGCATTTCTAAAATGACTTGTCTGTATTCAGGAAGAAGCCAAGATGTACTAGAGAGCTCGCTGTATATGAATTTTCATCTGCTCATCTTACATATTTATTTTATACAGCACAATAAGGGTTTTGTAGCACTGTACAGAGAGACTGGAACATACACCGATATGACATGGTATATGGTAGGCAGAACCGGACAGTTATAAGAATAGGGGGTATTCAGTCTTGTCAGGATGTTTCGGCTACCTGAAAATTCTGGACAAGCCTATTCAATTTGAATGTGTTTTCTGCCGGGTTTTTTTTTTTTCGTTATAACCAATATTACTTTGTTTAAAGTTGAATTTGCATTCACATTTTTTTTTTTTTTAACCGATTCATATATTTTCCGACAGTGCTATTTTTTTCTCCAAATGTTGAAACAGATCGAATAGGTTGAATCTAAATTCGACCGAGAATTGTCAAAAAGTGGCTATGTTTCCAACTGTCAGAAATATTGGCACAGATTTGAATACCTCCAGTAGACTGGTTTTGCTTCTTTACAGAGATTCAAAGCAAATTGAATATACAGTGGGTAATAGAAGTATTGAACACATCAACATTTTTCTCAGAAAATATATTTGTAAGGGATCTATTGTAATGGAATTTTCACCCACTGTCAGCAATAACCCATGCAATCCACCCAAGGCAAAGACATCAAACCATAGATGTCCATAAATGAAGTTATGTGTAATAATGGAAAATGAAACTTGCGAAAAGTATTGAATACATGAAGAAAGGGAAGGACAAAAAGGTACGGAAGGCCAAGTCACCAGCTGAATTATTTCTGTAATTAGAAAGCAGTTATGCCCTTTTTCAGGACATAACTTTGTTCAGTCCCTAATGTTGACCTATAAAAAGGTGTCTCATCACCGAGGTTTTCCACAAGAAACATCTTATGATGGATAAAAGCAAAGAGCTCCCTCAAGAACTTTGCTCCCTAAAGGTTCATACACAATGGGCGATTATTTCCAAGCGTGTACGAACAACGATGATGGTGACAATCGCTGGGGTGAAAAATCACTCTGTGCATATACACAGAGCGATTTTACTCTTTTCTGAGCGATTTTCCTGGGGGTGGGATGGCTTTCTATAGCAGGACGCTATGGAAAGCCATCCACCCAGTCGCTCATTTTTTGGTATTACCAGCAGATGAGCGGTGGCCGCCGGCAATGATGTGGATTTCTAAACCTCTGAACCTTCCAGTGAGCACTGTTAGGGCCATAATTCAGAAGTGTATAATAATTTCAGGTGTGGTATATGCTTCCGACAGTCGGGATCCCGACTGGCCGGACTCAGACACCATGGGCTTGCCGCACTGCGGGCATGGTGGCTCGCTACGCTCGGCACCTATTGTATTGTCCCTCTATGGGGGGTTGTGGACCCCACGAGGGAGAATAGCCAGTGGCCGTCAGGAACCCATCTATCAGTGTTTTAACAGTCGGGATCCCAAAGTCAGGTAAATGATTGTCGGGATCTCCACTGTCAGGACCACGTCCTGCACCCAATAATTTCAGCATGGAGTGGCCACGGCCAGGTGCTCCTCACAAGATTTCTTACAGTTGAGTAAAAAGAATGATCAGAAGAGTCCGTTGTTAGGAGCCTCTGGGGTGAACACAGGGAGAATAGACCAGTTGAAGGATCGTAGAGACTAGAGCACGTTGGTGAAGGCTTTGGTCGGTGTGGGTGGAGAGATGAGTTTTGCTGATGTATTTGAAAGGTTTGGAAGCTGGCAGAGTGGGCAGCACAGGATAAATCATGGAGCTGGGCACATGAGGTCAGGTAGGAGGAAAGGTGGTAGTTAATTGGTGTAGTGGAATAGAGTGTGTGGGGCTGGTGCAGGAGGTATAGGGTAGAGTGGTTAAGGATCTTGTAGGTGTAGGCTTCCATACACTAGTCCAGGGGTTCTCAAATTCGGTCCTCAGGACCCCACACAGCTCAAGTTTTCCAGGTCACCCAGCATGTGCACAGGTGCACTCATTACTTACTGACACATTTTAAAAGATCCACAGGTGGAGCTAATTACTTCACTTGTGATTCTGTGAGGAGACTTGCAAAACATGAACTGTGTGCCGGCCTGGGGACCAAGTTTGAGAACCTGTGCACCAGTCCAATTTTGGCTACTTTTCACCCGATTCTAATGGATCAGGCTGGGAAATCGGGTGGAAAATGGCTCAATCGGATGTGAGTTTCAGATCGGATGGTTAAATCTGCTGCATGTCTGATCTCCGAGTTGGAACTCCTTCCATCAGTGGGGAACGGGGTCGCATACGATACATCACATGTCAAAAGATTGTGTGTGATCCTGCTCCCCGGGAAGGTCTCGGACGGCTCACGGGGGGATTGTCTGGCAATACACTGCAGCCGTGTATGGCCACCTTTTAGTGTTAGCAGTTTAAACTCTAAGCGGGACAGGGAGCAATTTCCATTTCCAGGTCTCTTGGCAGGTGCACAGGTGTACTGATTACTCATGGACACAAAAGGCATACAGGTGGTCGTGGTTCTGTGAGGAGACCGGGAAAACTTGCTCTGTCCTAGGGATCTATGCTCCAACTGGTGCAACCAGCAGGTACACCTGGATCTCTTTTTGTATTTCCCGGGAAATGAAATGGGAATGATCCGAGCGTACAGCGCTCACACAGGTCCCCTTTCCTGGTGCCAGAAGGGTTAAATGGGCTGCGGCTGGCTTGTGTTAAGCTGTCACCCCAATTGTTAGTGTTGCAAGTTACTCATGTTAGACAAATGCCTTCAAGCCAATTTTCAGAGTAACAAGATAAAGATGTCCCCATTTCATTAACAATGGAAAAAATGACATCCTGCATCCTTTCGTAATTAAACATCGTGTAATGCGCGATGATTAAACAACGGTTAACAGCGGGAGAAGTCACCATGAAAACGCATCTGGAATTGTATCAACCGTCAGCCTTTGACATTTCAAATTGTTGTTCATGTTTATTTGCATCCTGGTATTTACTGACCAAACAAATTTGCTGTCTGTCTCGCTGGGGAATTTCCTCTGGGGAAGATTAGTTCAGCTCTTGTTCTCTGTCGCTTGCTTGGAGTATGGAATCATTAATGGTGTGCTTTCTACTGTGGTCTGTTTCTCTGATTCCTAATATTTAGGAAAATATACATTTGGTCGAGCTTTATGTATGAATTAGTAAGCCCACTCAAAGCTAATGCTTCAAAAGCTAGACTGCTACCTTGTGATTGCCCCTGTGTTTGTGCATGTGTGAGAGAAAAAGATGGACGGTGTAATAGTTAGCATTACTGCCTCACAGTGCTGAGGTCATGGGTTCGATACCCATCATGGGTCTAACTCAGGGCTGGGCAACACCGGCCCTCCAGATGTTGATGAACTACACATCCCAGGATGCTTTGCATTAGTTTTGCTATGTGACCATGCTGAAACTGATGCAAGGCATGCTGGGATGTGTAGTTCATTAACATCTGGAGGGCCGGGGTTGCCCAGCCCTGGTCTAACTGTCTGGGGTTTGTGTATTCTCCCTGTACTTGCGTGGGTTTCCTCTGGGTACTCCGGTTTCCTCCCACAATCCAAAAATATTACTGGTATGTTAATAGTCTCCCAACAAAAAATAACCCTAGAATGTCTGTGTGTGCATGTACATGTGGTAGGTAATATAGATTGTAAGCTCCACTGGGGCAGGGACTGATGTGAAAGTTCAAATATTCTCTGTAAAGTGTAATGTGCACGCTATATAAGAAACTGTTCATAAATAAAAAATGTAGTTACATTTGATTCTAACAGATGGCAGTGTTTCGGAGACACACAAATGGACACTAGACCGAGAGAGAGGGGATACTGACTAATAAGATGACTTTGACAGTACGATTGAGGGCATAAAAAAGTTCTGTTCAGTTTTTGGACTTCATAAGGTGGTTCCTGATATCTAGACGTCGGTTTCTTCTAGAAAAGGGTTGTCCATATTCAAATTGTGTAATATAATGTAATCCAGAAAATTATAGAATTGGGGTGGGGGATTTGTGCCCCCCCCCCCCCCTCCCTCCCTCCCTCCCTCCCTCCCTCTTTCCATATCTGATATTTTAAGCTATACAAAAAAATGTTCTTCCTCCTAATACATCTACATGCAAAGAGGCTTCAACTGACTTTTACCAGCTGCCAGATTACGTTATCAGCCAACAGCCAGAAAGGAACACCTGCCTCTATACCACGTACACCTGTTCCCAATAGTGCTCTGCTCACATCGATTTACATTAATTGCGAAACGGTTAATGTGGCTCTCTGCCAAAATGTTAATGATTCACTATCTTAAGGTGCGTACACACTGGCCGATATATATATCTCTACCATTCAATAGAATGGCCGATATATTGCTGCACCAACGGCCAGTGTGTACCATTGCTATATCTGTGAACGGCGTCGTTCAGATATATCGCTTCGGCTGTGTGACACAGCTGGTGCGCGATTATATGTAAATATATATCAGCACTTTTTATATGGGTGATCTGCTAACCGCAGTAGGCGGGTACATGCAAATGCACCCACCCATTTGTGATGTCAGTACTGACGGATCGGGCAGTGTTTATGGAGAACACGCTGCCCGATCAGTCTGTAGACCTATCTGCAGTTCGATTGATCTGCAGATATATTTAGTGTCCACCCGGCTTTAGTTGATCAGATAGCATTTCCTGTTTTCTATAGATTATGAGCTAAACCTTATTCTGGCATTATTGAATGTACATTAAGAAATAACCGTCATATAATACCATTTGTTTTTTTAACTTTTGTTTTAGCGATTTATATGGGATTATTTGTCCAATCTAGAAGGTGGCAGTACAGAATTTACTACTATCCACCTGTCCCCAATGTAGACTGGACAGTCTGTCTGGGCCGGGTCATTCAGCCCCACTGATTGGAGAGGGGACACTGAACCACAATAGGAGTTATCGACCTATCAGACTGTAATTATCAGTTGAGGGGCCATAAAGTATGATGATGGGTTAGTTTGGTTAAAAAAGTCAAGTGTAATAATATAATCATTTATGATTTCTATGAAGTATTTTATTATCATCACTGATATGATGACGTTTTGAGAAAAATTTACTTATTTACTAATATGTGCACAAATTGATTGATTTCTACTTTTCCATATTAAAGCATATTGTTGAATAGAAATGTGTGATCTAGTTGAGCAATCAGGCGCTGGTGGATTATAGTTCTGAGAGCAGATTTAAGTCCTCGGTAAATGTTCTTAAATACTTTTTTGCATTGTGTGCAGCAGAATTGATAATATATGAATTAGTTTTACAATTCTAATGCATCTACTTAATTGTTTTCTAGGATTTCTTGGGTAGAAATTGATTTCTAGACTCGCAGCCATGGCTCCGAGGAAGAGGAGTAACCGTGGGATCTCCTTCATATTCTGCTGCTTCCGGAGCAACGACCATCCGGAGATCACATACCGGTTACGCAATGACAGCAATTTTGCCCTGCAAACAATGGAGCCGGCGTTGCCCGTGCCTCCGTTGGAGGAACTTGATGCCATGTTTGCTGAACTGGTGGTAAGTGGCCCTGGCATCTAGACTACTTGTTTTCCATTTGCTTGTGTGTGTGTGTGTGTGTGTGTGTGTGTGTGTGTGTGTGTGTGTGTGTGTGTGTGTGTGTGTGTGTGTGTGTGTGTGTGTTTTTGGGGGTGGACCAAACGGATCTGTAATTTTAAATCCGGACGGGAAGGGGACTCGTGAGCAGCTTGTGCACGCATGTCCTATTCTGGCGGCAGATGGGGGCTGGCGGTTGGTGATCCGAACGCCAGACCTCCCCTTAACGAGGGTGACTCCATCTGTATATGGTCCATTGGCTTGCTTGGTCCGTGCGAATGTTGACTGGTGGAACATAAGCGGTTGGACCTTTTTAGTGTCTTTTTAGTTTCAAGGCCTTTTGCAAATTCACCCGGTCTACCTCTTCTCCTGGGAAAATCGGCACCCATCAAGCACATGCATTTTGCAGTATATTGCCTATAGTCAAAAAAACTAAAATAAAAGCATTTGCTACAAAGCTTAAAATGAATATCCAACATAATTGGTTTTCATCTGTATAAATTGATTATATATACTGTACATGAAGAAGAGCTCAAGTTACTATAGCTTAATATTTTTTCTACCGTTTAAAATACTTGAATAATCTTCATAACGACACGCGGACACGTCACTGTATAACAAGGTTTTTTTGTTTGTTTATGGTTGTCAGCGACGCTGCTGGCCGTTTTGTGAACTAATCGCGTAGTATTGCTCTGTGCAAATAGTCCACAACATGAAACCGTTAACTGTCTGCGTTTCAAGTGGGTACTTGTTTCCTAGCACGGCGCCCAGATTTTCTACGTATGCTAACATAATGAAATCGCATCGCGTCGGCCATTTTAGTGCCGTGTGATGCAATTTTTTTTTAATGTAATTTATTCACTGCTCTACAATAATATGATTGTGTGGCATACCAAGAGGTTTTAGGCACCCCCCCCCCCCCACACACACACACACACACACACACACACACACACACTATCCAAGCCACGCCGAAGTATACCCCCACTATCCACGTCAGCTTGGAGTTGATATTTTTATATAGTGTGGCGAGAGGATGCGGATTACTTTACATGTATTACACGTCCCCTCGCGGGGCTCGACACGCTTCGGGATTGCTGCGCTCGCCACACTATATAAAATCGACTCCATGCCGACGTGGATAGTGGGGTTATGAAAACGTCGGAGGACGCATTCCGCTGCCGCTCGCCACGCTTGGGTTTTGCCTAAAACCTCTTGGTCTATCATATAATAATATTATTGTAGAGCAGTGAATAAGTTACATTAAAAAATCGCATCGCACCGCATGGCACTAAAATGGCCCATGCGATGCGATGCGATTTCACTACGCAGAATAGCCCACTAAGCAATTAACCCGTGCAATTAGCTTAGTGGGCGCCATGCTAGGAAACAAGTACCTTCAAGTGTTTTATAGTGAGATACAGATGGAGCCGGCCTTGTCTTTGCAGGGGCTGGCAAAACTATCGCTGGCCGCCAGCTTCCGCCAGGGAGCGCACGAGATGCTTGCGCGCCCCGTGGCAATGGAGCTCCCCGCTGGTCCCCCTCACCCTGCCGCGCCACCGTCGAGAGGCTGGGACGCGTGTGCGTGTGACCAGTCAGATGGAGCAACTCTCCGCCGGCGGGGACATTCTGGCGATCCCCAGCGCTGAAAGAGAGGCGCTCCATCTGTACAAATGTAAATTAGATTTATAGAGAGATAGTGTAGCAAATTTGCAGCAGTATCTGACAAAGGGTTAATGTAAACCAATTCTGTCAACTCCATTATAATGCATAGTAAAGTATTTTATAGTCTTTTAGTTAAACCTTTAAATAAATTAAAAAAAAAGGCATCGTTTTGATTTATAATGATCCAAGGTAAAGGCCGGCATATCTTCTGCGCACTGGTTTGTCACATAATACGTTACACCAGGATCTGCTAAGTGGAGGAGTCTGTGTTGTACAAACTGAATGTTTGGAATTGATCCAAGGGGGCTGGGCACGGAGCTTACGCTTCCTTCCCCGGGACGAGTGTCCTGGTGCTGCATCCTGTAACATTACACAGCCACATAATACAGGGCAAGGTCTTTCTGTTTGCATGACATAAAAAAAAAAAAGCTTTTAAAGTGTTGTCGTGTAAACGGATCTCGTTCAGTCCGTGTTTGTTTTACATTTACACCCTTTGTATTTACCGTCACCGTTTATCTTCAGCGTGTGACGGAAGAGATTGGATGTGTGCTGGTGAATTGGTGACTGTTCCGCTTTATGCAGCTGGGGGAGGGTCTAGGTCATAGGTTCGACTCAATGACTGTCAACTTGTGTTAGATTGACCACAGAAGGTCGAGAGGGCTTGGTTCGACATGGCTAAGGTTGACAGTGTCGGAAAGGTCGACAACGGGAAAGTCAACAGTCAAAAGTCATGAGAGTTTTTTTTTTTTTTTGTCCCGAATGTCAACAGTCAACATGGACACCATCTTTAGACATGTCGACCTATTTCAGGTGTCTACCTAAGCCCTGTTGGCCTTCAGTGGTCCATCTAATGTATTTTGACCTTCATAGGCTCCACAGATGACCGTGTCCCGCTGGGGAGGGGGAGTATCCAGCAAAACATATGAGGGTAGGGTGTGGCAGCAGAGAGACCCCCGTCCTGTATGTCATGGGAGCGTGCAGGTTACAGATAAACATTGGGAGCCCACCGACAAATGAAAGCTTCCGCAATGCTTATCATGGGATATCGCCAACTGTTGCTCTTCCAATTGGCTTCATATTGTTGCTGACTTTGTTCTACCGCTTTCAAAGTGGTCTGGAGACCTATCATCTGCTTCCACCCACCATATGGATTACAAATACACCAGCCAGACTCACTGCCGTAATACTCTGAGGACCACTGCTGCAATGCTATCCCAAGGGACTGCAATCCTCTAGCGGAGCTGGGTAACGAAGTCCAATGTGGGCTGATGCATTGTTTTGATAGGCTGCAAGTATACGCAGTCTAGTGAGCTGGTCTGAATCAGGCCCTATGTATACTCCTACTAAACACTGTTTATGTAATCTGTATACAGTGCATAGATCTTGCAGACGTTGCGGCTCACGGGATCCCCGCTTCATCTAACCCTGCATCTCTCTAGCTCAGCTGATGTGAAGTGAGTGGAGCAGGTGTCAAATGCCCCCAGTCACCTGTACGGCATCAGCCATCTCTGACCTGGTGAATACGCTCCGCATGCATTTATTTTTTTTTTTTTTTTTAAGTTTCCTTTAACTCCCTCCCATATGCCTGAAAATAGTGGTTTTTTTTGTTAAGATTATTATAAGAGTGGAGAAGTAAGCCAGCGGAGACGTTGCCCATGGTAACCATTTCGATTTTCCGGTAACCTTTTTATTAAGCACATTCTATAAAATGATACATGGCTAATTGGGCAACTTTTCCACCGATTCCCTTCTTACCGCTTCGTGAATAGACTCCTTCGTTCTGATGTAGCCCCAACATGTGTTGGACTGCTGCACAGAGAGCATTTATTCACAGGGTCTGTCCCCTAACGGAGCTTACAACCCAGTACCCCTGCCACCTATGCACACACACACTGGTGGTGTTGGAGTTAAATGCCAGTTCCTCTGTTTTGGACAGTGCACCCCGGAGCATCAGTATGAATGTGTGAAAGAGGCCACTGCGCATTAACCTGCGCATACAGGGGTCAGAGGGCAAAGCTTCTATACATCCAATACTGACATGGGCAAACAATGGTTTCTGAACCACCCCACAAAACCAGACCACTATGATTTGTCAGATTCAGTCTGTCCGGCACAGTACCTGGACGAGGACACGGTGTAATTGGCCGCTGAATGGTCTTGCATACTATGGAATCATTATTTACACTATAAACATGTAATTTTTAGCTGTAAAGCCGTTTTGGCTGCTTCTGCACATGTAATCGTATATATATATATATATATATATACACACTGTGCTCTCCAGGTAGTCTGGTGTACACATATATATATTCCTGGATAGTATAAGTATATTACGGTGTTGCGCTAGATGTAGAACTGTTTTCATGTAACATTATTCAGAAACTCCTAATTATATGCTGACTGCAGACGCTGAACAATCTCTTACAATGTAAATGCTGTAATGTCTGTCTGCGATCTTGTGCTGATAAAGCAGTATACATAGACTGTACGTAGGCCAGACCCTGCCTCACACTGCAGAGCAAAGGACTTGACAGGTCTGCAGGCCTGGGTTTCCTCTATGTACTCTGTGTAAAAGCACTTTCAAGTTTAAACCTCAGCCAAGACATTTACAGGACTGAATTTACCACACAGCTTAAGGCCCATTACACATTATACCATACGCCATAATGCCCATTACGTATTCTGCCACGCACCGTAATGCCTATCGCATATTATGCCACATAAGTGCTGCTTACCTACATGATCGTTGCCAATGGGGGGGTTTAATGATCATTTCCATGGGGGGTACATTCTTGCTGATGCATTGCGTAACGCCAAACAGTAATGTGGATACAGAATGACAGGGTCAATACAGCTGTGTGCAGCACCCACTGTAATTTCAACAAGGACGAGTGCGTGCGGCGATCAGATCTGCATTATTTGCCTGCCATTGCCAGTCGCATATACGCATGTCCAGGTTGATCACAGTGGGAAGCTACACCTGGGGGGTGCCGGGCATTAGGGATTGCTGCAGGGACAGTGTGTAGGGGGCCCTGGACAACAGCCGCTGTTGCCCTGCCTATAATCCGGCCCTGGTGTACATTACTTGACTGCCCTCCTGAAATGTCTGGAAGGCTTTTTCATATTGGGTGGCCCTTCCAGCACCCCAGAATGGTTGGCAAGGGCTCTGTATCCTACCTAGATCCCTGTATCCATCAAATACTGCAATTAGCAGCATTTGGGTGGGGGGTGCAAAAATATACAAATCACACCATTTTGGCCATGCCCCCTCTTTGTAGGCCAGCAAATCATGGTATTTCACTTGAGTTGGGACAGGGCTATGTGTAATCGCAGTCCTTTCCCTGCCCCCCAAACTGGATGTTATCATTTCCTCTCTGGGCTTCTCCATAAGATGCGAACACACACACAATCCACACTCCATAAAGTGCACTGTGCATTCGTTGAAGGAGGTCTCTGAAAATGAGTTGGAAGAAGATGACTTGGCGGAGGAAGTGTTCATTGTGTCTGTTCACAGGAAGCAGCCACCATAGAGCACTGACATGGATAGGAAGCCTAGAGATGTATCGGAGGAAGGAGACCTTAAGTCACACATCCTTTTCAGTATGCATTACACATTCATTGTCCACTAGAAAATAACTCACATGCGCAATACAGCATATGGGATGTGCGATACGTCTCCACCCAGCTGCATTTTGTCGTGTGAACTCTTTAGTTCATGATACAGCATTTCCTGTTATAAAGGCGTGTGCATCAATGGGTCAACCATAAATTGGCCCATATGGTCAACATGCTAGAAGTTGACAGGTCAATGTGTAAAAAGGTACACACCTGAAAAGGTCCACCTACACAAAAGGTCGGCACCGTCACAAAGGGACATGCAAATGGTCAACACACAAAATTGTTGACCGCTTTTTATTTTTTTCTGGGTGCTCACTTCACTTACTCTTCCAGATAGGTTACCATTCCTAAACATACTCCACATGGATGGTAAATAATGAAAAAGAAAATTGAAAATACGTTTTCAAAACTTGTGTCGATCATAGTCATGTCAACATGTTGACTTTAAACTGTCTCTTTTACATGTCAACCTTTTTTACCAGTTGACCTAAAGCATGTCAAATGCGATTGACCTATCATCAATAATTGTAGTTTGGTGACTCCTAACTGGCAGAATATGAATACTTACAGTGTATAAAATCTACATGCCGTTCTATCGGAGAACACAATAAATTGCGCTTATTCTACAACCTTCAGTCGTGCCATCATCTGCAATTTCACAATGATTGAGTAAGCAGTTACAACGGAGAGAAAGAAAATGTCCTTCTACCGGAAATGTTGGCGCATATGGAAAGAATGGTGGTCTACTCTCCAACGCCCATACTCCACATGAAAACCGTTTTGCAGACTCTTCATTTTCTAACTGGTTAATGAAACCATACACCAAAATCTATGCCCCCAGTTAGCGCACTTTTATAATAATAGGATGAGAGATTTAGAAATTGAGAGATTTGGTAAGAAATCTCCATTTAAAATTTTTTTTTTTTTTAAAGTGGTAATCATTTACACTGCAAACCAGTTTGATTGCTCTCATCCTATTAAATTTCACCCATCTTTTGTGTACAAAAAAAAATTATTTATTTGAATTTATATAACAAATGTGCGCGCCGCTGGCAGTTTTTGTGGCTATTTAGGGCAGGGCTCGACAAAACCCGGGGGCCAGGTCACCATGGTGACCAGATTCATTTTCCTGGCGACCAGAATTGCCAAGAAGCAGAACCCCCGGGCAGAGTGGTGGCTTGACCGCAGCGGGCAGCGCAGCAGCGAGCAGAGCAGTTATCAACTCTCCCGGCTGCCGGGAGATGGACAGGGAGAGGCAGGGAGCTGGCAGCAGCGTCTCTGTAAGCAGCGGGTCCCCATTGCTGGGTTTCCTATCAGCACTTACAGCAGCCTTGGGTGCCCGTTTCAGACACGTAAAAAGATGGAGCCACAGTGGGTTATTATGTTCAATATAACAGCCAGCACGGCGGCAGCACGACAGAGCGGTGCAGAACTCTCCCGGCTGCCGCTGCATCAGCAGGTCCGCCTATTACACGAGCTAATCGGGAGCTACCACTGCAGCTCCGTGCTTGAGCTTTGAAATAGGCGCTCTGCTGACCTGCTCTGATACAGCGGCAGCCGGGAGAGCTGTGCACCGGGCTGCCGCTATGCTGGCTGTTGTATTGAACATTATAACCCACCGCAGGGCCATCTGCTTATGTGTCTTTGTTTTAACAGGGGCACCCGAGGCTGCTGTAAGTGCTGATAGGATAACCAGCCACTGGGACCCGCTGCTTACGCAGAGGCTCCAGAGAACAGAGCCCCCCCCCCCTGTCATTTTTTTCTCAGTCTGCCCCTGCCTGGCATCAACCCACAAACCCATAGCAATGAGCATGTGGGTAAGCAGCACTGTGGCATAATATGCCATGGGCATTACGGTGTGTTTGGTATATGTAATGGGCATTATTGTGTGTGTGTGTGTGTGTGTGTGGTATAGTATGCAAAAGGTTTTTCAGTGTGTGGCATAATGTGCAATGGGCATTGTGGCATGTGGGTATGTGTAATGGGTATGTGACATGTGTAATAGGCATTATGGTGTTACTTTTTGGCACAAACTGTCACTATTTTTTTTTCTGGCTCCTAGATTTTAAAAAAAATTGTCAAGCCCTGATTTTAGCACATCTCAGATTTGTCACTCAAAGGGGATATAGGTGTTTTGTACAAAGCGTTAAAGGGACAATATCTTTTGTATTATTGAGAAAAATCATACATTGTTTTCACAACTATTTTCCGCTTTAAAATTAAATTATGGGAACTTTTTTTTTTTATTTGTTGGTTTTTGGCTGTCAAAAGATTATATATTGGATTCACTTCCATCCAAACAATTTAATGCTGTCTTAAGCCCTTTGCAATTTGAATGTTTTTTCTTTTTGAATAATTACGCGGCTTAGGGTATAAAGTTGCACTGGAGGCACTAACAAGCAGGACATTTGTCAACTTTCGGCTTTTAATATGAACTGGTGAAGTTTGGTTGTATATAGATTTGTTTGATGTTGATTTATATCTATCCTCTTGGCTTAAAAAGAGCGGACGATGGTGTTATTCTTACTTCAAAAGGACAGCTTAGCACCCAAGCATCTGCTGCTAATTTATATGGCCATGAAAGACGAGCCGCTACAGAACTCGGTGCAGGTAATCAAATATTAAGAGCAGTCTGTTTCATGTTTACCTGCCATGTGCGAGGGAAGCATACAGCTGGGAAATTAGATTGCTTCAAAGATTTTGGGTGTTCATAGATTCTCCTGTTTAAAAAAAAAATCATGAATAAAACCAAAAATAGATCCTTTCAAGGTTTTATAGTGTACCATCGCCTACATACATAAGATTAGTCGGATTGGATAGCCAGTGTTCATTAGAAGACACTCTCCTGTCCATTCACTATGATCATCGAGGAAGGCAGCCATTTTGTTAGCTGAACCTATTTGCAAAAATGACATACTATGTTCATTGTGGAAATGCACATGTGACATCACTTTCAAATCCTGTCAGCCATCACTATAGACCAGCCTCGTTCATTCATTTCAAGGGTTAGGTATTTAACCCCCCCCCCCCAAAAAAAAACAACACACATTGGGGCATATGTATTAAGGGCGGTATTGAATCTGTGCCAATATTTCCCATAGGGTCAAAATATCGGCACTCACCTATTCAATGCTGCCGTTTCCGACGGCATTGATGGCTGAAACTGTCGGAAATGGGAGTGAATTGTCAAATCCATGGACTTTCCAACAGTCGAAACATTGAATTCTGACTGTTGGGTTAGTCAAACAACTTCTAACTCTCCTCAAACCCAGCTGATTTTTTTTTTTTTAGAACATTATCACCTCCCACTTAATCATCACTTCACCAGGCTTAATACATCTGCCCGTTGTTACATATGTCTGATTTTGTACTTCCATCTTTTGCCTTCTGAATGACTGCCGCTTTTAAAAATAGGGCGGGGACTCACAGGCATGACTGAGTCAGCCTATATATTGCCTTGTTGCGGTTGTTAGGTCAACAGTGTCTAGAACAATAGTCAATAAGTTGACCACTATTGATTGACTGGCAATTGATCCACATATATGAGGTAAACATTGACAAAAGATTGACACAAGCAGAATGCCATCATGCCAAAGGTCTACATGCGTTTGTCCCAAATATTTTCTTTCTAAGCACTTCTTCATAATTTACGATTCAAGTTGACTACTATCGACAATGGTAAAGTGGCGAGTGATGTGAACCCTGCGAGGGTATGCGTTACACTAATTGGGGACACATGTCGACATAGATATAAATTTTAGACGTTTTCTTGCCAACCTTATGCTTGTTTCGACCTTTTGGCAATGTCCTCTTAGTGTATGTCAACACATTTGATGTGTCGACCTAATCTGTAGACCTAGACACTGTTGACCTAATAATAATCCACACCCGTATTGCCCTAAAGTGTGCCCCTTGATTCAGGCTAGAAGGGTGTTGATATCGAGACTCAGAGCAAAAAAATATCAACCAATCCACTCTGACATTTCTCAAGCCCAGCTGGTAAAATGGAAGTTATACGCCGATTGGTCTCTCGCCAAGGTTTCGTACATGCTGCCCAAGTGAGCAGTATAGGAACAACAAAAATAACTCTTCCTATTCCATTCCAAGAAGCATCTCTCTACCAGGAAGCTTTGCCGAACGGGTCTCAATGCTCAATAAATTCTATATTAGGTGGCCCGTGCAAAACTTTCGCACGCAAATGGGCCAAAAGTCAATTTTCAACTTTTATTGTTAAACAAACAATACAATGTGCAATTCTAAATGAAAACGTAGAACCGGAGAACTTAAATCTTAAATGGTATATTTTGGCTAAGTATGAAGGGAGAAAAAGGGATCGTCACCAAAGATCACCTTCTAGAAATAATATATATCATGGAGAAACAAGGTGGGGATTGCAGATGTTGCGGTAGCCATATATACTGCAGTTTTAGAGAAAAATAATCTTTGTCATTTTTGTTTTTGTGCTTTTAGATTTTGTTTTTAATAGCCCATATTTGCTCTTTTGAATGCTGTTCTACCATGAAGGATACTAAGGTATATATATTCGGGGATGGGGCTGAAGAGGCCACGCGCCAGCTACCGGTCATGGTGGTTCTACATTAAGCATGCTTCATAGAAAGTATTTCAGTGTGTACTTAGGCCGTGCAGCCGGCACTGTGCGGGGATCGGATACCCAGATGTATACGGTGCAATGTATATCGTAGTCTCTCTATAAAAGGAAATCTGTTCTGCCGTGCAACATTTGCTTCATATTACATGGTACATTTAAAGAGCATTCCTTATTGCTAAGTGTAAAGTCTGACTCGCAGCACTCCGGGTCTGTGATACCAAAATGTTACTTCTCTGAGCAGCCTCCTGCCAGTGCGGTCAGGAATGCTGATTTTCTGTAGATAGCCGATAGCGATCTGTACCCAGCGGAATCAATGTACGTCTTTAACACTCGTAAATGTGTCACTTGGCAGATATGATTAATAGGAGCCGGCATTCAATGGGACCAAAGAGATTATGCGGTCTGTTTACGAAGTCTTGGAGAGATAAAGTATCGCCCAATCTGCTCCAGGCTGCCATGTTGCAGACTCAATTTAAAAAAATGACAGTTGGGAGTGGATTGGTTGGTACTTCATCTCTCTCCACTCACAGGGGTAGATGTATGAAGCAGTGATAAGGGAGGAGATGTGAGCCAGAGGAGAAGTGGCCCATGGCAACCAATCAGCACTGAAGTAACATCTATAATTTGCATAATCTAAAATGATACAGAGCAGCTGATTGGTTGCCATGGGCCACTTGTCCTCTGGCTCACTTCTCCTCCCTTATCACCGCTTCATACATCTACCCCTCAGTCTCTAAGGCAAGGGGTCGGCCAAACTTGTCCTCCAAGAATGTGTGTCAGGCAACCTGTGGATCTATAGTAGGAATGAATGCAGCATGTTTGTAAATGTGGCCGTTAGTAATTAGTGATTTGGGAAAACATGGGTCGTTGGTAAATCTCAAGGACCAGTTTGGCCACGCCCGCTCGAAGGCTTCGTTAATAGACCCCTGTGTTTTTTTTTTATGTATTTCAAATAAAGGGGTAGATGTATTAAGCCTTAACAAGAGACAAATGCAAAAGGGTGATAAGGAGAGATAAATGTCCGGCCAGTCACCTGCTAACTGCCATGTTACAGGCTGTGTTTGAAAAAATGTGGAAGAAAGGTCGGTCACTAAAAGTGGCCCGAGGGGCGCCTGAGTGGAGTTGTTTTGCTGGAGCTGCAGTCTCAGGACTTGGGAAGCCTGACCCAAGGAAAATGGTATACAAGAAAGAAAGGGGATTTGAGACCGCGCTCGCTAAGAAAGCATGCAACAGGTGTAGTTAAAACATTTATTTTAGAAAAATACATATAAAATATCAATAAAAAGATTGGGGGGTATCGCAAGTAAATATAGAGAGCAGGGATATTCACCCACAGTCTAGTCGTGATAGTGTCCTGTATCCGTTCCTAGGTTACCTCCAGATAGTTGTCCTGTATAGGAATGCCAATTGCAAGGTGTATGCTGGAAAGAATATTAGTCTCCAAGCCATATCTCCTGATGTTGAGGGGTGCTCTACCTGGTGGGCTTGATGTTATTGCCACTTGGATTTCCTTAATAGGAGAGATGTTGATCTCCTAACCAGGGAGCTCCTGATGGTGTTGGGTGCTCTACCTGGTGGGCTTGATGGTTTTGCCACTTGGTTCAAGGAAGGAGATGGGTTCTGGAGGCTGGTCCGGTTTCAGGATATTAAGTGCGTGGAGCGTCTGTAGAATAGGGGTGTCTACAATATCACGACTGGACTGTGGGTGAATATCCCTGCTCTCTATATTTACTTGCGATACCCCCCAATCTTTTTATTGATATTTTATTTTCAGTTTTATATGTATTTTTTCTAAAATAAATGTTTTAACTACACCTGTTGCATGCTTTCTTAGCGAGCGCGGTCTCAAATCCCCTTTCTTTCTTGTGTTTGAAAAAAGTCAGTAAGGAGCTGATTGGCTGGACGTTTATCTCTCCTTATCACCCTTGCATTTATCTCTTGTTAAGGCTTAATAAATCTGCCCCAAAGTTTTAAATGGATGACACCTGCGCCAAATTTGGCCTGCCAAGGCTTTTGTTGTGCCCACAACCCTTAGCTATAGTCCAAACATTACTCCTAAGTTTTCAGCCAGAAGTGACCAGCGATTGTGTAACTTCATTGGAATTAGTGTGTGTGTGTGTGTGTGTTTTATGCAAATGTTTCCCTTTTTAGGGAAATATTCCTAAGTGGTAGCGAAACATTTTTAAAAGCCCAAACAAGCTCATTGGATATTTCACTGGCCTAAAGCAACTCTATCATCCTTGCTGGAAGCTTCTTAAAGTACATTTGGGTACAGGTGTTTGAATAATTGTAAATCACAATTACATGCAACTAACAAACTGAAGTATCACTAAAGAATACAGCAGAGTGGTGCGTAATCCACGGTTCATTACCTACCAAAAGGGATTTCCCACTACACGTCGGCCATTTGTGCTTCATTAATGTCCCTATGAAATCAGTCCTGTTATTAGGGAATCCGTGTCTTGTGCAAAGTGAGTGGGGGGGGGGGAGGGGGTGTGGGGGCGATGAGTCCTAGGGCCGATGAATAAAAAATAATAACAAAAAAATGTCATGAATTTCGACGCAAGACGACATGGTCACCATATTGGTGTACCGCGTTCCCTTGGGATGCAGTTACAATCCCGGCGGTCGGGATCCCGGCGTTCAGAATCCCGACGTCTGAATCCCACACCGCCCGAAATGCCGACACATTCTCCCTCCGTGGGTGTCCATTTCGGCTGTCGGGATTCCGGCGTCGGGATTCTGAACGCCGGGATCCCGACCGCTGGGATTCAATACTGAATCCGTTCCCTTGCATGGCTCGCTGTTGACCTTCATACCCCCAGGGTAATGCTTCAATAGAACGATCTTGCTTGGATAAATAAATTGCTTGTGTGATGACAGATGTTACATTGATGATGCGGAGTCTGTATATTAATATCAATGCTTTTATTTTCTGTATTCTCAGGATGAGCTGGACCTCTCAGACAAGCACCGCGAGGCCATGTTTGCCCTCCCAGCTGAGAAGAAATGGCAGATTTACTGCAGCAAGAAAAAGGTGAGCACCGCTCTGTAGACTGGGTAACGTGTGGCTGGCCCGATTCCTCCATTGCATGCGTAACCCTTCAACAGGGGGAGGGGCACGCAACTTGTACCGATGACCGTTTAATTTAAATTTAACTCTTATGGGGATGACATTGACCTGGCTGTGTTTCTGTTTGGTAGATAGTTCTAATTGTTTCCACGGCAAGTGTGTTGAATCCATAGACCAAGCATTCTGATTCAGAAAAAAAAAGTTTATTTTTCGGTTTCAACCAATTATTCTACCAGTGTTGCTTGTCTTTCGAATGCTAATAATCTGCATTTCCATTCCATGCAGGGCAGTCAATACACTTACAAGTAAACCCTACAGATAGAATGTTCCGAATAGGCCCTGCTTGTTTTTGGTAGGATGCAGATTATGCAATGGCTTTGACTTTGTAGCCAACAGGACTCTTTGTATAACCAGAGCTTTAGTCCGCCAAGCCCTGGACAAGTTTGGATACATAAACTTAGCTTGCTTTTCGGGGAGCGTTTGGCACCACGCAGTTTGCCGCCTTGTGCCCTTTGCCAGTGCTTTGGGAGGCCTCTGCTACTTTCACTAACCCCCTCTGTCTATGGCTGACTGCCTCAAGTCCCCCCTGATCTACAGTTCTGTCCTCCTACATCATTTCCGCAGACGCACCAAACAGCCCCTCTCGGCACGCCAGGTCCCGCTAGACTCTGCTAGCGTTGGATGTCTTATATAGTCCCAATGTAATACAGCTAGGAGGCTGCTGATCAATGTTACATGTAACACTTGTAAATCTGTGTGCGTCTGAGTCTCCGAATCCATAAACAAAGCGCTACGATGTAGCATTCGCAGCGTTTTTCGAATACAAGTTTTCATGTGCATCATGTACAGATTTGGTCACACACAATATACAAGTGTATCAAATTAATCAGAACAGTCTCTTGGTGCGCTCTAGTCACATCGCAGCGCAACTCGACACACATTTTTATAAACATCAAAAAAGATGCCGGAGGCTAGCGGGGTTGGGAAGGATTTGGCAGCTCACTCACGCCAGGTACCTCACAGTGCACGGCGTATTGGGGCTAGAGGTACGAGGACCCTTTGCCCCCTGTTGCATGCAGCACATTCCTCCTGGTCACTGCCTCCCATAGCATCAGAGATTGTGCGTCCTCCTGAAATACTATTTGCTGTTGTGTTCATTCTGCTGTAATTAGCTGTGGTCTTTCAACCTCTGCAGTCAGCCCCCACAGTAATTATTCTCTACTAATTAGCCAGGATTCAAATTATAGAGAAAACATGTTTGATCGGGATGTCCATAGGCTATCGATAGTTGCCAATCAATGCTGCCTAACGATGGCTGATTTTGCCATCAGTGACCGTGCCAATGATTCTCTGCCATCGATGGCAGAGTGAAACCAAATTGTTTTTTTTTTTTCTCTTTTCCTGAACATGCTAAGCCCCACCCTGTTTTTTGTTTTGGCACACAGCCCAGCCAGTAACTTTCAGTGGTGGCCATTGAGTGGCACAAATCATTGATTGTTCACCATCTATAGTTTGTGCAATCATTCTTTACCATCGATAGAGCAATTGCCAATTGTAATGTGTGTTCAATTTAACCCTGCATTGCCTTAACTTTGCGTCACCATTGTACCCCTGTCATCCTTCGGACAGAATGTATGTGACACGTTAATTTTTAAGCTCCTAACTGCCACCCTCTAGTGTCCCTGGCTGTGGCCCCCAGAGGTGCCTTGGGACACTTGCAAGCGTGCCTCTGGTTGGTGGTCCAGAAAGAAGTCAAATTCAAGTTGGTCAGTGTAATAGGCAAAACCAGTGCTTGTAGGTTCCCATCATAAAATATGTGGACAAACCAAAGCGAATCCTGTCTCTCTCCCCACAACCAACCACACAGATGACATTTAAATTCAATTTACTTCATTTAATATATTTTTTTCTAAACTTCACAAAAATAAATTTTGGTACTTGTTCCTAGCACGGCACCCACGACTTCCATCTTATGCATCGCATCGCATGCCATATAGCCGCATGCGATGCAATACGATTTTTTCATTGTATAAGCACCCAAGTGGGTGCTTAAAATGTTAAATGCACCCCCACTATCAACGCGAACTCGAAGCGTGGCGAGCTCAACAAGCCCGCGAGGGGCAGCGGTACGCGTCCTCCGACCTTTTCATAACCCCACTATCCATGTCAGCGTGGAGTTGATTTTAGATAGTGTAGCGAGCCATCAAGCCCGAAGCGTGGCGAGCGGACGTGTATTACTTTACATGTATTACGCATCCCCTCGCTGCCCTCGCCACACTATCTAAAATCAACTCCACGCCGACGTGGATAGTGGGGGTATGAAAAAGCCGGTGACACGTAGCGCCGCCCCTCACGGGCTCGCTGCGCTCGCCATGCTTCGGGTTCGCGTTGATAGTGAGGGGCCATTTAACATTGTAAGTACCCATCAGGGTGGTTGTACAATAAAAAATTGTATACCATCGCATTGTATGCCATTCTATGGCATACGATGCGATAAGATTTTTTATTGTACAAAATCGCATCGCATCATATACCATATTTAGACTTATGGTATATGATGCCATTGGCGCCGTGTTAGGAAAGAAGTACCAACATTTTTTGGCCTTGGGTGTGCTGTGAAAAAATTCTGATTTATTCTAGGGTGCCCTGATTCAAAAACAGTTGGGAAACCACTGACTTAAGGGGTGTACACATGGAGCGATATTTGCTAGTGAGCGCCTTTAACTAAGCGATTTTGACCTTGCGATTTGACTAAATGCACCAGCGATTTTGTCTATGGGCGATTTTGACTATACTAGAATAAACATACTTGGTTGGTATTCACTGCAGATCGCCTGGTGAATATCTCCCTCAGCAGTGAATAGGAGACAGCCAGCGATCTAGTCAAAATATTCTTGCCTGGCAACTCTTTTCTTACCAAGAGATATTATAGGGAGATTTGTCACCGTGACAGAGATCTTTACTAACCTAAGGATCGCTAAGGATTACTGACCAAGGATCGCTCCGTGCGTACACCCCATTAGACCTCTATGCTGTTTCTGGGGACTTGCCTTTGAGTGAAATCCTATCGCACTACTCTACATTTCAATAGATAAAGATAAGCAGACCCATGAGTCATCCCATCTATTGCTGCCAGTAATAATTACTGTGCACATGTGATTGATTCAGACGCTGGAATCCATTGTACGGACATGAAGTTTGCAAGAGACAACCGCATCCTGTCCAAATCATCACTTATAATGGAAACTCTGGACGGTTCACCCCTGAACTGCGGACTGGTTAACATGAGACATATCCGCTGGAATTGTTAGTGGAACCCAGTCATTGCAGACCATCTGATCTCCCAGAATTCTTTGCTGTGATGGACACGCCTTGGCTTGTCATGAACCCCCCCCTCATTTATTGGACATCAAAGACTTTGAATCCTTTAAATTATAAGCACAGTCATGAGATGCTTACTGACACCCCTATGGTTATTCAAGGTCTCCCAGTTATAGAAAGAACCATTTACTACCTTACGCCCATGAGGTTGTGATTAGGGGTGCAAGTATTGGGAGTGTTTTTGTCATGTGGTTCAACCCTCTGTTTCCTGTGTCGGGTTATCAAACGGACTCAATACTATGTCACCCTAATAAAAGAAATAACCGCCTCCTAACCGTACATAATAGATGCTGAAACTGCAGAATGAACATTGACTTTTCATTATAAAACACGGAGATTGGGTTCTGGACTAACTTATAAAGGATGCCCCAAACTTGATCATTTCTTTGTTACTTGTGCTTTGAACATACTTCCGTTAGATCTGATATCAGGTTATACAAACTCCAGTCCTCAGGAAGCCCTAACAGTGCATGTTTTCCAGATCTCCTAGTTAGTGTACATGTGTGGGCATTACGGTCTGAGACTTTTTAAAGATCCACAGCTGCAGCTAAAAAATGTTCTAATTGTGATCATACACTTTATGTATTGGCCAAGGTGCTGTTGGATACGAATCAACCTTTAATTGTAACCTGCCAATATATCCACCTTCGTTTTGCCAATGAACAAGTTGGCTGGTTGGAATTAAAATCTGGTAATGTACGGGAGCAAACAACCGGCAATTTGCCCCAAAACACACCGGAATACAGACACAGTCATTTTGCCAAGTTATTTAACCCTTTGAGTGCCGACATACAAAAAATACCAGTTACACCCACATTTGTTATATGAATTCAAATAAAAAATGTGGTCTAAAATATATATATATATTTCCTAAATAAGGTAAACCATTGCAGGTCATTATGATGACTAAAAATGTTTTCTGCCCAATTTTCACACTTCCTTTGATAAATTCACTTGGCACTCAAAGGGTTAAATCAAACAGTTAAACAACTTGACCGGGCGACTGATTTTTGGGTATTTGGTAGCAAATTATGATTTCTAGTACTGTTAAAACCATCATGGACCCCAGTAGTTACCCCAAAACAGAACATTCACATCATGTACATTATATTTTACGGGATGCGTTCATTTGGTCTACAGCATGATGGTTGTCCGTCGTTAGGTCGACATGGGAAAATGTTGACATGGATCTAGGTCGACATGGGAAAAGGTTGACATGGTCCTTGGTCGAAAGGTTATTAGTTGGACAATGTCTAGGTCGACAGTCAAAATGTCGACATGGGGGTTTTCACTGTTTTTGAGCCGACATGTGCCGACAGGCGGTATTTCATGCCCTACCATTCACCAGGGCGTGGTGGGAGTATAAAATTGCCCGACGCATAGCGAGTGATGCAATGCACTTTAAACTGTGTCCATGTCGACTGTGTTGACATTCAGGTAAAAAACACTGAAAACCCCTGTGTTGACCTTTTGAGTGTCAACTTAGACATTGTCGAACGAACGACCTGTCGACCTTTTCCCGTGTCGATCTAATCGTGTCGACCTGATGACTGTCGACCATTATGCGTTAGACCAAATGATCCCAACCCATTTTTTACAATATCTATCAATCCAAATAAAATATATGGACTAATTAAACTCCACACAAAACAAAATTAGTTTTTTTGATGTTTTTTTATTTATTTTCCTATTGTCTGGATTTCGGGTTTGTCAGCCGCAGAAGACCCTCACTGACCTTGGCACACAACATTTAATGCAGCATCATATGTGGAACGTCTACATTTCCATAGTACTTGTTTGATTTCTCCTCAAAGACTTGCAATTCCAGCAGACCATCACTCCATACAATGTGGGGACCATATTTGCTTCTTTGTAATACGTTTTTTGGATTTAAGAAGTAAACTTGGAGACTGACATAATTACACATTCAAATGTAAACCATTTGTGACCGCTCATTACGATAATATCCTTGGGTTTTCGTTTCCGCGTCTTCCAAGGTCATCGTTTCATCTAAACGCCATTTGTTGTATAAATAGAAAGCTAGAATAGAATGTTGCAAAGCCGCTTGCATGTGGGGCGAAGATGTTTTGTTGTTTTACTTTTTGACCTGCAAAAATTCTACAAACAACGTACAGGATTCTTGTCACTATTAACCCTTTCAGTGCCAACATCTGTGTCGCTCTCATTTGTTATATAAAGCCAAATTTAAAAAAAAGTGTGTGGATAAATAATGATATTTCCTATATAAGGTAACATTACAGGTCATTATGATGAATACAAATGTTGGCTTGGCAATTTTCACATCTATTTTGACAAATTCATTTGGCGCTCAAAGTGTTAATGGAATGATACTAATGGGGGGTATTCAACCCCCCGCCGCTATTTCCACCGGGGGAAATAGTGGTGGGTGCCTATTCAATCCTTCTTTCCTGACAGCATTGAACGGGCATCTCGGCAGAACGGACCCAACTTTAAAAGCAGTTGGACCTGTTTTCCTGAGTACGGCCATGGCTTGTGGAGATCGCGGGCATATCTCAACGAACCACGGCAGTTTCTCGCGGCCACGCCCCCTTTTCATCGTTCGGCAGGCGGGACATTGAATTCCTCCTGCTGAATATCAGTTGGGCGAGCCGAGAACGGGCCAGGGTCACGACATTCGTGACCCGGGATGCAATACACCCCTAAAACAGATGCTGGTGCAGATGTAGCTTTATTCCACAATGTGATGTTCCTATTCATTTACTAGGGCAGTGGTTCCAACACTGGTCCTCAAGTACCCTTAACAGTGCATGTTTTTCAGGTCTTCACACAGAATCACAAGTGACATAATTGGCTCCACCTGTGGATCTTTTAAAATGTATCTGAATAATGAGTGCACCTGCCGGGTGACCTGGAAAACGTGCACTGTTGGGGGTACTTGAGGACCAGGGTTGGGAACCACTGTACTAGAGGGTCGTTCAAGTGGGATGTGAAACAAAGGAACTCTGAAATATATATGTATATGTGTACACACAGTGGTTGCAGGATATTAATGTATTTCTCTTTTGTCCCTCTCGTCTCCCCCCTCCTCAGGACCAGGAAGAAAATAAAGGTGCTACAAGTTGGCCTGAGTTCTATATCGATGAGCTGAATTCTATGGCTGCTGTAAGTTTTCTCCTGTTGCATCTAGAAATTGTTTATGCAGTTGATCCATTGTAACTTCCGCCACGGCTGACAATAGCTTACTGAATGTTTACACTGCCTGGTAGGTACATGAAGCTACTCAATTTATGAAATTAGTATTTTATGGTCTCGCCCCACAGAAATAAAACTAAGTTGTGGTTGGAGCAGATGGTCTTTGGGGGTGATTCAGGTTGGTTTGCAAAACAAACTCCTTCTTTAATGGACAAGATCATGCTGCTAACACCTTCATCACTTTATTCCTTACAGAGAAAAGTGTGAATCTTTTCTTGTTGCCTGAAGCCCACTGAATACCAGCATTTGCATAGCTACATCGAATTCTTGTCCAAGGATGAGAGATTTAACTCTTTGAGTGCCAACGTCTGTGAGAGATGTGCAAAATATTCGCTACAAATTTCCAGTGTCGCTCACATTTGTTATATAAATAAAAAAAAAAAATTGTAAAAAAAAAAAAAAAAAATTATTATTTCTATATAAGGTAGCATTACAGGTATGAAACATTATGATGAATGCAGATGTTTGCTTGGCAATTTTTATTACACCTATTTTGACAAATTCAGTTGGCACTCAAAGGGTGTTTGCAATCCTATTTTGATTTGATTTAATATGAGAGCAGACTTTTGTCCTCCGTTAATGGTGGCTAAATGAGAATGATAGAAGTTTCGGTACTTCGGTACTGCCCCAGGGCATCGCATCGCACCTCCCGCAAAATCACATGCGATTTTATAGGGTGTGTGATGCCATTACATTAGCTATACAATAATATCATTGTATGACACTCACTCCGCTCGCCACGCTTCAGGGTGGCATGGATAGTGGGGGGGGGCACACAGAGCAGTAATTACATTAAAAAAAAATCGCATCGCACGGCACTAAAATGGCCCATGCAATGCGATTTCCCTATGCAGAATAGCCCACTAAGCAATTAGCTTAGTGGGCGCTGTGCTAGGAAACCAGTACCGAAGTTTCCTTCCGTATAGGTAGCATAAACACACTTAAAAAAAAAAAAAAAAGAATGGTCGCCGAGACTGGGATATAATTGAAGAGGGATCATTTTTTGTGGCATAGCACGTTTTCCATCTGTAAACAATCATTCCCACTGGCATTTGTGTGCATTTTACAAGCATTTTTGTCGATAGTAAACATGTTAATGGGTCAGCTCCCCCCTGCCGCTGTTTATAAGTGTTTCCGTAGCTTTCCAGTTTTCTTACGGTTTTTTAATCTTGTAATTTTTTTTTTTTTTTAAGAAGCCTACAGGGGGCTCTGGTAATTTAATATATTTTTTTTTCCAAATTTCTCAATAAGAATCTTTTGGACTAGAGGTGCCGTGAATTAAATTATGATACTCTAGGGCGCCGCGATTCAAAAAAGTTTGGGAACCCCTTCTCTAAGGATATAAATTAGATAAGTGTTCTTAAATATGTTTAAATAAATCCATGCTTAAGCGCAGGTGACTTAATTAGTACATCGGTCGTTTTGCTTATACCATCTGTGTGCACAGGCATGGAAGAGTTTAAAACCTGGGCTATAGGGGTGTGCCTTGAGGACGCTAGCGATGGCTCTTGTTGGCGGACGGAGTATGCTGCTGGCACATCAGCGACAGACCGTACGCACTGGACGATTTTTGAAGTTCCGCCCCATTGTAATCTGCTAAACCATTAAAAAAGTTGTTAGTGCGTACTCCGCTTTAGCGCTTAGCCGTGTTCATGTTGTTATTCTGTTGGCAGTTTGCGAACGGGATTGGCAAAACCTGTATTATCGTCACTCCTTACTGCGCTCTGCTAGGAAAGGTTCCGACACTTTATATAAGTCAGTGAAAAAAAGTTTAGCATAACTGGCCTTTAGCAAGTCTGTGACCTAGAAAATATAATGACTCCCACCATGTACGGTTCGGAGTATAATCTATTAATTATACCATTTAGTCTTCCTTATTACGCAAATTACCATTTCTGTGACTCTTATCAGTTAAATGAGCCCAGCTGTGCCGACAGTGATTCTCTGTATCTGTGACATTATACCCAGACTCATCAACTGCGGCTTTACACAGCGGTCACGTGCAGTTCCACAGCCTGGCACTCCCACTGCAGGCATGGTTACACAGCCACACCGTATACTATGTGATTATGGTGCATATGGGCAAGTAACCAGGATTGTGGCCAATAACTATTGTTTTATGTTGCCATAGAGGATTCGGATTTTGTAAAACGACAGGCTATCATTCGTACAAACCAGGGCCATAGGATTCCCAAGCTTGGCCCATGCAGGTAACACCATCCAAAGATGATTTAAGCCGAGTGGTTCCCAAAGTGTGCCTTGGTGGTCTAGGACCCAGGTCTAATGGAGGGGCCTGGGTCCCACTAACCCCTCCCCTGTTGCAGAGAGCTGGGTAATGTGTGATATCGCCCGCACCTGCCTTTTTTTTCCAGAATTGTGAGCACTGGCCCTCCCATTGGCCACTCCCGTCATTGTACCGGGGTTCAGCACAACTGTTGCCCACGCCTGCCTGGGGGTGCCGTGAAAACAAAGCAGAGACTCAACAAAGCTTGGGAACCACTGCATTAGCCAGTAATAAACTATGGCAAAACTTTATTTTTTTTTGTCCTAGAGTATTAGAATTTTTTCACGGCACCCCTAGGTAAAAGTTTTTTAATTGGAGAAAGTTAGAAACCAGTTGTGTGTTTATATATCATCCTTATGTTCAGTTATGTGGTGACGGACATGATTTATTTTAATTTGCAGCCAAAAAGCACTAGTTTTTCCTTTTAGATTGACCATGAATAATTTGAATTGGTCCTGGACCACCAACCACGACGCACCCCTGCAAGAACTCTGAGGCACCCCATGGCACACCACTGGCCTATGACTTCAAATCTAGCTAGAAAATGTTTATTCTTGGACCCTCCCTGGCAATGGTCACACGCATTTTGGGGCCCTTGCCCCTGCGACTGTTTATTCATATATCTCCTTGGTGGTATCCGGACTCATGACAGATTTACTCTAGGTCAACCGTCATAAGGTCAGCCACTATTGGTTGACAGGGCCGAAAGGTCGACATGCTAATTATTACAACATTTTCTGCCGACAGGCGGTATTTCATACCCTACCATCCACGTTGTCAGAGGAGAATATAATAGTGTTGCAAGCCCAAAGCATGGAGAGCGGACGCAATACACTTAGACGATGTCCATGTCGACACAGACACCAAAAACCTTGAAAACGCATGTCGGTCTTGCCCCTGTCGACCATATGACTCTAGACCTAGACATTGTAGATCTAAAATAACATAACCCTGCTTCGTATAATGTATATTGCAATGCATTCTGGGAGCTAATATCATGCCCAGATCACTCGGAGTATGCATTTATAAAGGTCCCTAAAAGTGAGTGGGGCAACAGTCTAGCTGGAATAGGATTAGAGCAGGGATGGGGAACCTTCGGCCCTCCAGCTGTTGTTGCACTACATATCCCAGCATGCCCTGCAGCAGATTTAGCATGGCTAAATAGCAAAACTGTAGCAGGGTATGCTGGGATGTGTAGTTTCACAACAGCTGGAGCACTGAAGGTTCCCCATTCCTGGATTAGAGCATTCCGCAAACTATATCACTGTCCTGCATTGATACTAGATGTAATCTGGAGGCAGACCGTTGTTGGTGCATGATGTAACTGGGAGCGGAGAGGCTAAAATTATTCCTCCCCGGCTTGGGGAACTGGAGAGTTTGGAATGTTATTCAGTGATAAGAAGGGGAACAGATTTTTGTAGGAGGAAGAAATATATAGGGCCAGTCACAGGGAGAGATCCAGGAGTCTGCAAGAACAAGAGTCTCCCCAGGATACAGATTTGCTGCACTTGGGTAGCTTAAAGATGGGGTAGTGACCTTTGACTCCAACATTGAGTAGCTGATTGGCTACTTTAGCAAAGGTGGCTTCTGGGAAATAATGAAAGTAATAAGTGCACGTTTTCTGACCACATGCAGTGCTGGCGACATTGTGGTGGAAAGGGAACCCCCACACTCATGTTTGGTGGAATTGCCCCAAACTTCCATCTTCATTCTGTTTGTGATATAAAGAAAGTCCCAAATTTCCTGGGCACAGAGACTGCTGCTTAATACCAACTCCAGGGGCACCACCCCCTTAATTCATACTACCAATAGTCCCAATAAAGCGGTCTTGACTGTAATATTAGACACGTCTCCTCCAACTTGGATCAGAGCTGCATCGATTCTTCTCAAAGAAGCCTATATAGGAATATCCCGGCATAAATATGTTCTCCACCTCTCCTCACTCCATGGATTTTCCACAATGCGCTCACCTAGCTGCAATGGGAGGAGTTCACATAAAGGTTTCTTCAAAAATCAACCAAGGCATCTCGGACTTCCATCACCAGCTAAGGCCTGGATACTCTCTCTTGCTGAAATGTAACGCGTATCTCATAATTCTACCCATTTCGCAAACTGTTTCTTTTCCCAGTGCGGATCAGATCACTTACACTTAGGACAAATGCCAAGCGTCCCATACTGTACAAAGATTTTATTCCAACGTAGACTTCAAAAAAGTCCCATAAATTCACATAAAAACAATCCAGTAAGTTCAAGTGAAGTACGTCCCAGAAGCTTGAAATTAAATACCAGATAATTGGCAGGTGGTTCTCCCTGTCAGATTGTTCTGATTTCCATTGATGATTGCCATTTTTAAAGTGATAGATCAGCCACTCATCGATGGTTGCATACTATGCAATGGATGACCATCAATGGTCTTACTTCTCGATGATCATCAATTTTCCTTGACTGAGTAGCCCATGGGCCAATCAGAACCTGGGATGGGGCTTCATGTGTGATGGGGGAGGAACTATGATCTGTCACACCCTTTGGGGGAAAAATGCAACATAATTCTACTTTGAGGCATATTCTACCAACATACATAGCAATCGGCAGAAAGATCATTTTCTTAACTTTTCGGAATCCCAACCATATAGCGCTTCCCTGGATATAGCCATGCTTTTGACACCCAGGAAACACTAACCATGCATGTTTTCCATATATCCTTGCTGAAGCAGAGGTGTATCCATTACCGACTGACACATTTCAAAAAGACTAGTGATTCTATGAGGAGACCTGGAAAACCTGCCCTGTGAGGGTTCCCTAGATGTAAGCCTCACTGGGCTGGAGGACAGGAACTTGAAGATTACACAAGTGTCTGACTTGAAATGAGGTTTTATTATTGATGTCTTGATCTTTTTCTTGTGTCCCGGCCTTTTCCCTCCCGTCACTGTTTTTGTTTTAAAATACTTTTTTTTTTAATGTCATTATATGAATCTTATGACAGTCAGCTGCTGGCACTCATGGCCGTCCGTCACCATTTATCTAAATTGACCCTTCCTCCCAAGAAGCCTTATGCCTTTGTGCTGCATTGGCACACTCGCCCGACAGCTTGGGGTAGCTGCGTGCCTGGTGTGTCTCGTTGGCGGCATTCTAGGCTGCTGGACACTGAGCCAGGACATTTGTTCTTCATGATTATCTAATGTTATACAGAAGTGCAAGTAGAGTTTAGTTCTTCCTGGTATGGAAAAGGTGCATGGCCATACATCATAGGGGCATGTCCAGCGGAGCAGCAGCTGATATCAGAGGGGGTAGTAGTAAGATATTCTATCCCGTACTTGCATCACTGATGTTATATAGTTTTTGTACAGTATATTCTGTACTGCAATCTGCAGTATACTGACACTGGTAGAGTACAATCAAGGCTTTGATCTGCAATTTTATTTTCCCAGGCCCAGAGTTCACTTGTAGGAGTCAATTCAATTAGATGCAAAGTTTCTCCGCCCCATATAGCTGCGAGCAATTTTGAATTCAGGCTGAAATCGGTCCCTGAGGTTACAAGATGTGATGCTGTTGCCAGCTTTGAAACGCCAATTGACCCCTTAGTTGCCGCTGTGGACTACTGAGGTTTATTAATGCATAGACTATGGTTTCAAAATACTTAAAAGTTACAGGAGAACAAAAAAAAGCTTCCACTAATGTTGCTACAGGGGATCTGGGCCATAGGGTCAACTGTATTTAGGTCTCCATACGAGGGTGGGTCAATAAGTACCTGTGTTTGAAGACAGGTGGCGCTGCTGAGGAAAGTCGGTATTACTATTGTGTACTACCATCATTCAAACAACGCCATACCAAATTTCAGATTGATTCATAGGTTAGTTTTTTTTCCACCACGACAATGCACCAGAACCCTCATCCGGAATTTGTTGCGGCCAGATTGCATGAATTGCGCTATGAAATGTTGCCGCATCCACCGTACTCGCCCGACTTGGCTCCCTGCAACTTCTTTTAGTTCCCTAACCTGAAAACCTGGCTCGCGGGGAAAAAAATTCAGCTCAAACGAGAGGAGGTCATCATCGAGACAGAAGCCTACGGGAGTTTGACAAATTGTATTTTTTTTAGAGGGGTTAAAGAAAAGGCGGGGATGTTGGTAAAGTGTATCGCCGTGAGAGGGAGGTTATGTTGAAAAAGAAAGAAATAATGTTGTGAAAATTTTTCATCCTTCTTCATAACACAGGTACTTATTAATCCACCCTCGTACATTGGGTAGACCACTGACGGTCGACACCTGAAATAGGCCGACACAAGCATTAGGTCAACAATGAGAAGGTCGACAGACAAAAGCTCGACGTGAGGATTGCAATGTGTTTTTTTTGCCCCGAATGTCGACATGGACACTGTTAAATTGTACTGCGTCCCCTCTCATGGCTCGCTATGCTGGCTTCGGGCTATTCTATTCTCCCACCACACTGTAGTGGATGGTACAAAAATGTGTCGGCACATGTAGGCTCAAAAAAAAGTGAGAAACATGTCAACCTTTTGACTGTCGACCTTATACTTGTGTTGACCATGTCGAACTATTTCAGGTGTGTAACTAAGCCCTCTAGACCTTCAGTGGTCGACATTTTATAGAGTCAACCTAATAACAGGTACAGTAACACAGCAAATGCACAGGTGCAGGATATGGAATGCAATGCTTAGTATGAAGTACTGTCCAGGACGTGATCATTGCTTCGCTTCTCCTCTGAACACTGTTGCGTCTATTCAGCCTGTGAACGTCTCCATTGACTCTTTCATCAAGAGCATTTTCAGCTGTTTATAACAAACCCCTCCAGAATCTCCTTGGGCGCGGGAGGACGAGACAACAACTGTTGCTGCCCCGAGGTCGCCTTCTTTCTCTGATTATCTTTGAGACATGGGAAGAGATATTTATTCTATCTGCAGTATGCCGCTGGCACATTTTCAGGCTGCAGTTGCCCGACAGCTGTACTTTGCCAGCCTGGCATGGACAACACACCCTCCTTATAAATGTTATCACCCATTCCATGCGCAGAGATAACGCAAAGTGCGGAGACAGAGCTCAGGCCTGTGCGATCTGGTATCGGGGACATGTGTGATAACCTTTTATGTGGGTTATTCCAGTTACAGAAACAGGAGAATTGTTCTGTACAAGTGCAGGTCTTGTTATGGGAACCTGTGGGTAGAATCCGGCTTCAGCTGTTTTGGAAAATAGAACGAATTGCAAAGAAAGAACCACAAAGTCTTCATCCCGCAGTAATGTGTGTGCCTGGTGCTACCTGTAGGTTTTCCAACCAGGCACAACATTATACCCCCTTCAGGCTGCCAAAAAAGCCGGGGTTATTGCCGGATTGACCTGGGTGGCAGCTCAGTCTGAAAGAGGCCGAAAAATAACCCTGGTGAAATGACCTGGCAATCCAACCTGGGTAAGGACATGGTCAATAGGGGTCGCTGCTCAGTTTGAAAGGGGCCAGGAAAAAATTACCTGAGTCATGTTGCAGTGTAAAAGGTCTGAGCAGGGTCACCTTGCCAGGACTATCTCATACCCCTTTCACACCAGAGGCAAATTACCAGGGTTAAAGCTTTCAACCCGGGAATTTTCTGAAAAACCAAGGTTTTTCTGTGGTGTGAAAAACTGGTCTTAAATCTCGTCACTACGACCCTGCTCTCGACTAGAATCGGAATGCCGGGATTTAAGACCCGTGTTGAACCTTTCGCACCACAGAAAATCCTGAGGTTTTTCTGCAAATTCTCGGGTTTAAAAGCCTTAACCCGGTGAATTGGGGTCAGGCTGCACCCGGCAAAATGACTCGCCACTTAAAAATGCCCGGTAATTGCTGGGTCAGGACTGGCTAACTATGGACACCTGCATTTCTGGAGGTCCGTTGACGGCTACTCATAGGTTTTGCCACTTGGTTATACCATTTTCTTAGAAGCCGAGGGCCTGGCGCCATGTTTCGCCGGACTCTCTGGAGAATATGTAATTTTGCTTTGACAAGTCAGCTGTATGGCGGAGCCTAATAACACTTCATGTAATATGCAAAGGAAGCCGGCTCTATAAGTAGCATAAATGATGTCCTTGTCATTTACTAAACATTTTTGAGAATTCTAATGTGGCAATAACACTACTCATAAATAAAGTATATTTCCCATAACTAACAATGCAGCGCCAGCGGCTCGGGTCGTACTGATTGCCGTACAGCTAATAGACAATCTATACATTTTACATGAAGCAGCTGCGTATCGGAGAGATTAAAGCTTTTCTGTTCTGTGTGTCTTTGTGATGGAACAAGTGACGTCACTGGTCGGCTGTCCCTGCAGGGCACAGGACTGCTTTGTACCGCTGCTGACAGCTGTCCACACGTATTACCATGGGGCAAGTCTCCGAATACAATGGAATAAACCAAACCGCTTATTTCCCCCTTGGTTCAGTTGCTGACTGCTGCGTATGATATTGAACTCTATATATGGATCAAACTCCTCTGACCTGATGGCTGGTTTGGCTTTATTTGTTTATAAACAAATTATCACGTTCTTAAATTTGCAATGTTCCCTTATTTGTGTAATACTCTCATTGTGGGTTTATTATCCAGCTGCTGCAAATTATTTCTTTGATATTGGTCCCAAACTTAAGGAGTGCATGCTTCCACAGTCGCTGATGCGGTGGCATGGAGGGGGGCAGACAGGGGGCTGGTGCATGGGGACGTCCAGCGTTTCCTGGGCATGGCCGCAAAAATGCCGGGAGTCCCCATGTGAACGCAGGCATGCTGAAGACGTCAGCACCAGCCCCCTGGTCGGCCTTCTCCGGCGCAGATAATTCAGTTCAGACTGACTTTTATCTGTGAGCGGTGAAAAATAATTTGATGGTCGGTGACTGTCGGCTGTTTTTTTTTTTTGCCCGCATACGAATGGATATATCAGCATACACATCTATTCGCATGCCGCGCGAACATTTGCGCGGTGAAGGGGAGGTGGGCATTTGCTCTCCCGGCGGGCAGTGTTTTAGCGCTCGGTAAGGAGCGATTTTCGCTGCTTACCGAGTCAAATTGAATCAGGCCCTTAGTTTTTTACTTCATGCCAAAAGACACACACAAAAAAGCACTTAGTGTGGATTATTAGGTTGACCTGAGTTGACATTGACAAAAGGACATTGACAGTAGCAAAATATCGACATCGGGAAAGGTTGGCACAAGCTGCACTTTTTTTTCACATCCTTCAACATGGACGCCGAATAAGCGCAGCGCATTCCCTCGCTTGGCTCACTGTGATTGGCGCACAATATATTATATTCCACCTCTATGCCCACTTGGATGGTGACTTAAGAACAAGTTGGTTTAAAAACAAACATGAAAAGCTCGCGTCAACCTTTTCATGTGTTGACATATTGCCTGTTGACCAATAGTGGTTGACTTTTGGACTGTCGGCCCAGTCGCATGCTGGGTGCCATAACACTGTACTGTACACTGTAGTGCCGTACAAGCTGCGGTCCTGTGTAATACTGAAACAATACCGGAATTTTGGGAGAACAGACATAGGTAATGCTGGTCCCAGAGAGATCTGGCTATAATACTGATCCCTAGGAAAGAATCCCTCCTCGTACAGCAGTAATATTATTCCAAATGATTTTAGTCCGTGTCTCTACTCGTCTGTTCATAGCAGATGGATGATCTCGGTACAGAACGTGACTTTTCTGTCTGCCAATCATCCACCTCCAGAGTAACACTCTTAACCATATTCTGCATCTCTAACTCTCCATAAATAACGCAATAACCTAGATCTCGCCCTTCTCCCAATGTCACAGAGAAGAACATTGCTGGCAATGGAGAAGGAGGATGAGGAGGAACGGAACAAGACCATAGAGAGTTTAAAGACAGCACTGAGGACGAAACCCATGAGGTGAGTAGAATTCGGAACATGGCTTCAGTCCCACTTTTGCTGGCAGCTGTGCCAAGTGACCAATAACGAGGTGCAAATGTGTCCTCGTACATCTATGCTGCAGTTACGCCAGACAGCCTCCATTGCACGCGAGGGTGCGTGAGAACGTTCTAGTGTCTGTCCTCCGCTTTGTCAAACGTGAACTTTAGTAGCAACGCAATGTGACTGGCACATGAGGAGACTGGGCTGATTGCTATGACACTTATGTATCTGTGTGCGACTGAGTCTCTGAATCTGTACACAGTGTTACAATGTAGAAGCTGCAGCTTTCTTCCAATACAGGTTCTGGTCCGTATACGGACTCAGTCGCACACAATGGCCCTTATTCAGATCTGATCGCAGTACAAATGTGTTCTCAAAATGGGCAAAACTATGCTGCACTGCAGGTGGGGCAGATGTAACATGTGCAGAGAGAGTTCAATTTGGGTGGGGTGTGTTGAAACTGAAATCTAAATTGCTGTGTAAAAATAATGCAGTCAGTATTTACCCTGCACAGAAACAAAATAACTCACACAAATCTAACTCTCTGCACATGTTACATCTGCCCCACCTGCAGTGCAGCATGGTTTTGCCCATTTTGAGAACAAGATTATACTGCGATCAGATCTGAATAAGGGCCAATAGCCAGGTGGTCTACTGTATATCAAGTCAATCAACATTGTTCCCTCGTGTATCCTAGTTCACCTGTTGCTAAAGTCTGGTCGGATCCCAGGCCCATTTACACTGAACCCCCATCGTCCATTATGCACAGTGCGACCTGGGTTATACACTTTGGTGCTTTCACACTGTATCTTTACCTGGGTCAACCCGGCTATAACCCAGGTTATAAATGCGATGGGAAAGGGTTAACACTGTTGCAACTAAAATACATTCTCCTAAAATAAAGACTCCCAAAGTTAGCAGAGAGGCACAGGACCTGGCGGCTCGCTCACTCCAGGCTTCTTGCACTGCATGTGGTATGGAGGCTGGATGTATGAGGATGTATCTGTACATGTATCTGCCAGAAGATTACTAATAAAGTTATACAAAAAAAAAACAGGTATTTTGCAAATAGGAATGCCCAGAGTGTGCCAGCAGCAAGCCCCCAAATGGCTGCCCGCTATCAATCACACAGCGAGCAGCCAGCAATCACAGGCGTTCGGAGCCTGTGATCGCACAGCGGGCTCGCGCACTGCAGATCCTGTGCATGCGCGATCCTCCGATGGCCATGGCTGCGTATTCGCAAACCTGTGATCATGGCTGAATCGGGCCCCAAGACAAGTCATACTGCAGACAAAATATTTAAATTTGCCATTCTTGTTTTTTAAGCCATAAGAGCAAATGAGCAGCAATGAAAAAACAAGAGAATGATTTCAAAAGGGTTTTACTAAATTGATGGGATAATTATACATACACAATATAATAAAACTATCAATTACAATAAAAAGGAACCACACTCATGGGAATAATGATGGCCAACAGATGATGGATATATATTAATCCTGGACCTTAGTATATTTAAGAAGGTAAGTGCACATTACCATAAGTTCCCACCGCTGGAGGAAGAAGAATGGAACAGTTGTCCCAAGCAATCCAGTTAGTAAATGTCCTCCCTATTGGTAACGGCACAATGAAGTTAGCTGCTAGAGGGGAGGTTTGGAGCGAAGTCCCAATGTTAGATGTCCCCTCTATTACTCACGGTATGGGAATGTGGGCCACTGTAGGAAGGAGGTCTGCTGGGGCAAACGGTCCAATAGCAAGTCCTCTCTAGTGTTCCGTGGTAGCTGAAGATGGAAGCCAAGTCCAAGGGTGTCCAAACACCTGAATCAGTCCAATAAAGGGGAAATCCTTTGGAGTGGTACAAATAACCCCTGACGCGTTTCGCTACAGCCTGTAGCCCCTGTGATAAATTCAAATGCCCACCCACCTGGTGATACTGACCATACACTCACATTGATTGGCCGTTTGATGGCTGTTCCAACTACGTGTGGGTCAGCTGTGTAGCCAGCCTAATAGCTCACCCCACAGCATCGCTCTCCCCTTCACTAATTGATGCACAACATGTACTTATTCTGCTGTTCTATAGTTGCCCATAGCAACCCATCCGCTTCTACATTTATCAAGTACATTCCGTAAAATGATAGGTAGAAGCTGTCCGCTTTTTCACTTGTCCGCTTATCCGCTCTTTACAGAGTTTGATACACCTCCCCCATAGTTTTCATATGTTTGTATTGTTGTATTATATGTTTGTATTGTTTTCACAGTCACTATTAATTGATTTCTAATTGATCTTTGTGTGTTGTCTTTTCCGTAGGTTTGTTACCAGATTCATAGAGATGGACGGGTTAACGTGTATTTTGAACTTCCTCAAAAATATGGACTATGATATTGCGGAATCCCAAATACATACCTCTCTCATTGGCTGCATCAAGGCGCTAATGAACAACTCTCAGGGGAGGGCTCACGTCTTGGCCCATTCAGAGAGCATCAACGTCATCGCTCAGAGCCTGGCCACGGAGAACATCAAGACTAAAGTGGCGGTGCTAGAAATAATGGGAGCGGTCTGCTTGGTCCCTGGCGGACACAAGAAAGTTCTGGAAGCCATGTTACACTACCAGAGATACGCCAGCGAGAGAACGCGCTTCCAGGTAGGCTGCAAAAACATTCCTTACGAGTGCCCTGGTCGTCATTACACAGCGACGTTCCCTATTTGCCCGCTAAACGAATGTTTATGAGAATGCAGCCTCTGAATTCGCCGGGAGCGGTAGACCATCTTATATTAATGCTTGGTTACTTGCTGGTGTTTGAGCACCGGGGATAAACATTTGGCTTATTATGCATTCGTACAGCTGGAGCCGCTCCCTTATTCAACCTGCCTGTGCGCCAGAGCGTTCCATCTCGGCACCGAGAATGGGAGGCTACGGGGTGTCTCCACATCCGGAATGCTCTGGTGTGCCGGCAGTTTGGATAAGCGCGGGTCCATCTATACCTTCTCTCCCGGATTGGTTGGGAGGCTCCCAAAAGCCGGTTGAACACCCAGCCTCTCGTAAGTTTCACACCACCCCGAAGCCTGCCGCATGTGCCAGCACACTCAGTTGCTCAGAAGCGAGTGGTCTGGTACATCTCAGCATTGTGTTGTGTGAGAAGGTGTTTACGATGGTCACGGATATGCCCCCTATTCTGTATCATGCCCGCCCCCCCATGCCGCACCATGTTCCCCACTGTCCTGATCTGGCTGCCTACAGAATGTTGGCGAGTATGATGCAATGGTTAATGAGCACTTGTACTTAATTTTGAGACTTCCACTTGCATTGAGTAGGTCAGTATCAGAAGGAGCCGTGACTGCACTGGCTTTATTGTCACTTCCTATTGGATGTCCTACCGGTCCGTCAGACACACAAGACAAGGAAGTCCCATTGGGAGGAATACCCTGCCCCCCCCCCCCCCCCAGTCTGCCAGTCTGGGCTGCAATACGCATAATGTATTCCCCAGGAAGCCACTATCTGCCTTTATCGCATAGTTCAGTCTGACTTCTATGGGTTGTAGTCGGTGCAATCCATTGTGCGGGTTCCAGGACCAGGGACTGGCGGCTGTCTTCTCTTCCGGCACAGGGGTTGCGGCAGCCCCCCAGTAAAACTGATGTAGGAGCCGCCTCTGAGCAACAACCATTTTTACATGTGTCAAACTAGCGTTGAAAGTACTGATCACACATGCCATTTACATTGGTTATAAAAATCAAGAAAGGAATTTGGGATAAGAATAGTGTCTCTGCCTATTTTGATATCCAGCTAATTTTGATGTTTCTCTTTAGACTCTGATAAATGACCTGGATCGGAGTACAGGAAGGTACCGTGATGAAGTCAGCTTAAAGACCGCAATCATGTCCTTTATTAACGCAGTCCTCAGCCAAGGATCTGGTGTGGTAAGGATTAGACTTATTTTTACATTGACCCCCTGTGATTTCATCCAGCTCTGACTCCCGTCACTGACGATCTTCCATCATTTGTTTATTTTAAGGAAAGCTTAGATTTCAGACTTCATCTGCGATATGAATTCCTAATGTTGGGAATCCAGCCAGTTATCGATAAACTCCGGGAACACGACAATTCAACACTAGACCGGTAGGTCATTCCTGTCGCACTAGATCGGATCAACCACTGTTACACATTTTTATTCTGTATTGCGGTTTAAAAATAAAATGTTTTTTTTTTTTTTGGAATAATCCCGACCGCTTCTTTTTTTTCCCCCGAAATAGGCATTTAGAGTTTTTTGAGATGCTAAGAAATGAAGATGAACTTGAATTTGCCAAAAGATTTGACCTGGTGAGTGCCTGGAGACAATGGGCGTGGCGGGGGGGTGTTGAAGAGGTTTATTTTCTGAAATTCATTCTCTGAAATTTCCCATTTTTGCAGGTTTACATAGACACTAAAAGCGCAACTCAGATGTTTGAGTTGATCAGGAAGAGGTTAACACACTCGGAATGCTATCCGCACTTTATGTCTATACTTCACCACTGCCTCCAAATGCCTTGTAAGTGTGCGAGCTGGCGATGTATTGTGTTCCAGTACTAGCGGAACCAATTGTGTGAACAGACAGCGGCATATTGGTGATCTTTAGCACCTCGTAGGGAATCCTGTCGGTCTTCACTCACACTCAGGGGTAGATGTCAAGTGTACAAGCTTGGTTTGAAAAATTCTAGTTAATTGGTTGGTTGGTGCGTTGTCACCTCCCTCTTTATCACTTCACCAGGCTTAATAAATAGGCCCCAAAATAACATCTGAGATTTATGTGCTGTAATTGCCGGACACCAGACACCAGAACCTTTTGCTTCATTAAATCTGGCTCCCAGTTGTGGAGTGAGGATTAAATTTGGACTCCTGTATTGTTACTACTTATAAAGTTCCAGGGGTTATAGCCGTGTTGTACCTCTACTCAAATGTGTGCAAATAATACATCTAAAAATAAAACCATACTCGCAGCACAGTCCGGATAGTAAAACTGGTCTCAGATGCTTCTGTGAAATGGATTCAAATGACACCCTTGATTTTGTGGGAGATAAAGCAAACAAAGGAAGAGCTTGATTGTTCCCGCCACCAATTGCCCCCCCCCCCCCCCCCCCAAAAAAAACCCCCAAAGCCTTCCTGTTTTGACGGTTTTGAATAAGTTATTATCGGTTAGATTTATTTGAGGTAAACCTTACATTTTTTTGTGTCAATGTCAACCGTTGACGTGGACCCCTAATTAGTGTAGCGTGTACCCTCGCATGGCTTAAAAAAAAACCCATAAGCTCATGTTGATCTTATAGTGTGTCAACCTTTTGGCTCTGTTGACCTTTGGACCACCCTGCATGTCGATCTTTTGGGGTAGACCTGTGGACTGTCTATCTAGACATTGTAGATCTATATCCCCGAACCGGATGGCCATAGCGGATAGATTGCGTGCCCATCAAGGAGAATGGCAGCCAGCTGTAGTACAAGGCCCTGGCTGGCAGCGCCACCCTTTGCCAGGATCAACACAATGAATTCCAAAAGGACAAATCTAAAGCCGGAGTTTGAAAAATGGCCGGTATGAGCTTATTGGCTGCAGCGTTCTTTGTATTTTATGGGGGGGGGGGGAGGGTTTGGAGGTGGGATGTTAGTGTCTCAGATTCAAAATCTTAAATTCTTTCCATAATTTCGGTGACATTGAAAACCTGATAAAGCATGTAGTATCCAGTGCAATGATTACTTTTGCATTGTTAACATTGTCCGTGTCCCCAGCTGTGATGCAGTTGGCATCTCGTGTTTACATTGCCACGGGCACTATTCTTGTATTGCATCGTTATAGAATCCGTCTCGTTTATTATTTTGCATTTTTTCCTTTCTAGATGACATTTTTGCTATATCGCAACTATAAATAGAAAGCTTATGTTCGCTTCACTTGGTGACAGTTGTTTAATTGTTCAGTCCAAGAACATGATAGTGTATCAGATACTTGGAGCAGTGAAGGTCATGCCCTTGTCCTCTGAATAACAAGATATGCTACATAAGAATCTCTTCTGCCTTTGTATTTTCTAGACAAAAGAAGTGGCAACACTGTGCATTACTGGCTGCTTCTGGATCGGATAGTTCAGCAAATAGTCATCCAGAACGACAAAGGACAGGATCCGGACATCTCTCCGCTGGAAAATTTCAACGTCAAAAATGTTGTTCGAATGTAAGGAGACCCTCCTACTCCAGACCCTAGTGCCATTGTCCGTTATAAGACTGGTGTAGCTGTTTGCACAATAGGTTTTTTATGTTTGACATTTGCGTTCCCAACATGTAGACCTACTGTAGTCAGAGCTATTCAATTATAGATATATGGCAGTTTGGCTATTGGTAACGTTCACAAATCTGTATCTACTAGTTAAAAGCCCATAAAAATGATGGCTACTGCAATGTACTTTCACTTTGAGCTATGACCGTTTTTATCCCAAAAACTCTCCACTCCACCCCCAGTCCATGTCTGCTCCTACCTCCAATCTATCTTCACAGCTCCCTTTCTCTAAATCCAGAAAGTTTGAAAAGGATTAGTGTCCCTGCAAATATTGCTTTCGCTTTTTGTTAGGACCTCTTTTAGCACACAAAAAAGTAATTTTGGTCCATCGAGTGGCCTCTAGTGGTCACTGGGGGGAACTTCACCTCATAGAGGTGAGGAGTATATCATATATGATAGATACAGTATCAGTACTGCAAGTAATTAAAATCCGTTCCAACTCCTACCTCTCTAGTGAAGAGTAGCTGTATATGTGCGGACACGCGTTTCGCACATGCGTAAATATAAACCAACATCTTTTAAGGTAGACGGCTGGTGGAGTACAAGGGGGCAGCATTACAATGGGAGTGTTTTCTGCTCCTCGCAGTCCCTGTCTGAAGTCTCCATCACCTAATAACTAGTGTCCAGAGATACATACATCCGAATGTTACCAATAGTTATTTTCATTAACGAAACGTGTGTCCCTGCCTAGTGGGCACAAACACTAGTGGGCACTAACTTTCTGATTTACAATGGTCTGACCTGTCACTTGTATCCACAGGCTGGTTAATGAGAATGAAGTCAAGCAGTGGAAGGAGCAAGCTGAGAAGATGAGAAAAGGTACGTGTGTGTGTGTGTGTGTCTGATCGCATGTAGAGGAGAAATTTACATTGAACCCGAGGGTGGTCTTAAGGGGTGAGGCCACCCAGAGGCATAAAATTGGCTGCCCACCCCCTCTCCATCATTGTCCTTGTCCCCTTAATTTTGGGGCCAGTCTAGATACCTCAAGATTGCCAATATATCCCCAAACTTACCTCAACAACCCCTCCAGAGCCACAACTTGCTGCCCATTGGACCACTCCGGACAGTTGCAAAATAAAATCTTTAAAAAATAAGTTGCAATGATAAAAGAGAAAAAATCACTTGCCCTCATTAGCATGGTGTACCCCCCCCCCCCCCCCCAAAAAAAAACAACAACACATTTTAGGCAGCATGTGCCTAGTGGCAACAGCTGGTGGGTTCATCAGTCTGCAGCATGCAAAATCCGGGTCCCATCTCAGTCCAGCAGCAGTGGTGGGAGCACCGTCACTTGATGTAGCGCAGGCTGAGTGTTACCAGATGGGAGCTGTCCTGTGCCCTATTGTAGGTGTTAGCGGGGCTCCTGGGTGAGCCAATTATGTGCCTCTGCAGCAAAAGCCGGCCGCTGCAGAGCTCCATTGGAAGAGCAGCGTTCACACTAGGATCTTGCTGTGAACCAAACATGATACAGGCTGCCATCTATGGTGTATCGGTTCTGCTAAGGCATCCAGAAAAAACACGAGTGTTCTATCAAGGAATGGGATAGCTCTGTGTTGGGGGGGGGGGGGGCAGAGGCTCCATTACAAACTAGGTGTATCCTGCCCCCTCTATACGACAAGGTTAGTTATGCTCCCTAAAGATGATGTGAGCGGAATTCAATTATACAGGAGAAGAAACTTTTTTAAAAATATTTCTGCGTCGCTACATTTCCGATCATGATGTTTAGCCATTGACACCACTGAAAGTTCCCATCATTAATATGGAACCTATTCTCATGAAAGATCTGATTAATGGAACGGCGAGCTCTCTTGACCTGTCCCATTGTCCGATTTTCAGAACACCACGAGTTACAGCAGAAGCTGGAGAAGAAAGAGCGGGAGTGCGATGCCAAGACGCAGGAGAAAGAGGAGATGATGGAAACGCTGAACAAAATGAAAGAGAAGCTGGAGAAGGAGTCTAGCGAGTGCAAGCAAGTGAAACAGCAGGTGGTGGAGCTGACCGCACAGATCCAGGAGCTGAACAGTGTAAGGAGCCAGTACAGTCTTCTCCGCATATTAGCTATGTAGTGCTGCATGGGGGACCCTGCGCCAATGCACTGTTTGTTACTTATAATCGATGGTTCTCCTCCATCGATGGCACAGCATAACCAAATAGTGTTTTTTTTTCCTCCCGATGGCACAGGGACACCAAGCTCCTCTTCTGGCACCCGTAAAGCCCCACCCCTAGGTTCTGATTGGCCCATGGAGCCAGTCAATCAAAGAAAATGACAATCAATATTCAAAAACATCAATGGTCAAACATTAGATATTATGCTGCCATCGATGGTAACCATGGCAATAGCACCGATGGCCATCCCTACGTGCAGTCACCTCACACAGTCCCTCAATTACAGATGGAGCCATGCCTTTCTGTCCTCCATTAATGCTGCAGCGAACCGTCTCTGTGCTCCCTTCGCCGCGACACTGATTTGCCCCATTGCTGCGAATGAGCGTGCGGCACAAAGGGAGGACAGATAAGAGTTCAGAGCTGAGCCGGCTCAGTAAATCCTCAGTAAATGAAAACTTGTACACTTCCCAAACCACCCTCTTAAGTCTGCCCAATGACCACCTCACTACACCCGAACAACTCTGACACCCAAAAACCACATTGTGTGATTGCATCATATAGTCTACCAAGCGAATGTTCCCATTTCAGTCTTGGCGGGCATATATGCCAGACGTGGCGCTTATTCTCATGTATAAAACTCCTATTTTCCTAAAATGTCATCTTCTATCACTGTATTTGTACCCCACTTTAGAGTATATTGACTGTATATAAATAAGTTCTGTAAATGTATAAACATATGTATGTGTGAAGAATGGACTAAATGGCTCATTCACCTTTCTCCTTGTTCTATCTCAGCGGACAATCTGTGCCCCCGTTCCAGGAGGTCCACCTCTACCACCAGGGGCACCCGGTGGTCCAAATTCTTTGCCACCTGGAATTATGATGCCACCGCCACCACCACCACCCCCTATTCCAGGTGCAATGGCTCCTCCCCCGCCACCGCCGCCTCCTCCACCAGGAGGTCCGCCCCCTCCCCCTGGACTGCCATTTTTAGGTGGAATGTCTGCATCTCCTGGCGCTCCATTTGGTCCAGCATTGAAGAAGAAAAATGTTCCTCAGCCAACCAACCCCCTCAAATCTTTTAACTGGTCTAAACTGCCAGAGGTAAGTGTGTGTTCATTATTTTATTAACATTCCTTTATCAAAATACTTTTTCATATTAGAGTCACTTGTAAAAGAATATACAATTACACGCACAAACACACAAGACCGCTAAACGCGTGGTACATCAACAATTCAGCTGCAGAAATAGGTACACTTGTGAGTTGCTGCTAAGAAATTAGTAACCAATTAGTAATTGTATTATTCTTGGATTATTGTTTTTACTGATATAGTTTAAAAAGTGACAATTTTTCAAATAGATGGACCTCAAATTAGGGAAGTTCTCTCAATGTTGCATCTGGCATGAATAAAAATCTAACAGTAAAACAATAGTATGTTAACTAAAATCTCTATCTATATATTTTTTTCCCACTAGAATAAGTTGGATGGAACTCTGTGGGTTGATATTGATGACAGCAAAGTTTTCAAAATATTAGATCTTGAAGATATTGAGCGAACATTCTCCGCATACCAAAGACAGCAGGTACAGTAATACTCCGCTTTATAGCAAAAGTTGGGTCACTTGGTGTTTTTTTTTTAGATCACAGGATTTAAATTTAGGAACTTGGCTGCGTTTGGTGACTAAACACGCAATAGTCTTTCCATCCGTGGAACACCAGTAGATCAGATTTGAAAACTAATTAAGGGAAGAAACTGAGAAAAACTTAAATTTTAGTTCTGAAACTTGCTTATTAAACACTGAAGTTGGTATAAAATCTCTTTTATGACCATATCATTTTACCGCCTAAATGAGCATTTAATTTACAATACCCTTAAAAGTAAGTTTCATCTATGGGCAATTCCGAGTTGTTGTCCAAGGGCCGGATGTAACGAAGTCCCAAGTTTGGCATCCATTCGGGATGGCGTCCAGACAATCATTTAAAAGGCAAAACTATGACTTGTAAATTATTTCCCGGTATCCTGCATGAGGTATGGATCATTGGATAGACAGCAACTAGGTTGGCATGACGGAAGGTCAACATGGGGAATGTGAACAGTCAAAAGGTCGACATTGGGTTTTTCACTTTTTTTTTTTTGTCCCGAATGTAGACATGGACACAAACGTATCACCGCGTCCCCTTGCATGGCTCGCTGCGCTCGGCGCACTATTTTTTTTTCTCCCACCACCCCCTAGTGGATGTTAGGGCATGAAATACCGCCTGTCGGCTCAAAAAAAAAAGGTGAAAAACCCCATGTCGACCTTTTTGCATGTCAACATAGTGGTTTCGGCCTAATGCTTGTTGACCTAGTGACCCAGTGGTGGACGGATGAGGGGGAGGGGGCGCGCCAACATTTTGCGCCAAAATGTTGGCGCCTCTCCCCCCTTTGTTCCCTCTGTCCTACCTGTCCGCATTCGTGGCCAGGAGTCGGGACCACAGATCTACTTTGCACTCCTAGCCTCCTTCGGGCTCCGAGTCCTTATGTCAAAATGTCCCTCAAAAAATGGCCGCCCCCTTACAGCAAACTGTTTTTGAAGGATGCTAGAGGAGGCCGCGGCTGCCCCCTCCAGCATCCTAAAAACTGTCTGCTGTAAGGGGGCGGCCATTTTTTGAGGGACATTTTGGCATAAGGAGCTAGGAGGAGGCTAGGAGCCCCGGGACGCAGACAAAGTAGGTCCCGGCCACAAACGCAGCGGCAGTATAAGGCAGGTCAGTAGCTCCCGCAGACTTCGGCACCCACATTACTCAGCGCCTCCGCACCACTGCGTGGTCTGCCGCGTGGTGGCTTTATCCCCCTGCATGGGTGTCTAACTTGGACTTTATTGCATCCGGTCCCAAATGTGCAGTATTTGTATTTGTCTAACCTCATTCATCAAAACGTTGTACTGAAATTAGCCGCCAGAGTTTACTCCTTTTCTTTGGTTTGACAAATATTAAAGTGTCTGAACTCACAGCGCTCAGCACTCACCATGACAAACGCTTCCGGGGTAATCCTAATAACCAGTGCAGTGTTTAGTTCATGATGCTGAATGAGTTATTATGGTGAGCGCTGAGCTGTCATTTTTAGAATTTTTTTAATTTTGGTTATTCAATGTGGTAACCTACCGGTGCACTGCATCCTGGGAATGGCGATTGCAGCTTTGCACCCCAGACCAAGGGTTTGATAGTGCAGAGGATTAATGTCCAAAATGTAATATTTAACTAGGAGATACTGTTACATATTAGAGTTTAGCACGGAAGTCCCAGACACTAAGGGGGGTATTTGAAACTTGTTTCCTAGAACGGCCACAATCGCAGGCATCGTGTACCTTAAAGTTAAGGTACACGATGCCTGCGATGGACCCGATTTCCTTTGAAATCAGGTCCATTTTGCCGGCAAAGGCAAAATCGGGGGCATCTCGTCGGTCGCGTGCATTAACATGGCCCCCGACGCGATGCCCGCAGTTTTGCCATAGGCTTCAATGTTAAAATATTTTTAACATTGAAATCGGGAGCATCGCGTCAGTCTTGTGCCATTATAATGCGCGTCCTCCGACCTTTTCATACCCCTACTATCCACGTCGGCGTGGAGTTGAGAATATAAAGTGTGGCGAGCCACCGAGCCCGAAGCGTGGCAAGCGGATGCGTATACCTGTGAAGTTATACGCGTCCCCTCGCGGGGCTCGCTGCGCTCGCCAACTCAACTCCACGTCGACGTGGATAGTAGGGGTATGAAAAGGTCGGAGGACGCGCACCGCTGCCCCACGCGGGCTCGCTGCGCTCGCCACGCTTCGGGTTGGCGTCAATCGTGGGGTGGCGTTCAGGGGGTAAAATTAGGGGTCTGGGGAATAGTTTACATTGAATCCAATGTAAAATAGGGTCCCAGGGACCCTATTCACATTTGATTCAATGTAAAAATCGGGTCGATCGGGTCGGTCACATCGCATGCAATTTGGTCGCATGCGATGCGACCGACGCGATTTTTCCGACACGATCACCCCGATGCAAATCGGTGTGGCCGTGCTAGGAAACAAGTACCGGGTATTTAATTCCGGGTCACGACTGTCGACCCCTCCCGACAGCCGTGACCCTGGCCCGTTTTGATTTTGCTCAACCGCAGGTCGCCAGGCAGGATTCAATGTCTCGCTTGGCGATCGGCAAAAAAGGGGGCCTGTCTGCGTAAATGGCAACGGATTGCCGAGATTCAGCTGTGATCGTGACAATTCACTGCCTTAATCAACAAAACGGGCCCAACAGCTTTCAAAGTCAGGCCCGTTCTGTTGATCTGCCTCTTCAAAGCTGTCTGGCAAGACCGCGTTGAATAGACGCGCCAGACACAATTTTCCCCATCGGTCATAGGGATTGAATACCCCCAAATGTGAAATTCTTTTAAATACAGTTATTTGTTACATTACACAAGTTTAGATGAAGGGGGAGAACAGGTATAATTTACATGTATTCATAATTGAATTGTAGTATCCACAGTACTGTATCACGTCATAATGAGGGCGCACTTGTTTGTTGATCAGTACTTCTAATTAGTACGAATGTATCAGACTGAGGGCAGGACCGTTCTACCCCTGCATGACTGTTTTAATTTACTGTCCATTTATTTTGTTCTCTCTTGCTTGATGTATTGACTTTTCCTGAGCCTCCGGGTTTATCCGGATGGTTCTACGCTACCAGCCTCTGTCTAAATTGATTCTGCTTTGGCCACTCTCTATCTCCTCCTTAATTTGCTGCCACCGCTGAATTGCACGCAATGATTGCCTCTTTCCCCATGCTTGGCTGCTGACATGGCTGCAGGATTTCTCCATGAACGGCATCAAACAGGTGAGTTCGCTACTGCTGCAACTCTTGGCACATTTGTTTTCTAACTATATATTTAAACGTTACAACAACCACCGTAAAGTATTGACCGTAATGGTAGGACTTCTTCCAGTCCATAAAGCCGTAATTTACATTGATTACGGTCAACTGTTTAGTTACGAATATGTCCTCCTACATCTAGCCTCATTATGCCATGCAGCGGGAGATGCCTGGCTTGGGTGCGCCACCAGATCCTGTGCAACTTTATCGGCATTAGGAAGCTCTAGGATACACCAGGAAACTGTGCTGCTTAATAGGCAACACTTGTATATCTGTGTGCGACTGAGTCTGTATACAGAACCGCACAGAACTTGGCATGGATAAAAAGCCACAATCGCAGCATTGTAGCACTGGCACGACTCTTGCATATATGTATGAGGACACATCTGTAAGTGTCCACGAATTGCTGTTATGAAAGTTGGAACATGATTTTGTACAGATGATCATTGGCCAGTGGCGCTAATGGTTCCGTATTGGGCATTCGTGCCGAGTGACAACCAACAAGAGATGGGCACCATGGTTGGTGCGTTATCACCGCCCACTTTATCACTTCACCAAGCTTAATACATAGGCCCCAAAATAACATCTGAGATTTATGTGCTGTAATTGCCGGACATCCACAGATCACCAGAACTTCTCACTTAATTAACCCTTTGCATGCCAACATCTCTGGGAGAGACGTACGCAGCCTTGAAAAAGTGATAAAATGGAGAGTGATAAGACACCAACCAATCGGCTCACAAGTGGCATTTTGGTACTTGTGTAGTTTCACAGCGCCAGCATGGCGCCGTGCATCTGAGTCCCCTTGCGGGACTCTCTTCGCTCGCCTACACTGCGGCCTCGGTGGCTCGCCACGCTATCTAAAATCAACTCCATGCCAACGTGGATAGTGGGGGTATGAACTGTCCACGTTGGCATGGAGTTAAGTTACTTTATTTTAGATAGTTAGAGCGTAGAACCCGGAAGTAGCACGGCGCCATGCTGGCGCTGTGAAACTACACAAGAACCGACATTTTTCAAACACAGCCTGTGACATGGCAGTTAGGAGCTGATTTGCTGGTCGTTTATCACTGTCCATTTTATCACTTGTCAAGCTTAGTACATATGCTAAGTGATAACCAAATTTCACACCTTTTTGGCACTCAAAGGGTTAAAACACAAACACCCACCCTGCCCCACATGTCCCGACTGTCCTCTGTTAACCAAGGACAGCTTTTACTGGAGAAAGTGTCCCTTGTATAGTCATGCATACAGCATTAATACACGCCACCATGCATGTGCTGTGATCTGCCCTGCTTATTTTATTATAGACTGTTTATTAAAATAAATATAGACCGTACAGCGTAATAAGATGAGTTTCCCCTTAAATACCATCTGAAACAGCAAGTTTCAGTCTCCCGTGCCAAAAGCAATTAAAAAAAAGCTTAAAAATAAGTGATTTCAACCGGCACAGCCAGTAAGATTTAAAGATACACAATGGAAAAAAAACATATGTCCCATTTCTTTTTTTAGCCATGACTCCGTTCCCGCCTAAAATTTCTTTTCTTACGTGTTCAGATAAAGTGAATGACAGGAATAAATGAAAGGTCATTTGCAAAAAAGCATAGACCTTTACACGTGCAATAGAAAAGAATACAATTCATAGTATATAATTAGTAGAATTTTAGTTTTTTCTCTATATTAAGAATGATTATTTTAAATACACAGGGGCTCTTGAGAAGAGATACATTTAATGTTCCGGTACTGTATTGGTTTCTTGTTTAGTTGTTTTTTGTTTTTATTAACAAATGTAACCTGTTTTACTGGTTTGCATTTTCTTATTAATAAAGTAACACATTATTTTGCCTTTTTTTTTATTAAACTTTATTTGATACCTGTATATAGATAACACAATACTGAAAGGCCTAACGATGAAATATTTGTAGTATTTTTTTTAGTGTGTGTATATGTATGTCTGTGTATTGGGCCCAATAAATGTCCGTCTCCACTGTTTTCAGGTGACGTACATTTCAAATTAGCCAGGTTTGAAATACCTTATGGTGTCCGTACACTAGGGCGATATTGCATACAATCATTCCATTTCGACCGTATCGGTGCAATAATTGTATTGCACATCAAATGTGTCCCCCAAAGCGATGTGGGGACCCGTCGGTCGTATGTCGCGTCAATAGATTTTATGTGCTGCACATAATATTTTATTGAATTGCATGAGCGATCGCGTGTTGCTTTTAACCACATGCAGGTGGCGGTACGGCGGAGCAGGAGGGCTGGCGGGTGGTGGTAGTCGGCGGTGGGTGGCAGAATTTTGAAAAAAAATAAACATTTCAAAAGACTGGCCAGCCCTTGCATCCGATCGCACTAGTGTATGACCTCCATTACATAGCAATTTTTTTTTTATGGGACACAGAAGTATGTCTCATACAATGACACCATTCTGTAAATATATGGGAATTTTGCAACCTTCTCTTGATGGACGGCTTGTGTTCTATGTGTTTGTCCTATATGGAGAATCATGCGTAACTAGGTGGCTATAATCTAACACCGTGTCTTCTCCTCTGGCATTTTCAGAAAGAAACCGATTCTAACGACGATACACTTAGCTCAAAGCTGAAGGTGAAGGAGCTTTCTGTGATCGATGGCAGGCGGGCACAGAACTGCAATATTCTCCTATCCAGGTATGATGATCTGGGGTCCCCACCTTTATCTTCCTAGGGGCTGGAGCGTCGCCGTAACTCATACATTTAATACGTTTGCTGATTACCAGGGGGGTTTATTATTCTGGTCTGTTTTTTTAATTTTTAAAGTTCATCTAAAACTCTACTCTCTTCTTCAGAGTGCCTAAATACAATACTCCAACTAGCGTTCACACCAATGCCTCACGTAATAAGCAGATGCCATGTTAGTAAAACAAAGAGGTAACGTTCCCGTCATTAGAGTGTGGTCCATCATCTATACAGAACTTTATTATTCTAGTACTATTTAAAAGCCCGTCAAAATGTCTGCTTAAACCCCTTTCACATCGTACAAAATTACTGGTTTCTTGCCGGTTCGACCCGGTAATTCGTGCGATGTGAAAGCGGTTACCAGTTACAGCTAACTGGTAACAACACAGCAATTCGAACCAGGTAAGAAGAAGGGTTCCTACTGGCTGTGCAGTAGGAATGGGTTATGGGGTCCAGCGACCCGTGTCCTGTTCACACTATGGAGGAGGCAGCACTTGGCGCAGCGCCAGCTCTAAGCACTGCCTCCGCCCCCGATGACGCGCCGCCGCGCCCCCACATGACATCAGCGAAACAGTTCGCTGATTCTATCTGAAAAGACCGCACATGCAGGGTCGTACCGGGACTGAACCTTTTAAAAGTCCCGGTGCAACCCTGCCTTTGCGGTCTGAAAGCGGTATTAGTCTTTATTTGCTCCTACCTCCAATCTCTGTCTTCACAGCTCCCTCCGTCCATAGCCAGGAAGCTTGAGACTGATCATTTTGGTTTCACTTTCTGTTTACCATTTCCAGTACCTGGAAGCCAAAGCTGCTGCAGCTTTTCACTTCAACCTACCACACACTGCTGTGTGCTGGGCTGCGGAGTGGCCAGAAAGGAGCTTTATAGTACTAGGTTTTTCTGCATGACCACACCCCTGTGATTAGGCCACGCCTACAGAGAAATACCTGGGCCTGCCCAGGCTCTCTACTGCCCTGTCTGTATATTATGGGTGCTTTGGCTCTTTAAGGGAACGATTCAAGGACTTTGTTCAACTCTCGTGAGAACATTTTATCAAAAAACAAACACTGTGTTCACTATGTCTGACTTCATTCATTTCTTCGTACGTGTGATCCACCATACATGCATGTAATCACCCCTTGTTTATATGTATGTACGCCTCATTATGGTATGTAGATTCTATCAGCGCCTACGGATCGGTTACTGCGTTGTTCAACTGTCTGTGGTATTTTGTGTGTCATAAAAGAACGATTTTGGTGATAAAATAATGAAACCAGACTCCACGCTCCAGAGATCAGAGATATGTTCTTTGGCATTTAATTGTGTTTGCCTAACTAAACAGCGCAATGTAATTCTACAACAGAACCCTGGAATGTGTTACAGTGCAAGATAGATAACCGGTCATTCTTCTCTGGCCAGTAATGTTCCGTCTTATCTGCAATGATACTCGCATAATAACATTGATTAATGGGATACTCTTTTTCCCACATATCCACAAACACACTATTGATGGTCGTGCCATAAAATGACTTTTATTATCCAGAGTCGGTCCCATTGCCTTTGGCAGTGATGTCATTTTAACGCTAGTAGAACACCCAGCACTGGAGTAACTATGTTTGCAGTAGCGGAGAGTGAGGCGGAGCCCAGTGTTTGGATAGAGAGCTGGTGGCATCAGGAACCCCAGATTTGGCTGCCAGTTGGTGAGAGGTGAACAGGAGGGCGTGATGGGGACAGGTGGAGTTGTGTACACCCAATCCCAGTTTTCTGATGAATTCGGCAGCCTTTCATTGGTCATATTACCTGCCACCTTCTCGTGTAGCAAAATAGGAAATCTATTTTTTAATGAGATTTGTTTTATATGGAAGATCATCAATTGCTTGGTTGCTAGGAGATTGTCTGTCTGTTATGGTTCCCATACATGAGTGACATACTGTCGTTATATGCAGTTCCCAGCGGACGTGTCTCGGGAATTGAGAATTTTAAACACTATTAAAAATCCTGATCCCGCCTGCATCCGTTCAGCATAAGCAATTGAACTCTACATCCCAGCATGCCCTGCTTTTAAACGGTTCAGTCCCGGTGCGACCCTGCATGTGCAGCCTCTTCAGATCGCATCAGCAAGCCAGCAATATTTCCGGATCGCTGACATCATGTGGGGGCGTGTCGCGTCATCATAGGGGCGGGGGGAGGAGGCAGCACTTAGAGCTGGCACTGCTCCAAGCTCTGCCTCCTCCATAGTGGAGGACGCACGACCCGATTAACCATTTACACTGCACAGTAACAAACCGGTAAGAGCCCTGCTTTTTACCCGTTTCGGATTGCTGTGTTGCTACCTGTTAGTGCGATGTGAAAGGGGTTACCGGTTATAGCTAATTACCGGGTCGAACCGTCAAGAAACCGTCTTGTACCCGGTAATTAGGTGCAATGTGAAAGGGGTATAACCCAGTTTGCGGCTCAGTGGTAAAGGGTCCCAAAAAATAATCCAGGTCCAGTTACAAGGGCCTGCAGAACAGAAACACCGTACACAGATGCAGTGTATAGGGGGCCAGCCCTGGAATAGCCTGAGTCGAACGTCCACTAAAATCTGGGCCATACCCATCTTGGAACGGGGTTTTTGTGGCTGAAAAGGCTCATTATGGAAGCGTCTCCTCCCTTACATGGCAACCTCGGGCAGATGGAGGATACAGCAGCAATGTGCATGTCCGCGGAAACTTTCATACCTGCTTTAGTTCCCAAGACTTTATATTAATAATGAGTAAAAATAAATAACTTGCTTGTTTTTGGATATCCTAATGTTCCTCTCACCGAAGATTAATGGAGTAGGTCACTAAAGCAATAAACGCGAGCGAGCCAACCTGTAAACAGGATTCTAGCCGCCTGGATATAGCCCCCTCCTGGATATAGCCCCCTCCTTACCCCAGTTCTCAGAGTCCTTGGTATTACGTCATAGCTGAACGAACCAGACACAAAATGATCTTTTTATGCTTCACCGCGAAGGAGCCAAACACAACAGATCTGAGCACAAGACAGCCGGCACTCCCTGTGCGGTGTCAGCGCCGGAGCGAATGTCATAGGAGATGGCTCGGACTTGTTTTTATTACTTGTTTAAACCATTGGCGAGAGATGGGACTATCTAACACATTGATAGGCACAAATAGGGGCTCATTTTTATTTCAAATAATGGTAAAAAGTACTGTAAATTAGAAATGCTAGCGGTGGTGTACTGCGACCTGAAATATATATATTTTTTTGCCCACTTTAAAGATATAAAACTGAAGTTCCGGGCAGCTACCAGTATGTAGAGGAGGAGCCAGTGTTTTTTTTTTTTTTGGGGGGGGGGGGGGGTTGCAGGGATCGGGCTGTGTATGTATTGATCCTTCTCCATGTCTGAGAATGTGGTATGGAATTGATCAGTGAGCAATTTTAAAGGTTTTCTGATCGGACCGTTCCTCTTTGACTTCTGTGTCCTAGCCCCCAAAAAACATAAAAATACAAATGTTATCCATTTTCTACCACACTGCTATAATATATAAATCTCATTCTTGGCAATCAATAGCCTTAAACTATCGTCTCACCCACGCTAAATGTGGGTTCTACTACTGGAATCCTGCGTCAGGAATCTATAGAATTAGTACCACTCCATCACCCATATTGGGAACGTGCTTTTACTTGTCTCACAATGTGCTGCAAATTCTTCCCGAGATAGAAGTATCTTTCACCATGGTGAGGTTCAGTATAGACTTGCACAAGTACGCTGTATGTATGTATGTATGTAGTGATTAATATATTGTGCACATGTTCCATGCAACACCTTGAAGTCCATCCATTATGATAGTCCTAAGTTGTATCTGTTTCCATATTTTAAAAAGTTGTACATTAGTTTGGCCCTGGGTCTGCTAGGTTTTTTTATTAAATCTGTGCACATGACTCATTTTTAGATGTTTCCTGCTATTCTGTATGTTTTGTATAGGGTGTTCAGCATGCTATTGGTACTTGGGCACTAATTGGATTCAGTACGAAATCCCGGTGGTCGAAATACTGATGCCGGAATTCCAACTGCCGAAATACCGACAAGGGGGTGCCGTGGATCGCCACGCAGCGGGCCCGGTGCCTCACTACGCTCGGCACACTATTTTATTCTCCCTCTATGGGTGTCACGGTCGGGATTCTGGCGTATTTCGACCACCGGGATATTGACTCCATCCGCTTTAATTATTGTCTGTTTTTTTCTGTTCTTGCCCCATGTTGATCTTTGTATATATTAAAGCTATTTTATTCTCCTTTTGTTCTATTCCCATTAAGAGTCAGACCCCCCTCCCCCCCTCAAATTCTCCTCTTTATTGTCCACTCATGTTTAATCATCTACACTAGCGCCCTTCGGCTTTAGGGTTCCACCTAAGCTACTGACAATTGCATTCTTGCAGGCTGAAGTTGTCGAACGATGAAATTAAACGTGCTATTTTGACAATGGACGAGCAAGAAGATCTTCCAAAGGACATGTTGGAACAGGTGAGAGCTGAGAGGCTGTTGGCTGATTACCTGATACATTCATGTCACCCATTAGCCAAATTGCCTCACGGAGAACAAGTGGTGACAGATGAGGCAGAGATAATGCACCATGCTAGGAATTTGCACTGTGCTGCGAGTAACCTCAGACTTCAGGTTTTAGTTTCATGTAAAATTTTAAGTGAAATATTTAGAATGTACTCTGTATCTTAAAAGATGTACATGCATGTACCGATTCCCTACTCTGTATTGTTGAAATAGTATTAAATCCTGTTTATTTTGCATAGTTCCCAATATAATTATTGCCTAAGGTAGGTATTCCAAACATGGGTCTCCAAGGCACACTAAAGATGCATACACACTGTACAATTATTTTGACTAATTTCATTGAAAGACATTTCCATTGAACCCAGTGTCCTGGATGAAAGATGTTGATGAAAGACGAAAGATCTAGCTATAGTTTATAGGCTCTTTTTGAAAGATATCCAAATTGAGCTGCGTGCACAGTTGACGAACAATCTTGATGAACAACTGGCGGGTATGCGCATCATCGTTCGTCACAAACGCACTGAAAGATGTTTTGACCAATTTCGTTCAGAATGGCCAAAATGAACGAAATTGGTCTAAAAAGTTGGTCAGAAAAATTGTACAGTGTGTTTGCTTTTCTAAGTAATTTATCAATGACACAACTGCTCTAGAGAAAGCAATTACAGCAGTGACCTCTACAGGCCAGTGGAAGTTATTGCAAGCAATGCAGAATTCAGGCACTCCCATCTATTGGTTATTTTGAAAATGAGAGGCCCTACAAAATGTGTCCAGTTAATGTCTCCTGTACAGTAATTAGATAGTCATGAGGTGAACCCCTTTTGGTCGACATCCATTAGGTCAAAATAGAAAAAGTAGACCGTAAAATAAAGGCTGACACCGTATAAAAAATGGTTGACACTAGGGATGCCAATCCCGGGAATCGGGATTGAAAAATGCTCAATCCCAGGATTGGCATCCCTAAAAAAAATTGCCCCGTGCCTCACACAGTCTCACCTTTGGGGGGCAGAGGCAGACGGCGGGTATTATGCGTGCGCCACCATCACTTACTTCTGAGGAGCGGTGTAGGGGGCAGGCGGCAGCAGTCAGGTGTCGGGTATGATGTGTGTGGATGGGGGAAGCCGGCAGGGAGTGGGCTCATGCGCTGGTGGTGTAGCGCTGCAGCCTGCGCAGCGTGACCTATGACCAAATCACGCTGCGCAGGCCGCACGCAGGGACGGGAACAGCTGGGCACCGTCTGAGCGGGTGCTCAGACGCTGCCCGGCATTAGACTGCACATGCGCAGTCTAATCCCGAAATCCCGGGATTGGATACTTCAATCCCAGGATTGAATTAACGGACATTTTGGGGCTAAATACCGGGACACCGCCAATCCCAGGATTGGCCACCCTAGTTGACACTGAAAAGGTCGACGCACGTTTAAAAAAAAAAAAACTGCTGCCGTTTTCTGTGTTTCATTATATGTGAGGTAACTCCCTCTCTCTCGTTCTCTCTCTCTCTCTCTCTCTCTCTCTCTCTCGTACAACAAAGAGGACCCCATGTAGATAATTGAAAACATTTTGGCCCTTATGTACAGTATTAGCTTGATTTACTGATCCTGACATATAGTTTGTTCTAAAGCAATCACAGCCTGTTACATACATGGGCGTATATCTGTACAGCACTGAAGTGCTCTGTGAAGGGTTCCGTTGTGGACAACCAGTTATGCTAACCTATTCAGAAAAAAAGTATCAAGCTTTCAGAAGAGTAGAGACCAATCCGCTACTACCAATCATTTTATGGACTACTTAATAAATGCTACCTAGAAGCTGGTTGGTTGTTCAATTCGTCAATCATATTTCATCAAGTAATATAATCTATAAAACAGGTGGTGCTGAAGAAGTTATCCAGTTCATAAAACGCAAAGATTTAGGTGGTCAGTCCAGGTCACGTTAAGAATCAAATGTCCATTTTCTATTGGTTACTGCACTTTGTCAATAAATAACCCCAAGTAAAGTCCAAGCAAGTGAATTGATTTGGTTTTTGTTTGTTTTAATAAAGTTACAATGGAAACAAATGATTCTATTTTCTCTGCAGCTACTGAAGTTTGTACCAGAGAAGAGCGATATCGACTTGCTAGGGGAACACAAACATGAGCTGGATCGTATGGCCAAAGCAGACCGGTTCCTCTTCGAGATGAGCAGGTGCCTACTTCACGTTGCCAGATTCTACTTCTGCTGTTGTACAGATGGATGCAGTTAATTAGTAATGCATCAAACCTGAAGGTGTAGAACCACAACCGGTCAGCAGTTACTAATAGCCCGGTTACAGCTAATCACCATTGTTTATGTCCCAGATTCCGACTGATTGGCCATGCCAACAGTCGGAATCCTGGCCGTTTCCGATGGCTTCCGACAGTACATCAAGAAGCTGGTATTAAATATACAGAGGGTCGGAAAGTCCGTAAATTGTCAGAAAACGTATGTGAATTTGTCAATCCTCGGCAGCTTCCGACAAAACGTATCCACCTTTAAAAAAAAAAATTCGGATCTGACGCCTTCATTGCTGTCGTTAATACAGCATTGAATAGGTGGGTGCCGGTATTTCCCATGTTGGGAGTATTCCCCCAATCCAGGATTCCAATGGTCGAAACGTCCCGACAGTCGGCATCCTGGACGTTTTTGACGTTCAGAATTCAATGTTCCAACTGACGGAAAGTTTGGGCATCAGCAAAAAATGCTTGTGGATTGTCAGAAAACGGCCGCAGATTCCACAACCCACAGCCGTTTCCAACAAAACCGTTGTTCTTTAAAAAATTTTTTAAAAAAAGACAAAACTGACCGCCTTCAATGCTGTCGGAAACGGCAACAATGAATAAGCGAGTGACAATATTTCCACCTGTGGGAAATATCACCACAGATTGAATAACGCTCCTATGCCCCATACACAGGGTTTGATTTGGTCTATCTTTCTATTCGAATGACATCAAACGATATTGAGCCGCATTCGATGCTGATTCGATCCTAATGCACGGCATCGGAGTAGAAAATTAGACTGTGCAGGCAAGACTACTATTGGTACAGATCTACCATATAGTCCAAATGGGATGTGTTTTCCTTGTAGTTTGATTCGATCCCAATCGAATCACAAGCAAAATTGCACAGTGTGAACACCCCATTTAGAGAGAATGCACTAAATATAATAACTAAATATAATAACATAAATATAATAAATATAGCAGCAGCTACATGAAGTAATGTAAAAGAAAATGTCTGCTGTTCTCAGAGCAGTGTTCGGAAGGGTACAATTCCAGGATTCTCACAGCTGCAAAAGATTTGCTTTTTATATGTAATTTCACAGTTTGGAAACCGGTCACGTTTCCTCTTGTTGTGGTTTGTCACTAGAGAATATTGATTTTTGGTTTAACTCTCCCATAGACAGTAACTGTAGCCTAGTATAAGCTGGAGATTCTCCAGTTATTGAAAGCGTAGCGTCTGCACCGTGTATTTTTACAGCAATCCATGGCAAAAGAAGTCTTGAGAGAATTACTTCAGCTCCGAAATTACCCACAATGCCCAGTTTTCTTCAGTAGTAAAATAAATAGTGGTGTTCGGACAAGCTACGAGTGAAGACTTCGCCTCTGAAAAGAAGATTATATGGTGTTCTTTTACTGCTATTACTTTTTAGCCAGGTGTCTTTGTAGCAGAATGAGGTCACCCCTATTTCTGGGAGCCATTGGGGTCTGTGCATCTGGTCTTCTGTGCTATAGCTTGTAGTACTTACTAAGGGCCAGATGTATCCAGCTTCAAAAAATGATAAAATGGAGAGTGATAAACAGCCAGCCAATCAGCTTCTAATTGCCATGTTACAGGCTGGGTTTAAAAAATGACAGGAAGGAGCTGATTGGCTGGTGGTTTATCACTCCACTTTATCACCTTTAGAAGCTTATATACATCTGGCAGTAAGTGGGAGCTGTAGAATAGGACTTTGGGGTTTATTCTAGTTCATTCTTTCTGACAAAATCCTTCTTAGATGGACAAAACCATGTGCACTGCAGGGGGGCAGATGTAACGTGCAGAGAGAATTAGATTTGGGTGAGTTTTTTTGTTTCTGTGCAGGGAAAATACTGACTGCATGATTTTACACTGCAATATAGATCTCACTTTGAAGAAAAAACCCACCCAAATTTAATTCTCTCTGCACAAGTTACATCTGCCCTACCCGCAGTGCACATGGTTTTGTCCATCTAAGAAGGATTTTGTCAGAAAGAATGAACTAGAATAACCCCCTTTATTTTGCACATGTTGGAATACCCAGCTGTTTGGAACTCCGTAAAGCTGCAATGCTGGTGATTATACAGATTCCTGTGATTCTTCTTTGATAAGAGGGTTTAAAAAAAAAAAAAAAAAAGTGTCCTATTTTTTTTTTGTCCTATCACATACTTATATTCTTAATCAGTAGTTGTCCATTATAGTGTATGATCGAGTGTGGACATCTGGTTCTGAAGAATATGCTGAATTCTTTCTGTAGGATGTTAGGGGTCGAGTTCCTGATATACGTTGATAGCACTTTGTTAAATGATACTATTGCAAATTATAATCAGGCTGTCCTATCTGGGGAGTCTAGTGCAGGGGTCCTCAAACTATTTTGCTTTGGGGACATCAGACAATAAAAATAATTACAGGACCCCAGCAAGTTACTATAGAAGGTCATCACATCACACGTGTAGTCAGAAGACAGCACATACATGGCAGCATTGTGGAGGCACAGAGTGATGGGAGGAGTCTAATATACCATAACCCATCACATCACACGTGTAGTCAGAAGACAGCACATACATGGCAGCATTGTGGAGGCACAGAGTGATGGGAGGAGTCTGATATACCATAACCCATCACATCACATGTGTAGTCAGCAGACAGCACATACATGGCAGCATTGTGGAGGCACAGAGTGATGGGAGGAGTCTGATATACCATAACCCATCACATGTGTAGTCAGCAGACAGCACATACATGGCAGCATTGTGGGGGCACAGAGTGATGGGAGGAGTCTGATATACCATAACCCATCACAACACACGTGTAGTCAGCAGACAGCACATACATTGCAGCACTGTGGAGGCACAGAGTGATGGGAGGAGTCTAATATACCATAACCCATCACATCACACGTGTAGTCAGCAGACAGTACATACATGGCTGCATTGTGGGGGCACAGAGTGATGGGAGGAGTCTGATATACCATAACCCATCACATCACACGTGTAGTCAGCAGACAGTACATACATGGCAACATTGTGGGGGCACAGAGTGATGGGAGGAGTCTAATATACCATAACCCATCACATCACGTGTAGTCAGCAGACAGCACATACATGGCAGCATTGTGGGGGCACAGAGTGATGGGAGGAGTCTAATATACCATAACCCATCACATCACACGTGTAGTCAGCAGACAGCACATACATGGCAGCATTGTGGGGGCACAGAGTGATGGGAGGAGTCTGATATACCATAACCCATCACATCACACGTGTAGTCAGCAGACAGCACATACATGGCAGCATTGTGGAGGCACAGAGTGATGGGAGGAGTCTGATATACCATAACCATCACATCACACGTGTAGTCAGCAGACAGTACATACATGGCAGCATTGTGGAGGCACAGAGTGATGGGAGGAGTCTGATATACCATAACCCATCACATCACGCGTGTAGTCAGCAGATGGCACATACATGGCAGCATTGTGGAGGCACAGAGTGATGGGAGGAGTCTAATATACCATAACCCATCACATCACATGTGTAGTCAGCAGATGGCACATACATGGCAGCATTGTGGAGGCACAGAGTGATAGGAGGAGTCTAATATACCATAACCCATCACATCACATGTGTAGTCAGCAGACAGCACATACATGGCAGCATTGTGGAGGCACAGAGTGATGGGAGGAGTCTAATATACCATAACCCATCACATCACATCACATGTGTAGTCAGCAGACAGCACATACATGGCATCATTGTGGAGGCACAGAGTGATGGGAGGAGTCTAATATACCATAAGCCATCACATCACATGTGTAGTCAGCAGACAGCGCATACATGGCAGCATTGTGGAGGCACAGAGTGATGGGAGGAGTCTGATATACCATAACCCATCACATCACACGTGTAGTAAGAAGACAGCACATACATGGCAGCATTGTGGAGGCACAGAGTGATGGGAGGAGTCTGATATACCATAACCCATCACATCACACGTGTAGTAAGAAGACAGCACATACATGGCAGCATTGTGGAGGCACAGAGTGATGGGAGGAGTCTGATATACCATAACCCATCACATCACACGTGTAGTCAGCAGACAGCACATACATGGCAGCATTGTGGAGGCACAGAGTTATGGGAGGAGTATTATATACCATAACCCATCACATCACATGTGTAGTCAGCAGACAGCGCATACATGGCAGCATTGTGGGGGCACAGAGTGATGTGATGGGTTATGATATATCAGACTCCTCCCATCACTCTGTGCCTCCACAATGCTGCCATGTATGTGCTGTCTTCTTACTACACGTGTGATGTGATGGGTTATGGTATATCAGACTCTTCCCATCACTCTGTGCCTCCACAATGCTGCCATGTATGCGCTGTCTGCTGACTACACATGTGATGTGATGGGTTATGGTATATCAGACTCCTCCCATCGCTCTGTGCCTCCACAATGCTGCCATGTATGTACTGTCTGCTGACTACACGTGTGATGTGATGGGTTATGGTATATAATACTCCTCCCATCACTCTGTGCCTCCACAATGCTGCCATGTATGTGCTGTCTGCTGACTACACGTGTGATGTGATGGGTTATGGTATATCCGAATCCTCCCATCACTCTGTGCCTCCACAGTGCTGCCATGTATGTGCTGTCTGCTGACTACACATGTGATGTGATGGGTTATGGTATATCAGACTCCTCCCATCGCTCTGTGCCTCCACAATGCTGCCATGTATGTACTGTCTGCTGACTACACGTGTGATGTGATGGGTTATGGTATATAATACTCCTCCCATCACTCTGTGCCTCCACAATGCTGCCATGTATGTGCTGTCTGCTGACTACACGTGTGATGTGATGGGTTATGGTATATCCGAATCCTCCCATCACTCTGTGCCTCCACAGTGCTGTCATGTATGTGCTGTCTGCTGACTACACATGTGATGTGATGGGTTATGGTATATTAGACTCCTCCCATCACTCTGTGCCCCCACAATGCTGCCATGTACGTGCTGTCTGCTGACTACATGTGTGATGGGTTATGGTGTATTGGACTCCTCCCATCGCTCTGTGCCTCCACAATGCTGCCATGTACGTGCTGTCAGCTGACTACACATGTGATGTGATGGGTTATGGTATATTAGACTCCTCCCATCGCTTTGTGCCTCCACAATGCTGCCATGAACGTGCTGTCTGCTGACTACACGTGTGATGTGATGGGTAATGGTATATCAGACTCCTCCCATCACATGTGTAGTCAGCAGACAGCACATACATGGCAGCATTGTAGGGGCACAGAGTGATGGGAGGAGTCTGATATACCATAACCCATCACATCACACGTGTAGTTAGCAGACAGCACATACATGGCAGCATTGTGGGGGCACAGAGTGATGGGAGGAGTCTATTATACCATAACCCATCACATCACATGTGTAGCCAACAGACAGCACATACATGGCAGCACTGTGGAGGCACAGAGTGATGGGAGGAGTCTGATATACCATAACCCATCACATCACATGTGTAGTCAGCAGACAGCACATACATGGCAGCATTGTGGAGGAACAGAGTGATGGGAGGAGTCTGATATACCAAAACCCATCACATCACACGTGTAGTCAGCAGACAGTACATACATGGCAGCATTGTGGAGGCACAGAGTGATGGGAGGAGTCTGATATACCATAACCCATCACACGTGTAGTCAGCAGACAGCACATACGTGGCAGCATTGTGGAGGCACAGAGTGATGGGAGGAGTCTGATATACCATAACCCATCACATCACACGTGTAGTCAGCAGACAGCACATACATGGCAGCATTGTGGAGGCACAGAGTGATGGGAGGAGTCTGATATACCATAACCATCACATCACACGTGTAGTCAGCAGACCGTACATACATGGCAGCATTGTGGAGGCACAGAGTGATGGGAGGAGTCTGATATACCATAACCCATCACATCACGCGTGTAGTCAGCAGATGGCACATACATGGCAGCATTGTGGAGGCACAGAGTGATGGGAGGAGTCTAATATACCATAACCCATCACATCACATGTGTAGTCAGCAGACAGCACATACATGGCAGCACTGTGGAGGCACAGAGTGATGGGAGGAGTCTAATATACCATAACCCATCACATCACACGTATAGTCAGCTGACAGCACGTACATGGCAGCATTGTGGGGGCACAGAGTGATGGGAGGAGTCTAATATACCATAACCCATCACATCACATGTGTAGTCAGCAGACAGCACATATATGGCAGCATTGTGGAGGCACAGAGTGATGGGAGGAGTCTGATATACCATAACCCATCACACGTGTAGTCAGCAGACAGCACATACATGGTAGCATTGTGGAGGCACAGAGTGATGGGAGGAGTCTAATATACCATAACCCATCACATCACACGTGTAGTCAGCAGACAGCGCACACACGGCAGCATTGTGGAGGCACAGAGTGATGGGAGGAGTATTATATACCATAACCCATCACATCACATGTGTAGTCAGCAGACAGCGCATACATGGCAGCGTTGTGGGTGCACAGAGTGATGGGAGGAGTCTGATATACCATAACCCATCACATCACACGTGTAGTCAAAAGACAGCACATACATGGCAGCATTGTGGAGGCACAGAGTTATGGGAGGAGTATTATATACCATAACCCATCACATCACATGTGTAGTCAGCAGACAGCGCATACATGGCAGCATTGTGGAGGCACAGAGTGATGGGAGGATTCGGATATACCATAACCCATCACATCACACGTGTAGTCAGCAGACAGCGCATACATGGCAGCATTGTGGGGGCACAGAGTGATGTGATGGGTTATGGTATATCAGACTCCTCCCATCACTCTGTGCCTCCACAATGCTGCCATGTATGTGCTGTCTTCTTACTACACGTGTGATGTGATGGGTTATGGTATATCAGACTCCTTCCATCACTCTGTGCCTCCACAATGCTGCCATGTATGCGCTGTCTGCTGACTACACATGTGATGTGATGGGTTATGGTATATCAGACTCCTCCCATTGCTCTGTGCCTCCACAATGCTGCCATGTATGTACTGTCTGCTGACTACACGTGTGATGTGATGGGTTATGGTATATAATACTCCTCCCATCACTCTGTGCCTCCACAATGCTGCCATGTATGTGCTGTCTGCTGACTACACGTGTGATGTGATGGGTTATGGTATATCCGAATCCTCCCATCACTCTGTGCCTCCACAGTGCTGCCATGTATGTGCTGTCTGCTGACTACACGTGTGATGTGATGGGTTATGGTATATTAGACTCCTCCCATTACTCTGTGCCCCCACAATGCTGCCATGTACGTGCTGTCTGCTGACTACACGTGTGATGGGTTATGGTGTATTAGACTCCTCCCATCGCTCTGTGCCTCCACAATGCTGCCATGTACGTGCTGTCAGCTGACTACACGTGTGATGTGGTGGGTTATGGTATATTAGACTCCTCCCATCACTCTGTGCCTCCACAATGCTACCATGCATGTGCTGTCTGCTGACTACACGTGTGACGTGATGGGTTATGGTATATCAGACACCTTCCATCACATGTGTAGTTAGCAGACAGCACATACATGGCAGCATTGTGGGGGCACAGAGTGATGGGAGGAGTCTGATATACCATAACCCATCACATCACACGTGTAGTTAGCAGACAGCACATACATGGCAGCATTGTGGGGGCACAGAGTGATGGGAGGAGTCTATTATACCATAACCCATCACATCACATGTGTAGCCAGCAGACAGCACATACATGGCAGCACTGTGGAGGCACAGAGTGATGGGAGGAGTCTGATATACCATAACCCATCACATCACATGTGTAGTCAGCAGACAGCACATACATGGCAGCATTGTGGAGGAACAGAGTGATGGGAGGAGTCTGATATACCATAACCCATCACAGGTGTAGTCAGCAGACAGCACATACATGGCAGCATTGTGGAGGCACAGAGTGATGGGAGGAGTCTGATATACCATAACCCATCACATCACACGTGTAGTCAGCAGACAGCACATACATGGCAGCATTGTGGAGGCACAGAGTGATGGGAGGAGTCTGATATACCATAACCCATCACATCACACGTGTAGTCAGCAGACAGCACATACATGGCAGCATTGTGGAGGCACAGAGTGATGGGAGGAGTCTGATATACCATAACCCATCACATCACACGTGTAGTCAGCAGACAGCACATACATGGCAGCATTGTGGAGGCACAGAGTGATGGGAGGAGTCTGATATACCATAACCCATCACATCACACGTGTAGTCAGCAGACAGCACATACATGGCAGCATTGTGGAGGCACAGAGTGATGGGAGGAGTCTTATATACCATAACCCATCACATCACACGTGTAGTCAGCAGACAGCACATACATGGCAGCATTGTGGAGGCACAGAGTGATGGGAGGAGTCTGATATACCATAACCCATCACATCACACGTGTAGTCAGCAGACAGCACATACATGGCAGCATTGTGGAGGCACAGAGTGATGGGAGGAGTCTAATATACCGTAACCCATCACATCACAGGTGTAGTCAGCAGACAGCACATACATGGCAGCATTGTGAAGGCACAGAGTGATGGGAGGAGTCTGATATACCATAACCCATCACATGTGTAGTCAGCAGACAGCACATACATGGCAGCACTGTGGAGGCACAGAGTGATGGGAGGAGTCTGATATACCATAACCCATCACATCACACGTGTAGTCAGCAGACAGCACATACATGGCAGCATTGTGGAGGCACAGAGTGATGGGAGGAGTCTAATATACCGTAACCCATCACATCACAGGTGTAGTCAGCAGACAGCACATACATGGCAGCATTGTGAAGGCACAGAGTGATGGGAGGAGTCTGATATACCATAACCCATCACATGTGTAGTCAGCAGACAGCACATACATGGCAGCACTGTGGAGGCACAGAGTGATGGGAGGAGTCTGATATACCATAACCCATCACATCACACGTGTAGTCAGCAGACAGCACATACATGGCAGCATTGTGGTGGCACAGAGTGATGGGAGGAGTCTAATATACCATAACCCATCACATCACACGTGTAGTCAGCAGACGGCACATACATGGCAGCATCGTGGGGGCACAGAGCGATGGGAGGAGTCTGATATACCATAACACATCACATCACACGTGTAGTCAGCAGACAGCACATACATGGCAGCATTGTGGGGGCACAGAGTGATGGGAGGAGTCTGATATACCATAACCCATCACATCACATGTGTAGTCAGCAGACAGCACATACATGGCAGCATTGTGGGGGCACAGAGTGATGGGAGGAGTCTGATATACCATAACCCATCACATCACATGTGTAGTCAGCAGACAGCACATACATGGCAGCATTGTGGAGGCACAGAATGATGGTAGGAGTCTGATATACCATAACCCATCACATCACACGTGTAGTCAGCAGACAGCACATACATGGCAGCAATGTGGAGACACAGAGCGATGGGAGGAGTCTGATATACCATAACACATCACATCACACGTGTAGTCAGCAGACAGCACATACATGGCAGCATTGTGGAGGCACAGAGTGATGGGAGGAGTCTGATATACCATAACCCATCACATCACATGTGTAGTCAGCAGACAGCACATACATGGCAGCAATGTGGAGGCACAGAGCGATGGGAGGAGTCTGATATACCATAACCCATCACATCACACGTGTAGTCAGCAGGCAGCACATACATGGCAGCAATGTGGAGGCACAGAGCGATGGGAGGAGTCTGATATACCATAACCCATCACATCACACGTGTAGTCAGCAGACAGCACATACATGGCAGCATTGTGGAGGCACAGAGTGATGGGAGGAGTCTGATATACCATAACCCATCACATCACACATGTAGTCAGCAGACAGCACATACATGGCAGCAATGTGGAGGCACAGAGCGATGGGAGGAGTCTGTTATACCATAACATATCACATCACACCTGTAGTCAGCAGACAGCACATACATGGCAGCATTGTGGGGGCGCAGAGTGATGGGAGGAGTCTGATATACCATAACCCATCACATCACATCACATGTGTAATATAGCAAAGCTGATTAACCTAGGTTAATCTCTAGAGCGACTGTTTATATTCTGTTACTTTAAGAAGCTGCTGCTTTCAGGGATGGTCAGTTCCCCAAATGGATAATGAACACAAGGGAAAAAGCAGCACTGAAAAAATTCACAATAGTACATACATCAATGAAAGCATTTCATATTTAATAACACATTAAAAGTTCATAAAACAACAATAAAAATAATACGACAATAGGACCCAAATGAGGGAATATAGTCACCACTTTGTAGTAGATTAACCTGCACTGATCTAAGTTGTAGTCCAATGTCCGGAGGAAATCTTTGAAGGAGTTTACCATATTCGCATATTATAAAACCGGGTTACCAGTAGCAAAGAAATATGTTACCATGGGGTTTATTCAATCACTGTTGAAATTGACGTCTTGCCGAAAAGGCCGCAGTTTTCTACATGAATAGATCGGAAGGGTTCCGATCTATTCAATACTAGCTGGGGTTTTTTTCCCGGCAGGTGAAAATGTTCCACCTGCCAGTGACGTGCGGTGAGGTCATTGCCTGGGGAGGCACTGATCTCCCCGCACGGGATCACAGGCAGGGGGCCACCCCGCCCGCATACCATGCTATATGGTATATGCAGCGGCCGGGCACAGGCAGCAGGGTGTACATGCGCCCCCCTCCCCCAGTGGACTCACCTCTCCTCTGCGGTGACAGCGGCCATCTCCCAGCGGTGCCGGACTCCACGCTGTCGCGCTACTGCATCCTATCCAGGTGGGCCCTGCATGTGTGTGATTGGACAGCGGATCCATCACTGGATCCGCTGACCCAATCACATCTGGGGGCGTGCATTCATACTGGTGCCCCTGTCATTGCGGCACCAGTATGAGTGCCGCTTCCCTATTCATTTTCAATGGGCTTTTACAGCCCATTGCTGCACCCTGCCTCCTGCCCTCCCCTACCCCCCTCCGCTGCCCGGTGTTTTAATGTTAACAGCGGGAGGCACCTATCCCGCTGCCTCCCACCCTCACATGCACCAGTGTAAGATGGTAGGAGGCAGGGCTAGAGGTAGAAATTATGAAAATAATAAAAGAAGATATATAAATATCTTCTTTTTATTATTCACATCATTATGACAGGGGAGGCACTGCCTCCCCTGACTGCACGTCCCTGCCACCTGCCGAAAACCAGGTAGATTGATGAAAGTTTTTTTTTTTCTGTGCTACAGTCAATCTCAATCCGACATAAAAAGATACGGACGTCTGATTTGGCCGCTGCATTGAATAATTTCCGAATTTCTGAATGGATCTGGCATCAATTGAAGATATACCTATGTTTTTAATAGTCCATAAGAAACCCTCCATGGAAAGAAATGCATCAATGAGTCTCCATCTGTTGTATTTTAATTTCGTAGAAAGTGCTGCTGCAGATGTTCCTTAATAGTTCATTTTTCTGTGGTTTATTACTGCGGATTAATGCACGTGGTTTGCTTTAGCAGTTTTGGGCTAATTGTTAGGATATTTATTTATTAACAGTTTCTTATATAGCGCAGCGCTTTACAAAGGAGACAGTGATACAACAAACAGGGTATTTACAGACAGTCAAAATGTAGGAGGGCCCTGCTCGCAAGCTTACAATCTATATATTATGGATAGTTTAGGGCAGTGGTTCCCAACCTGTCCTCAGGACCCCACAAAGTGCATATTTTGCAGGTCTCCACACAGAATCACAAGTGACATACAGATGGAGCCGGCGCTCGCCTGATCCCTTTTACTGGCGAGTGCCGGCGATAGGGTCTGGGACGAGCATGCGTCTCACACGCACGCGCGTCCCAGTCTGGCGACGGTGGCGCATTGGGTCCCTGCCTGTCTCAGCTTCAGGGAGACTGGCAGGGTTAGGGGGGGGTCGGGCGGCAAGGGACCCCGACAGCGGCGGGGACCGGCCGCAGCCTCTCTTGCCACGGGGCGCGCACGCGCCCCTGGCGGTAGCATGCCATGATGTGGCTGGCTACATCTGTAATTAGCTCCACCTGTGGATCTTTTAAAATGTGTCTGAATAATGAGTGCACCTGTAGGGTGACCTGGAAAACGTGCACTGTTTGGGGCAGGGGTGGATTTAGGGGCCAGGCCACCCCCAGGCACAACTCAATAAGTAATGTTGATTTAGTTGGTTATTCTAAAGTGTTAATGTGTGAGCAGGACCTACCTGGATGCATAACTGTGCTCCATAGCCACTGTATCTTTAAATAGTATACTAATCGGATGAATTGGTGATACAACAGCCCTATAATCCAATCTGAAATCATTGTGATTTATTGAACTTGATTCTTTTCCTAATCTTTGAGTTGTTGACTGTTTCAGGATTAATCATTATCAGCAGCGGTTGCAGTCTCTGTACTTCAAAAAGAAGTTTGCGGAAAGAGTCGCTGAAGTCAAACCAAAGGTGGAAGGTAAGTCCGCTGTCCAGTCGTACAGTTATTTCTAGCAATGATGCTTCAGATGAATATGTGCTGTCCTGTTTCTTAGAATCCAGGATAAAAAAAAAAAAAGGTTATCCGGGCTCCAATCGGCAGCCAGTAATAGTGACAGAGTTTTAGTTCATGGGCTCACAAGTGGGTGGCAAAATTTGATTCTATTCGATGGTACTTCAAAATACCAGAATATGATATCCAATCAGTACAATGAGCATTGGCAGGTGTGGCCAAGTAAATGTCGTCTGTGTTCTTTGTACAGGTTACAGCCCATATCCAAGTGTTAAAAAATAAAAACATGATGATCTTTTTGGAAAATAACTGAAATAGTGAAACCTTTTAGTTTTGTGACTTATTGTTTACAAACTTAATAAAATTACCTTCCGGCTATGATGTTGAACCTGATAGCTCGATGATTTCACTAGCGCACATCATCGCAGCAGCGGACGCACTTTACGGCGTCAGGAATTTGCAACAAATGTGCTCGCGGCCCTATTATGTAGTGAGAAATGTTGGTGCGAAATTGGGAGCCGTTGCCAGTGATTAAATATTGTGGGATACGGTCACTAGATCGACAAGACGGAAGGTCAACAAAACTGAAGGTTGACAGGGTCATTCGATTGACATGGGGAAGGTCGACAGGGTCATTAGATTGACATGGTGAAGGTTGACAGTCAAAAGGTTGACATGGGGGTTTTCAATTTTTTTGGGGTTTACCATTCACTAGGGTGCGGTGGGAGAATAAAATAGTGTGCCGGTCGCAATGAGGCACAGTGCCCGAAGCAAGGGGACGTGGTGCTATGTTTTAGTGACCATGTCGACCTTTTGACTGTCGACCTAATGCTTGTGTCGACCTTCAGTCATGTTGACCTAGTTGCGGTCTATCCAATGATCCATACCCAATCCTGCAGCAACGGCACCCTTCACAATTAATAGGATCAACACGTATGTGTATAAGGTGTACATGAAACCTATAAAACCATCTGTGTTTAGACTTGTGTCCCATACCCAAGATATCTTCCAAAATACAGAAATATCTACAATGGTCCCAAGCATTTCAGGTTTGGGAGACTCCGCCTGTAATGATCTCCCAAAAATAGCATTGTCCGAGTAAGGTACAAAAACAGTCAGTGTGCCTGAAACAATTGGGTAGTGTATATATGCATGTACGTATATAAGTGTATATTCATGTCTTTGTACTCTAGGTTGCGGTCTTATCCCAGTGCTGACCTCTTGTCTTTCTATATAACAGCAATCCGCTCGGCCTCCAAGCAGGTTCTGCAGAGTAAAAGCTTGAAGCAGCTGTTGGAAGTGGTCCTGGCTTTCGGAAACTACATGAATAAGGGACAGAGGGGGAACGCTTACGGGTTTAAAATTTCCAGCCTCAATAAGATCGCGGATACCAAATCCAGTATCGACAAGTAAGGGGTTTTTGTTTGTTTTTGTTTCCTACTTTTTTGGGTACAAATGGTCCACAAACACAGGTGACTGATTTGGGCAACTTCTGACAGCACAGCACACAGTAGCGGGGATTTGTCGATGATGACGATGATTGCACAAACCTATTGCCCATACACTCATCAATGTTGTTTGGTTTTGGAACCGCTGACCGCGTGCCTGCAGCCCTATCGCCATACAATTAATGTACACAGATTGCATTCTTGATCATTTACTAGAAATAAGCATCCAGAACATGACATTATTGCTATCTCTTGTCCTAGGACAGTGCTGGAGAACCTTGGCACTCCAGCTGCTGTTGAACTACACATCCCGGCATGTCCTGCAACCGTTTTATCATGGCCAAATCGCAAAACTGTAGCAGGGCATGCTGGGATATGTAGTTCAACATCAGCTGGAGGGCCAAGGCTCTCTATGGCCTAGAACATCAAACACAAGCGTGTAATTGATTATTATACCTTGTGGTTCCGTAATGACGTGGCTGATTCCTTACGGTAAACTAAAATCCGGGTTCTTTTATGTTTCGAGATTTGCAAATGAAGAATTGAGCGGAGAACTCAAGGTCCTTGTGTCTATAGGAATAGGACGTATTGAGACCCAAGCAGCAACAAATCATTAGATGCCTACAGCCTTGACACTCCAGCTGTTGAACTACACATCCCAGCATGCTCTACATCAGATTTAGCGTGGCCAAGTAGCAAAACTGAAGCAGAGCAAGCTGGGATATGTAGTTCAACAACAGGCGGAGTGTCAAGGTTAGTCTTCAAGGCCCTACAGCAGGCATGTCCAAACTATGGCCCTCCAGCTGTTGTGAAACGACAAATCCCATCATGCCTTGCCACAGTTTAGCTATTAGGGAATCCTAAAACTATGGCAATGCATGCTGGGATGTGTAGTTTCACAACAGCTGGAGGGCCACAGGTTGGACATGATAAAAAAGAAAGTTGGTACATATCCTTCCAGGCGCATATGGGTTCAAGTTCTCTCTATTCCTCTCCAATGTAAGATTTTATGTGGAGGAAGAGAATATAAGCACATTCATAGTTAAGTACAGTTTAATATGATATACAATACATCAATACATCAAAAAACATAAAGACACATCAAGATATAAAAACATCCAAATGTACAAAAGCATAAGTTCACTTGGATCTCCAAGTATGGCACACTCTCGTGTAGCACAAAAAAGGAATAATTCAATCACTGCAAGTGGCTATATCCCAAAGTGGGTATACTGCTGAAATTACCAGAGTTGTTGGAACTGACAGGCAGTTCTTAAGCGCATGTGTTATATGTTCCGGGGCAGGTAACACTGGTCAGCCTCCAACAGCTCCTCCGTTCAGTCAGGTCCACACCTGGGGTCCACCCGCTCCACCAACGCGTTTCGACTCAGACCTGAGTCCGGCACTCCAGTGTCACAAATCTGGGTTACCTCCTTAGGGGTGAGTCCATTCTATACGGTCGCAGGATGCGGGGTGAGGCGGCACTCCAGTCATAAAAAATTAACTGCAGGAACGCTGTTCTCTCACACGCTGCAGGAACGCTGTTCTCTCACACGCTGCAGGAACGCTGTTCTCTCACACGCTGCAGGAACGCTGTTCTCTCACACGCTGCAGGAACGCTGTTCTCTCACACGCTGCAGGAACGGCAGGTTGGACATGCCTGCCTTACAGTTTCACTGTTCTGTAGCCTGTTGCACCACCGCCCCATGCAGTATTAAAGAGGTTAATGCTTGCACAATGCAGGAAATGCCTCTGTAATGAAGAGCGTTCCATAGTAAACCAATTATCGGAGGTTTATGTGTTTTTTCTTGCAGTCATCCTCTCACAGGAGGTGTTGTATATAAAATCCAGTGCGCTGTATCCTCTAATTTCCCACAAGAGCTGCGGTTTGTTTCATACTTCCAGCGATGGCTCCTGTGGGGACGGGATGATGTAATGCTGGGAAGAGGGACGGCTGTGATGACATTCAGCTGTTTAACTTCTGAAGCGAATGTAATGATGCACTTGTTGGACACGGTCCCATCTTGTTCTCAGAGCAGTGTTTGCATTTGAAGTAGAGCTGGGATAGATCACGGTTTATTTACATCAGCAGCGGCCTACGTCTGATATATTTCATAGCGGTTACCGTTAATGAATGCACTTTGCCAGGCTGCGGCATATACAGCGCACACGGATTTCAGCCCTGTGCTGTGTATCTGGTGGTAGTCGCAGACTAACATGTCGGTGGGCACAGCCATAATTAGTTTACTAATGCTGTTTTGTGACATCAGGTGGCCCTGATTATTTCCGCTGCTCGTGCTGCCTTTATGGTCACGGGCATAGATTAGTGTGGGCTGAATCCAGTTAGTCAGGGACGTTTTTAAATAGAGATGTGCGGGTTCAGATTTAAACTGTGGATCTTATTGGCCATCGGCTGTCACATGTTTTGGATAGCCAATAAGATCCGGATTTGAGTACTGAGTAAATTTCCGGAAAACCGAACCTGCACATCTCTAGTTTAAAGAGCGAAGGAGGCTCATGTGCATCCTCCTCTCTGCCAGGAGCAGCGCTGTCTCCACACTAGAGATCTCTGACCCTATTGCACATGCGCGAATCTCTGGCAAAATGGCGCGGCTGACATTTTTTTCCACAACTTTCGTATCGCTGCTGCTGCCAGTCCTGGAGTCTGAGCATTAGAGCGCATACGCAGATCAACGGAATAATGGTCACCACGCCATTTTTCTGGCAATTTCGCCAGCGCTTCTGCCAGTGCTGCTCCACTCCGGAGTATTAGAATAATGGGCGTGCCCTTTATAGTTACACCACTGCGGGTAGTGTTCATTTTAGAACCCATCCTGCCCCCTCCCCCCCTCTTCCCTGCCTGGGAAGTCACTCTTTGCTGTGGTGAATCTAGCACAGGTCTGGTGCTGAAGTACAGACCACACTGTGCTAGAAGCACCACAGCAGAGAGCCACACCCCAGGTATGGAAGAGAAACTTCACAGGTGAGTAGGACTTTCTCTGGGGCTGGAGGTCTTACTGATGCGGGGCATACACTGTCATCTAAAATGTATCTGACAGCTTAAACCAGGCATGTCCAAACTGTGGCCCTCCAGCTGTTTTGAAACTACACATCCCAGCATGCCTTGCCATAGTTCTAGCATTCCCTAATAGCAAAACTGTGGCAAGGCATGATGGGACTTGTAGTTTCACAACAGCTGGAGGGCCATAGTTTGGACATGCCTGGGCTAAACCCATCAGATATCATGGCAGTAAGCTTTGATATTAGTTTCTGTGTATAGCCTGGTTATATCTGGGTTTCTTCCGTGAGAAGGAACAGGGTAATTGTCAGGCGGACAGCTGCAGCAATACATACGCCACCAGATGCAGGTGTCCAATGATCGGAACACTCGAGCAGGTTAGAACAATTTTCATGCACAACAGTCCGATCATCGGTGATTGCCCGCGGTCATTCAGGATACCATCATCGCTATTCAACCAATCACCATCAGCATACCGGGCAATCATTGCAGAACGTATTCATAGCCTAAAAGTTAAATATAAGAACCGTATGTACGATTGATTGCGCCGGACTGTATCGGTTGAAGGACAAATTTAAAACCTCTCCATTCATGATGAAGCTGATGATGAAGCTGATGGGGAAGCACAATCAAACGATGGTGTGTATGTGAGTGGGGTGTCCGGTTAATAGGACATCATTGCAGAATTGGATACCTTTGTGATCATTTCTACCATATATATTGAATATTAGAATATTTGTCATTACAGGAATATTACCCTTTTGCACTATCTCATCACCGTGGTAGAAAAGAAGTATCCGAAAATTGTCAATCTGCCAGAGGAGCTGCAGAGTATCCCCGAGGCGGCCAAAGTGAAGTAAGTATTGGCACATCTGTGTGACGGATCTGTGCAGCTGGATTTCATGTGTTCTAGCTCCAGTCACAGTAACTCACACACGTCCTGCAGATTGTCAGCCGCTAAACGAGGATAATGATGAAACAGAAGCCACGGAACAGACTATACCATGCCCCCGTGGTATGTTTCTATCAACCCAGCTGTTCAGATATGGAATCTCGCTGAGAACTAATTACTGAAAGTCACAAGAGGCAGAAGTTAAACTCTAGTGTGTGTGTGTGTGTGTGTGTGTGTGTGTATGTATACAGGAGAAGTGCGGAAATCAGAGCTGGTGAAAGTTATTGGGCAAAAAGGCCCCATATTTATAAATAACAGAGGAGACTGGTTAGAACTAGTTCCTAGACCTTCAGGCTATTGTGCAGAGCGTTCACTAGAACACAGTGCAGTATATACAGGACCCCTGGTTGTCACGTAATCATGTCCCCTGCGGGACATACATGGCCACAGGGGAAAGCCGTTCAAAATAGGGTTTGCACACCAACTGCAATTTCAAACGGACTCACTGGCAGTAGGTGCGGCTCCCCTATTTGAATCATGGACTAGCCCATCCTCAGCCCGACCTCTGGGACCGCCACTGACCGTAATCTTGAATGGCTCACATTGTGGGGAAAAGCACTTGCCTATTAGAACAGATAAGTTCTATTATGATAAAATAATTGTAGTATTTTATTTTGTATATTCCCATCAAGGTTTATAAATAAGCATGAAAGGAAATAAACACCCTCCTATCTTGCCCCCAAAGCATTTGCTAAATGAGGAATGAGTTCACATACGTTGGGGTGTATGTAATGCGGCCGGCGAGGGGGTTAAATGGCGGGATTGCAGAAAACAAGCGATCCTCGCCGTTTAACCCCCGTGCCGGCTGCTCACCCTATTCAACGTTCCGGAGGAATCCGCGTTGTCAAATGACGGCGAGGATTCCCCAAAAAAGTGAGGCTTGTGGCTAATGCAGGGAGCCTGCTGCATTTAGCCGTGAGAGCCTCGCTGTTTTAGCGGCCTACGCTACAAAAACGGAGCGAGGGGGAAACAGCGTATGCAGGGGGGTCAGTTCATTACTGACCCTGCAAGCTGTGACAGCGAGCCGGCAGCATTGAATACACCCCATTGTATTAGAAGACACAATGGGGTTTATTTAACGGGAGTTCTATTAAAGATGGTTTGTTGCTATGGGCAACCATTTCGATTCTATCTATCTCCTAGAAGATGCTAAATAAATAAGTAGATTCTGGCTGGTTGCCAATAGTAACATCCCATCTTCAATAGAACACCCATCTTGGTAAGTAAACCCCAATATTTGTAGAAACTGAAAATCATTCTGTCCATGCTCAGGGTTACCCATATAGTAGTACATGGTACCAGCTGCGTGGCAGTATTAATGCTGTATATGTATACGAAACAGAAAGTCGATTACAATAATAGGCTGCAAATCTGTGCGCCTAGCAAATAAAACACAGGGTTTTGTTAAAATTTTGTTAAATAAAAATGTAAGTATGTAGCCTGTTGTCTAGGGACCCCAATTCTCCGCAAGGCCCCTTCTAGCCTATATGTCCCACACAGCAAAAGATTTAAATGTACTCACCCGCCTAACACAGAGAGCATCGTGTATACACGGGCGGGCCTGTCAGCAGGTGTGACCGGTAAATGGAGGAGGGGCTGCTTCTGTTCTCAGTGGAACCTTGGTCCAATGACTAAGCGCCATCTCCCCATCTCTAAGCGCATACTCTATTTACAACCATGTCATTCTAGTATTCTTTTTTATTTTCTAGTATGACTGAATTGGACAAGGAGATAAGCACCTTAAGGAATGGCTTGAAAGCTGTAGAAAGCGTAAGTATTCCCTTCTACGCCTAATATTGCTCAATGACATGTACATTATTTTAAATAGTGAACTTTGTATCGGATTGCCGCTTTAAGTGGCAGCATGGTAGCACAGTGGTTGTCGGTGTTGCATCACAGCGCAGAGGTCATGAGTTTGTTTCCTTCCACATGCCAAAAACTTGCTTGGAGGTTAATAGAGTAAAATGTACCTGTGTGTTGTTGCGAATTTACACCAGGCATGTTCAACCTTTTCCCTCCAGCTGTTGTGAAACTACACATCCCAGCATGCCTTGCCATGGTTTTAGCACTCCCTAATAGGAAAACTGTGGCAAGGCATGATGGGCAGGTAGTCTGTGGTGCATAAGGAAATATCCCTCCCCCCCCCCCCCCCAATGCCCCTCCCTCAAAAGATGTCTCCCTCTTGTGATATCCTGTTCCTTTAAGGCATGTGGTACATATAATAACTGCTGTGTTTGTGTTCCTTCCCTAGGAGCTGGAGTACCAGAAGACTCAGTCCTCGCTGCCGGGAGATAAGTTTGTGTCCGTTGTCAGTCAGTTCATTACCGTAGCTGGATTCAGCTTCTCTGACGTTGAAGATCTACTGACAGAATCTAAGGAGTTGGTGAGTGCGCAGCTGCGGCCATGCAGTCCGGCGCAAGTCTTCCCAAATGCTCGTCATTTACACCAATCTCGCCCCAGAGCAAATTGCATCCAACGCTCAGGGATCCCAGAGCAGATATTACAGCTGGAATGCGACCACTGGGTTACTGATTGCAACCAGAACATTGATGCTTGTTGTGTTCTCTGAAAAATAATAATTTAACGAGCACTTGGATTCTAGGAATGTTACAAAGCAACATGTGTAAAAAAAAAAACATACCGTATAGAACAATGTTTTACAGATGGGGTGTTAAATGATGTTGCACATGCGTGTTACAGATGTGTCCACATACACCCATCCTCAAATTGCTCCATGCAGTATAGCCCTGTTTAGTGTGCCTCAAACTTTGCGGCTTATCCACACTAAGGGGTATTCAATCTGTGGCAATATTTAACGATCGCATTGAAGGGTGTCAGATCCGTCTGCTTAAAAAGCTCTGTTTTGTCGGAAACGGACAATAAAAATGTTTAGCTTATCAATTTTCACACCTATTTTGACAATTTCGCTTGGCACATAAAGGGTTAATAAATCTCACTAAACGCCCATACACACTTTCAGCTCAAAAACCGCCCAGTGTGTATGGCCCGGCAAGGAACGCTGATGTGTGCTCCTGCATCATCATCGGTGGCCGATGCTCATCTGCTGGTATTACCAGCGAGGTGGGCGGCTTTCTATAGCATCCTGCTATGAAAAGCCACCCACCCCAGGGATAATTGCTTGGACGGGAGAAAATTGCTCGGTGTGGAGGCACTGAGTGATTTTCAGCCCAGGGATTTTCCCCATCATCACTGTCCATACATTTTAAGCAAAAGCGCCCATTGTGTATACACCTTAACAGTGCACTGGTGTCTTCACCTCTGTATTGTTGTAAAATCAATTGTTGTGAATTTTGAACAGACCAAGGGCGAGATTCTCTATTACAGAAATGCGGTAAAAACCCCGTTATCGGGGTTTTTACCGCATTTCTGTATTCTCTAATGTCCCTCCGCAGTGTCACCGCTGCGGAGGGAATCGCCAGCAAAAGCTGGCGGTTCCCTCCAGAAGCCTATGGGCTTCTTACCGCAGCGGTGTGTGAGGGATCTGTCACGGATCCCTCCCAGCATGCCCTGCGGCCGGCGCGTCAGTCTGCGCATGCGCAGACGGACTCCCGGGTCATAGACCCGGAAGTCCAGCAACGGCGCCGCATCGCAAGGGACAGCTCTTACCGCAAGAGCTGTCCCTTGCGTTAATGACCGCATATTTTAGAGAATATGCGGTCATTAGAAATGCGGTGGCCGGCGATACTGGGCTGCGGATTTTAGAGAATCCCGCCCCAAGTCACAGTTGACCACTTTCTGTAGAGAGGTAGAGAAAGTGCCATTATTATGTCCATGACGCACTTACAGGAATCATTCACTTCTATTTAATTAAAGTTTTTGTTTGTTTTTAAAAAAAAAAAAAAAAAGTTACAAGTACATCTCCCGGACTCACATTTGGCTTCAATAAGAGGCCGTGTGTCTAAAAGAGGATCACAGCCACTTCAAAGTGCTCTTGGGGGCGAGTTCCTTGACTCCCGTGGTGCTGATTTTGTTTTATGTTGAAACTTGCCTCCTACATTTTACGGTCACTTGCAAGATACAAGCTTTTTTACTGTTGCAGATGTGCCCGATGTTTTGTTGACCTGAACGCACGTGAACGATGTTAAACAGCTAGTTCTGGAAATATGGCGGCTCTGTGACAGAGCTCTTGCTGGTTACATTGTGCTGAGACCGGGGGGCTGCCAATCTCTGCAATGGGGACTTACAAGAACCTTTTCTGTTTCCCATCCCTCTAGTTCATGAAGTCAGCCAAACATTTTGGGGAAGAAGCCAACAAGATTCAGCCGGATGAGTTCTTTGGGATTTTCGATCAGTTTCTCCAGGCGTTGTCGGAAGCCAAACAGGAAAACGAGAACATAAGGAAGAGGAAGGAAGAGGAGGAGCGGCGAGCTCGTATGGAGGCACAGGTTAGAAACTCTCGCAGATCGCAATGGTCTTTGCTTAAAGGACTAGTAGCCGTAAGAAAACGATTAGTTACTAATAACGTCACAAAACTAGACTTGCAAGTTTGCACACGGTCACAGAATTTGTGGCGTTTAGTAGGGTGCAGTATATTTTGTCAACATTTGATTAGAATGTTGCCAATTGTCCCTGGTGGTCTAGCGGTGGCTTCAGCAGTGTCTTCTGGGTCAGTGGTCAGCTGAGGACTTTAAACTGCTCCTCCCTGATCCACCAACCGGAGCCACCAGTGATGATCGAATCTGTCGGGGAATTAAACATTTAAAAACTAGAACAGCCGGGATCAGAGCATCAGGATTTTGGTTAACAGCCGGAACGGGGAGGGATCATTCGGTCGGCCCAAGAAAGGTTGCGATGCTTTGGACACGGTGACTCGCTTCACACGGCACACTATTCTATTCTCTCTCCATTCCCTAGTGCGGTGATGGCTAACCTTAATGCTCCAGCTATAGAACTACACCTCCCAGCATGTCCTGCATCAGTTTTAGCATGGCCAAATAGTAAAACTGTAGCAGGGCATGCTGGGATGTGTAGTTTAGCGACAGCTAGTGGATGGTAGGGCATGAAATACCGCCTGTTCTGGAACCACAGTGGGGACCTAACAAACGCATCCCACCAGATCGGGGAATCAGATATATGTATATGATACAGCAGAGAGATGAAAATACTAACAAAAAAAGATTTAGTCCACATCCTTGATTTATACATAGAAGGGTCGATTCCAATAGATGTGAGGAGGACAACTCACCCCCATTACAGCCCATTCTCCGACGAGCATTTATATTCATATAAGCCATCATAAGTGTGGCTTATAGTTGCCGTTACGGGCGTGAGTAATTTGCTTCTAATTGAATGAACTCCATAAATTTTAAACCCTCATTGAGGCTGCATTTGGATCCTAAATACTATTTTTGTAAATAAATTTGTATGCATTAAAGTAAGGGTAGGCAACTGGTGGACGGCGGTCCACCTCCGGACCGCAAAGGGCAAAAATGCGGACCGGCGAGATGTGGCCATTACATCTCTCCTGGCCCCATTCGCCTCCTGAATCCTCTTCTGGCTTCAGCGGTCCCAGTAATGCATTGCACAGGTGCGTCGGTGATGTCACTGTACACTCGCGCACTGCAAGGGCTGAGAATCTCTGGCAGGCGGCCGGGAACACAAGCAGCAGAGGCAGGAACAGTGGTGCGGAGGTAGCGGGCAGAACACAGTGGTGGCGGCAGTGGGCAGAATACTGCTGTGGAGAAGGGGGGGGGGCGGTTATCTGTTTGTCCCAGTTTAATGGGATGGAGCTTTTGGCCCTCATGGAAAAAAAAACATAACTTTTTGGGGGGGGGGGGGGGGGGGCAGTCCTGAGGGGCACAGGGAATGAGGTTTTATGTGGCTGTTTGGTTTTTCTTATCAGAAGGTGACCCTTAATTACAATACAGATATTTGATTTTGTGGAAATATTTAGAACTATCAGGACTCCGTTCAAAATTACTTGCCTACCCCTGCATTAAAGCATTTATTCAAGGAATAATGACGGGAAAAAAGTTTACTTGCAAAGATAAAGGATGTGGGACGATTCGGAAGTCAATAGTCTGTCTTCCACCATCCGACCACAATTGCCTGAGTGCTGCAGGATGAGATCAGAAGAGCGAGAATCCGTTTCTTCCGCAGTGAAGTCATCGCTCCGTCCTAAAACAAACTTCTTCAGTCTCAGCTTGTTCAGTGTCGGGCAGATCATGTGTTTTAATTAACGTGACGGAGTAAGCTTGAGATTCCGCAGGACGGACATCAGATGTTCACTAAACAGAACCCCTTTAGACAATGATTGCCTGGAACTTTGAAGTGTCCATTCTCTCATTGATTGCAGCGAACGTAATGGAATGATTTAGCCCTGAGAGCCATAAACCGTGTTCCTCTGTTATAACAGTTTGTATAAAATAAAAGGTTTACTGTCTGTTAAATAATTGTATCCCTTTTCTAGCTTGAGTTCTGGGAGCATCAGCTTGTGCATTGGTTTAAGATTCAGGCTCAGGAAATGTATTGATTTGCAATCAAAATATAATATAATGTGTAGCTGCAATATACCCAATTTTACATGTAATGTTCACACTAGGTTGCAAGAGACTCCCTGGTACCCCTGCTAGGGGTGTGTGGCCAAGGGTTGTACTGCCCTGAGGGTGGAGTCACATGAGTTTGTCATGCAGAAGAAATCCACGAGGGCAGGGGTGGCCAAACCCGGTCCTCAAGATCTAACAGTCCACGGTTTCCAGACCACCTGGTGCACAGGTGCTGTAATTACTGTCACATTTTCCAGACATCCAGCTGGGGCACAGGTGCAGTTATTACTAACTGTCACCTTTTCAAACGTGCTTCATTCATTCCTAACAGACACGTTCTACAGATCCACAGGTGTTCTGGAAAACATGGACTGTTGGTATCTCTCTGGGACCGGTTTAGCCACCCCTCCCCTAGGGTAAAGTAGTTTTGAGCAGGGGTTTCCACTTCAATCCTCATGTATCACCAACAGGCCATGTTTGCGGATTTCTTTACTCATGCCACAGGTGAGTCGCTCTGTTGCTGGGTCAGTAATTATCTCACCTGTTCCACAGACAGAAATTCCCCAAATATGACCCGTTGGGAGTACTTGAGGGTTGATTTTGAGACCCCTGCTATCGAGCATTTTCTTGTTTGTTTGAAGCGACTTACGTGGCTTTTGGGTTTGCTTTATTGCGCCTCCGGTTCTGTAAATTAATTTGACTGAATTGACTTGTTGGTAAATCACATTTGCTTTCTGCCCACAGCTGAAGGAGCAGCGGGAACGAGAACGCAAGGCCAGGAAAGCCAAGGAAAACGGAGAGGAAGAGGGGGAGTTTGATGACTTGGTCTCTGCTCTCCGATCCGGTGAAGTCTTCGATAAGGACCTTTCTAAGCTTAAAAGAAACCGCAAGCGCATTGCCACCCAGGCGACGGAGAGCAGCCGGGAGCGGCCGGTCACAAAACTGAATTATTAAGTCGCTTATCTGCACCATCAATGACACTGCCGCGGAATGGGAGGGGTAGCTGGGTGTGTACATATGTACTTAATGTATAATAATGTGTGTGCAGATGTACTTGCGGAAAGCATTTTATACACTTGCACACGTATATGTATATAATTTGGAGGAATTCATGCACATATTAAATATGTGATTTTACTGCAGTATTATGTATATATGTGTATAGAGGCACATGTATACATACCCACTGTGTATAAATGTTTTATTTAGTTTTTATTTTGTTTGTTTTTTAATCTAAAACTTATATATATTTTTTTTTGTAGTGCAAAAGCACAATTAAGGCGGGTGCATTCCTAAAACATACAATCTGTTCACGGTCTGTTCCAAAAAGAAAAAAAAAAGTGCATGTGTTGTGTGTAGGCGGCCATTTTGAGATTTGCATCCTCTCCGTTAGTGATGTCACTGGTTCCTTGGGCGTTCAAAGGCTGCGTACTCAGTGATGTCACTGGAGAATTTTGGTGTCGGTTACAATTTGGCTTCCTCCACTACATATGAGTGGCCGCTGCACTTTAAAAGGGTAGATAAAAAAAGGAAAAAGAATATATTTATTATAGAAGTGTGTCCTATATAAAAACACATGGGTGTATATTAAATCACAGCAAAGTTCTATAGAATCACCTTAATTATGCAATAAAATGCAGGTTTATTTTAAAGGGGGGGCAGCGGAGTTTTATCGAAAAACGTGCAATCAAAATTCACTCTGAATAACACCTTTGGGAATCCAGACGTGTGCTTTAATTTGGGTCACCTTATCATTAGTATTCATTTAAATAGAGAGGTCCTTTCCAATGTTACCAGGGCGTCTTCGGTTACTCGTCGGTTATTCCATTTATTCTGTGTGCGTACGACACGCTGGGCACATCACAGATCCAGTAAAATACTCAGCACTGATTACAAAGATCTCATCTCATTACTACTGATTGCATCGTTCTCATCATCGTGTTTCCGGATGGTTTTTATTTTATTTTTAAATAGAGAGAATTGGGAATTACAGACATTTCAGAGGTTTAAACTTGTCCAAGTTATCGTCTTTGTTGAAAAAATACTGTAAAGAATTAAATATTTTTATACTGGAGTATTTTAGTGTCCAGCTCCCATAAAATAAAGGGGTCTTTTTTAGAATCCTGTCAGTCGTGCCATGCTCATTGGTAACTTTGTACCCAAATAGGTAATTGAGGCGTTGGTGGGGGGGGTGCCCACCCGTGTCCCATGGGTACCGTAGCATGCGCATGTTAAAGGTTTCAAAGATATTTCAATGTGCTTAACTCTCTCTAATGGGTAGGTCGATGTAGGTTGATTTTTTTTAATTTATTTTTTTAGAATTTTAAAAATTGTCTTAATCAATGTTGTCTTGCAGGGTTAATCCACACATTTACTGGCAGATGACCTTTTTACATTAGTTTTTATAATGTGTGTTGTAGCCCTGGACTTTCTGGAAGCCCAACATCGATTTGAGATCCTTTTTCAAGCATTCAACATCGACCATAAATCAACAAAACTTCGGCCAAAATCCACATTTTAGTAAATTAGTACATACAGTAGCCCATATACAACACCTTCAATTCTAGTTCTGCTTTACACAACAGTACTTCCAATTATCATATAATAACCAGATACAATGCACTCAGTAACTTTTTTTAATTCTAATTTTGTTTAATGTTTACGCTTTTATACCTCTGAGTGGCGTATTACATTAGCTGCAGGCTTCTGAGACAGCCTTACACAAAGTGCAGCTACTGTACGTGGTCATATTGTGATAGGTCAAAAACTATGGTTATTTTTGCTCACCCCTCAATATGAAGAGTGCAAACAAATAAGCAATGATTTATTACCGTAACATCCCAGGAAGCGTCATCACACTAGGGTTTCTTAAAGTTAATTGGACCAAGCCCCTAAGTCTACAAGAAAATGGTCACAAATCTGACCAGGCCGTACATCTCTCAGGAACAGGGGTTAAAGTGAGGGGGAACGGAGCAGAACTGAGTTCCACCACCTCTAATTCTGAGGTGGAACATTTTAGCCTCCACATTGGCCCTGCACAGTAATTCTCAGAGAAAAGCATTCTAGATTGCAGGGGGATGCCAAAAACTGTACCATTGGCCCGGTTTCTGCCTAATGGGGGGAGGGGGTAATTCGATGGCATAGAGAAATTAGTTCCCTCACCTCTGCATGACCACTTTATGCCCTGCTCAGGAACCACAGCCTCCAAAATGAGTGTGTAAGAAAATTCTTTCAGTGTAGTTTAGTGAATTCAGTTGCTGCAGCAATGTGTTCCCATTGGTTTAGAAAGTACAGCTTTAATTTCTATGTATAATCTGCTGCTGCTTGTTACAGTTAAAGATTTTTTTTATTTTTAACTTCTTTTAGTTTTCAGACATTAGATCCAAGTCCTGCCATTTTCTAAACCATATACTGTAAATTCTGTTTAATTCTGTCTGATGGATTATTACTTAAGACCGCTTGGTCAGCCATTTTGTTTGTGTTAGAAGACCTCCATTCAGATATATATAATATATTGGCAGGTGCTCGTCCGTTTAGTGATATCACTCAGGTGCTAGAAAAAGAAGGTTAATACTGAGTAATAAAAAACACTTTGTTTCCCCCAGCACACTAATACCCCTTTCATATCGCCAACCTGGCAATTACCTAGGGTCATTTTTCCGGGTGCAGTCTGACCTGAATTCACACCAGAAGCAAATTACTGAGTTAAAGCCTTTCAATCCGGGAATTTGCTGGAAAACCCGGGTTTTCTTTCTGGTCAAGAGCAGGGTCGGCGACCCAGAATTAAATACCCGGGTTCACCCTTTCACACTAAAGGAAAAACCTGGGTTTTTCAGGAAATATCTGTGTTGAAAAGCTTTAACCCGGTAAATTTTGCTTTTGGTGTCAATGGGGTATTAATGATACCAGTAATCAGATTTAAATACTACAACTGGCTGTGGGGCTTACCCTTAGGCCCCCATACACAAACTAGATTTGGGCCAATTTCACCCGTGGAAACAGGCCAATAAAATGGCCTAAATCTGGTCAGTGTGATGTCCCCTCAGGTCCGATACTTGGTCCCATACACACCTGAGTCGGAGGTCTCACCTCCAACCTTGGACCTCCCTCCCAGACGGGGAACGGAGGGCTGGGCGGGGAACAGGGGTCGCATGTGATCCTACCACCTAGAAAGTTCCCAGGCAGCTCGTAGGTGATCGGCTGGACGTACACTGCTGCGAGAAATGACAGTAGTGCATGCCCATCTTTATATTGCATTATCATGTATTATTTAAATCTTGTTACTGGTATCATTCAGTGTGTTGGGGAAACCAAGTGTTTTTTTGTTACCCATAGCAACCAGTCAGTCTGTAGTAATCACATTAATACATTCTTGTACCTGATTGGTTGATTTGGTTTCCCGCCTTTGTTATTAAATGATGCCCCGTTCAGAATATCTAATTGTTTTCTGTGAAATTACCTAAACCTGCAAACTACCTTTTGTATTCAAATACCATGATTTTGCTATAAAAAAAAATGTATTTGCGCAAAATGTGTAATACGTTAATTTATCTTACAAATATAATCTATACTCTCCTATACATTGATAAATAAATCTGCTCTAACACTACTATTGTACATAAAGGCCTTGCTGCAATAGGAGCAGGGAGTGCAGCCGCTATGGGGCCCAGAGCTGAGAGGGGCCACCTTCCCTATCAGTTACATGTGTTTTTGTTTTTTTGTACATGGAGCCTGTACAAACGTTTGCTGTGGGGCCAACAAATATATAGTTAGTCCATTGATTGTACGTCACACGTTTATATAAATCGCACAAAAACATGTTTTCTGACTTTCTATTCCGCACAAGAAAACTGGAATGATTTAGTAATGGCTGCCTCCCAGACACTTCTACTTACGGTTAAAAACATGGACATGAAAAGGATGTAAGAAATGCAGACTGATCATACATGGCTGTGGGAATTTTTATTTGGCAAAAGGACAGCTGCAGTCCAAGAGACAAAATAATGTAATTTTTTATTTTATTTGATGTATTTTACAGTGGAAAATGTTATTTTCCTTTTTAATAGGTGGGGAGACAAAAAAACTGTTTTTGCCCCCCCCCCCCCCCCCTTTATACTTTATAGAGTATACAAGAGTTAGGTACTGGTGTACATTTATTACAGATTTGATTTTGTTTTTGTTTTTTTGTTTTCACTAGAGCAATTTTCAACTTTTTGTTTAAAAATTTTAAATACATTTTTTGTAATAACTAGCATGTTCATGATAATATTATTTCAGGTGCACATTTATTGTGGTGCTTCGGAGAAGCTGTGAAATAAAATTTCCTGGAGGGCTAAATAATGCTGTTTGGAGTCACATAATATAGAATATGCTCCAGTCACCTAAGCTCAGAGGTGGCGGCCATTTTGTCAGCCAAAGCAATACTCCTGGGAACGCAGCCTATGAATTTCCCAGAGACATTAAGGTGGGATTGCAGTTTTTCATTTGTGCCTCATTTTCTCTGTGAAGTCAGTAGTCTCTAGCAAACTGAGTGTCTTACATATTCATCTGGCCACAAAATGGCTGCTTCCCCGGTGAGTGGGTGACGGGTATCCTGGTATATATTCTGAATTGGTGGATTACCATTCTCGCCATACTCGATACACATTTTTATGTGTGAACCGTGGGTGTTACTCTAGTGTCAGACATCAGGATCTCAACTGGTGCTTAAGTGTCTTCCTCTGGGCTGTAGAGTATTTGAGAACCTTCAATGTCTTTGCAGAGACAGGTTTCTCAGGGATGTAGTCTGCAATCTCGATGGTAAAACTCTAGATACAGGCGGTGGGATCCCGGAGGGTCAAAATGCTCCCAATTTCAAACCGTTGGGGTGGGGGGTTTGTTATGGTCAGGCTGCGGCAGGGGTGGGTTAGAGTTATACTAAGGGTTAGTCTGAGGATACTTAAAGTGAATTGCGGCGTTTTCACCGACAGGATCCCACAGCCAATATACAGACCGTTGAGATGCCGTTCCCAACCCCTTTCTAGAACTTTGTCCATGCAAGAGTTGGAAAAGGGTCTGATGTTATGTCTCTGAGGCCATACCTGTTTATACCAAAACCTGGATAGGCCGATCAGCCCTGACCCTTTACCGTAGTATTCTTTCCATTGCATTCCTATTATTCTTTTCAAAAGTGCCTCTTTATATTCTGTACATTTTTGCTTTTCAAAGTTTCAATAAGATCTACAGTAATAAATAAAAAAAATAAAAAATAGCCAAATATTATTATTATTATTATTTTTTTTAAAGCTGTACTTCACATCTGTTGTACCTACTCGGAGTGGCTGGGGTTTGCCACATACGGTTATGTCTCGGATCCCGTTGTTATCGTTTTGGGTTCTTTTTCATGCTGCCAATGTAAAAAATACGGGGAAAATGTTTTTGATCAGTGCTGATGTAATTAGGGGTTGTTCTGTAAGGTGTGCATTTAAAGAAAAAAAAAAAAAAACGTTTTTTTTTTTTTTGTTTTTTTTATCTGTCTCCAAAGGATAAATCTGAACATATTTGTAAATGTGTCTGTCTGTAAAAGAGCTTTGAGATCATAGTGAACTCTAGTTAGTAGGAACAAGAATGTTTAGTAGTAGAAGAGAAAAAGACTGTTTTTATTATGATGTACATTTAACTATGGAAATATGCAATAAAAAAAAAAAACAGTACTTACAGGATGTGTTTTTTTTTATTATTCTACAAATTTCTATAGGGAACATGATTTGGGTCACACTGCAGTTGTTTGAAAGCAATAATTGTCATTATTCTCATGGTATCTGCATTCTGCTGATAAACTATAATTCTCAAAATTCCTAACAAACTTTTAATTGTGGGAGAGTCTTTCCAAATCTGCAAGCTGAAACTACAGCAGTCAAGCAATTTGTACCAAAGAGCGCCATCTAGTGGCGTTTCAGAGAATTTAAAGACCGTTTATTTCTAGGTTATGGGGTAGTGCTTATTCGAACGCTTTTTAGTGCCTGAAATGCTTTTTAATAATGTTACACTTCTTAACACCCTAATAACAATTCTCACCTTGAGTACGGTGCTGCTACTTATTAATGTAATACCTCCTAACATTTAAATTGGTACTTCATTCTCTAATTTGTTGCCTTGGTGTTGACCTGCATGTTTAGCGGGCCCGAGTGACAGCGGCCAATATCGCTCAGTGTGTATGGATAATGATGGCCGCGCCCCCCATCTGCTAGTGTGTATAGGGCTTTATTTTCATTGTTTCAATTTTTTTTATATTCTATTTGTTACTTTGTATGTAATTAAGCATCACCTAGGTTTGCTTTTTATTTAAAAAAGAGGACCAGCATTCCTCTTCCAGGTGCAGCTGCTGTTATTAATTGTACCCCTTTTACACCAAAATTGCCGGGTCGCAATAACCCGGGTTTCGGCTCTGGTGTAAAAGAGGTTATTGGATGGTGTCACTCTTGGCGCCGGGGCTGTTTTTGTTCTTACATAGATCACAACCTTGTAGCTTTCTGATGCCGAACGAAACACGTCTGGGACGGTGCTTCTTAAAGAGGGCTTCCCAAAAACCTCAGATGCAAAAAGCAGCAAATAAAATTAAAACTCTGTCCTACGTACCTACCTCTTATCTGTGGGTCTAAGTTGTTCCTCTGTGCTGTCAAATTCTATGTAACCCTAGACTGGTAAGCCCTGTGCGCTGGAATCCCTAGGGAAATGGGGACTGACCTAAAAACGTCCAGCCAATCACCTGCTAACTGCCATGTTACAGGCTATGTTTGAAAAAAAGTCAGTAGGGAGCTGATTGGCTGGACGTTTATCTCTCCTTATTACCCTTGTATTTATCTCTTGTTAAGGCTTAATACATCTGCCCCACTATGTGATATATGATACACAAAGTTCATGGTTTTTAGACACTCTCCCCTTCATACTGTAGAGTGACCATCTATTTACACAAATTATTTAGTGGACAAGGAGATTAATATGTATGTTAAGGTCTGCTGCTAGGTTCTTTGTGGTTCCCCTCCACCTTCTGGACTTTCTACTTGCTATCATTACTGCCCTGGGCGGCTTTTGTGTTGAAAGCTGCTCAAACGAGAAAACTGAGCTGCTTTCAACTCAAAATCTCCCATTGTGTATGGGCCTTAAGAAATGTAGGCAATAAACATTCTGCAAAAGAAAAAAAAAATGCACCCAACAGTGGAATCCTCATGGACAGATTTCTGATGGATCCTGCGGAATATTCTCACCCTGACGCCAGTCTAACCCTAAAACTCCTACGCAGCTGATGTAGGAGAATACGCCAGTATTGGCGCCACTTGGAAATGTATTGTGACACCAAGGGCAGCTCTGCAGATCTGTACAAACATGCAGTGGCGGACGTAGAGCCTTCCAGTGTTGACCATCTGAACTGAGACGATGGTGCCATGTTTACTGGGTGGTCTTCATGCTAGGCTGTTTGGGATCAGTATGATTTCCCGGCAGCCGGGATCCTGGTGGTTAGAATAAGGACAGCAGGATCCCATCTGCCGGAATGCTGACAGGGTGGGGAGCGCAACCAAGAGGAAGAACAGTCCCTGTGTGCCAGGATTCCGTCTGTCTGTAATATCTGCAGTCAGGGTTGGCGTCCTGACCACCGTGATCCCGACTGGCTGTATTTTAACTGCATACCGGCAGTTTAAGTGGGGCGCCATTTACATGCATGATTGTAAATGGGCTAAATGCACCTTTATCTTGCTCTAGGGGTTGATATCTCCACTGAGCATGTGCAGGCACTGAGGCCCCACCCCAATTCCCACGGATTTTTGTCTGCAGCACCGGTGACCGATGTCGGACTAAATATAATTATATGGGTGCAGTGTGTGTGGGGTGTATCCAACTACACCTGTGGGAGTGCACCACAGTCCTCCATTATAGATATGCCAATGGCGCCAGGGGCCTGATTCTGTTTGACTCAGTAAGCTGTGAAGCTCGCAGCTTACAGAGTCCCAGAGTGCCCGCCACACCAGACCCGCCCCGTCGCCGTATCCCACCACAACCATGCAAAGGTATTTGTAATGAAAACACACCCCCTCGCGTGTGCCTGGGCACGCAAATATGTCAGTGGAGACTGACTTATATTTGTGGGCTCTGGGATGAAGACATGTGACGTCGCATGTCATGTGACGTCAGCCTGCTGCCCCTGGCACCAAGCGTTGCGGCCACAGTTACACGGGAACGCCCAGCGGTTGCCTGAGTATGCCTATGAAATGCTGGGCATTCCCATGTCGGAACGCTGCCACTGCGAGGAGGGTGCAGAACAGCAGGTAAGTGCATCTTAGTCATTTTCAGGCCCGGCCCCTGTGGCCCTTACTCTGTCCCTCGCACAAACACACTGTAATGAACGATTCTGCTCTACAGTATTGCATCTGTCAGACACGATGTCCATCTGAAACATTGGTGACATCTAATTTTATAGACAAATCTATTCATTTAAATCTAATCTAGTTCTGTAGATTTTACATTACATGGCAGATTTAGGTCAAAGTTTGAAAAGAACACACCTTGGTTTTCACCTATATAGAAGGAGACAACTACAATCCTTCATGCATGCAGGAGATATGGTTACAGTAGTTCAGCCGGATATTCCAGCTGCCGCCAATCTGTAACAACAAATACTTAGCTTACTCCACACTGTCCCATCGGGTCAAACATCTACTCAGTGATTAATACCAGTAGCGGATGCAGCTGCTGGGCTGCTGTGCTGACCACACAGTGCAGGGGGGAAATGTTTTACACATATAAGCATACCTGTTATGATGCATGTAATCTATGTGCTGGCTGGTTATCCCAGGGGATCGGCAGCGGATTAACCCTTTGAGTGCCAGCGTTGCTGTGAGAGATCCTCAAAATATCCGCTAAAATTGCCAGCGACGCTCACAGCGACTGTTCTCTCAGCATAAATAAATACAGATACAGCCAGGTCAACTCAGTGAAGTTTAGTTAAATATTGCACCCCAAAAAAGAGCAGGCGCTGGGAGCGGCGCTGGCATTGTTAACGGATATTTTGAGGATCGCTCACAGCAAAGTGATGGGGATGCAGCTCTCAGATCGATTAATACCCCATTCACACCAGAAATGCAGGGACAAACCCGGGAATTCAGTTCCCGGGACAAGCCGGGACATTCCCGGGTATGGACCCACTCACACCATAAATGTCCCTGCATTTTCTGGTGGGCGGGAAGGAAGCCGGCAGGAGGTGGGGAGGAGGCGGGATGGCGGCGGAGGTGGGGAGAATACTCACCCCGGTTGCTGGTCCTCCGTGCAGACCAGGGATCCACACAGATGGCGGCGCAAATGACGGGACAGGCTGTGGATGAAGATGACGCAGCTCTCCGGCGTCCTCACTGCCGCCGGAGAGCTGCGTCATCATCATCCACCAGCTGTCCCGTCATTTGCGCCCGCCGCCTGCGTGGATTCCCATCCAGACAGCACACCGAGGACACGATAAGTATACCCTGTACCTTTCACACCAGCCAGGTCCCCGGGTTGAACCCGGGAACAACCCTGGTACCTAGCCGGGTTGAAATTTGCCCTGGATTTTGTCCCGGGAACCTTTCACACCAGCGCTAGTACCGGGTTGTTGTTGTTGGACTCAACCCGGGAATTTAGGCTGGTGTGAATGGGGTATTAGTAATTGTAATACTTTGTGCCTAGGCTGCAAAGTGCAGGAGCTCACCAGAGGCACCAACACCTCTGCCGGTCCCCAATAAAATGAGGGGGCATGGGCAATGGGAAAGAGAGTGGCCACGTCTCTGCTAAGATTTGGCTGGATTCCGGAGCTCCGGACTGATGGGTATAACCCCTGGGCTCCTGGGCCCTTCTCTTTTTTCAGAGCCCCGGCCAGGACACCCCACAGCGGCCGGGCCAAGATTCATTGACTATGCATAACTATTTGTTATACGGCGCACAACTGTGGCTCTGGGTGGCGATTACCTGTTAGCAGGGCTCCAAAAATGAGCAGCTCAGCGATCAGGTCTGAATTAGGCCCATGGACGCTAACATCGGTGAAGAAAGATCAGTGTGACTCTGAATACCAAACTTCCCAACATGACCCATTCCGGAGGGGACAAAATGCTCCGTTTCTGGACTTCCGTCATAACTTACGATTGCTGTCACCTGTGTTGAAGTAGGTAATAGATAAGCAAGGTGTTTCAGCACAGGTGTTGGTAATCATAGATAAAGAGGGAAGTCCAGGAACGGAGCATCTCGTCCCTCCTGGAGAGGGTCATGTTGGGAGGTATGGAATAAGCCCCTTGCATACCCTCCAACATGACCCATTCCATTAGGTACAAAATGCTCTGTTCCTGGACTTCCCTCTTAATGTATGATTGCCATCACCTGTATTGATCTAGTTCATTTATAAGAAAGGTGTGTCAACACAGGTGACGGCAATCATATAGGAAGAGGGAAGTCCAGGAGCAGAGCATTGTGTACCTAATGGAATGGGTAATGTTGGAGGGTATGCCCTTGTATATGTTGTGTTTTGTTTTAGGGAATGTACAGTAACCTTGCAGAAGGAGCGAATGTAAATCGTAGCAATGCTGCCCTCTAGTGTTTTATCTTGAAGTAGGTTCAACAATTGTGCTTGTATTAAAACCAAATTTTTAAGTTTTAAAACCAAGCTTTGCATTCTAAATATTCCTGTCAATGGAGTAATATTCTTTAAATTATTGATGACAACGTGAACCCATCAATATTTACATGCAAATCACTTTACTTGTCATCAATAATTTAATAAACATTTTATGTATAAAAAGGAAATTTGTACATGTATGGATCTATAAAGCCAGGAAAGACATCAATTACCATTAACTGTTACTCTGGGGTATCTTATAACACTATCGTGGAGAGATTTGGATCGTTGAGGCCAAGTGTTATTGGCGACCATTTTTCATTCCATTTTTGATAATTGTGTAATATCTGGGCGCCCGATTTTTTTCATCGGAGGACGCGTACCGCCTGTGCTCGCCACGCTTCGGGTTGGCGTTGATAATGGGGTGGCGTTAACAATGGGGGGGCATTTCACATATTCATTACTCATCAGGGTGGGTGTACAATCAAAAAATGGGTCTGGGGGGACATTTAACATATGAATCAGGCATCTGGGTGCCTGTACAATTAAAAATCGGGTCCCATCGCATCGCATGCGATGTGAGCCGATTTTTGGTTGTACAATGACATGCGATGAAAAAATCGAGCGCACAGATAATACACAAGTACCCCATTTTTTACAGTTAGAGCAAATTTGGGGATTTTGTTCTGTATGTGTGTGTGTATATATATATATATATATATATATATATATATATATATATATATATATATATATATGCAATAAGATCGCACTCCATACAAAAAATATTCAACCGCTGGGGTGACGTCCAGAACTTTCCTTACAAGAAACAAAGTCCATGTATATAAAGACCAAAAAGACACACTCTCCAGACTGTTTGATGCAAAATAAAAAGCTGTGTATTTGTATTCACATAAACATCAAATGTAAAAAGAAGGGTACTCAACGTTAGCGTTTCAGTCCATAAAGGACCTTCCTCAGGAGTTAGACAACAAGGGCATCCATTTGGGGTGAAGCACAGCGTGGACCACACAGCAGGTTCCTACAGAGTAGGAACCTGCTGTGTGGTCCACGCTGTGCTTCACCCCAAATGGATGCCCTTGTTGTCTAACTCCTGAGGAAGGTCCTTTATGGACTGAAACGCTAACGTTGAGTACCCTTCTTTTTACATTTGATGTTTATGTGAATACAAATACACAGCTTTTTATTTTGCATCAAACAGTCTGGAGAGTGTGTCTTTTTGGTCTTTATATATATATATATATATATATATATATATATATATATATATATATATATATATATATATAGAGTGTAATATGGAGTAGGACGGATATTACTTTTGTAATACGCTGGTCAATGATCAATGATAGATAGCTATTTTTATATTAACCCATTGAATGCCAAGGGAATTTGTGAAAATTGGTGTGAGAGTTGCCAAACATTTGTATTCCCCATAATGACCGGTAATGTGACCTTATATAGGAAATAGAATATTTTTTTACAGATTTTTATTTGAATTTATATAACAAATGTGAGCGACGCTGGGATTATAAGCGGATATTCTCTCACAGAGATGTTGGCACACAAGGGGTATGAACAAGTATTCAGTAGTTATATATCATATATGTGCAGTCGCTTATAGATATCTGCAAATACTGCGGGTACTATCTCGGCCCCATATATGACTCCATGCATTATATGTTATTTATAGCGCACTGCGGAGCAGTAATACTGTATGTCACATGACACATCTCTATCTGTATCTGAGCGGATGTATCACACTGCGGAGGTAGAAATTGTACCAACCAATCAGCTCCTAACTTGCCATTTTACAAACACAGCCTGTAGCATGGCAGGTAGGAGGTGATTGGTTGGTATATGATCTGTCTGTACAAGCTGTGATAAATATCCCCCACAGTCGGCCCTCAGGACCCCTGAGCTGTCCTCAGCTACTAATGTGCACGTATGAAAGTGTGGCAGTTGGTGATGAGTCACCTGACCTGTGCACCTGCCAGAACAGTTTGCCAGCCTGCCAGAGAAGACGCATGTGAGTATATGGTGAGTATATGGTGAGTACATGGTGAGCACATGGTGAGTACATGGTGAGTATATGGTGAGTATATGGTGAGTACATGGTGAGTATACGGTGAGTACATGGTGAGTACATGGTGAGTACATGGTGAGTACATGGTGAGTATATGGTGAGTACATGGTGAGTATATGGTGAGTACATGGTGAGTATACGGTGAGTATATGGTGAGTATATGGTGAGTATATGGTGAGTATATGGTGAGTACATGGTGAGTATATGGTGAGTACATGGTGAGTACATGGTGAGTATATAGTGAGTATATGGTGAGTATATGGTGAGTATATGGTGAGTATATGGTGAGTACATGGTGAGTACATGCTCTGGAATATTCACTTGTTCTGTCTTATAACAGGTTAGAAATGCTGACAATTTGTGATCCCTGCTGTCCACATTGGCCTCTCCGGCTGAGGTACTTAATGTATGTGATTGGAGGAGCAATAACAAATGCAGGGGTGCTCATCTCCGTTGTCACCTTCAAGTCCTGCCAGAGAGACCCGGAGGATGGCTGCAGCACCGCGCTGATGGTCCTGGGACCGGTCCTTGCTGATTTGGGCGTTGGCTCCTTCGTGCTGACGAGGTGCAGAGCTGCCAGAGAGGACACCACCACCACCACAGAGCCAGTTGCTGTAGAGTCACCACCATCAGTAGAGCAGGCCTACAGCATTACTGTGGGTGAGTACTTACTACGGTTATGTTACTGGCATAGGCTGATGGTGTGTAACTTAGCCAGTAGCAGTAGGACAGCCGGGCTATAGGAAATATTAGTCAGTAGGGACAGGTGGTATATAGGGTAACAGTGTTATTGGTGACATACAGGGACAGGTGGTATATAGGGTAACAGTGTTATTGGTGACATACAGGGACAGGTGGTATATAGGGTAACAGTGTTATTGGTGATGTACAGGGACAGGTGGTATATAGGGTAACAGCGTTATTGGTGATATACAGGGACAGGTGGTATATAGGGTAACAGCGTTATTGGTGATATACAGGGACAGGTGGTATATAGGGTAACAGTGTTATTGGTGATATACAGGGACAGGTGGTATATAGGGTAACAGTGTTATTGGTGATATACAGGGACAGGTGGTATATAGGGTAACAGTGTTATTGGTGACATACAGGGACAGGTGGTATATAGGGTAACAGCGTTATTGGTGATATACAGGGACAGGTGGTATATAGGGTAACAGTGTTATTGGTGATATACAGGGACAGGTGGTATATAGGGTAACAGTGTTATTGGTGACATACAGGGACAGGTGGTATATAGGGTAACAGTGTTATTGGTGACATACAGGGACAGGTGGTATATAGGGTAACAGTGTTATTGGTGACATACAGGGACAGGTGGTATATAGGGTAACAGTGTTATTGGTGACATACAGGGACAGGTGGTATATAGGGTAACAGTGTTATTGGTGACATACAGGGACAGGTGGTATATAGGGTAACAGCGTTATTGGTGACATACAGGGACAGGTGGTAAATAGGGTAACAGTGTTATTGGTGACATACAGGGACAGGTGGTATATAGGGTAACAGTGTTATTGGTGACATACAGGGACAGGTGGTATATAGGGTAACAGTGTTATTGGTGGTATATAGGGTAACAGTGTTATTGGTGACATACAGGGACAGGTGGTAAATAGGGTAACAGTATTATTGGTGACATACAGGGACAGGTGGTATATAGGGTAACAGTGTTATTGGTGACATACAGGGACAGGTGGTATATAGGGTAACAGTGTTATTGGTGACATACAGGGACAGGTGGTATATAGGGTAACAGTGTTATTGGTGACATACAGGGACAGGTGGTATATAGGGTAACAGTGTTATTGGTGACATACAGGGACAGGTGGTATATAGGGTAACAGCGTTATTGGTGATATACAGGGACAGGTGGTATATAGGGTAACAGCGTTATTGGTGACATACAGGGACAGGTGGTATATAGGGTAACAGTGTTATTGGTGACATACAGGGACAGGTGGTATATAGGGTAACAGTGTTATTGGTGACATACAGGGACAGGTGGTATATAGGGTAACAGTGTTATTGGTGATATACAGGGACAGGTGGTATATAGGGTAACAGCGTTATTGGTGATATACAGGGACAGGTGGTATATAGGGTAACAGCGTTATTGGTGATATACAGGGACAGGTGGTATATAGGGTAACAGCGTTATTGGTGATATACAGGGACAGGTGGTATATAGGGTAACAGCGTTATTGGTGACATACAGGGACAGGTGGTATATAGGGTAACAGCGTTATTGGTGATATACAGGGACAGGTGGTATATAGGGTAACAGCGTTATTGGTGACATACAGGGACAGGTGGTATATAGGGTAACAGCGTTATTGGTGACATACAGGGACAGGTGGTATATAGGGTAACAGTGTTATTGGTGATATACAGGGACAGGTGGTATATAGGGTAACAGTGTTATTGGTGACATACAGGGACAGGTGGTATATAGGGTAACAGTGTTATTGGTGACATACAGGGACAGGTGGTATATAGGGTAACAGCGTTATTGGTGACATACAGGGACAGGTGGTATATAGGGTAACAGTGTTATTGGTGACATACAGGGACAGGTGGTAAATAGGGTAACAGTGTTATTGGTGACATACAGGGACAGGTGGTATATAGGGTAACAGTGTTATTGGTGATATACAGGGACAGGTGGTATATAGGGTAACAGTGTTATTGGTGATATACAGGGACAGGTGGTATATAGGATAACAGTGTTATTGGTGACATACAGGAACAGGTGGTATATAGGGTAACAGTGTTATTGGTGACATACAGGGACAGGTGGTATATAGGGTAACAGTGTTATTGGTGACATACAGGGACAGGTGGTATATAGGGTAACAGTGTTATTGGTGACATACAGGGACAGGTGGTATATAGGGTAACAGTGTTATTGGTGATATACAGGGACAGGTGGTATATAGGGTAACAGTGTTATTGGTGATATACAGGGACAGGTGGTATATAGGGTAACAGTGTTATTGGTGACATACAGGGACAGGTGGTATATAGGGTAACAGTGTTATTGGTGACATACAGGGACAGGTGGTATATAGGGTAACAGTGTTATTGGTGATATACAGGGACAGGTGGTATATAGGGTAACAGTGTTATTGGTGATATACAGGGACAGGTGGTATATAGGGTAACAGCGTTATTGGTGACATACAGGGACAGGTGGTATATAGGGTAACAGTGTTATTGGTGATATACAGGGACAGGTGGTATATAGGGTAACAGTGTTATTGGTGACATGCAGGGACAGGTGGTATATAGGGTAACAGTGTTATTGGTGATATACAGGGACAGGTGGTATATAGGGTAACAGCGTTATTGGTGACATGCAGGGACAGGTGGTATATAGGGTAACAGCGTTATTGGTGATATACAGGGACAGGTGGTATATAGGGTAACAGCGTTATTGGTGACATACAGGGACAGGTGGTATATAGGGTAACAGCGTTATTGGTGACATACAGGGACAGGTGGTATATAGGGTAACAGCGTTATTGGTGACATACAGGGACAGGTGGTATATAGGGTAACAGCGTTATTGGTGACATACAGGGACAGGTGGTATATAGGGTAACAGTGTTATTGGTGACATACAGGGACAGGTGGTATATAGGGTAACAGCGTTGTTGGTGACATACAGGGACAGGTGGTATATAGGGTAACAGCGTTATTGGTGACATACAGGGACAGGTGGTATATAGGGTAACAGCGTTATTGGTGATATACAGGGACAGGTGGTATATAGGGTAACAGCGTTATTGGTGACATACAGGGACAGGTGGTATATAGGGTAACAGTGTTATTGGTGATATACAGGGACAGGTGGTATATAGGGTAACAGCGTTATTGGTGACATACAGGGACAGGTGGTATATAGGGTAACAGTGTTATTGGTGACATACAGGGACAGGTGGTATATAGGGTAACAGCGTTATTGGTGACATACAGGGACAGGTGGTATATAGGGTAACAGTGTTATTGGTGACATACAGGGACAGGTGGTATATAAGGTAACAGTGTTATTGGTGACATACAGGGACAGGTGGTATATAGGGTAACAGTGTTATTGGTGACATACAGGGACAGGTGGTATATAGGGTAACAGTGTTATTGGTGACATACAGGGACAGGTGGTATATAGGGTAACAGTGTTATTGGTGACATGCAGGGACAGGTGGTATATAGGGTAACAGTGTTATTGGTGATATGCAGGGACAGGTGGTATATAGGGTAACAGTGTTATTGGTGACATGCAGGGACAGGTGGTATATAGGGTAACAGCGTTATTGGTGACATACAGGGACAGGTGGTATATAGGGTAACAGCGTTATTGGTGACATACAGGGACAGGTGGTATATAGGGTAACAGTGTTATTGGTGACATACAGGGACAGGTGGTAAATAGGGTAACAGTGTTATTGGTGACATACAGGGACAGGTGGTATATAGGGTAACAGTGTTATTGGTGATATACAGGGACAGGTGGTATATAGGGTAACAGTGTTATTGGTGACATACAGGGACAGGTGGTATATAGGGTAACAGTGTTATTGGTGACATACAGGGACAGGTGGTATATAGGGTAACAGTGTTATTGGTGACATACAGGGACAGGTGGTATATAGGGTAACAGTGTTATTGGTGACATACAGGGACAGGTGGTATATAGGGTAACAGTGTTATTGGTGACATACAGGGACAGGTGGTATATAGGGTAACAGTGTTATTGGTGACATACAGGGACAGGTGGTATATAGGGTAACAGCGTTATTGGTGACATACAGGGACAGGTGGTATATAGGGTAACAGCGTTATTGGTGACATACAGGGACAGGTGGTATATAGGGTAACAGCGTTATTGGTGACATACAGGGACAGGTGGTATATAGGGTAACAGCGTTATTGGTGACATACAGGGACAGGTGGTATATAGGGTAACAGCGTTATTGGTGACATACAGGGACAGGTGGTATATAGGGTAACAGCGTTATTGGTGACATACAGGGACAGGTGGTATATAGGGTAACAGTGTTATTGGTGACATACAGGGACAGGTGGTATATAGGGTAACAGTGTTATTGGTGACATACAGGGACAGGTGGTATATAGGGTAACAGTGTTATTGGTGACATACAGGGACAGGTGGTATATAGGGTAACAGTGTTATTGGTGACATACAGGGACAGGTGGTATATAGGGTAACAGTGTTATTGGTGACATACAGGGACAGGTGGTATATAGGGTAACAGTGTTATTGGTGACATACAGGGACAGGTGGTATATAGGGTAACAGTGTTATTGGTGACATACAGGGACAGGTGGTATATAGGGTAACAGTGTTATTGGTGACATACAGGGACAGGTGGTATATAGGGTAACAGTGTTATTGGTGACATACAGGGACAGGTGGTATATAGGGTAACAGTGTTATTGGTGACATACAGGGACAGGTGGTAAATAGGGTAACAGTGTTATTGGTGACATACAGGGACAGGTGGTATATAGGGTAACCGTGTTATTGGTGACATACAGGGACAGGTGGTATATAGGGTAACAGCGTTATTGGTGATATACAGGGACAGGTGGTATATAGGGTAACAGCGTTATTGGTGATATACAGGGACAGGTGGTATATAGGGTAACAGCGTTATTGGTGACATACAGGGACAGGTGGTATATAGGGTAACAGCGTTATTGGTGACATGCAGGGACAGGTGGTATATAGGGTAACAGCGTTATTGGTGACATGCAGGGACAGGTGGTATATAGGGTAACAGCGTTATTGGTGACATGCAGGGACAGGTGGTATATAGGGTAACAGCGTTATTGGTGACATGCAGGGACAGGTGGTATATAGGGTAACAGCGTTATTGGTGACATACAGGGACAGGTGGTATATAGGGTAACAGCGTTATTGGTGACATACAGGGACAGGTGGTATATAGGGTAACAGCGTTATTGGTGACATACAGGGACAGGTGGTATATAGGGTAACAGCGTTATTGGTGACATACAGGGACAGGTGGTATATAGGGTAACAGCGTTATTGGTGACATACAGGGACAGGTGGTATATAGGGTAACAGCGTTATTGGTGACATACAGGGACAGGTGGTATATAGGGTAACAGCGTTATTGGTGACATACAGGGACAGGTGGTATATAGGGTAACAGCGTTATTGGTGACATACAGGGACAGGTGGTATATAGGGTAACAGCGTTATTGGTGACATACAGGGACAGGTGGTATATAGGGTAACAGCGTTATTGGTGACATACAGGGACAGGTGGTATATAGGGTAACAGTGTTATTGGTGACATACAGGGACAGGTGGTATATAGGGTAACAGTGTTATTGGTGACATACAGGGACAGGTGGTATATAGGGTAACAGTGTTATTGGTGACATACAGGGACAGGTGGTATATAGGGTAACAGTGTTATTGGTGACATACAGGGACTAGTGGTATATAGGGTAACAGTGTTATTGCTAATATACAGGGACAGTGGATGACTGACACACCCAGGCGGCAGTTATGTGGGCTAACGACCAGTGGCACAGCTGATGGCTGCCTAGGCGCTGCGCAGCTCGGCGGGTATGTGCCCCCAGTATGTAATGTCTTAAAGTAATGTATGCAATGCCCCCCCCCCCCCCATTCAACCCTGCTTGATGCTGCACTGTAATCCACAAAAATTCCTAGTGTGCGCAAGCATACATGGCCAATAAAGTTGATTCTATTCTAAGCCAGTGCTGACACATGTCATTACGTAATATGGTGTAATGCAAAGTGATCTACTCCAGTCATGTATACAATGCTGCACATCACTTCTCTAGTGGGTTGATGCTGATATCCACTCTGGACGATTTTCACAGAAAATCAAGATGTGGACCCAATCCTTATGGTCTATCTATATAATATATCTATCTATCTATCTATCTATCTATCTATCTATCTATCTATCTATCTACTTATCTATCTAACTCATATCTATCTATATAACTCATATCTATCTATCTATCCATCTATCTATCTAACTCATATGTCACCTATCTATCTATCTATCTATCTATCTATCTATCTATCGGTCTCATATATATATATATGTCTATCTAACTCATATCTATCTATCTATCTATCTATCTATCTCTCTATCTATCTATTTCATATATGGTATGTCATCTATCTATCTATCTATCTATCTATCTATCTATCTATCTATCTATCTATCTATCTATCTATCTATCTATCTATCTATCTATCTATCTAATATATAAAAGTGACATTTTGTCTGCCCTTCTGCCCAACTATAAAAATCCACAGTCTACAAGGGAAGATCATAAAATTGTACATGCGAGTGTATTAAAACACGGCCGAGGCAACTAAAAAAATTCCACATCGGAATTAATTACGGTTCATTTTCTATTGATGAAAAACCACAATTTTTGCTGTATGCTAATCTGTATGTTTATGGTTAAAACAATGACTGAACAAGTGAGTGCACACAATACGGGACGACGTAATGCTATCCTCTATTCAGATTCGTGGTCGTCTCAGATCCCGCGATATTACGGCCTCTAATAAATATATATATATATATACATATATATATATATATATATATATATATATATGTGTGTATATATATATATATATATATATATATATATATATAAATGTGTGTGTTTCATATAGTTATATTTTTTTGCAGACAATGAAACCATCCACTTTCCGGCACCTCCACCATCATACTTCGACATCCCAGCAGAAGGCCGCCCCGGTGTCAGAGATGTAAGAGATGTCACTGATCCACCAGCATCGTACCAGACTCTCTTCAGCAGACGGTAGGACAAATGTCTCACCAGGAACATGACTATAAACTCTTGGTCTCCTTAGCGAGATAGTAGAAGGTCCCCCATTTATTAGGCTTTGGGGTGTATGTCATAGTCTGCGTGTTGCCGGAAACTGTGAGATTCTGTTGATTTTGCTGCTGGATTTAAACCATCAATCTTTGAAGATGCAGAAGAAGTTTGGCTTTGAAAACATTGTTGCTTTAAATCTAATGGCTAAGGGGCTAATGGCTATGGGGATAATGGTTATGGGGATAATGGTTATGGGGCTAATGGCTAAGGGGCTAATGGCTAAGGGGCTAATGGCTAAGGGGCTAATGGCTAAGGGGCTAATGGCTATGGGGCTAATGTCTAGGGGTATAATGGCTAAGGGTATAATGGCTAAGGATCTAATGGCTAAGGATCTAATGGCTATGGGGCTGATGGCTCAGGGGCTGATGGCTCAGGGGCTAATGGTTATGGGGGTAATGGTTATGGGGGTAATGGCTATGGGGCTGATGGCTCAGGGGCTAATGGTTATGGGGGTAATGGCTATGGGGCTAATGTCTAAGGGGCTAATGTCCATGGGGCTGATGGCTAAGGGGCTAATGGCCATGGGGCTGATGGCTAAGGGGCTGATGGCTAAGGGGCTGATGGCTAAGGGGCTGATGGCTATGGGACTAATGGCTAAGGATCTAATGGCTAAGGAGCTAATGGCTATGGGGCTAATGGCTAAGGATCTAATGGCTATGGGGCTGATGGCTAAGGGGCTGATGGCTCAGGGGCTAATGGCTCAGGGGTCCATTAAGAATGATTACATATACAATGCGATCTGGGCAGAATCTTACAGCTCAGAAATGCATAATAATCTGCGATCCTAACGTCCTGATGTATCTGCCTGCATATGCGCTCAGCCGGGCGCCTGGGTTCTATGCATGCGTGGTTAGCGCTGACCCGTGCTGACTGCATTGCCCCGCTGGCAGTCTGGTCTGTTGCCCATAGGCTACCGATATTGATACATCGGGCAGCATCACATCCCCCAGAGAATCCTATGGGGGATGCGTCTGTGTGCCGGGCAGGATGGATTGCAGCAGGGATGTATGCGGGGGAGGGGGGGGGGGGTACTTATTTACGGCTAACCACCTCGCCACAAATGTTATATGACAAATAATCCCTAAATCACCAGAATGCTGTGGATGTCTGCAGTGGAACGGCCATAAGTTATACCCCTATGGCTGTCAGTAGGCGGAACAGTAACATCTGATAATTGTGTGGATAATGGGCCTGAATGAACACGGCCGGCAGATCACAGTCTATGTAGTGATGGGGGCGGTGACAGCCTGCTGTGGGGTGACGGTGTAGGGGTGCGGTCCGGACAACACAGGTGTATCTAGACTGTTTGTGATGTCACACACTGCCACTGCGACCTGAACAACGGCCGGCCTGCGTCTGACTTTGTAGCTACGCTGCGCAGCCAGGGTGCAGCCAATAGTGTGCGAGCACTTCACTGTGTAGTGAAGCACTTGCATATTAGCGGTGTGCCCACAAAATGTTGGCGCATCTCAGGGAGGGACCCAGCGTGCCCCTTGCCCTGTGCTGGGCACCACCCATCCCCCACAGCTACCACTCAGTTACAACTCATGCTGAGTCTGCAGCCGGTGCCCATCCACCTCCCCCGCCAGTCCCCCTCGCCGCCCGACACTCCATTCCCACCCCCCCCCCCGAACTGGGCAGCGTCTCCCTGAAGCAGAGACGGGCAGGGAGACGCCATGATACTGGGACGTGCGTGAGTCCCAGGCCCTATCGCCGGTGCTCGCCAGTGAAGGGGATCTGGCGGGCGCCGGCAATGGATGGAGCCGGCTCCATCTGTACGTCCAATCAGGTGCACTGCAGGCAGCCGGCTGGGGAGATGAACCAACCGCAGGCTATCCATTATCTGGTGGTGACCACTGTCCTCATGCTGCTTACACTGTCAGGACAAGGAGTACACTAGAGACATCAGTGTGACGTGTACATGTGATAACCTATGACGTCTGTATTTGTGTCAATCAGTTATGTAGACACAACACCCAGAATCCCGCACAAGCTGACATCTGCGTGGAATCCTGACCCGCCACCCAAATACAGCAAAGTCTGCCCTGTGTAGGAAAGACCTCCTCCTGCAGGCACGGAACATCTGCCTCCATCACTGCACCCCTGCCCTCTACCTCAGTGACCAGGTATCATCTCCCGGTTATTCCTGGCGGCAGGCAGCCTACTGAGCGCTCCTTCCGGCTCTAGGTGTATCCTTTATGTCATCGAATAAGGATTTGGTAGAAAAATGTTTATTAAATTCAGATTTGAATTCAGTTGAAAGGGAATAAAAGAGTTAAAGGGGAAATATGTAATTGGGAATTTAACTTGATTTATTATAATTCATTTTCTGCCTATTAGCAGTAATCATTTTATTACTATTTATAGTTAGTAACTTTACAGTTTACGTCTTACCATTGTTCTAAGAAAGTTATAATATATTTACTATGTTCTAAAATGTGTTATAAATGCTATGTAATATGCTGTTTACTTGATGTATTTACATGCAGCGGAGCGCACAAATGTGTCACCGTGTCACCATTGGTGAATCTTGTGCTGCATTGATGCTGCCATGTTTTATGTTCTCTCTCCCTGTTAGTCTGTTTTGTCTCCCCCTGTCTATCCTACTCGGGGCTTTTGCTACTCACCACTTTCAACAGTGGGGGTCTTGGGGGATTTTCCATTTTTTGCCGGACTAGATGGACATAATTCGGATATAATTTGGCCACAATTCGACCATAATTTGGACACATTTCGGACCTTAGTAATAATACGTCCCTCAGCGGGTTTTATGGTTTTACCTCTTGCCGAGTAATCTTGTGTTTCCCTGGCTTTCCCTCCCCCCCTTCCACCTCCTTTCCCTCAGTCATTCCTCATGTGTCATTTGTTCTGTCCGTGGCTGCTATAACTGGTAGGACGGTTATTTTCTGGAACCGGCAGGATTAGTAGGTTGGGCCATTGTGGTCCTCATAGAAATTTGCGTAAGGACACATAGCTGCTGTGGAACAAGCTCGCCTGTGCTACCACTACCACACAGCGACAGGTCAGCCGGGCACCGGTAAGCAGAAGAAGTGTGGCCTCCCAGGTGGGAGCACACACTACCAGCGGAGGGAGAGAGATCATAGGCTGCCCCTGCCTGTCTCCCAGGGCCAGCACACGGCACTGAGCAGCTTGCGCTGAGCTGGGGAGAGAGACTGTGCTGCCACAACAGCCTGTCATCTCTCTCCGCACTGCCCGGCTCCCTGCAACAGGGGAGGGGGGGCACTGCTTGTACATGAGTGATAATGAGCTAGAGGTTTGCACATCTGACAAGTTTAAGCTTGCCAGTGTTGGGGACATTACTAGCATCAGGTATGCCGGCCTTCATATAAGATTGGTTGGTCTTACATTTAGCATTGATCGTTTTGGGATAATGATGTACATTTGGCAGCTTTGGACATTGGTAGGCAGCAGAGTAACCCTGTGGTTGTACATGTAATTGGTAGGCAGCAGAGTAACCCTGTGGTTGTACATGTAATCTATCCAATGGGGGGGCCGTAGTTAAACACCCACTGATATTTTCAGAGCATTTATACTGTTCTGATGGCAACATTTATCAGGGGGTGGTCTACAGATGGAGCGCCTCTCATTACAGCGGGTCCTGGTGATTCTGGGGGAGATTCTCTTACATTCGTGATGAATGTATCTATTTACCGCTACTTTAACGGCACATTTGCGTGCCGTTAATGACCACCTCTTCTCCATATTCTCTCTCAATTAGGCTACCGCATTGAGTTTGCGGTACAGTATCTCACCCCTCCGCGATCCCCGGGTTGTGTCCAGAGCGCATGCGCCCGCTGTTTACTTTTCGTGTCATGCGCACTTTGCTTGTCCGGGAGCCAGTGGGGATTACCTGTCCGTCAGGCTATGGCGTGCTGTGCACGGGGGTATGCTTTATATGATTGACACCTCCCATCATAAAAAAAACCCCTTTTCATGATTATTTTAATATGGCTATTCCCTGTGCTCTAACGCCTGCTCTGTAGTAAAGCAGGCTGTACAACGTTGCCACCTCAAGCTTGCGAAGTTGAACAGCCTACTTTACAATGGCGCATAGGGAATAGGGAATAGGAGGGACGGCAATGCAGTCCAATGGGGAGCCGGCACCGTGACGAAAAGGTCACAAATGCGGAAGTGCAGCGATGAACCTTCAGGAGAGGAACAGCGCTGCGGTAAGCTTTAGAGAATCTCCCCCTCAATCACCAATTGCCAGGACCCGCCATCAGAGAGAAGGGGACGTGCGCGCATGAGATGCTTGCATGCTCCGTTGTGTCGGAGCCCACCACCGCCTCCCTGCTGCTCCCCCGTCGGTGCTGCAGCCTCCCGCACCCCCCTAACCCTGCCCATCTCCCTGAAGTGGAGACAGGCGGGGATTCCACTCCCTGCTGCCAAAAAACAGGGAAGTGAGTGCGTGTGAGATGCTCGTGCGTTCCTGTCAGATGGGGCGACTCTCCGCCAGCTCTCGCCAGCGGAGGGGATTTGGCGAGAGCTGGCGCTGAACAAGAGGCGCTCCATCTGTATGTTTATTCTTTGGGAATAATTTTAGGTGTTTGGCTCGTGTCTTACATGAGTGTATGGTGGCCGTGCAGCAGTTCTGTAAGCGGAACCTTGCCTTGGGGGGGACAGAACACAGGATCATCAGCCCGGTGCAGTTAAGGTGCCCATACACTAGTAAGATTTATCTTCAGATCTGGCTGGTTGGAACAAAAACATGGTTATGGATGAGTGACAGTTTGTCAGTTTTCCAGCATTTCCAAGCAAATGGTCAACTGTCAATTGCTCTCATCCATAACCATGTTTTTGTTCCAACCAGACAGATCTACAGATAAATCTCCGTGTGTATGGCCACCTTTAGTCGGGTTTCGTTATTCACCATTATTTAAAGTCTGAACCATTCTCAGCAGCAGCACCCTACCAGACTGGCTATTGTCATGTTGGACGCCCTGGGTTGTGCGGAAGGCACCCATGGGGCAGTCTCCATCCACACTAAATGTGTTGTGGGGTTGGTTAGTGTATTGATGGGCTGTGATAGTTCCCGACCATCCTTTCTTTGCCGTTATACATGTATTCCATCTAAACCAGGCATGTCCAACGTTGGCCCTCCAGATGTTGTTAAACTACACATCCCAGCATGCTTTGCTACAGTTTTAGCATTCTCTAATAGCAAAACTGTGACAAAGCATGCTGGGATGTGTAGTTTCACAACATCTGGAGGGCCAACGTTGGACAAGCCTGATCTAAACCTTTGATTAATTGTGACAAGGAATCACAGACACCGGATAAGATGAAGGTTTGGTCTTCATGATGTAGCAGGTAAACAGCATAAGCAAGTGTGGTCACAGCACCGCAGCCTACAGGTGTCACAGCATAGTACAAACTCCTCACAATGCTCCAGTGGTCCCTACCGTAGCCCACACCCCGGCCTATCACCTGGGCAGCTATTCCACCATCAGGAGCAATGACCATCTGTCCTGGAAACACTTATATCAGGAGAGCACAGGTGCTGCTAATCAGCCCAACCCTGATCACATCAGTTTCCCTGCTGCTGCTGCTGTAAACCTGGACCGGATCCTATACATTACCTTCATGTGTATAGATGCTGTCCCTGCCACACAATAAATAACTCATGTTTTTAATGCCAACCTATGTCTCCGAGTCATCATGTTACTGCTAACTCACAATAGTGAATGTATCTTACTGGAGCAGGGATCCAACTGGAAATGGACTCTGCTCTCAGGGGGGCATAGAACTTGATTCAGATAAAGTCTGGTCTTGTGCTAATTGTCCACTTTCTGTGTAGTGCTGGGGTGTCCAGTGCTGCCACAAATGTCCAGTGCTAGGGCAGGACTGCTGAGTCCTGTGCTGCCATTTCACTCCCAGGGTTTTCTGTCTGCGACATAAGTGGGTGCTGCCGTGCTGTTACGGGGTGCTATTGTCCCATGCAGTGGCGTAACTATAACATTTGCTCCCCCTGCCAAAAATTTCGTGGCACCCCTCCCACTGTGCCATTTTGGTAAGAAAAAAAAATCTATACATGCATTATTTATATATATATATATATATATATATATATATATATATATATATATATATATATATATATATCCAAGAGAGAGATAGGCACCCAGGACTTAAGATGAGTCCAGAGAGTTAGCTTGCCCTGGTGCCACCCTGGGGGCCTCACAGCCCGTGAAGACACAGTTAGAGAAAGAAGGGCACTCAGGGACTAGATGCTGGTGAACGTAGGACAATTTTTATTGCCTGGTAGTCTACATTTCGGGGTCTCCCCCGTCGTCAGGACAAAACAATAGTGTGTCCTAAAAAAATTGTCCTACGTTCACCAGCATCTAGTCTCTGAGTGCCCTTCTTTCTCTAACTGTATATATATATATATATATATATATATATATATATATATATATATATATATATATATATATAAAAAATAAAACTTAATAATGACGACTGCAGGCAGGCAAAACGCACTTTAATTCCAATGAAAGAATCCTGCAATTCTATGTCCCCCCTGCACCTCTGTATCATACTGAAATATAAAATACATATATATTATAAAAAAATACCTGGAAAACGTCTGCAGGCAGCAGGTGGGAGATGCGGGTGGCGGCAGTGGATTTTCATCACGCTGGGGTACAGTTCTAGTTGGCGATAGTGAGTGAGCAGGGACCGATGTGGTGGGTGATGGTGAGTGTGTGGTGTCAGGTCTGGTGGGTGAAGGTGAGTGTAGGGTGTCAGGTCTGGTGGGTGACGGTGAGTGTAGGGTGTCAGGTCTGGTGGGTGACGGTGAGTGTAGGGTGTCAGGTCTGCTGGGTGACTGTGAGTGTGTGGTGTCAGGTCTGGTGGGTGACGGTGAGTGTGTGGTGTCAGGTCTGGTGGGTGACGGTGAGTGTGTGGTGTCAGGTCTGGTGGGTGAAGGTGAGTGTAGGGTGTCAGGTCTGGTGGGTGACGGTGAGTGTGTGGTGTCAGGTCTGGTGGGTGACGGTGAGTGTGTGGTTTCAGGTCTGGTGGGTGACGGTGAGTGTGGGGTGTCAGGTCTGGTGGGTGACGGTGAGTGTGGGGTGTCAGGTCTGGTGGGTGACGGTGAGTGTGGGGTGTCAGGTCTGGTGGGTGACGGTGAGTGTGGGGTGTCAGGTCTGGTGGGTGACGGTGAGTGTGGGGTGTCAGGTCTGGTGGGTGACGGTGGGTGTGTGGTGTCAGGTCTGGTGGGTGACGGTGCGTGTGTGGTATCAGGTCTGGTGGGTGTCTGGTCTGGTGGGTGATACGGTGAGTGTGTGGTGTCAGGTCTGGTGGGTGACGGTGAGTGTGTGGTGTCAGGTCTGGTGGGTGAAGGTGAGTGTGTGGTGTCAGGTCTGGTGGGTGAAGGTGAGTGTAGGGTGTCAGGTCTGGTGGGTGACGGTGAGTGTAGAGTGTCAGGTCTGGTGGGTGGGTGACTGAGTGTGTGGTGTCAGGTCTGGTGGGTGACGGTGAGTGTGTGGTGTCAGGTCTGGTGGGTGAAGGTGAGTGTAGGGTGTCAGGTCTGGTGGGTGACGGTGAGTGTGTGGTGTCAGGTCTGGTGGGTGACGGTGAGTGTGTGGTTTCAGGTCTGGTGGGTGACGGTGAGTGTGGGGTGTCAGGTCTGGTGGGTGACGGTGAGTGTGGGGTGTCAGGTCTGGTGGGTGACGGTGAGTGTGGGGTGTCAGGTCTGGTGGGTGACGGTGAGTGTGGGGTGTCAGGTCTGGTGGGTGACGGTGAGTGTGGGGTGTCAGGTCTGGTGGGTGACGGTGAGTGTGGGGTGTCAGGTCTGGTGGGTGACGGTGAGTGTGGGGTGTCAGGTCTGGTGGGTGACGGTGAGTGTGGGGTGTCAGGTCTGGTGGGTGACGGTGAGTGTGTGGTGTCAGGTCTGGTGGGTGACGGTGAGTGTGGGGTGTCAGGTCTGGTGGGTGACGGTGAGTGTGGGGTGTCAGGTCTGGTGGGTGACGGTGAGTGTGGGGTGTCAGGTCTGGTGGGTGACGGTGAGTGTGGGGTGTCAGGTCTGGTGGGTGACGGTGAGTGTGGGGTGTCAGGTCTGGTGGGTGACGGTGAGTGTGTGGTGTCAGGTCTGGTGGGTGACGGTGAGTGTGTGGTGTCAGGTCTGGTGGGTGACGGTGAGTGTGTGGTGTCAGGTCTGGTGGGTGACGGTGAGTGTGTGGTGTCAGGTCTGGTGGGTGACGGTGAGTGTGGGGTGTCAGGTCTGGTGGGTGACGGTGAGTGTGTGGTGTCAGGTCTGGTGGGTGACGGTGAGTGTGTGGTGTCAGGTCTGGTGGGTGACGGTGAGTGTGTGGTGTCAGGTCTGGTGGGTGACGGTGAGTGTGTGGTGTCAGGTCTGGTGGGTGACGGTGAGTGTGTGGTGTCAGGTCTGGTGGGTGAAGGTGAGTGTGTGGTGTCAGGTCTGGTGGGTGAAGGTGAGTGTGTGGTGTCAGGTCTGGTGGGTGACGGTGAGTGTGTGGTGTCAGGTCTGGTGGGTGACGGTGAGTGTGTGGTGTCAGGTCTGGTGGGTGACGGTGAGTGTGTGGTGTCAGGTCTGGTGGGTGACGGTGAGTGTGTGGTGTCAGGTCTGGTGGGTGACGGTGAGTGTGTGGTGTCAGGTCTGGTGGGTGACGGTGAGTGTGTGGTGTCAGGTCTGGTGGGTGACGGTGAGTGTGTGGTGTCAGGTCTGGTGGGTGACGGTGAGTGTGTGGTGTCAGGTCTGGTGGGTGACGGTGAGTGTGTGGTGTCAGGTCTGGTGGGTGACGGTGAGTGTGTGGTGTCAGGTCTGGTGGGTGACGGTGAGTGTGTGGTGTCAGGTCTGGTGGGTGAAGGTGAGTGTGTGGTGTCAGGTCTGGTGGGTGAAGGTGAGTGTGTGGTGTCAGGTCTGGTGGGTGACGGTGAGTGTAGGGTGTCAGGTCTGGTGGGTGACGGTGAGTGTAGGGTGTCAGGTCTGGTGGGTGACGGTGAGTGTGTGGTGTCAGGTCTGGTGGGTGACGGTGAGTGTGTGGTGTCAGGTCTGGTGGGTGACGGTGAGTGTGTGGTGTCAGGTCTGGTGGGTGACGGTGAGTGTGTGGTGTCAGGTCTGGTGGGTGACGGTGAGTGTGTGGTGTCAGGTCTGGTGGGTGACGGTGAGTGTGTGGTGTCAGGTCTGGTGGGTGAAGGTGAGTGTGTGGTGTCAGGTCTGGTGGGTGAAGGTGAGTGTGTGGTGTCAGGTCTGGTGGGTGACGGTGAGTGTAGGGTGTCAGGTCTGGTGGGTGACGGTGAGTGTGTGGTGTCAGGTCTGGTGGGTGACGGTGAGTGTGTGGTGTCAGGTCTGGTGGGTGACGGTGAGTGTGTGGTGTCAGGTCTGGTGGGTGACGGTGAGTGTGTGGTGTCAGGTCTGGTGGGTGAAGGTGAGTGTGTGGTGTCAGGTCTGGTGGGTGACGGTGAGTGTGTGGTGTCAGGTCTGGTGGGTGACGGTGAGTGTGTGGTGTCAGGTCTGGTGGGTGACGGTGAGTGTGTGGTGTCAGGTCTGGTGGGTGACGGTGAGTGTAGGGTGTCAGGTCTGGTGGGTGACGGTGAGTGTGTGGTGTCAGGTCTGGTGGGTGACGGTGAGTGTGTGGTGTCAGGTCTGGTGGGTGACGGTGAGTGTGTGGTGTCAGGTCTAGTGGGTAAGATGGTGAGTGTGTGGTGTCAGGTCTGGTGGGTGACTGTGTGGTGTCAGGTCTGGTGGGTGAAGGTGAGTGTAGGGTGTCAGGTCTGGTGGGTGAAGGTGAGTGTGTGGTGTCAGGTCTGGTGGGTGACTGTGAGTGTGTGGTGTCAGGTCTGGTGGGTGACTGTGAGTGTGTGGTGTCAGGTCTGGTGGGTGACGGTGAGTGTGTGGTGTCAGGTCTGGTGGGTGACTGAGTGTGTGGTGTCAGGTCTGGTGGGTGACGGTGAGTGTGTGGGGTCAGGTCTGCTGGGTGACTGTGAGTGTGTGGTGTCAGGTCTGGTGGGTGACTGAGTGTGTGGTGTCAGGTCTGGTGGCTGACGGTGAGTGTGTGGTGTCAGGTCTGGTGGGTGACGGTGAGTGTGTGGTGTCAGGTCTGGTGGGTGAAGGTGAGTGTAGGGTGTCAGGTCTGGTGGGTGACGGTGAGTGTGTGGTGTCAGGTCTGGTGGGTGACGGTGAGTGTGTGGTTTCAGGTCTGGTGGGTGACGGTGAGTGTGGGGTGTCAGGTCTGGTGGGTGAAGGTGAGTGTGGGGTGTCAGGTCTGGTGGGTGACGGTGAATGTGGGGTGTCAGGTCTGGTGGGTGACGGTGAGTGTGGGGTGTCAGGTCTGGTGGGTGACGGTGAGTGTGTGGTGTCAGGTCTGGTGGGTGACGGTGAGTGTGGGGTGTCAGGTCTGGTGGGTGACGGTGAGTGTGGGGTGTCAGGTCTGGTGGGTGACGGTGGGTGTGTGGTGTCAGGTCTGGTGGGTGACGGTGCGTGTGTGGTATCAGGTCTGGTGGGTGTCTGGTCTGGTGGGTGATACGGTGAGTGTGTGGTGTCAGGTCTGGTGGGTGACGGTGAGTGTGTGGTGTCAGGTCTGGTGGGTGACGGTGAGTGTGTGGTGTCAGGTCTGGTGGGTGACGGTGAGTGTGTGGTGTCAGGTCTGGTGGGTGACGGTGAGTGTGTGGTGTCAGGTCTGGTGGGTGACGGTGAGTGTGGGGTGTCAGGTCTGGTGGGTGACGGTGAGTGTGGGGTGTCAGGTCTGGTGGGTGACGGTGGGTGTGTGGTGTCAGGTCTGGTGGGTGATACGGTGAGTGTGTGGTGTCAGGTCTAGTGGGTGAGTGTGTGGTGTCAGGTCTGGTGGGTGACGGTGAGTGTGTGGTGTCAGGTCTGGTGGGTGACGGTGAGTGTGTGGTGTCAGGTCTGGTGGGTGACGGTGAGTGTAGGGTGTCAGGTCTGGTGGGTGACGGTGAGTGTGGGGTGTCAGGTCTGGTGGGTGACGGTGAGTGTGTGGTGTCAGGTCTGGTGGGTGACGGTGAGTGTGGGGTGTCAGGTCTGGTGGGTGACGGTGAGTGTGGGGTGTCAGGTCTGGTGGGTGACGGTGGGTGTGTGGTGTCAGGTCTGGTGGGTGATACGGTGAGTGTGTGGTGTCAGGTCTGGTGGGTGTCAGGTCTGGTGGGTGACGGTGAGTGTGTGGTGTCAGGTCTGGTGGTCGGTATCCGGAATGATCTTAGACTGACTCATGATAGACAGTCATGGTCGACATGAAAAAAGTCAACAGGGATTAAATATCAATAGGCCGATATGGACAAAATGTGGGAGAATATAAAAGTGTGCCGAGCGCAGCGACATGAGGCGGTACACTTAGACAGTGTCCATATCGACTCGATATTTTGACCTTTTGAACATGTTGACATTTTTTTAATATTGACCTTTCAACCAAGTAGACCTTTTACCTGTCGACCTTTAGACCCTGTCGACTATTAGTGGTCCACCATATGACTATCTATGATGAGTCAGTCTATGATGCATACCATAGCCGCACAATGGTATACGGTCATTGGGTCACCACCAAGTAGGTCGACAAGCATTAGGTCGACATAACGTTAGGTGAACAAAGCCGTAAGGTCGACAACACTTTAGGTCGACTTGGGCTAGGTCGACAGGGTTATTAGGTCGACATGGGGTTTTTTTCTGGGGTTTTTTTTAGCCCACATGTGCCGACAGAAGCATGGCAAGAGCAGCAAGCGGTGGTACGATTTAGTGTTGACGTTGTCGACATAAAGGTCAACACATTTTTTTTAAAATGTAAACTTTTTTCACTGTTGACCTTACCCCTGTCGACCTAGACACATGTTGACCTAAATGCATGTTGACCTAATGGTGTCGACGTAATGACTGTCTAACAACTTGCTGGTGACTGATCCGCACCCGCATATATTACACTCAACACAATGTAAAACAAAACTCACAATATTAAGTTCTTGCTGCATAAACCTTTTATTTCTTTACAGAATAACCCCCATCCGCTCTCACACAGTTTTGCTTCCCTTAAATACTGTACTAGGATAATCCTGGCATTGTAGGAACATGGAACCTCCCCAATCCTTCCCTGTAATGCAGAATAAGCCCAATGGGAACGTTCAGGTGTTTCAGCTTGTGGGTAAGATGCACTAAGCGTACAATGGGTGTCACTCGTAACGGAACAGTCTGAGCTCTCTGATCACACCGACCGCCGGTGGCATTAAACCCATCAATTACAGCAGTTATTGGCAAAGTGAAGTATTCCTGGCACAAGGATGGGAACCGAGGTCTAAATAAAATGGATTGCCCACTACTTGCTTTATCTTACTTTCGTTAGGCCGGGCACTGCCGAACTATGGCCCTCCAGCTGCAACTACAAGTCCCATCATGCCTTGCTAGTTGTCTTTTAGAGAATGCTAAAGCTATGGCAAGGCATGCTGGGTTGTGTAGTTTCAAAACCGCTGGAGGGACACAGTTTGGCCATGCCTGCTTTACGCTATGTGAATTTCAACAATGGGCCCGATTCAGAGGTACTGTAGGCATAAATGGTGTTGCAGCTGCGATCCTGTATGCAGCTGATGTAGGAGAATACGCTTGTATTGGCGCCGCCTGGAAATGTATTGCGACACCAAGGGCAGCTCTGCAGATCCAGGATCTGTACAAACATGCAGTGGCGGACGTAGAGCCTTCCATTATTGACAATCTGAACTGAGATGATGGTGCCATGTTTACTGGGTGTCTTCATGCTAGGCTGTTTGGGATCGGTAGGATTTCCCGGCAGCAGGGATCCTGGCGGTTAGAATAACGACAGCAGGATCCTGGCCGCCAGAATGCCGACAGAGTGGGGAGCGCAACAAGGCACCCAAGAGAAAGAACAGTCCCTGTGTGTGCCGGGATGCCATCTGTCTGCAATTTCTGCAGTCAGGGTTGGCGTCCTGACCACCGGGAACCCGACTGGTGGTATTTTAACTGCTTACCAGCAGTTCCAGTGGGGCGCCATTTCCATGCCTGATTGGAAATGGGCAAAATGCACCCTGCTCTTATAACGGCGCCCCTCGGGAACAGCAGTGTCCCGCGGGTGGTTCTTGATGACCATCCTGCCTTCAGTTCACTCTAGCGCCAATACTATGCTGAAGCACAACCCTGAAAAGTTACGACAGACCTGCAGTTTTGTCGCCACCCCCCCGGTACCTCCCCAAGCGGTTGCTGACTGCCAATCCCTTTGTGAATATATCCTCACTGGGAGCAACATCCGAAAGGTACCTTTACAAGTGCGCAGTGTGACCCTAACAAGTTGGCAGTCAGCCGATCATCGCTCAACTGCGCAAACATCTGTATTGCGTACATCTCTGAATCATTCCCAATGTCTGTAAATCAGCCAGTTGATTAATGTATTTATCATTGGGTAGAGCACAGAGCCGGTCTATAGACACGACCATGTGCCAAGTAGAGAGCGGAGCAGGCGAAACCAACTAGATAATTGCGCCTGATGATATAAACACGACGATAAGAAGCACAGAAGAAGGCTGGAAAACGAACAATGTATTTTAGTGTATTCAGTGTGCAATACATATTTCACCTGATTCATTTAAAGTGATATTCTCCCGCATTGACTAAATATAAAATCAGTTTGCATATAAACCCACCATCAAAACATTACTGATGAAACATTGGGTGTGGTATGAGTGTCAGGCATGAAGCCCAGTAGCACACAGCGCCACCTTACCCTGTGAGGAGGTACTGCATCCCAAAAAACACAAATGCTTGCTGAGGCACTAACAAATAAACACAAATAGAAAGTGGTAACTTATCACCACATATCTCCACAGCACATAAACACAGATCTCTCTCCGATTTATAAAGAGACGAAAAATAGCAACCGAAATTATTTCATAACTTTAAATGCTTTCCTGGAGAGTAAGGATAGCAATTATCCTTTATTACTTCACAGTGTTTCATTATAAATATGGCTCTATTCTCATACAAGGATCATTTATATAAGACGATCTATAGAAGAGTTTGATCTGAATATTATTATTTTTATTAAAAAAATTGTAGCAATTCTGCATGGACTGGAAAACCATGGCCAAGTTATGCAGCCATATGCGCCATTGTAACTTCATAACAGGGCTTTCCAAACCGGTCCTCGAGATCTACCAACAGTCCATGTTTCCCAGATCACCTAGCTGGTGCACAGGTGTAGTCATTACTAACTGTCACATTCCCCAGATCACCTAGCTGGTGCACAGGCGCAGTCATTACTAACTGTCACATTCCCCAGATCACCTAGCTGGTGCACAGGTGTAGTCCTTACTAACTGTCACATTCCCCAGATCATCTAGCTGGTGCACAGGTGTAGTCATTACTAACTGTCACATTCCCCAGATCACCTAGCTGGTGCACAGCTGTAGTCAATACTGTCACATTCCCCAGATCATCTAGCTGGTGCACATCTGTAGTCATTACTAACTGTCACATTCCCCAGATCACCTAGCTGGTGCACAGGTGTAGTCAATACTGTCACATTCCCCAGATCACCTAGCTGGTGCACATCTGTAGTCATTACTAATACCCCTTTTACACCAAAAACCCTGGTCGGACCCTGGTCTTTGAATGCTGGAGTATCCAGGGTCTGACCCTGCTTTATACCCCATTTACACAGCACTTTGACCTGGGTCGGACCTGGGTCTGCACCATTTACACTGAACCTGGGTCAGCCCTGCCTTAAATAATATTTTATATATATATTTATAGAAAAATATATATATATATATATATAGAAATATATATATATATATATATATATATATATATATATATAGAAATATATAATATATAGAAATATAATATATATATATATATATATATATATCAGGGCTGACCCAGGTTAAGTGTTTTTTTTTTTTTTTTTTTTAAGGTGCTGGGGGTGCCGGAGGGTACCTGTCCTGCCTGCTGTGCTTGGTGTACCTGGGGGTACCGGGGTGCAAGGGGTGCTGAAGGTACCTGTCCTGTCTGCGGTCGGATCTCAGCGGAGAAGATGATGTGCGCCGTTGCTGTACCACCCCCCCCCCTCCCCGGCAGACGGTCCCTGCGGCGTGCGGCGTATGGAGTGTCAGTGGCGGGGGTCCCTCTGGCGCATGGGAACTAGTACTAGTTCCTATGCGCTGGAGGGACCGCCGATACTGACACTCCATACGCCGCAGGGACCGGCTGCCGGATGCGGGGGGGGGTGATACAGCAGCGGCGCACATCATCTTCTCCGCTGAGATCCGACCGCAGGCAGGACAGGTACCCCCAGCACCCCTAGCACCCCCGTACCCCCAGCACAGCAGGCTGACAGGTACCCCCCTCTCCTCAGCAGCCGCAGGGACCCCCCTCCTCCCGCAGCAGCTGGGAACATCTTCCCCAGCGCTGCACGCTGTGGACCCGCTGCGGGTGCCTGCACCCGCAGCGGGACCATTTACACCGACATTTACACGGGTCCTATCCGTGTTCTACCCAGGTCAGGACCTGGGTAGAGGACCCGTGTAAATGGAAACGGATACCCCCCATTTACACCGCCGCGGATCCGGGTCTGACCCGCCGCTGACCCGGATTTTTCGGCGGTGTAAAAGGGGTATAACTGTCCCATTCCCCAGATCACCTAGCTGGTGCACAGGTGTAATCATTACTAACTGTCACATTCCCCAGATCACCTAGCTGGTGCACAGGTGTAGTCATTACTAACTGTCACATTTCCCAGATCACCTAGCTGGTGCACAGGTGCAGTCATTACTAACACATTTCCCAGATCACCTAGCTGGTGCACAGGTGCAGTCATTACTAACACATTTCCCAGATCACCTAGTTGGTGCACAGGTGCAGTCATTACTAACATGCTGCCTTCATTCCTATTACAGATCCACAGGTCGCCTGAGACGCGTGAACTGTCCCTAGATCTTGAGGGCAGGTTTGGCCACCCCTGTTTTATAATAATAGTTACTGGAGAGGGCTGAAGCAAAAAACACTGCAGTAAACAGGTATTGGAGGGTGTTTTTCTAATATTCTGTTGTACATGCAACATCTGGTTGGCTACTATGGGATGCGTTTTCTTAAGCAACAGCCTTGGGGATATGACCAATGAGAAGCTTACTAGCTCTCCTATTGGTCCGTGCAGTCAGCCAATTACAGTTTGTTAAGTCCTGCACTGCACAAAGGAGATATGGCAGCAGCCATTGCATAATGAACATTCATACAACTTCTGGGCATCAGCGACAAAATATATATTACTGCTCAAAGCAGTAAGAGACACTTCTCTAGGTAGCAATAAATAAACGTCTTGGGTTGTGGAGCCTTTTGGTAAACAAGGCTTCTCCCTGATCACAACTGATGTTCATAAAACCTGGGAAACGTCTGTTTCCACTGCACCCTTAACTAGGTCTTTCCTGAGTCCAACCTTGGTAGCTAATGGGAAGGATTCCTGGGTCACTTGACCCAGGTTTTTTTTTTAGGTAGTCGTTTCCACTACAGGTACCAAGAAACTTGTGTGTGGTTTTTAAGCTAGTGGAAAAGGGGCATGTGTGTACATCAGAACCGAAAAGTGGATGCAACCAGCTAGTCCAATTATGTGGATTTCAAACTCCTCAGAAGAAGTTTAAACCTCTCCAAATACCAATTAGTTATTACCTTTAAATAATAGTATTGAATGTCCACATACATCAGAAAGATCATTGAAGTAACTATTGTCCTTGCAAGATGCTTTATCACATTTTTCCACTGCTAAACTGTTTCTTTGTACCCTTTCTGTATATGGATACATTTGGGTGAGCTCGTGGGAACAACCTTTTTAGCAGCACTGAGAATATCACCGGTTTTTACTACAATGCGAGAAATAAACAAAACATTGCGGTTTCCACCCCATTGTGATTCAGAATACCGGTATAAAATGCCCTTGCATCTATCAATGTTACCCAAAGTTCCTGTGGCACAAAAGTAGCCATTGTCATCATCATCAACCTACTGATCGGACATAGATCATTCCAAGTATTCTAACATTGCTAAAATAAATGCAAAACAGGTGGCTGCATTCTTGAAGTGGAATATTGTTTTGCTATTTATCATTCAGAATATTTTCCCATAGTCAATGCTGCAAGTTGATATTGTATTCATTTGTAATAACTGTGGGGTCTACTTAAGCCTTGGAGTGAAATAAAAGTACCATCCAACTAGCTCCTAACTGTCATTTTTTCAAATATATCCTATAGCGTGTCAGTTAAGAGATGATTGGCTTGTACTTTAACTCTTTCAAAGGCTTAGTATATAGACTTTAAAATGAGCTTGCACCTCTTTTTTTTTTCCCTTGGTTCTTCTTGGTTCTATAAATATAATGAAAAGTTAGAGACCTTTAAACGGCAATCACAGCATAGTGGCTACTTGTGTTCCTTGTCAAAACACCCTCATTCAAAACTGATGGGCGTTACCCATAGCAACCAATCAGAAACTATTATCTTCTAGAAGGCGCTAAATAAATAAGGAGATTCTGATTGGTTGCCCAAAGCAACATCACATCTTTAATAGAATTTCCCTTATTTTGGATATTTTACTCAACAGAAACTGAAAGAGCAACATTGCGAGAGTGCAGTAAATCTCTACTATTTAATCAATATAATGACACTTGCAAGAATGTATCTTCCCAAAGGAAATAAGTTTAACCTTAAAGCTTTATTCAGTAAATTTAAGTTTTATCAAGTTCTCGTGATTGTGCCTGTCTAATGCTGGGTACACACTACGACAATTCCAGCGGCTGCTGATATGGTAACTATATCGGCGGTGCCGCGGAAAAATGATATTGACCGTACACACTGGGCGGTATCGTTTGCGATATCGGTCAGCGTTGTCACCCACCCCCTGCTCCATACACGCTGACAATATTGCCAGATTGAGCTGCCTGTACAGACAACAGGGGGGTCATTAAAGACCAAGGCCTTCATGAACGATAATGCCCATACACATTGGACAATATATGCGCAACATCATCCAAATCATTGACGATATATCTCCCAATGTGTGCCCAGCTCAAGACATAAGCTCACTAATGGTTCTGTTCCCCATTTAGGTCATTGTCCAGTTTACCAAACATCGGGAGTATCACAAATACTATATGTAACAGACGTCATTGCTACACCAGGTTTATCATAAGAACAAGATATGGCCTAACCTAGTGGTGTCAAACTCATGGCCCTCCAGCTGTTATGGAACTACATATCCCAGCATGCCCTACCACAGTTTTAGTAATCCATTATATAAAATCTGTGGCAGGGCATGCTTGGACATGTAGTTCAACAACAGCTGGAGGGCCATGAGTTGGACACCACTGGTCTAACCCTGTCTCCTTACACCAGCCAGCACCATCATCATTACCTTGGTGGTGTAGTGAACAGGTCAGGGGTAAGTGACATATAATATGGTAATTTGGGGGTTAATATAAATCTTTAGAATCAATACTTGGTATTTTTGAGATTTGTGACTTTTTTTTGGAATAGGGGCTTCTTGAACTGAGAGGTCTGCCCACCCAGTGGACAATACCAACAAGTCCATCAAAGGCTTGTATCTGCCGTCTCAGATTTTAGGCCTGCTCGCTCCGACATGGTGTCCGGCTGCCCATCCCGGCAGAACAGAACAGTTGGGTTCTTGCATGCCCACATTGCCAAGTCGCCACCATTGGCTGGGCTGGAGGAAGATACCCTACTGCCCGGCCCATGCCTGTTACTGTATCGGTCACGGATCGGATCGGCCCGTCCCCTGACCTCTCTGTTCTGGCCTTGCGCACACAGATAGGCGGCGATGTTCCTAGTCCTGTAGCCCTCCTCTCGATTGCGCCCCAGCAGCATGGAGATATTGGGGTTGCGAATGGCGTAGATGAGCGGGTTGATGGCCCCGTTGGCCCACGCCATCCAAATGGCCACAGTGTCCATAATCGGGGTGAAGGGGTAGTCGCCAGCCGCCGCCACCAGCCCCATGACGCAATACGGCCCCCAGCAACAGATGATGAAGACGATCATGATCAGCACGGTGGTGGCCGTCCTCATCTCGCTGTAGAAGCGGAGCAGGTGGGCGTAGGTGGTCACCGGCCGCACGCGGATCTCCGACAACCTCACCGCCTTGCAGATGTGGTAGTGGCAGAAGCACATGAGGCCGAAGGGCAGGAGGTAGCAGAGGACGATGAGGGTGACGCTGTAGGCGGCGCCCAGCCTGGATCCTGTCGAGTGGAACACGTACATGCAGTGGTAGTACCCCCTCTTGTGCACCACCCACTGCTCCTTGGCCAGCAGGTACCAGGGGAAGGAGAAGCCCAGGGCGGTGAGCCAGGCCGCCACCAGCAGCTGCACAGCCCGGGTGCGCCCCATCTTCTCCTGCGGCTGCCGCACGATGGCGTAGTAGCGGTCCAGGGAGATGAGGGTCATGGTCAGGGTGGAGACGATGCCGAAGCACGAGTTGAAGAAGCCGTTGGCGAAGCAGAAGCGGTCCCCGAAGAGCCAGGCCCCGCCGCGGGAGAAGAGCAGCAGGAAGGAGAAGGGCAGGCAGAGCAGGGCGGTCAGGAAGTCGGACAGGGACAGGGACAGGATGAAGGCGTTAGTGACGGTGCGCAGCTGCCGGTGCTTGGCGATCACCAGCATGACGGCGCAGTTCCCCAGGCAGGACAGCAGGAAGATGGCGAGCAGCAGCAGGGCCTGGCAGCCCAGGGCCACCCCGTGCAGCAGCGCGTTCCCCCCGGCCTCCTCCTCGCCGCCGCTGCTGCTGCTGGCCGTGGCCGGGGCGCTGGAGCTGCTCAGGCCGGCGCCGTCTCTTCCTCCGGAGCCCGGCGCCGTCAGGTTGCTCAGCGGCGGCTCCATGGGTCGCGTCGGGGCCGGGTGGAGGCATTCCTCGGCCGGGGCTGCAGGGAGCTGCTGACGCCGGGGATGATGCTGCTGATGCTGAGCAGCAACCTGAGCGCTCCGGGTCCGGCTCCTAGAACGCCGGTGACGTCACCGCTAGTTGCCAGGGAAACAGAATCCGCCGGGTTCTTGGGGATGGGAGGACGCACCTGCAGCAGGACTGGAAGCGGCCCCACAGAGGATTCTGCGTGTGTGTGTGGGGGCCTAGTTCACAGGTTCTCAGCCTCGGTCCTCAGGACCCCACACAGTGCAGGGTTTCCAGGTCTCCTCACAGAATCACAAGTGAGATAATTAGCTCCACCTGTGATCTTTTAAAAGTTGTCAGTGAGTAATGAGTGCAGCTGTGCACCTGCTGGGTGACCTGGAAAACCTGAACTGTGTGGGGTCCTGAGGACCGAGTTTGAGAACCCCTGCCTGGCAGTGCCATCGGCCCCTCGGTGCACACCTCGCAGTGCCGTCGGCCCCTCGGTGCACACCTCGCAGTGCCGTCGGCCCCTCGGTGCACACCTCGCAGTGCCGTCGGCCCCTCGGTGCACACCTCCCAGTGCCGTCGGCCCCTCGGTGCACACCTCGCAGTGCCGTCGGCGCCTCGGTGCACACCTCGCAGTGCCGTCGGCGCCTCGGTGCACACCTCGCAGTGCCGTCGGCGCCTCGGTGCACACCTCGCAGTGCCGTCGGCGCACACCTCGCAGTAAAATTAGACATGTATAGAAGTGTGTTCTGACCAGCTGCACCAAAGACTGCAGCATGTTCTGTAAATGCTGAACCTGTGCATCGTACAGGGGCAGTATGAATTAGAGAAAATTTTGCGGTCACATTATTCCAATACAGTGTAATAAGAAAAATATTCATAAAGTGTATTGGGGCCTACACACGTAGCGATATACAGGCATCGCACTAGATCGCTCCGTGTATAGGGGCCATATCGATGCACAGCCCCACGCACCACTATCGTCCGGCAATTAATAACCAGCATGCAGGCTATTAATTGGGCAGAGCCCGTGTTCTCACCGGGGAACCCTGGCCCTGACATCACTGTGTGCTGTGCGATCATGCTGAAGCGTACGGAGAGATCTTGCATCGCTACGTGTGTAGGTCCCATATGCTGGCACGTTTCTAGAACAAATGACACCCATCCAGGACCGGTGTAAGGCCTCTGGACACCCTAGTCAAAACTTCAACCTACTGCCACCAATACCCACTTTCAATCCTCTCAATTAAAAGTTTAGAAGTTCCACAGCCGCCATCTGCTTAATTATGACTAGGATATCTTCTTCATAGCCATCCTTAATTTAACCCTTCCTCCTCGGAGCTTAACCCTTTCCCTCCCTCCCCACTAGTCGGAATCCGGTGTCAGCATCTTGATCCTTTTCGAGGATGGGGTCGTTCTTCTGACAGCAGTCAGTCTGCCAATGCCAGCATTTTGAACATTTTCCAAGTACATTTTTTCCAATGCCATTTTGATCTATTTAAATCTGTGTACACACGGTGCAATATATTGCTCAGTGTCCAGTTTCCATCAGCCACCAGATATGGTCTCTGATGAAAAGAAGACTCTGCCAGGGGAGCTGCGGAGGGAAACAGCTGGTCACAGGAGTCTGCGACCAGCGATCATTAGGGGGCTGAACACGGGATCCCGCACCAAGTGATTTATCGCTGCAGCACAAATCAGTCACTGGCAATATGGTCATTTAACGACCATATTGCCAGCGATGTTGGACCGTGTGTACACAGCTTTAGATTAATCAATTTATATTTGCAACCTGTAGCCCTCCAGCTGTTGTGAAACTACACATCCCAGCATGCCTTGCCACAGTTTTAGCAATCCCTAATAGCAAAACTATGGCAAGGCATGATGGGACTTGTAGTTTCACAACAGCTGGAGGGCTGCTGGTTGGACATGCCTGCTTTAGAGGTATTCCATGCCACAAGCCTGTTCACATTACATACATCAGGTATGTTAATGTTAAATACTTACTTACCCAAAACAAATTTTTCAAAACATTTCAAGATAAATTGGACCCTTTTGGTAGAAAAATCTATTTTTATTTCAACTGCAATATACAAAGACAGACAGGAAATATAGGAAGGACAATCTGCTTAGGAAGGTTGGTCGACAGTCAGTAGGTCGACACAAGCATTAGGGCGACATGGTCTAGGTCAAAAGGTCGACATGTGGTTTTTCATATTTGTTTTACACGAATGTCAACACAGTCGACATGGACACAGGATAAAGTGAACCGCTACGCTCGGCACAATATTTTATTCTCCCACCTCACCATAGTGGATGGTAGGGCATGAAATACCGCCTGTCGGCACAAAAAAAAACTGTGAAAAACCCCATGTCGACCATTTTACTGTCAACCTAGACCAACATGCTGTGGACCTAATGGCCGTATCCCTCCTCTGCAGATTTACATGGGCTCTATACCCAATTATGTCAGGGGTATGATATAAAAATAAGGGTCATACTGTAGTTATACAAAGCTGATATTCGTATAAACAGAAAGGTATATAATATATGTAAGCAGACAGCAATAAGTAACTGCCCCAGATTGTCATACAGTAATACAAAGTTCTTATAATGGTTGTTTACATCACTCTATAGGTTCTCCCCCCTCTGAATAAAGCCGTCCCTAGCACTAACAATGCTCCTGCGGCCTGGGCAGTAGGTGTGACTGGTCTGACCTGAACAATACACATATATTTCATTATTGCACGTGAATGGCAGCCACAGAGCGCGGCAGAATAGGACATATGATCTGTTCTCGGTTACTTCAGCAAGAATCCATCTTTCAGCGGGTCTTCGCTTTCCAGAATAAAGCTGGATGTCCCGGTGTAGTGAGCGTGGCCGGAAACCTCCACAATCACCGCCTTGTGGTCACCACAAACCGTCTCCTGCAAGAGAGGATCGGATCAGGAAAACAATAACGGGCATATATACCGGGTAGATATACCGGCGGCGGAATTTGTGGGAGGTGTGCCCAGGTGCAAAAATATAATCTGGGCTCCCCTCCTCCATCCCAACCCAAGCTCACAATATGAAACGTGGCAGAGGGTGACAGGAAGAGGCAGAGTGCGACAGGAAGAGGGTGAGAGAGGCTGCAGTGGGCCCATCTGTCCTCTGAAGCCTCAGTACACTGCATCTGCTGCACCATGTATTCCAATAATAAGTCCTTCCCAGTTCTGAATGCACCTGAGCATTTTACAGTGCAGAAAAGGTAGGACCACTGCAGCGCATCTCTTCCAGGCCCCCTAGGGACCCACACTCAAGAACATTTAAGACTCCTTTTACACCAGAAATGCAGAGACAAACCCGGGAATTACATTCCCGGGACAAGCAGAGACATTCCCGGGTTGGAACCCTTTCACACCAGAAAAGTCCCTGCATATTCTGGTGTGTGAAGGGGGCGGGAAGGAGGCTGTCAGGAGGTGGGGAGGAGGCAGGTAGGAGGTGGTGAGAATACTCACCCCGGTGGCTTGTCCTCTGTGCAGGCCGGGGATCAACACAGGCAGCGGCGCAAATGACGGGACAGGCGGCGGATGAAGATGACGCAGCTCTCCGGCGCCCTCACTGCAGCCGAAAAGCTGCGTAATTATCATCCACCGCCTGTCCCGTCATTTGGGCCTACGTGGATTCCGAGGACAGGACACTGAGGACCGTCAACCCGGGTAAATATACCCTACCCCATTCACACCAGCCAGGTCCCCGGGTTGAACCCGGGAACAACCCTGCTACCTAGCAGGGTTGGATTGCCGGAAACTTAGCCTGATAATTTGTCCCGGGAACCTTTCACACCAGCGCTAGTACCGAGTTGTTCCCCGGACTCAACCCGGGAATTTAGGTTGGTGTGAAAAGGGTAATACAGAAAGACATTTGCATATACTGTATCTGCCAACAGTACCTTGACTGCTTTTCCAGTGAACAAGGAATCCGTGGCACCGCTCTTAAAGGTCCGGGTTTGTTCCAACTGTATTAGACCTTTATGGTACTGCAGAGCTATGCGAGCAGTCACCCCAGAACCGGTAGGACTGCGATCAACCTGATGGCAGGGGCAAAAAAAAAAATCTAAATTACAATCAATACAATGACGCACTGTACACTTTATGGCACTGGGAAGAAGAGGGTAGGGATGCCCGATCCTGGGGTACATAAGCACCTCCAAACGCACACAGCAGGCAGGAACAAAGCACAATAGTACAGGGTTTTGTGCAATAAAACCAAGGCTAGTTTCTTGTGCATTACATAAAATGTAAAAATAAATCCCATTCCGCCTCAGGGTGATAGGACTTTATGTGCCTATAACAAGATCAGACATATTAACATACATTCACTACATAGATTACAGGGTCTCATACAGGCCTGCTGCCTGTTTCCCAGGTAGGTAGACCCTGACACAGTGGGTGTGGTATAAAGGACCGACAGTCGGGATTCCGACAGTCATTTCTCCGACGTTGGAATCCCGACTGCACAGCGGGGGGAGCGCAATGAAGCCCCTCGCTGCGCTCGCCACCTATTTTATTCTCCCTCTATGGGGGTGGTGGACCCCCACGAGGGAGCAGTCGGGATTCCGACGTCGGAGGAATGACTGTCGGGGAGGCGTCCGGCACCCGACACAGTTGTTATTAGCCTCTTAGCACTAATTAGCCGGCTCTCAGGCCTAAAGACTTGAAATGGAACTTGTGGATTGAGCCTTACCTTCTCTCACATTCACACCCCAGGAACCCTTATCCGGCTTTTACTAGAAGCCCAAAAGCTCTCAGGAGAGCAACCATATAAATCTTCCTGGATTTTTTTTTTTAAATACATAGGCCAGAAATCTGGAACATACATATCTCTCATTTATCACTTTACCAGTGATCTTTAATAACAGCTAACGAATAAACAAAGGCTGACTGGTACCTGGGAATCTGCAAATACACAGACATTGGCAGAGGGTTCCTGGCTGTAGGCATCCTTTCCATCAGTTACTATGGTGCCATATAAGAAAGACAGGTCTTCGCTGTCTGGATGGGTGATTTTAACCTTCAAAACAGATCAGAACGTTAATGCGTACGGCAGATACAATGGCGTGACGCGTTAATGTTATGTTTATTATTTTTCAAGGTGCGAAATATTAGTATTTGTGTTAATATAGGGATGGCATGATAGGAAGACCAGACGTACAGGGATTTGGTAAGATCAGGCAGCACAACCCTACCTGAGCCTTTACGGCGTCAGTCACCGCAGCTGCAGCAGCAACTACATCGCTTGTCCTTGAAGTGCAAACGTCCAGGCCAAAGCGCTCTGCACTAACAAATGCATAGAACGCTCCTCCGTATGCAACATCCACAACTACCTGCCCAAAGCCGGGAACATCAACCGTAACATCTGGGTGCACAAAATACCAGGAGAGCGCATTTACAGGTCTGCTTCGCAGATGTCTGGCCAAGGCAGGTTTTATACCGTGCAGATAATAATAATACAGGTCTGTCATATTCCAATAAAAACCAAATACAGTAAACTGAGTAGAGCGCTTGTCAAGGCTGTTCACTCAAACTGAGCTGCTGCAGAGGGGATTAGTCAGATCCCTTTGGAAAATATAACAAGAAGAGGGTATGCAGCGCTCTTTTAATGATCACAATTGTATGTTGTACAATACATATTTATTTGAAATAATAAAAATAAAGATAAAAAATGACAGTAAAAACATGAGTTTCAATATAAAAACAATATATAGACCTGCCAATATAGAAATGAAGTATATAACCTGCTCTGGTATTTTGAAAGTCCCAGCACAAATGGAGAGAGATATATAGTGGGAGTCCAAGGTGCTTTAAGTGCTGCTGGAGGTGTCCCGGTCCTTTGAAAGGATAGAATGGGCTTGTGGGGATCCTCTCTAAAGTGCGGCTGTGCTTGTGTAGGAATAGGTGCTCCAATCTGCAATCTCCATATAGTTTTTTGGAGGTGTCCCAGTCCGTTAGGATTTGTTTGTGAGGGGGATCCTCTCTAAAGTGCGTCTGTGCTTTGGGAAGAATGTTGGTCCCAATTGGGGGGATAAAGTGCAAGTCCAGATAATTAAGCAGGATAAAGTTGGCAGGTCTGGGTAGGTTCCTGGAGAAACCCCAATGCGTTTCACTGTACTAGGACAGCTTTTTCAAGGTGACTGCCATACATTCAGGCCCAGGTATATATACCCCCTTGATTAGTATTGGTTCACCTCATTGGTGGAGGGGAAAGTCACTCAAATGAACAGTAAACAATGAAAAATTCTAAAAACGAACTCGGAGACAGACTCTTATATTAATGATTCATAAACTATATAGATTTTAGTTATGAAACAATTGTGGGAAACAGTGTTTATGATACTTTAAAAAAAACGTTAACATGACCTCCAGACTCGGAAACAGTAATCACTTCCGGGTCACGGAGTTAATAGAGTGAATACACATTATATACAGTCATGAAAAGCAGTGTAAGACCCGGCAGTATTTTTAGGGGTCAGCTTGAGGTTATCTTTATAGTGTTATATTATAGATTTGTTCCAAAATACAAGTATATAGGATGAACACTCTGGAATGACACACTGGGGTGCAAGTTTATGAAGTGCGCCAATCGGAGAGTCCGAAATACGTCATTTCCGCCAGTTGACACGCAAAATGCGGAAGTATATTACCTATATACAAAAACTGGACTGGACTTGCACTTTATTCTCCCAATTGGACCAACATTCTTCCCAAAGCACAGACGCACTTTAGAGAGGATCCCCCTCACAAACAAATCCTAACGGACTGGGACACCTCCAAAAAACTATATGGAGATTGCAGATTGGAGCACCTATTCCTACACAAGCACAGCCGCACTTTAGAGAGGATCCCCACAAGCCCATTCTATCCTTTCAAAGGACCGGGACACCTCCAGCAGCACTTAAAGCACCTTGGACTCCCACTATATATCTCTCTCCATTTGTGCTGGGACTTTCAAGTGACCAGAGCAGGTTATATACTTCATTTCTATATTGGCAGGTCTATATATTGTTTTTATATTGAAACTCAATTGTCATTAAGTGTTTTTACTGTCATTTTTTATCTTTATTTTTATTATTTCAAATAAATATGTATTGTACAGCATACTATTGTGATCATTAAAAGAGCGCTGCATACCCTCTTCCTGTCATATTCCAATAACAGTTGGCAAATGCATCAATAGTTTCTAATGTCTTCAATACATCAGATAGTACTGGAGACTCCCTATTTCCGAATCATTGAGTCAAGCAGAAATAGGGCGGCAGTCAATAACTTGTCCCAATATAGTCAACATACTAGGAAAATATTGATGTTGAAAAGGTAACACCAAAAAAGGTTGGTTTCATAGTATCTGTATATTCAGCTCCTAAAATTTAATTTTCTGATTTTAGGGGTGACTGGGCACTACAGTACTGTTATCTGTGCAGCAGTTGAGTGCGGGCACTGCAGTACTGTTACCTGTGCGTAGGATGACTGCGGGCACTACAGTACAGTTACCTGTGCAGCGGATAAGTGTGGGCACTACAGTACTGTTACCTGTGCATAGTGTGACTGCGGGCACTACAGTACTGTTCCCTGTGCAGCGGATAAGTGTGGGCACTGCAGTACTGTTACCTGTGATGTGGGTGAGTTTGGGCACCATAGCACTACTGTTACCTGTGCGTAGGATGACTGTGGGCACTACAGTACTGTTACCTGTGCAGCAGATGAGTGCGGGCACTGCAGTACTATTACCTGTGCAGAGGGTGAGTGTGGGCGCCATAGCAGTACTGTTACCTGTGCACAGGGTGACTGCGGGCACTGTAGTACTGTTACCTGTGCAGAAGGGTGAGTGCGGGCACTGTAGTTGTAGTGTTGCCTGTGTGGCGTGTGAGTGCGGGCACTGCAGTACTGTTACCTGTGTGTAGGATGACTGCGGGCACTACAGTACTGTTACCTGTACACAGGGTGAGTGCGGGCACCATAGAAGTTTGGTTACCTGTGCAGAGGGTGAAGGCGGGGACGCTGTGGAAGCGCACTCGGCCACTGCGGCCCTCAGCGTAGGACACGTAGGCCCGCACCAGGCCGCAGGGGCAGTGTATAGTGACCGGGGTCTCCGGCCCCTGCGGATCCACCAGCCTGTAGTCCACAGCGAAGCGCCCCAGGGCGATGATAGCGTGCCCGCACATGGTGCTGTAGCCGGCGTTGTGCATGAAGAGCACCCCCAGGTGGGCCTCGGCCTCCTCACTGGGCACCAACAGCGCCCCATACATGTCCCGGTGCCCGCGGGGCTCCAGCATCAGCATCCTGCGCACCCAGTCCATGTTCTCCCGCACCCAGCGCCTCTTCTCCAGGATGGTGCTCCCGTCCGGTACCGGGGCCCCGCTCAGCACGATCCGCAGGGGCTCCCCGCCGGTGTGCATATCCACCACGGACAGCATTGGGCCATCGTTAGGCGGCAGCCGCAGCTTCAGCACCGACATGACTGTCACTGTGGAAGTGTGGAGCTAATAAATCACTGCTGCAGGCGCTGAAGCTGAGGCCGCCATCTTGGTTTTGGGCAGGTGGAGATCTACACCGTTACGGAGAGGAGACGTTTCCTTTATTGCGCCCTGGTCTCCCCGCTGTTACATTACTATACAATTAGCTCTTTTATGCCGCTGCTAGAATCAAGCGAGGCTTAGTCCCGAACGTTGCCAACAGTAAAAATGGCCGCTCCATTGCTGAACAGGTCCCATGATGCCTAGAGAGTTGTTGTGAATTACGTCACAACATCCGCAGAGCCAGACCCGGAAGTGCCGGTTATGTCTGCAGATGGGAAAGTCCTGAGTGCTGTACCTGATGGGTGAGTGACTGTACCATATACACACATCAGCCAGAGCCCAGTATACAGAGGATATACTATTATACAGAGTTTTGCACTGTGCTGGGCCAGGACTGTAGGGTATCTGCAGTCACTTCATCTATTCTAAACTGACACAACGTTGGTTATTATTTTCTTTTACCTACATGCTCGTTGCTAGGGGTTACATGCTCATTGACAGGGGTTTCTTGCTCGTTGACAGGGGTTTAGTGCTCACCGGTGCGCTAGCACTCCCATAATCCAACAATTCGAGGAAGTGCAGTAGGCTCTGCGCTCCCCTGACAGTAGGACCTCTAGCATCTGTTGTCTCCAAGGAGGCGGACAATTTTGTAGGGACGATTTAATTCAGTTTATGTCGACTTATTGTCTATCGATCAACAGAGGTCAAACTATTGACTGTTGACCTGGTCGCTGATGACCAATCGACCGTTTACCGTTAGCAGGTCTGTAATTTATGCAGATGGCCAAAACGATGCTGCAGGTGGGGCAGATGGGGCAGATGTAACATGTGCAGAGAGAGTTAGATTTGGGTGAGTTATTTTGTTTCTGTGCAGGGTAAATACTGGCTGCTTTATTTTTACACTGCAATTTAGATTTCAGTTTGAACAAACCGCAGCCAAATCTAAAGCTGCCCATACATGGTGCGATGCACACCGTGCGTTTTGGACTAGATCGCATCGCATTTAGGGGCTGTTTATGGTTGATAAATATTTTTCAAGCTGAGCGGCACTGCCGCCACATGCCACTGACCTGTAGGTATGCGCCATCATTGCTCCCCCATACATACGCTGCTCACCCCGTCAATTCCACGACTACCCGAATCCCTGAGCGCGCATGCGCGCCCGAACACCTAAGCATGCAATTGCATCTGAACACACGAAGACCCGAGATCTTTAGCTGTATCTTCTGATCTTCCCCGCAGCAAGTAAGATCAAAAGATCCAGCCACAGATCCACGGGAGTGCACATAGAATCGCGATTGTTCGTGATTGCGAACGATTTGCAGCAAAAATCTTCTAATTTTTTTACTCTAATCAGTCGAAATTCCCCCGATTGGATGAAAAATCGCTGTAATATGTGGGGTACCTTTAGATACGTGAAAAGGTCGACATAATTTTTCCACATCATTTTTTGTGTCAATTATCAACACTTTTCGACATGGGCCCCCAATTAGTGTAACGAGTACCCTCGCATGGCTCCCTTCACTCTCCATGCTTCGGGCCTTGTTGCCTCGTATGAAAGTAAAGTATGAAAAAGTCAAAAAAATTAAGGAAATGGTAAAAAATTGTCGACCTTTTGACCTATTGCATGTGACCTTTTGGGGTTGACCCATTGACAATCTAAAGTATTTAGGCCTTAGTAGATCTTAGTATTTAGATCTATCTTCCGGAACCCACCCTAACCGTAATGTAGACATTTCCGGAACCCACATTCTAACCATATCGGCATCATTACTGTTGACACCGACATACGGAACTGTAGATGTTTCTAGAACAAGGTAAATACAAGTGTTCGTGAAGGACTTATCTACTTACAGGCTTCACAAGTTCTGTAGATCATGTCTCAAACTCCTTGTACTTTCCAGCTCTGGAGACAGGAAAGATGTGCATCGGCCTTTACTGCGGGAAACCAGTTCTCTTCTCCAATGGATCCAATGAAACTTTTGGAGACTGTGGGGTGAGTTAATTTAATTGTAATGTTTCCTAAATATATTTCTATAGTTCAGATCTCATATACAGATGGTATCATTGTTGGAAGAATTACTGTACTGTAGTAGTCACCAGGGAAGAATTACTGTACTGTAGTAGTCACCAGGGAAGAATTACTGTACTGTAGTAGTCACCAGGGAAGAATTACTGTACTGTAGTAGTCACCAGGGAGGAATTACTGTACTGTAGTAGTCACCAGGGAAGAATTACTGTACTGTAGTAGTCACCAGGGAGGAATTACTGTACTGTAGTAGTCACCAGGGAGGAATTACTGTACTGTAGTAGTCACCAGGGAGGAATTACTGTACTGTAGTAGTCACCAGGGAGGAATTACTGTACTGTAGTAGTCACCAGGGAGGAATTACTGTACTGTAGTAGTCACCAGGGAAGAATTACTGTACTGTAGTAGTCACCAGGGAGGAATTACTGTACTGTAGTAGTCACCAGGGAGGAATTACTGTACTGTAGTAGTCACCAGGGAGGAATTACTGTACTGTAGTAGTCACCAGGGAGGAATTACTGTACTGTAGTAGTCACCAGGGAGGAATTACTGTACTGTAGTAGTCACCAGGGAGGAATTACTGTACTGTAGTAGTCACCAGGGAGGAATTACTGTACTGTAGTAGTCACCAGGGAAGAATTACTGTACTGTAGTAGTCACCAGGGAGGAATTACTGTACTGTAGTAGTCACCAGGGAAGAATTACTGTACTGTAGTAGTCACCAGGGAGGAATTACTGTACTGTAGTAGTCACCAGGGAGGAATTACTGTACTGTAGTAGTCACCAGGGAGGAATTACTGTACTGTAGTAGTCACCAGGGAAGAATTACTGTACTGTAGTAGTCACCAGGGAGGAATTACTGTACTGTAGTAGTCACCAGGGAAGAATTACTGTACTGTAGTAGTCACCAGGGAGGAATTACTGTACTGTAGTAGTCACCAGGGAGGAATTACTGTACTGTAGTAGTCACCAGATTTTATCATCTGAGCCGTATGCCGAAGAAATGTTTGATAGGTTTGGCTATAAATCTGGCGCACACATCGTCCCTATAAAAACTGATAGCAAGCGGACACAGCGCTTAATTGGAGAACGATTAATTAAACAACATGGGTAATTAAAAAATATTAGCATTTATTAATGCAATATGTCATTAAGAATAAATAAAAATAAATAAACAATTACCATGCATTGGCATATAGTATACTGTCTCTCACATAGATGGCTGATTGATAATGGTTCCCGAGTTGACCATATGACCTTCTAGCAGTCCCCTCGATTGGAAACACTCACTATGAGCAGATCTCACTTGTATGTTCGGCACAGCGGCGCTGACCTGTTTGCTAGTGATCAGGTTTGAACCAAGCCCCAGGTCTACTGTAAAAAAAAAAAGAAGTCTCATTGATTGATCGTTGATTCTTTATATGATGGTATCAGTTTGGTTACGCTGCGTTCTATGTACAGACATCTAATACATCACAGTTTCTGTAATCCATTATACGCCATATAGACAAGACTCTCCCGTGATTCTATCTTCCAGGCTTGTCCACGAGGCCAAAGGTCCGACACTTACAGCATCTGCCGGCAATGCGTAGGGTCACCCGACCTTTATGATTGGCTGTACCTGGGATTCATGGCCATGCTTCCCCTCATATTACACTGGTTCTTCATCGAATGGTACTCCGGTAAAAAGAGGTAGCTATATCACGTATGGGTTTTCTAGGAATTATTCCGAAAGAATAAAGGGAAAGCTGAAGAGTTAGAGAGCTAAAGTCAAAGTGTTTATGATACAAAATATATAATACAGATCGAATGTGAGGAAACATTGACGCATAAATGAAATACGTTCTGGACAGCACAGAGGTGTGTGTGGATGGAGGGGTATGCGGTGGGGAGGGGGTCACACCACATTTTTACTCCATGTAGTTCACAGACATTTTGCTGTTTGTATCTTATACTGTACGTTCATCGATGGTGAGTGATTTCCCCCCTGTGAGCACAGCTGCTCACTGGGCTGCGAGTATTCTGAATCAGGCCCTTAATCCTTGGGATACATTTGTACAGTAATTGGGAGGAGCGCCGCCTGTACAGCACCCTCCTGCACGCTTCTTGTATAGGTGAGACAGCCTAAAGAACATTGATTTAAAAATAAAACAGAACCCCCACATGACAGTCCACAGGGAGCCGAGCTGGCAATTGTTACCTGTGCCCACATTAATAACGATGAAGTGCTAAGCATTACCCTGCACATTCACATTCTGATTACAAGGCTTACTAATAAGAACTGTCAGTAATGTCGTGCTCAGGGCTGACTGACAGGCGTTATAGTCCTGTACTGTGCCTGCTGGGAACCGAAGTATAATACCAGGAAACAGCTGTTTGTTCCTGAGATCCCTGCAGAACATGTGAGATGGGTCTGTGAGGAGGCAATGGGGGTAACAGAAGAACACTGTATGGGGTAACAGAAGAACACTGTATGGGGGTAACAGAGGAACACTGTATGGGGGTAACAGAAGAACACTGTATGGGGGTAACAGAGGAACACTGTATGGGGGTAACAGAGGAACACTGTATGGGGGTAACAGAGGAACACTGTATGGGGGTAACAGAAGAACACTGTATGGGGGTAACAGAAGAACACTGTATGGGGGTAACAGAAGAACACTGTATGGGGGTAACAGAAGAACACTGTATGGGGGTAACAGAAGAACACTGTATGGGGGTAACAGAAGAACACTGTATGGGGGTAACAGAAGAACACTGTATGGGGGTAACAAAAGAACACTGTATGGGGGTAACAGAAGAACACTGTATGGGGGTAACAGAAGAACATTTTATGGGGGTAACAGAAGAACACTGTATAGGGGTAACAGAAGAACACTGTATGGGGGTAACAGAAGAACACTGTATGGGGGTAACAGAAGAACACTGTATGGGGGTAACAAAAGAACACTGTATGGGGATAACAGAATAATACTTTATGGGGGTAACAGAAGAACACTGTATGGGGGTAACAGAAGAACACTGTATGGGGGTAACTGAAGACCACTGTATGGGGGTAACTGAAGACCACTGTATGGGGGTAACTGAAGACCACTGTATGGGGGTAACTGAAGACCACTGTATGGGGGTAACAGAAGAACACTGTATGGGGTAACAGAAGAACACTGTGTGGGGGTAACAGAAGAACACTGTATGGGGGTAACAGAAGAACACTGTGTGGGGGTAACAGAAGAACACTGTATGGGGGTAACAGAAGAACACTGTATGGGGGTGTAACAGAAGAACACTGTATGGGGGTAACTGAAGACCACTGTATGGGGGTAACAGAAGAACACTGTATTGGGGGTAACAGAAGAACACTGTGTGGGGGTAACAGAAGAACACTGTGTGGGGGTAACAGAAGAACACTGTATGGGGGTAACAGAAGAACACTGTATGGGGGTAACAGAGGAACACTGTATGGGGGTAACAGAAGAACACTTAATGGGGGTAACCGAAGAACACTGTATGGAGGTAACAGAGGAACACTGTATGGGGGTAACAGAAGAACACTTTATGGGGGTAACAGAAGAACACTTTATGGGGGTAACCGAAGAACACTGTGTGGGGGAGGTCAGCAGTTTTTAGCTACAGAAGTCCTAGAACAAAATCTCATGATCTCATTCGTGTTACCCAAGGGATGGGTCATAGGGTCCACACGATTTGGGACTTGATATACCATTTTTACATGCAATAAATTGCATGCGATTTATTGCACATAAAAAATCCACGGGGAGCTGGCATCAGCGGGGTTCGGGCATCATTGATCAGTGGGATCCGGGCAGCGGTGGGGAGAACATCGCAGTATTTGCAGGGCGGGAAGCGGCTGCTGAATTTTTAAAAATATTTTGAAAAGACTGGCTGCCTAGTTATTGGCTGAGAGAATCAGCGGCCAACAAGTCTTTTCAAAATATTTTTTTTCAATTCAGCAGCCGCTTCCCGCCTCTCCCCACCTGGAAAATGCCGCTACCCGCCGCCGCCACCCGGACCCCACTGCTTGGCACACACCTACGGATCAGACCAACACATCGTGGGTGCTAAAAAGCACCCGCGATGTGTCGCTGATGGATCCGATCTGACAGATTGAACCTGCAGCAGGTTCAGTCTGTAGGGTCGGAGGGGGAGGGGATATTAAACGCATATGATTTGGGCCGATTTCTCGGCCCGATCCATTGGCGAAATTGGCCTAAATCTGATAAGTGTATGGGCACCTTTATCCCCAGATGACATCTAACCATTGTGCCGGTCACACAGGGATTCCAAGTCGATAAAGTAAAAAATAAATGCTGCATTTTTGTTTTACTTTATATATCTCTATACAATGATACTTATATGATACTTTTTTGTTTTATTATAGAATTGCACAAAACAAAGATAATATTTGTTCCAATTAATATTGCTTTGTTTGTTCATTTTTGGTTTGTATGTTTGTTTGTTACAGCTCAGTAAAATATCTGGTACACAAAGGAAGCAACACGTACAGTAATAGCACTGCTTATATGTAACTGCAGGAATCAGATAGAGAAATGCTTTAGAGGTGTGTGGGTTTGGTTGTACCCGGATTTACTCAGTTCACAAATCCGGCGATCAGCTGTCACATGTTCTGTATAGCCAATAATATTCGAGTAAAACCAAACCCGTACATCTCTACTTAGCATGAGATGTGTGCGTCGCAGCGTCAGTCATTCCGCTGGGTTTTTTGCCGCTGACTGACTCTCCAGGCCCACCCCCCATAGTACACCATATTTGTAGATTTTTGGAAGTCTGTCGTGCTATGAAATATCCTCCAGTGTATTGGTAACTTGGTCTCTCATTATTTCTCTATTAGTTCCAGTGCGCTCTTCCAGCACATCACAGCCTTGTTTGAATGCACTGTAGCCGCCTTGATAGCGTTACTCGTTATGGAACCCATTGGATCTCTGCATGTGCGCTCTTGCGGCGTGGAGAAGCTCTCTGATTGGTATACGATGCTGTATAATCCCAGTCCGGATTATGTCAACACTGTGCACTGCACCCAGGAAGCCGTCTACCCCTTGTAAGTGTAAAGGCCTACATTATCCCTGGTGTTATAATATGGGTCATGCATGGGGACGTCTTTAATTATTAATAATCAGTAAAGATCCATCTTAATATGATAACATTGATCTTTTGGGTATGGGTAACGATGTCCAAATCTTGGTCTAGACCAGAATTCCTGTGCGGTAAGCAACGAGTGATGTCTGTGCTGCTACTCATGTCTGACTGTCGTCGTAGGTACACCATCGTGTTCATTTACTACGCCTTCTGCCTGGTGCTGATGATGCTGCTGCGACCGCTCCTCATTAAGAAGATCGCCTGCGGACTCGGGAAGTCCGATCGTTTTAAAAGCATCTACGCAGCGCTTTATTTCTTCCCAATCCTAACGGTGATACAGGCAGTAGGAGGCGGATTACTATGTAAGTTACAGCCGGATTTACTTTCTTCATGTGTTAGTATTTATTATTTATTTATTACCAGTTATTTATATAGCGCACACATATTCCGCAGCGCTGTACAGAGAACATTCCCATCAGTCCCTGCCCCAGTGGAGCTTACAATCTATATTCCCTACCACATGTACACGCACACACAGACATTCTGGGGTTAATTTTTAGTTGGAAGCCAATTAGCCTACCTGTATATTTTTGGAGTGTGGGAGGAAATCGGAGTACCCGGAGGAAACCCACGCAAGCACAGGGAGAATATACAAACTCCACACAGTTAGGGCCAGAGGTTGTTCTCTAATTACTGAATTTTGTGACTTTATTGACGCATAATATTACAGTACTAGCCAAAATAAAATTATTGGTGAGCAGATTTATAGATATTTATATATATATTCCTTTCATTATTACCATCTTCAGTTAAAGTAGACCCACCACACACGCATGCACACATGGGCTGAACAGATAATACATCTCCTAGGTGATACAGTCGGATAACACTGTCATCTGCAATGGGACCATGTCAGCTATAATCCAGTTCTCAGCAGTAGCATCATATTGCTATTGGAGGGACCAATCAGGAGCCATGATATCTGGGACTGTGCCAACGGCTCGCCCAACCCCTTTGGTGGCATTACATGTCGCTGGTTTTACAACCGGGAATGTTAGATAAACCATATAGAGACTATACGGAGCGGTTGGACCAAGTGGTTCACAGGTGGTAACACAACTTTTATGTACAATCTGATAGGTTAGGAGAAATGTACCAATACTTGGAGTTGTGTTATGTGTGTTATTGTTTAGTACATCATTACAATCAGCTATACATAAATGATTGCAGTATGTGAGGGTATTGTGAGATACAGGTATGCAGAAAACCCCCAACCCTAACACACCCACCTATGTGGTAACACAGGGACCCCAGCTGCGTTTCACCAGGATCCACAGCCGCGTTTCACTAGGAGCCACAGCCGCGTTTCACCAGGAGCCACAGACACGTTTCACCAGGAGCGCTACAAATACTTTGTAGTTTGACTGCAATGTGATCAGTATTTGCCGGGCCTGCTGTAGGCACAGGGGCCTATTTAGCAAAATATCTCAGTTTCTATTTCTAATCACTGTAAATGGCAATGATAATGCACATTTTAGGGTGATTCAGACCTGTTCGCTAGGCTGTGTATTTGCAAAACGTCCCCCCACCCCGGCATCCGAATTCGCTCCATAGTATGTGAGAGTGGATTTGGATTATGCTGCAATCAGAGCGCACAGGGGAAGACGTCAGCTGATCCCGTACATCGGCAGAAGGCAGGGGAGAGTCTTAAATGTGTAGCTGATGCCTTCTGAGCGTACAGATATAAATATATATATATATATATATATATATATATATATATATACAGGTGACCTGGGTGCATTTCCATGTCTTGGTATACAATAATAATCCTATGTGATGCATTATAATGTTTCCCAGAGAATGGCCTGTGTGTCAGCTTGTATTCCCAGCATTGTCCCTGCTGTCCCCTTCTGTCACCTCTGCGGCCAGTACGTACGAGCTTACAGTCGCCAGCGCATTGTATGATTTCTCATCTGATTAATTCTCTCTCCCACCTTTCCAGATTATGCGTTCCCGTACATCATCTTGGTGTTGTCATTAATAACGCTGGCTGTGTATATGTCCGCGTCAGAGATAGAGGTAAGATTGGACTATTACGCTTCGCGTCTGTGTCATTATTACGTACTTTGCTGTCATTATAACGCACCGCACAGCAGTTCACAATCACATCTCAGTTAAGCAATTACCTACGCCTTACAGAATTGTGTTCCGCGGAGCAATGTAACTGTAACAGAGCCTGTACGTAATCGCCCAAATAACAGCCTTAATTACATCTGATTAGCTTGTCCTTTCTCCTGATGTGCTATTATTCTGTGCGGTTGTGATGACACAATGGTACGGTGCTGTCAGCAATAGCTTCCCTTTCTGGTCTCACCTGATCTCACGCGGATGTCTCCTTAGCTAGATCCGTACTCAATGTTCCTGCTCAGAAAGCATTTCATTGACTAGTAATATATTTGGCTACATCTGTCACTCAAAGTGTGTCTGGAGATATAACCCTGGGTGGAGCCTCTGACTCACATGACTGACTCACATGACAGAGAACCAGCCCAGTGAGCCCACAGACAGTGCCAGACACCCTCTGCCTCTCCATGTTACACAGCAAAGACACAGCTACTCACCAGACACACCAGGTGAGCGCCCCACACCTCCATACCTCCCAACATGACCCTCTCCAGGAGGGGCAGAAGGCTCTGTTTGATTGTCATCACCTGTCATTTTAAACAGGGTAATTGATAAGAAAGGTGTTTAAGCACAGGTGATGGTAATCCATAAATTAAGAAGAAAGTCCAGAAACAGAGCAATGTGTCCCTGGAGAGGGTCATATTGGGTATGCACACCCTCCCCCCCCCCCCCCCCCCCCCCCCCCCATTCACGGCATCCCCACGATTAAATGGCACATGCAAAACACTGACATGGCTATGGTCGACAATGAAAAAGGTTGACAAGATTTATTTTTCACTTTTTCAATGTTTTCATATTCATTCTCCTGTGTCGACATGGACACCATGTGCCACACTTATGTCAACATTTACATGTGTTGACCTTTCTGTGTTGATTTTTTTCTTGTGGCGATTCGCGGCACCCCCGCGACCCCCCTCCCGCGATTTGCAGCACACCCCCTGCAATTCACGGCACCCCCGGTGACTCCCGTGATTTGCGGCCCCACCCCGTGACACCCCCCCCCCCTCCTGCAATTCGCGCCAACCCCCGGGCCCCCCCTCCCGCGGTTCACGGTGCCCCCCACGCCCCCCCCTACCGCGATTCCCCACCCCTGACCCCCCCTCCTGTCATTGCGGCAACCCCCCGCCCCCGTGACCCACCCTCCCGCGATTCACTGCAACCCCCCGCGCCCCCCCCATCCCACGATTCGCGGCACCCACACCCCCCCCCCCGCGACCCATCCTCCCGCAATTCACAGCATCCACCCACGACCCCTCCTCCCGTGATTCGCGGACACCCCTCACCTCCTCCCTCCCCCACCCCCGCGCGTGATTCACGGCAACCCCAGGATTAAATGGCACATGCAAAACACTGGCACGGCTATGGTCGACAATGAAAAAGGTTGACATGAGTTTTTGAAGATTTATTTTTCTTTTTTTGAATGTTTTCATATTTATTCTCATGTGTCGACATGGACACCGATGAAGTGCCACACTTATGTCAACATTTACATGTGTTGAACTTTCTGTGTTGATTTTTTCTTGTAGCAATTTTTTTCCAGTGACAACTATGAACTATGTGCACGTCAACCTACACATCATCAACCAATTCTTTGTATAATATATAACACCTGTTCTGTTTTACTGTAGGTGTTTTAAGTCAGACCTTTTACTGCTACTATTACTGTTTATGTAAATGCATTCTGAATGACAGCAACATCCTACCATCCTTCTACAAGAATATATAACCAACTAGGTGATTCATCGCGCCCTGTGCCCCCCCCCCTCCCGCAATTCACGTACCCCCCGCGCACCCCCCTCGCGCAATTCACGCCCCCTCCCACGCTTTGCGGACCCCCGCGATTCGCCGACACCTGCGCCCCCTCCCTCCCTTGATTAACGGCAACCCCCCGCGCCCCTCCCGCAATTCACGGCACCCCTAAGCCCCTCTTTAGTCCACCGTATACTGACACACCCCTATCACTACCCAGCTTCCTGCTCTCCTGAACCGTAACTTCCACCACTGGGGAGTTGCTGACGCTGTTTTGGCCACATGCCCCTATCATGCCTCATAGCCCAGCCTCCTGCTCTCATGCACCCTAACTCCCACCCAGTAGGAGGAGACACTGACTCTGGGCCACCATCCTGTACTCCTGTAGTGCCACGCTGGACCCTCACCCACTGGCAGAAGCTGCACAGTATCTCCCACCCTCCTCTTTAGTCCCCCTTATGCCCACACACCCCTATCACTACCCAGCCTCCTGTTTTCCTGTGTCGTGACCTCCGCCAGTGGGGAGCCGCTGACTCAAAAACACCCTACTATACTATTGCACGCACACACCTAAACAACATGCACACACAGCCCCCCCCCACACCCACAAATGTCACTGTACCATCCACACTATCAATGTACATCTTACTCTGTAACCGCTTTTTAATTAAACAAAACAATACACACCCCCTTCCACATCATATGCTCTCTATTTAACACATTTCACCTATAACTCAAGTTGCAATACAGGCATCTTTCATACAATTCTAACCATATTTCTCATATACAAACGTTCACAAATTAAGGGGGCGCAGCCCCTCACGCCGGTGTGAAGAGCGCCCGTAGGGTGCGATGAATCACCTAGTTGACTAGTAATTACTAAGATAATTGCCGCTTTATATGCCGCTGCCAACGTTGGCTCATAGATCTCTCGGGGGGGTTTTGCGGACACATTTCATGGATGAATAAGGATGTGGTTCTCCGTAGCGTGTGATTGGCCGGCACCCCTGCTGATTAATTAGGTATGGCTCATTTGGTCGACCACGGAAGGTCGACAGGGCCTTATCTCGACACATGACAGAGGTCGACATGGCTAAGGTCAACAGGGTTGGAAGGTCAACATAAGTATTAGGTCGACCACCAGAGGGTCGACATGAGTTTTTCACGTTTTTTTGATGTCCCAAATGTCAACATGGACACCATCAAACTGTGCCGCATCCCCTTGCATGGCCCGCTGCGCTCGGCAAGCTATTTTATTCTCCCTCCACGCCGTAGCGGATGGTAGGGCATGAAATACCGCCTGTCAGCACATGTCGGCTCAAAAAAACCTGACAAACTTATGTCGACCTTTCCATTGTTGACCTAATGCTTGTGTCGACCTTCCAACCCTGTTGACATATTTCATGTGTTGACCTTCAGTGGTCGACTCAATTCATGTCGATTTAAATAGGGTCAACCTAGTAACCGTATCCCGATAACGCCCATTTATATATTGGCCGGTTGTTATCACTCTCCATTTTATCACTTTAATGATTTATACCCCTTTCACATCGCACCGAATTACCGGGTTCGTGCCGGTTCGACCCAGTAATTGGTGCGATGTGAAAGGGGTTACTGGGTCCCGCAAACCGGTAGCAACACGGCAATACGAACTGGTGAAAAAGAAGGGTTCTTACCGGTTCATTTCTGTGTTGCTTTGCGGTGTGAACGGTCGAGCGACGTGTTTCCCGTTCAGGAGGCAGTGCTTGGAGCAGCGTTGCCTCCTCCCCCGCGATTTATCACCCTGTACACCCTGGCCCTTATTCTGGTTCACTTGCAAAGACAAATTCCTTCTTAGATGGACAAAACCATGTGCACTGCAGGTGGGGCAGATGTAACATGTGCAGAGAGTATTAGATTTGGCTGGGGTTTTACTTCAAAGCAAGATCTATATTGCAGTGTAAAGCAGCCAGTATTTACCATGCACAGAAACAAAATAACTCACCCAAATCTAATTCTCTGCATGTTACATCTGCCCCACCTGCAGTGCACATGGTTTTGTCCATTTGAGAAGGAATTTGCCTTTGTGAGTGAACCAGAATAAGGGCCCCTGTGTACAGGGCTTAAGGCTAAACTGATTGCATTGTTTTGACCATTGTATATCTGTATTTTTAATCTAATACCAGGAATTTAAGGAATAAACTGGAATCAGTTGTTATGGATGACTGTGTATTATATGGCGCGGTTATGACATTATAAATGCATCATTGAAGTATACAAAAAAGGACTTTTTCTCTCAATATATACATAGATCATAATTAGTATTTTTTACAATTCATAGTTAACACACTAAGCTATACTGGCCGATATAGTTATTGATGCAGACGATATCGTTAACGATAGAGGTTGCAGATTTGAGCGTACACAAAGATCGGTAAACGATATTGTTCAGTGATGTCACGGAACCCGCTGAACATGTGGGTAAAATGGCCTGCATGTGCAGCAAGCGTGAGGGGTCGTTAACGATGTTCGGGAGCAAGCATCGTTAACGATATTGAGTGTACACACTAGAGGATATTTTAAAAGCTGTCGCTCAGAAGCCCCTTTCTGAGCAGTATCTTTTACAATATTCTCTAGTGTGTTAGGGCCTTAGGATGGAAATCTGTTGGGTACAGGTGTTAAGGCCCCCATACACTATGCGATCTTGAGACGATTTCATCCGATTTCGGCACTTTGTGCCGATAATCGGGTGAAATCGGCCCAAAATCGCAAGTGTGTGATATCTGATCCGATGCGCGGTCCAGTGCGCATTGGACCGGATCAGGGAGGTCGGACTGTCAGCATGTACGATCACGTCCGACCTCCCTGTATGCACATGCCTGCCCACCTGACAGGCATATGCATGCAGACACCGGGGGAGCAGTGGGGCGGGCAGCGGGTCCCTAAGAGCTTAGCTTGCAGCGCCGGCGAGTGCTGACCTGGCCGGGCTGTGTGATGATCATAGATATCAGCAGCGCTGCGGGAGTCGGGACGGGACGCGCAGTGGTGGGTATTAGATTTTAAAATACCTGTCAAATGACTGGCCTTTCTCTGATTGGCTGGCTAAGCTCTCAGGGACCCGCTGCCCGCCCCACTGCTCCCCCTGATGAGAGCACCGCCGCCCCCTGACCCTCACCGCCCGCCCCCTGCGCCCCGACGTGATAAATCGCAAGCGATTTATCACATGTCAAATTTGGCTCATCAAGTGCCAAATTGTATGTGAGCCTCCCGGGCGGCTCACAGGAGAAATGGGTCCGACTTGTCCTAAGGACAAGTCGGCCTAATGTATGGGGGCCTTTAGGTCCAACAGCCAAAAGGTCAATTTCTATTGGTCGACAGTCAAAGGTTCAACACTTAAAAAAAGGGTCGATGAGGTTTTAGCTTTGTTGGTGTCTGTCACCATGGATGGCGTATAAGTGTACTTTTGAGGTAATCAATCTAGTGAAGATGTATTATGAACCCTAGGATATGCTTTATCTGTTAAAGAACACAATATTGACCAAACATATAGCATTTTTACAAGTAGGGTTTATTGTATCATTGAACTTGTATTCACTATAACAGTTAAACAGGAAATCTCAGTGGGCACAATGGCCTAACGTATATTTTCCAGGTGTATTTCCTACGTAAGACGCTTTCGCCTCACACGACAGCTGTATGTGCCCGCAGAATAGGCTCCACCCACTGATAAGAGTTCCGTGATGTATTGCACAGTGGTCATAGAACACAGGCGCGACCAGTTAGCAGTATGTCCTTATGAAGGCAGCTTAGGTGATTGTATTTTTAGGTTCATTTACCTGACCTTTACATTGCAAACAAATACTTCATGCAAACAGTGATCAAATGTCTCTATTCATTTATAGTCTTTCAAGGATCTGCTGGTGAGGAAGAAGCGTCTGGTCGTCCTCTTCAGCCACTGGCTAGTCCATGCCTACGGAATCCTCTCCATTTCTAGAATGGATAACCTGGAACGGGACCTGCCTCTTCTTTCATTAGTTCCCGGGCCTACACTATTCTACTTGCTCACTGCCAAATTTACAGACCCGTCACGAATACGTCTGGAAGAAGGCAGCGGACATTAACTGAAACACCAGCTGGGAAATAAACGTAACCCGGAAAGCCATTAATTGAAGTCTGAGGCGTATCAGTATTCCAGGACATGTTCTAAGCGCGCCAGTCACCTATATGCAACGGTGACGGCCATTTTGTGCACTCAGCCGATATTTGAGTGCACAGCCTACAAATTCACCAAGACCCAGTGACCATACTGTAAAGTTTAATCTGAAGCCTACAAACGTTGAAGGCAGCCATTTTGTGGGAGCCAAACCAACATGTGACATCATTGCCTTCTATCAGTTCACTCGGAAGACATTGTGATATCTGCATTCTTAGTGAATTGAGACTAATGCATGGTCATGGATATTGACAAATGGCTGCCTGGGACTTTTTTAAACAAGTCTCTTCCCTCCATCTAGAAGCTTCCCTCCTGTATGTTGCCAGCCTTTTTAGTTGCACTTTGAGAAGTGTGCCCCAAGGACAACATTGCGCCAAAGACTCGCCTTGAATCTACAGTACAAATAAGTATCCGCTTACTTTCTGGCTGGCAAAGCATGCTGGGACTTCTCAACAGCCTGAGAGCAAAAGGCTACTTTGCCCATGTGTTATAATATTGGGATGAGATTTTAAGTCTACTGATCGACTGTAAAGTTCAAAGCATAGGACTTCTATACTATAACCGGTACTTATGTAATTGCCGGGCGCCCACTAAGCAAATAGCTTAGTGGGCGATTCTGCATAAGAAAATCGCATGCGTTTTTTGAATACGATGCGATTTTCCTATGTAATTTATTCACTGCTCTCTGGCCTTGGGCGGTGCAATGAGATCGCATGCGATTTTATAGGGTGCGATGCCATTTAATGTAGTATACACTTGTTTGACATACAATGGGATTTAGCCCCCCCCCCAATGCGATTTCACTACGGTGTCGTACGTACGCAAATTGGGCGCCCGGCTAATACGTAAGTACCCTATAACCTTATTATCAGGAGGTGTTGCTGGACTGCAGTATCTTTATTGTGTATATTGAAGTTTATTGTGGGATTGAGGACAGGGGCTCCTTATCCATCTGTGTCTTCTCAACCGTTGTATTAATCTATTTATTTTTGTGTTTTGAGTTGTAAATACATGAAGGTCAGTGGCATTTGTTTTTTTTATACTTTGATTTCTGTATTGTACATTTTGTGTGTTCTGTCCATGAAGAATAAAAGCAGCTTCAAGGATTAGTGTCATTTTTCCAAATCAGTGAAATATATTTGTTGTAGGCTGAGACCCCCCCCCCCCCCCCCACACACGGTCCCTGTTGACACTGAGCAGCTTCGTTAACCCTTTGAGTGCCAACATCTGTGAGCGATGTGCTAAAAATCCCAGCGTCGCTCACATTTGTTATATAAATTCAAATAAAAAAATGTTGTGTAAAAAAAATATTTTATTATATAAGGTCACATTACAGGTCATTGTAATGAATACAAATGTTTGATTGGCGATTTTACACCTATTATGAAAAATTCACTCGGCATTTAAAGAGTTATAGTGAGCAGTTTGCTGATAATCGCTCAACTCCGTAAATATGGCTCATAGTTGGTAAATGATAACATCCATATTTAGCAATAAAGCTTTTTTTTTTTTTTTAAATGACCAGATATAACATTGGAACAGAATCTCTCACCATAAAATTGAACCAGGATGATGACAAAACTTAATTTTAATATTTTTTTTCCGAAATTTCTCAATGAGAAACTTTTGGCCCAGGAATATCGTTAAAAAAAAAAAAAAAAAAAAGCTACTTTCAAATACTTGGGAACCACTGGTGCACTCTGTACTTTATTGTTGGTGGGGTTAGCGAGTCAACTTTTCCACCGCTGAATACCATTGTGATTCATTTTGCAGTATCAGAGGCGGATTTAGACCTCAGGGGGACCTAGGCAAGATACCGGGTTGGGGCCCCTCTCCTTCAGAAAATCCATAAAACTATATGTTGCTGCTGATTGCAGGCAATAAAGTACCTTGGATGTGCACAGTCACAGATACTCACTCAGCTGCGCGGACATTGGCAATGTGTACAGATCTGAATCAGGCTTCAGGGGGGGAGATTCTCTAAACTAAAATTGCGGTAAAACCCCCAGTATCGGGGTTTTTACTGCATTTTGGGATGCTCTAAACATCCCCCGCCAGTTTACCGTGACAGAGGGGCATCGTTAGCAAAAGCTGGCGATGCCATGGGCTTCTACCATGACCCACACCGCCAACCCCCCCCCTCCCCCCCTCACCTGTGACCTCCTCCTCCTCCCTGCACTGTGATCCTCTTCCGGGTGCAGGGAGGAGGAGGAGGAGAGCCAGCCCCCCCACAGCAGCAGCGCCGGGTTAGGGAGGGAGGGAGGGGGGAGCCGTCGGGAGCCGCTGACTCACCGCAAAGGACAGCTCTTAGCGCAAGAGCTGTCCTTTGCCATAATTATATTAGAGCCTATGCGATAATTATGTAGGCGATGGGTGGCAGAGGGGGGCTGCAGATGTTAGAACATCCCGCCCTAGGTCTTTTGGAAGTAGCTGAATCCCTGTGACAGATTTAAAGTAAACTGACAGCCCAAAGTGGATGGGACCATTATGTTTGTCCAGACATTTTTATCCTATTAAAGAAAATAAAAGGGACTTTGGGAGAGCGGGCAGGTCGTGTGATATCATGATGTCACACGGTAGTCGCGCATCGCTCCTCTGTGAGCATTGTGAATGGCTAGGATATCTTTACGGCGCCCCTTGGGACCTGCTGGGCCCTAGTCAGGCACCTTGGTTGCCTTGTGGAAAATCCTTCTCTGTGTGGTATAGTCTAGATTTTTGTACATTTTTTTTTTTAATGAAATGCCTGGTCCACCGTGTACAGAAGATCAGTATAGTTTATTATAACGGTTCCCATGGCCGTTTCTGGCTAATTCCTATTTCTGCGGTCTTAAAAGTGACGTCAATCCAGTAAATTTATTGTGCAGTACATCGCTCAGGTGCCCGATCTTCTCCTCTCTCTGATTCAGTTTTTTTAAAAGTTCGATAATGGAATCCAAAATCTCCTGGTCTCGCTCAGAGAAATCCTGAAACAGACAAAAGATCTTCTATTAATAGTGATCAGACTTCCACATGATAAGGAAAATCGGTTGATGTTTGATAGTTGTGAGATGAAAAGCCGGAATTAATTGGGTGATTCTGGTTGACTCCCTAAGCACGGAAAAATCGCTGCTTATTGAGCCAACTAACGCAGCCCACTGGGCGAGTGAATGCCCACTCCTGCCATACATTCCCGGTGCATTGCCAATGGATGTTTTGAGAATGGGGTCGGCGGCTGAAGTCCTGTGACATCAGCCACCCGTCTGCGTTTGCAGGGGGACACCCTGCGGTTTCCTGGGCGCACCCACCATTTTTGTAGGTACTCCCAGGAGTTGCAGGGTGTTCGATGGCGTCTGCACAGCGGCCCTGCATATGCGCAGACCGCAAACATCAGTCCCCGGTGTATAAAAGATCAGAATGACCCCCTAAATGTATAAATCTCTAGTTGTGAGTCCTCAATATAAATGCATGTGTCCGCAGCTGGTTTATTTAATGCTGTAGAAAATGTACAGACTTTATAGTCTAATAATGCATTGTGATAAAAGTGAATTTTATTCTATAAAAGAGCGATGTTGTCATTCAGCCATATCTGCATTCTTCAGGCTGCCGGCTGCACTGTAAATGTAATATCACAATTTGATATAAAAACCCAAGTCATCTACAAGTAACACCTTGCTCCAGAAGTCTCTATGTGCACAATGAGGCCCACAGCAATTCCAATCAGGGTTCTAGATTCCCAAGAAAGGAACAGGGGTTGGGGACTTCTAGTATATAAGTAGTCAAAAAAATACTTACGCTGCAAACAAAGTTATCTTCTTTCCAAGCTTCACGCAGATGTTCTGAAAAGAGAAATCACACATATACGTATATACATTAAATTGTCAAGACAAAAAAAAAAAAAAAAAAAAAAGCAACGTTTCCGTCTACATTTAAAGAATTTCCCCGCAATGCACTTTTGTATGGTTTTATAAAGGATGGTTGGCACTTGTTTTACATTTCATAATAATAATAATAATATAGTGGAAGACGAGTAATCCAATGCATATATACCCACGAGAGACGCCAGGTTCTCCTCCAGGCGCGAGGCCGCTGATAAGTGCGTCTGTGCTTCGCTTCTGCTGTCCGTAATATCTTCCTTATATTGCGCATTTTGCTGGTAATGAGTAGTAACAGAGTCACCATACATGTATGTTGTTAGGGCGTATGCATTATAAAAGAAATGTATATTTACAAAATGTAAACCATTTACAATATGCAATGCTTTACAATGTTAAACTTTTATTTACAACTGAAATCCCTAAAGTTTTCGTCCAGCAAAACCTCTCTGGGACAATTTTCACAAGCGAGTCATTAAAGCAGACCCCCGGAAGAGGTGCGGTTTGTGAGTAAAGGGGTGTGGTCTCACAGGAATGGCCAATCAGGGGTGTGAGCAGATTTATTGCTGGGGAGATTGAACCAGGGTGGTAATAATATGTATGTCTACTGATCTACATTGCACAATACATTTTATACTTTTCCAGTGACATTATCGGCAGGATGTAATACAGTCCAAGTTTGTTAATAAAAATACATAGAGGCCCTTATTCTGGTCCACTTACATAGGCAAATTCTTTCTCAAATGGACAAAACCATATGCACTGCAGGTGGGGCAGATGTAACATGTGCAGAGAGAGTTAGATTTGGGTGGGGTTTTACTTCAAAGTGAGATCTATATTGCAGTGTAAAAATAGTGCAGTCAGTATTTTTCCTGCACAGAAACAAAATAACTCACCCAAATCTAACTCTCTCTGCACATGTTACATCTGCCCCCCTGCAGTGCACATGGTTTTGTCCATTTGAGAAGGAATTTGCCTTTGCAAGTGAACCAGAATAAGGGCCATAGTCAGTGGTGCGCAGTGTATTGCTGGAGTAGATATTATTATGAACCTTAATAAATAGTTAGAAATAATTTTGCAAAAACAAACCAATCTCTGCCATCCTGAGAACCGGCTGAGGAGATGAATGCCATTACTTTTTGATGGGTGCCTCTTGTGCCAGTTGGGAGTCCCCCCCTAATCTGACAGAATAGACGCATGCGCACAGTGTCTATTCAGTGGCGCAATGGACGTAAAACGGGGCGCGGCCCTCATTTGCATACGCCGTGCCCCAATCAGCATAAACCACGCCCCCCTTTTCGGGCGCTCACATCCCTACTCTGGTTATGGAGAAGTTGGGAGGTATGTTACCATTATCGCCGCTGACACTGGACAGAGCCAGACGTCCTATGATCTGCATGCGGTTACTGATACTAGGATTGTACATATTTATTTGGACAACGCCAGATCTCCTATTCAGCATACTGGGCTATTTAGGAGTTGGGGTTGCGGCTTACGTTTTTATCAGTTGATAATTTATGTATTGTAAGCTCTTTAAGAAGGTCTTGATTTTTTATTTAAAAAGTTTTTTTTTATTTGGATCTATCCACATTATTGATTGAAATAACAATTTCCTCATCACTGATTCTATTCAGTCAGGTGTTGTACGTTATTTCTCTTGGGACTAAATGATGGGTACAAGAAGTCCGCAAGGGTCTAGGTTTACACCGATGGTGGTCACAGAACGTGAAATATACAAGATGTGGCCCTAAAGTAATCAGGCCAGTTTTGTCTGGACAGTTGCCATATCAACTTTTTGACCCTTTTTGTATATATATATATATATATATACACACACACACACAAACACAGGGGGCCCAGCACTCACTACAACAAACTAACTCACCTTAACATTCAAATAATCAATTAAATAAATAATGGGGTTTTAGTTCATGAATTGATTAATGCATTTAAGCTTGCAGCCCATCGCCAAGGGACCCCATTTCACTGCAAGTCCTACACTAACAACTGATTTTCATGGGAACCTGGCACCTGCTTACACATCATAGCTAAAATGAACATGTGTTATTTTCCTGGGTTAATGCTCAACTGCCAAGTAACTTATGGCTTTTATAAGGTGAGACAATCCCAAACACAGCACCTGAATTAGTATTAAAGGGGCAGCTGTTCATTTTAGCTATGATGTGTAAGCAGGTGCCAGGTTCCCATGAAAATCAGTTGTTAGTGTAGGACTTGCAGTGAAATGGGGTCCCTTGGCGATGGGCTGCAAGCTTAAATGCATTAATCAATTCATGAACTAAAACCCCATTATTTATTTAATTGATTATTTGAATGTTAAGGTGAGTTAATTTGTTGTAGTGAGTGCTGGGCCCCCTGTGTTTGTATTTACTAGAGTGTGTGGTCACAGGCCACCGCACCCCATCCTGGGAAGTTGGTGCTGTTTGCACCCCATTCTTAGGAATGGCGAGTGTGTTGGTACTTCTGTATCTATATCTATATATATATATATATATATATATATATATATATATATATATATAGATGATAGATAGATAGATAGATAGATAGATATATATATATATATATATATATTGTCCTGCGGCCAAGCAACTCCACCAATAAGTCCTCTAGGTCCCGGTGCAAACCAATAGCCTGTTCACAGGCATATGCAAGTCACGTCCCACTGTCGGTGCAGTGAAGGCAGCACACGGTCAGAATATAAACGATAAGGCAGGAAACACTTTCAGCAACGTTTCGATTTTATTTTTAAAATCGTCATCAGGCATAAAACATAATGACAAGTGCTCACCTTATATCCCCCACTCCATCCTGCACGCTCCAGCACGTCTCCCGCCGATGGACTCACGCATCACCAGTGCGCGCCAGCGTCGCGTCCGTCGCCATGGTCACGTCGTCAAACGTGATTCCCACACCATGGCAACCGGCGCTGACTGCTAGCGTCACACCTCGTTCAGCGGAGAACCAGCGTACGGGCTCCAGAGTGACAGGCGTACAAATTAAAAACAAACATAGCGGAGGTGGTGATGGACATAATAGTAAAGACACGGAGGCATATCAAATACATATTACAAACAAGATAATCATTGTATAAACATCCAATGACGGTAGTATCAATTCAAAAGAATAACTCTACTGTCAAAATACACAATCGAATAAAAAACATACAAAACACATAAAAATGCACAAAAAATCCAAAACAGAAAAATCTCACGGTAACCCAATCAACCCTCGTATACTAAAGAATAGGTTTATCAGAGACAGTTTATAGGAAAGCATGTAGCCCTAAGTGATCGTTCAAGCCATAAGGGACCATGGTTCTCAAACGGTGTATCCACCTGGATTCACACCGGAGGAGAGCCAATGATCTATTGCCACCTCTGAGGCGTGCTGGAATGTGGTCTATAATTATATAGTGCAGGTTTGCCATACTGTGACCAGCTAGGGCGAAGTGCCTCGCCACCGGCTGGTCACTAGTACCAGCGAGAATGGCTGCCCGGATGGCAGTACGGTGTCCAGCCATCCTATCCCTCAGATTTCTATCAGTTTTGCCTACATAATGTAGGCCACACGGGCAGGAAATTAAATATACAATAAATGCAGTCGTACAGGTAACTTTATGTCGGATGGAATAACGTTTTCCTGAAAATGGATGACAAAAACTATCCCCCACAGTCATACTTCTGCATGTAATGCAATTTAGGCAACGGAAGCATCCGTTGCGTCTTCCCAGAAAGGTGGTAGCCCGAGGCATGGTGACAGAAGATGTAATGTCTGTCCGTACCAGCCAATCACGGACATTTTTGCCCCGGGTGTAACATGGCATAAGTGACACATCCGTCAATCCCAGACTCTCATCGGTGCTCAACAGCGGCCAATGTCGTCTGGAGATTTGGCGGATAGTATCACTCGCCGTACTAAAATGATTCACCCATGGCATCTTTTTGCGGGTCTCTGCATTTTTAACCTTCGGTGTTAAAAGTGCTTCTCGTGGCTGAGACAAAGCTTTGTTTTTAGCACTCACCAGAAGATCATAATCATACCCACGTATTACAAAATTTCTTATCATATCATCAATCTGTAGGGCGGCCTCATCCCTATTAGTGCATATTCTACAAGCTCGAATAAACTGGGAGTAGGGCAACCCAAATTTAAGTGGTCTGGGATGATGACTGGCTGCATGTAAGATCGTGTTACGATCAGTAGCTTTCTTAAAGAGGGAGGTGGTCAGTATCCCATTATCCAATTGCACTGCTACATCCAGAAAATTGACTTTTTTAGGATGAATCTCAAAGGTAAGTTTTAATGGAGATGTCGACTGATTGTGTCGCCCTATCATGTCAACAAACTCCATTTCAGTGCCCGTCCACATGAGGAAAATATCATCGATGTATCTGACATAGAAGAAGATCTTGTCAGATACATCGTGATTACTGAAGAAAATTTGTTCCTCTGCCACAAACATATACGCATTGGCGTACGATGGGGCCACATTGGACCCCATCGCACAGCCAGAGCGTTGGAGGAAAAACTTCCCATCATGTATAAAGAAATTGTGTGTGAGCAAAAGCTCCAACAGACTGCAGACAAAATCAATCGAGGGTCCAACATATGCCGTATTGCCATCCAGAAGTGATCGTACTGCCCGTATACCATCATCATTGGGGATGACCGTATACAGGCTGGATACGTCAATCGTGCATAGCAGACATTTAGATGGAATATTGATCAAGGCAGATAATTTGTTAATAAAGGACGTAGTGTCCAACAGATATCTCTCATGCTGTACAATACAAGGTTGCATTAATGTGTCTAAAAATACAGCACTGTTTTGGAACAAAGAATCATTAGCGGCTATGATGGGCCTACCAGGTGGTGTACTGGAGTTTTTATGTATCTTAGGGAGCGTGTACATGACCGGTACCACCGGCCATGCAGGGATAAGAGCCTCCCCCAAAGATTTCCCTATGACCCCATCAAACATAGCCTGATCAATCAGATTTTTAAGCAAGATTTTGTATGGACCAGAAGGATCCCTCTGCAGTAGCATGTATACCTGTGAATCTGAGAGCTGGCGCTCAATCTCAGCCTTATACGTAACAAGATCTTGTATCACTATTGCCCCGCCCTTATCTGCGGGGCGAATAGTGATATCACGGTTCTCAGATAGTTTCTTTAAAGCTCGAAATTCACATTCTGAAAAATTGCTATTAACATGTTTATTGGTGGCAGAATTCACAAAAGTCTCAACATCATGGTTCAACATTCTAGAGAACATTTTTATAGACACATTGTTGGTTAGGGGGTCAAATTTAGAGCGAGGCTGCAACTTTCTCAATTGCATGGGGATTTCATCAACCCGGGGCCCACCCCCAACAATAGCAACAGTGTCCCTTTTAGCAAAATGTTCATGTAAACGAAGTTGTCTGTTTAATCGATATTTCTCGATCTGCCAAGTAAAGTCATTAAACCGTGTCGTGGGTACATAAGATAAACCCTTACTTAGAACTTTAATCTCATCAGGGGATAAAGAGTAGGAAGAGAGATTGAAGATTACCGTGGCCTCCTGTTCAGTGGAGGCCTGCCGGGTTTTCTTCTTTCTCTCCCTCTTACCGCCTCTTCTGGTCTTGGCTCGGGGTCGCTGAGCAGTTGATGACGGGTACGCACCCCTAAAGGGGCCAAAGGCCTAGATGAGGGTCCCCCCCGTTGATGATGCTGTTCATAATCCGAATCGCTCGTGGTATAATTGTCCTGGGAGCGGCCGGCACGGGAATAGGGACGGCGGTATGGTCTTCTATGACCTGGGAATTGTCCCCTATTGCTGTTGTTATCGGATTTGGTCCAAGCATAGACTGTGTTGTTGTCATAGTCGCTGGCTACTTTCTCCAATTTCTTTCTTTTAAACTGGAGGAGATCATTTTTGTAAGATGCTAGTTGTCCTTTAAGCTTCTCACACTGTTCAGCCGCAGACTCAAGCAATTGTTTGTGTTCAGTCTCAAAGCTGGCGATCTTACTGCGTACCTCTTTAAGTTCACGACCCGCTTCCTCGATGACAAGAAGCATTAGGTCAAAACTACATTTATTAAGTACCCCTATCCACCTTTTGCAGAAGGCCAGATTCTGTCGGCCTATGGTGGGGCAATTTTTAACTCTAAAGCCGCGGGGTATCTGTTTTTCTTTGTAGTAGTTAGTCAAGGTCACGCCATGATAGAAATAGTCCAATTCCCTTTGTTTAAGCTTAAGTAAGTCACGGTAGATGGCTTCAGGAGTCTTGGCAGTCATGTCATCACCAACCTCTTTGAAAAGCATTTCATCAGCTTCCGACTCAGAGAATGTAATCAGGATACCTTGTGTGAGTTTGGCCAAATTAATGCATCCTCCGGCCGCATCCTCACTGAACCCTCCTTCCGCCATGGGATTTAAAAGCAATGGACAATGTCCAATAACATCAAAAGATGAATGAAGTCCTGGAATCGATAGATAAATTCTGGGGTGCTATCGGCCAAATGGTCTCCTCTCCTGCATCGGAGCCCACCACTGTATATTGTCCTGCGGCCAAGCAACTCCACCAATAAGTCCTCTAGGTCCCGGTGCAAACCAATAGCCTGTTCACAGGCATATGCAAGTCACGTCCCACTGTCGGTGCAGTGAAGGCAGCACACGGTCAGAATATAAACGATAAGGCAGGAAACACTTTCAGCAACGTTTCGATTTTATTTTTAAAATCGTCATCAGGCATAAAACATAATGACAAGTGCTCACCTTATATCCCCCACTCCATCCTGCACGCTCCAGCACGTCTCCCGCCGATGGACTCACGCATCACCAGTGCGCGCCAGCGTCGCGTCCGTCGCCATGGTCACGTCGTCAAACGTGATTCCCACACCATGGCAATCGGCGCTGACTGCTAGCGTCACACCTCGTTCGGAAGCTGATGAAATGCTTTTCAAAGAGGTTGGTGATGACATGACTGCCAAGACTCCTGAAGCCATCTACCGTGACTTACTTAAGCTTAAACAAAGGGAATTGGACTATTTCTATCATGGCGTGACCTTGACTAACTACTACAAAGAAAAACAGATACCCCGCGGCTTTAGAGTTAAAAATTGCCCCACCATAGGCCGACAGAATCTGGCCTTCTGCAAAAGGTGGATAGGGGTACTTAATAAATGTAGTTTTGACCTAATGCTTCTTGTCATCGAGGAAGCGGGTCGTGAACTTAAAGAGGTACGCAGTAAGATCGCCAGCTTTGAGACTGAACACAAACAATTGCTTGAGTCTGCGGCTGAACAGTGTGAGAAGCTTAAAGGACAACTAGCATCTTACAAAAATGATCTCCTCCAGTTTAAAAGAAAGAAATTGGAGAAAGTAGCCAGCGACTATGACAACAACACAGTCTATGCTTGGACCAAATCCGATAACAACAGCAATAGGGGACAATTCCCAGGTCATAGAAGACCATACCGCCGTCCCTATTCCCGTGCCGGCCGCTCCCAGGACAATTATACCACGAGCGATTCGGATTATGAACAGCATCATCAACGGGAGGGACCCCTTTAGGGGTGCGTACCCGTCATCAACTGCTCAGCGACCCCGAGCCAAGACCAGAAGAGGCGGTAAGAGGGAGAGAAAGAAGAAAACCCGGCAGGCCTCCACTGAACAGGAGGCCACGGTAATCTTCAATCTCTCTTCCTACTCTTTATCCCCTGATGAGATTAAAGTTCTAAGTAAGGGTTTATCTTATGTACCCACGACACGGTTTAATGACTTTACTTGGCAGATCGAGAAATATCGATTAAACAGACAACTTCGTTTACATGAACATTTTGCTAAAAGGGACACTGTTGCTATTGTTGGGGGTGGGCCCCGGGTTGATGAAATCCCCATGCAATTGAGAAAGTTGCAGCCTCGCTCTAAATTTGACCCCCTAACCAACAATGTGTCTATAAAAATGTTCTCTAGAATGTTGAACCATGATGTTGAGACTTTTGTGAATTCTGCCACCAATAAACATGTGAATAGCAATTTTTCAGAATGTGAATTTCGAGCTTTAAAGAAACTATCTGAGAACCGTGATATCACTATTCGCCCCGCAGATAAGGGCGGGGCAATAGTGATACAAGATCTTGTTACGTATAAGGCTGAGATTGAGCGCCAGCTCTCAGATTCACAGGTATACATGCTACTGCAGAGGGATCCTTCTGGTCCATACAAAATCTTGCTTAAAAATCTGATTGATCAGGCTATGTTTGATGGGGTCATAGGGAAATCTTTGGGGGAGGCTCTTATCCCTGCATGGCCGGTGGTACCGGTCATGTACACGCTCCCTAAGATACATAAAAACTCCAGTACACCACCTGGTAGGCCCATCATAGCCGCTAATGATTCTTTGTTCCAAAACAGTGCTGTATTTTTAGACACATTAATGCAACCTTGTATTGTACAGCATGAGAGATATCTGTTGGACACTACGTCCTTTATTAACAAATTATCTGCCTTGATCAATATTCCATCTAAATGTCTGCTATGCACGATTGACGTATCCAGCCTGTATACGGTCATCCCCAATGATGATGGTATACGGGCAGTACGATCACTTCTGGATGGCAATACGGCATATGTTGGACCCTCGATTGATTTTGTCTGCAGTCTGTTGGAGCTTTTGCTCACACACAATTTCTTTATACATGATGGGAAGTTTTTCCTCCAACGCTCTGGCTGTGCGATGGGGTCCAATGTGGCCCCATCGTACGCCAATGCGTATATGTTTGTGGCAGAGGAACAAATTTTCTTCAGTAATCACGATGTATCTGACAAGATCTTCTTCTATGTCAGATACATCGATGATATTTTCCTCATGTGGACGGGCACTGAAATGGAGTTTGTTGACATGATAGGGCGACACAATCAGTCGACATCTCCATTAAAACTTACCTTTGAGATTCATCCTAAAAAAGTCAATTTTCTGGATGTAGCAGTGCAATTGGATAATGGGATACTGACCACCTCCCTCTTTAAGAAAGCTACTGATCGTAACACGATCTTACATGCAGCCAGTCATCATCCCAGACCACTTAAATTTGGGTTGCCCTACTCCCAGTTTATTCGAGCTTGTAGAATATGCACTAATAGGGATGAGGCCGCCCTACAGATTGATGATATGATAAGAAATTTTGTAATACGTGGGTATGATTATGATCTTCTGGTGAGTGCTAAAAACAAAGCTTTGTCTCAGCCACGAGAAGCACTTTTAACACCGAAGGTTAAAAATGCAGAGACCCGCAAAAAGATGCCATGGGTGAATCATTTTAGTACGGCGAGTGATACTATCCGCCAAATCTCCAGACGACATTGGCCGCTGTTGAGCACCGATGAGAGTCTGGGATTGACGGATGTGTCACTTATGCCATGTTACACCCGGGGCAAAAATGTCCGTGATTGGCTGGTACGGACAGACATTACATCTTCTGTCACCATGCCTCGGGCTACCACCTTTCTGGGAAGACGCAACGGATGCTTCCGTTGCCTAAATTGCATTACATGCAGAAGTATGACTGTGGGGGATAGTTTTTGTCATCCATTTTCAGGAAAACGTTATTCCATCCGACATAAAGTTACCTGTACGACTGCATTTATTGTATATTTAATTTCCTGCCCGTGTGGCCTACATTATGTAGGCAAAACTGATAGAAATCTGAGGGATAGGATGGCTGGACACCGTACTGCCATCCGGGCAGCCATTCTCGCTGGTACTAGTGACCAGCCGGTGGCGAGGCACTTCGCCCTAGCTGGTCACAGTATGGCAAACCTGCACTATATAATTATAGACCACATTCCAGCACGCCTCAGAGGTGGCAATAGATCATTGGCTCTCCTCCGGTGTGAATCCAGGTGGATACACCGTTTGAGAACCATGGTCCCTTATGGCTTGAACGATCACTTAGGGCTACATGCTTTCCTATAAACTGTCTCTGATAAACCTATTCTTTAGTATACGAGGGTTGATTGGGTTACCGTGAGATTTTTCTGTTTTGGATTTTTTGTGCATTTTTATGTGTTTTGTATGTTTTTTATTCGATTGTGTATTTTGACAGTAGAGTTATTCTTTTGAATTGATACTACCGTCATTGGATGTTTATACAATGATTATCTTGTTTGTAATATGTATTTGATATGCCTCCGTGTCTTTACTATTATGTCCATCACCACCTCCGCTATGTTTGTTTTTAATTTGTACGCCTGTCACTCTGGAGCCCGTACGCTGGTTCTCCGCTGAACGAGGTGTGACGCTAGCAGTCAGCGCCGGTTGCCATGGTGTGGGAATCACGTTTGACGACGTGACCATGGCGACGGACGCGACGCTGGCGCGCACTGGTGATGCGTGAGTCCATCGGCGGGAGACGTGCTGGAGCGTGCAGGATGGAGTGGGGGATATAAGGTGAGCACTTGTCATTATGTTTTATGCCTGATGACGATTTTAAAAATAAAATCGAAACGTTGCTGAAAGTGTTTCCTGCCTTATCGTTTATATTCTGACCGTGTGCTGCCTTCACTGCACCGACAGTGGGACGTGACTTATATATATATATATATATATATATATATATATATATATATATATATATATATATAGAGCAGGGTAGGATTGTTTAAATCCAATAAGGGCACTCACCAGTGTCTCATCATGTAAAATTTATTGGTATCCTGACCCTCATGCTGTGAAGACGTCAATTGTTGTGTGTCTTGAGAAAGGCCACCTGGTGGCCGAAACGTAGACCTACATCCTTCTCTGTGACTGGTAATGTACCAATAAATTTTACATGATGAGACACTGGTGAGTGCCCTTATTGGATTTAAACAATCCTACCCTGCTCTATATTTGGGACACATCTGTGTTGCCTTAAAGGAGCACCCCACATTTTTTCAAAGCTGGCTGGGAGTGCGGAATTTCGAAATATATATATATATCTCTATATATATCTATATATCTATATATCTCTATATATATCTATATATATCTATATATATATATCTATATCTATATCTATATATATATATCTATATCTATATCTATATCTATATCTATATATATATATATATATATATATATATATATATATATATATAGAGAGAGAGATATATATATATATATATATATATATATATATAAACTTCTTAATTATTTAACACCTCCTCGATCAGTGGTGGCCAAACCTGTCCTCAAGATCTACCAACAGTTCATGTTTTCCAGGCAACCTGTGGATCTATAGGAGTGACTGCAGCAGGTTTGAAAATGTGACAGTAATGGCTACAGCTGTGCACCAGCTAGGTGATCTGGAAAACATGGACCGTTGGTAGATCTCGAGGACCGGTTTGGCCACCCCTGTCCTAGAAGATAATAGTATCTGATTGGTTGCCCATAGCAACATCACATGTGCAATACAGCTCATTGGACTTTGCTGTTGCCTTGATCGTTACATTTGTGCAGAACCATTGTAGCATAGATCCACTATACAAGTGCCTCCACAGCAACGCTTGTCTGTGCGGAATCAGTTCCTTTCTTACCACCGTATCTACCCTAGATAACTTCTGGAAGAACCTCAGTAGCCTAAAGGCACTGTATTAGTGCCATTTACAGTGATATCTATCTGTGCGGATTGAGTTCCATCAGTACCATCATATCTATCCCAGATACCATCAGGAAGAAATTAAGGTCATCTGACCCCGGTTGACCCTGCTGAACGTTCATCTTTATTTAGTCCAGTCCTAATCAGACTTTCTATTCACGGCCAGCGCTGTTCTGACTACTTTGTGAAGATTCTTCATATCTAGAAAAGTATGGGACCAACAACAGCCCCATCATATATGGATGTTTAAAATCCCTTATCCTGTTATAACACCTATTTAAGATTGCGACCTCTATCTTTTAATTGAATTCCACCATATAATGTGAAAATATTTGAGGCATCATCATATATTCCTGATCGTGTCTTTTTTAAACCCCTGATGAAGTCTTTCTAAAGACGAAACGCGTTGGGTTGTTACTGTCTTCAAAAGAACTGAGACAACACGTTTTCCTACATATGTTTTAATAAAATTTGTCATCTTTTCAAAAATGTTCTGATTATTTGTAAATTTGACACATTCACTGCACTAAAGGTGGTGGAAACCTCTGGCGCTCTCTATTTTTCTCTGAATATATATATATATATATATATATATATATATATATATATATATATAGAGAGAGAGAGAGAGAGAGAGAGAGAGAGAGAGAGAGAGAGAGAGAGAGAGAGAGAGAGAGAGAGAGAGAGAGAGAGAGAGAGAGAGAGAGAGAGATATATATAAACTTCTTAATTATTTAACACCTCCTCGATCAGTGGTGGCCAAACCTGTCCTCAAGATCTATCAACAGTTCTTGTTTTCCAGGCAACCTGTGGATCTATAGGAGTGACTGCAGCAGGTTTGAAAATGTGACAGTAATGGCTACAGCTGTGCACCAGCTAGGTGATCTGGAAAACATGGACCGTTGGTAGATCTCGAGGACCGGTTTGGCCACCCCTGTCCTAGAAGATAATAGTATCTGATTGGTTGCCCATAGCAACATCACATGTGCAATACAGCTCCCATCTTAGTAACTAAACCCCTCACTGTATTACATATGCTGATTTACAACTCGCTGGGAACCCGTGCAAATCGGGTGCAGCAACGTCCCACCCTTGGTCTTTGCTGTCACGGTAAACACAAAATAACAGATGAGGGGAAAACATTTCCTCATTAAGCAGAACTAAGCTCCTCACCAGCTTCAGCCGGCAGTTCTCCATGACGACAAGCTCAAGTTTTCTGTTTGTTTCATAAATGTCTTTATCAATCATCTTCGTAGCTCCGAGATCGCTCTGCAGTTTCTCAAATGCTGATTGTCTAAGTGCTCTTAAAGAGGCTTTCTCGTTCTCCTATGGAAGATATTTAGGCAGTTATAATCATGGCCCCCAAAATGTGCCCAGTGAGGAAGTGCACTCTGGGTCTGATTCTGGTTCACTCGCAAAAGTAAATTCTCTCTAACAAAACCATGGATATTGCAGTATACAAATAAAGCAGCCAGTATTCACCCTGCACAAAAACAAAATAACTCACCCAAATCTAACTCTCTCTGCACATGTTACATCTGCCCCACCTGCAATGAACATGGTTTTGTCCATTACAGAGAGAAATTGCTTTTGCACGTGAACCAGAATCAGGCCGTTTGTGACTGCTGCTATGCATATTTGTCTACTCTCCCTTAAGTTGCAGGAGACGCTGTTTTGGGTAGTCCCCTCTCTCCTGGTCTCCTGCATCTGGCCAGCTTTTAGATATTTATTCATTTTCCATTTGAACGTGTATTAGAATAAAAATTAATTCATAGACGCGTTCCTTGCTGGTCATGCGATTTTAATTTCTTAGCTTTATTTTTACATTGCCATTTATATTATCTTTATACCCCACCCAAATCTAACTCTCTGCAAGTTACATCTGCCCCACCTGTTGTGAAGCATATTTCTGCCCATTTACCTGCTTTTTTTGCTTTGCTAACAAAAGCTGAATCAGGCCCTCCATAAGTAAACGTTAATAAATAAATAATAAATTGGTGGGCGTGAGAGCCCAGATGAAATGTGTAGGAATGTTATTTATCGTAAGCCAGGCGTGTCCAAACTGCCGCCCTCCAGCTGTGGTGAAACTACACATCCCAGCATGCCTTGCCATAGCTTTAGCATTCCAGAATAGCAAAACTGTGGCAAGGCATGATGGGACTTGTAGTTTCACAACAGCTGGAGGGCCATAGTTCGGACATGCCTGTCGTAAACCATAGGAGACTGGTTTCTTAATTTGTCCTCTACGGGTAAATCCAATTATTGATTTGGCAATTCAATGCTGGCATCCATTGCGGCCTGATTTCTGCCCGATATCGTACAAATCGGGCATCGATCACTTCTGCGTGAGTTCGGACTGCCGCAAAAGCTTCTGGATTGACCCCTAGAATTAAACACTAAATACATCAAATAAAATGTAAAAACAAAAAAATTAAATCCGAACGGAAGCGCCAAGAATTATAGCAGACGCTACTTTGGGGTTATAGCGGCGATAATAATCCATGGATTCATTGAATGGGCAAAGTACATCTGTGTGAGCAATATTTATATATAATGGGCACAACTTTGCCCCATGCTGCACTGCAGGTGGGGCAGATGTAACAAGTGCTGAGAGAGTTAGATTTGGGTGGGGTGTGTTAAAACGGACATCTAAACTGCAGTGTACAAATAAAGCAGCCAGTATTTACCCTGCACAGAAAACATTTCTAAGTATTTTCTCCCTTTGCATGGAAACATTGGGGGCTATTCAGACTTGCACGGTAAGGTGTGAACTCGCTTCCCCAGCCGATGATTGCGGTTTGCGCATGTGCAAACCCCCCGAATCAGACGCCTTCGATGAGTTTCACACTTGCCAGGGAGTTCGCTCAATAGTGGGCGGGCAGGGGGCGGGAGCAGGGAAACGCCATGGGGTGTGCCCATAAAAAACGCTGGGCGTACTCCTGCGGATGCAGCCATTCCCGTGCCTGCTTGGGGCAGACAGCTGCCGTCACATGACATCAGTCCCCGCCCCCAATTCATTGGGAAGCATCCGCTAGAAGAGTCGGTCCAGGCTGACGTTTATTTACGAACAGTGGAACAATCATTGGATGGTGAGCGACCATCAAACCATTTCTCTTTCTTGCGGCCGCGTACGAGCAGCTGTGCTAGCGTACACATCCAATCACACGCTACTACGGGGATTCGCCGACGGTGGGTTTGGCAGCGAATAGGTCTGAATCAAGCCCCAAATATATTATATGCAGTTTATTTTGCTTTACAGACATGAATCAGGCCCAATGTTCCGCACACTAGTATGAACCACGTTACCTTTATGTTGGAGTTGGCTTCAATCTCCTTAGTGATTGCGCTGATGGAAACATCCAGAGATCTCTGTTTGCGTTTCAGTTCTGTGTAGGAGAATCAGATACGTCCTGCATTACTGACTCAGGGGTAGGTGTATGATGCAGTGATAAGGGAGGAGAGGTGATAAAGTGCCTGGTACTGTATCACCGGCCAATCAGCTCCTGACTGTCCCTTTTTAAACCCAGCCTGTAACTTAAAGGTCAGGAGCCGATTGTCCGGTGATAAAGTACCATGGCTCCGGCACTGCTGCTCTGGTGCCCTCCTGTGGGGGGGACAGACTTTCACCAATCCAATATTAGTGGAAATAATGGGATAGCTTGGCGCACATTCATAAATAAAATGTGAGTTGTTCAAACATTAAAAACAACATTTATTTGCATATTAAAATACATACATAATACACATGGACACTTTTATCAAAACACTGGGAACAATATATACAAGATGTTTGACCTCACCCTAGTTGATGGTTGGTGGGCTTTCTCTTAAAAGCAATAAGACCTGCGGCACCACCGCAGAAGGCTTGAGGGTAAGGGTCCCAGGAGAAAGTGCAAGTGCGTCCTTTCAAAAGTGGCCAGGTGCCAAAAAGTGCAAGTGCAATGGCAAGTTTAGCAGCAACGCGTTTCGGAGAATGCGTCTCCTTCCTCAGGCTGTATACAATAATATGCAAATAAATGTTGTTTTTAAAGTTTGAACAACTCACATTTTATTTATGAATGTGCGCCAAGCTATCCCATTATTTCCACTATTCAAGTATTCAGTCTAAGGGGGACGGTATCCCTCCTATGGGAATATAGCAGGCTGCTAATTCATAATTAATGCGCATTGATCACAAGTAAATATTATAAAAGTGACCAATCCAATATTAAACAGACAAGGCACATGGCTTCATAATGTGCTTTTAGTGGAACATCAAATGGTACTCTTTACCTAGCACGGCGCCCATCGCGGGCATTGAATGCACTAAAAAAATCGGGTGCGACGCGACCGACGCGATGCCCGCGATTTCCCATAGGGACCAATGTTAAATTTCTCAATTGACCCGATTTTTCTGTTCAATGCCTCAATTGACCCGATTTTTCCATAGGAAACAATGTTAAATGGCCCACAGAGGCCAAATAGGCACCCTAAAGTGTGAAATGGCCCCCACAATTGTTAACGCCACCCCACGATCAACGTCAACCCGAAGCGTGGCGAGCGCAGCGGTACGCGTCCTACGACCTTTTCATACCCCCACTATCCACGTCGGCGTGGAGTTGAGAATAGAATAGTGTGGCGAGCGCAGCGAGCCACCGAGCCCGAAGCGTGGCGAGCGCAGCGAGCCCCGCGAGGGGACGCGGATACCTGTGAAGCCCGCGAAGGGACACGTTTACCTGTGAAGGTATCCGCGTCCGCTCGCAACGCTTCGGGCTCGGTGGCTCGCTGCGCTCGCCACACTATTCTATTCTCAACTCCACACCGACGTGGATGGTGGGGGTATGAAAAGGTCGTAGGACGCGTACCGCCGCCCCTCGCGGGCTCGCTGCGCTCGCCACGCTTCGGGTTGACGTTGATCGTGGGGTGGCGTTAACAATTGTGGGGGCCATTTCACACTTTAGGGTGCCTGTTTGGCCTCTGTGGGCCATTTAACATTGTTTCCTATGGAAAAATCGGGTCAATTGAGGCATTGAACAGTAAAATCGGGTCAATTGAGAAATTTAACATTGATCCCTATGGGAAATCGCGGGCATCGCGTTGGTCGCGTCGCACCCGATTTTTAGTTCATTCAATGGCCGCGATGCCCGCGATTTTTTTACCTGCGATGCCCACGATCAAAATCGCGGGTGCCGTGCTAGGTAAAGAGTACCCATCAAATATACATCAACATTTCAGGGTTACACACACACACACACATATACACACAGTAGCAGAACTCCGGGAGTTGCCGTCGAGCTCCTGGCCTAAAGGGGCACTGACTCCATTGTCCTTTCCCCTGTTACCGTCGGGTCCCCACCAGGTGTTGGCTCTCCCCAATGCTACTGGATCCTCGCCACATGTAGTGTGTCTGGCCGTCTCTCCCCTGCTGTTGCCGGATCAGCGGCGTCATGCGGGGGGTGCGGCCTGCACTCAGCGGGCCACTAACTTTTTGGCAGGGGGAAGCAAAATTTATAGTTATGCCACTGGGTACCAGATATTAATCACTGTTTGTCATTAAGGCAGCAGTCTTTTAGACCGAATAATAGCTGCCGAGCAACCAGGTCTGAATCGGGCCCAAAGACTCAGTCAAACACAATATGAAGGAGTCATATATAACATTAATCAACACAGTCTCTTCCCAGTCGCTTCATGACTAAGGTGACAAAATAAGACCCCTCACGCTAGTTGCAGGACCTGGCGGCTCACTCACACGAGGCACCTCAGGCTAGATGTACGGGTATACATCTGTAGCTAAACTATATAACATTGTAACCCGTGCACCTGTTTTCCCAATTGTCCGCGCACCTCCCATTAAGCTCTCTTACCTCCCGCTTCCCCTTTCAGGTCTTCGAACTTCAGATGCTCCTTGTTATAAGTGTCCTCTGCCTCGTTCATTATGGGAATGTTCGTGGACAGATTTTGTTGCTCTATTTTTAGGTTTTCAGTTGAAAGATTTACTTGTGCCTTAAAAAAATAAAATGTTTTGGAACATTACATGAAATGACTGATCCAATATACGGAACAACATAGACAATCGTGTGTTCTTGGCTTGTCTCAGCCAAGATTACTAGTTACCTAAATGTCTCCCATCATTTTCAGCAAAAGACGAGGGTGATTATGTATTATGTTCAAAGATTACCGAGCATGTGGGATTTCAACTTCACTGCCGCTAGGTTGCATCTACACATTGTGTTGTGACAAGTCTTTAAAAGGGACCTGTTTGGCAGTAAGGAGTCTGCACATGTAAATCTATGGCTGCGTCTACACATTGCAGGATGCAGTAGAACAGGAGCTGTTTAGCAGGATGCTTTCTCAAGCGGATTTATACACAAAACTGCTGCATCCTGCAAGAAAGCAATGTGTAGACACAAGAAACTACATCCTGCTAAACGGGATCCTGTTCAACTGCATCCTGCTAAACTTGATCCTGTTCAACTGCATCCTGATAAATGGGATCCTGTTCAACTGCATCCTGCTAAATGGGATCCTTTTAACCTGCATCCTGCTAAACGGGATCCTGTTCAACTGCATCCTGCTAAATTTGACCCTGTTCCACTGCATCCTGCTAAACTTGATCCTGTTCCACTGCATCCTGCTAAATGGGATCCTGTTACACTGCATCCTGCTAAAGGGGATCCTGTTCCACTGCATCCTGCTTAACGGGATCCTGTTCAACTGGATCCTGCTCAACTGGATCCTGCGAAACTGGATCCTGCTAAAGGGGATCCTGCTAAAGGGGATCCTGTTCCACTGCATCCTGCTAAAGGGGATCCTGTTCAACTGCATCCTGCTAAAGGGGATCCTGTTCCACTGCATCCTGCTAAACGGGATCCTGTTCCACTGCATCCTGCTAAACGGGATCCTGTTCCACTGCATCCTTCTTAAACGGGATCCTGTTCCACTGCATCCTGCTAAACGGGATCCTGTTCCACTGCATCCTGCTAAAGGGGATCCTGTTCAACTGCATCCTGCTAAACGGGATCCTGTTCAACTGCATCCTGCTAAAGGGGATCCTGTTCAACTGCATCCTGCTAAATGGGATCCTGTTCAACTGCATCATGCTAAACGGGATCCTGTTCCACCGCATCCTGCTAAACGGGATTCTGTTCAACTGCATCCTGCTAGACTGGATCCTGTTCAACTGCATCCTGCTAAAGGGGATCCTGTTCAACTGCATCCTGCTAAACGGGATCCTGTTCCACCGCATCCTGCTAAACGGGATTCTGTTCAACTGCATCCTGCTAGACTGGATCCTGTACAACTGCATCCTGCTAAACGGAATCCTGTTCAACTGCATCCTGCTAAACGGGATCCTGTTCCACTGCATCCTGCTTAACGGGATCCTGTTCAACTGGATCCTGCACAACTGGATCCTGCTAAAGGGGATCCTGCTAAAGGGGATCCTGCTAAAGGGGATCCTGTTCAACCGCATCCTGCTAAACGGGATCCTGTTCCACCGCATCCTGCTAAACAGGATCCTGTTCAACTGCATCCTGCTAAAGGGGATCCTGTTCAACTGCATCCTGCTAAACGGGATCCTGTTCAACTGGATCCTGCACAACTGGATCCTGCTAAACTGGATCCTGCTAAAGGGGATCCTGCTAAAGGGGATCCTGCTAAAGGGGATCCTGCTAAAGGGGATCCTGCTAAAGGGGATCCTGCTAAAGGGGATCCTGTTCCACTGCATCCTGCTAAAGGGGATCCTGTTCCACTGCATCCTGCTAAAGGGGATCCTGTTCAACTGCATCCTGCTAAAGGGGATCCTGTTCAACTGCATCCTGCTAAAGGGGATCCTGTTCAACTGCATCCTGCTAAAGGGGATCCTGTTCAACTGCATCCTGCTAAAGGGGATCCTGTTCAACTGCATCCTGCTAAAGGGGATCCTGTTCAACTGCATCCTGCTAAAGGGGATCCTGTTCAACTGCATCCTGCTAAAGGGGATCCTGTTCAACTGCATCCTGCTAAAGGGGATCCTGTTCAATTGCATCCTGCTAAAGGGGATCCTGTTCAACTGCATCCTGCTAAAGGGGATCCTGTTCAACTGCATCCTGCTAAAGGGGATCCTGTTCAACTGCATCCTGCTAAACGGGATCCTGTTCCACTGCATCCTGCTAAAGGGGATCCTGTTCAACTGCATCCTGCTAAACGCGATCCTGTTCAACTGCATCCTGCTAAATGGGATCCTGTTCAACAGCATCCTGCTAAATGGGATCCTGTTCAACTGCATCCTGCTAAATGGGATCCTGTTCACCTGCATCCTGCTAAAATGCAGAAATGTGTAGAAGCCGCTAAATGTAAAGAACAAATCAGTTGAAAAACTGAACTTTTAAATTCAGTGGCCGGTGAGAGAAAGTTCACTGTGATAAGCAGCAGCGCCCCGTAAGTGGGGTGTAAGTTCATACTAAGGGCCTGATTCAGACCTGATCACTGGGCTGCGAGTGTTCAGAGCCCTGCGATCAGGTAAACACCGCCCCACACACGCAAAATCTCATCCATGTGCACAGCTACGAAGCCATGCACTCAGGGGGTAATCCATTCGTAATCACTGACCATCAAATGGATTTCCCCTGGTTCACAGCTAACGAGTTAAGCCTAGACTGCTGCTAAGGCCGTGGGGAGAAGGAGGCCGCTGCTGACGTCAGTGCTCCTCCCTCCTAACTGCCGGGAAAAGCCTATGTATCCGGGGCACTCCCAGAAAACACAGACATTCCATCCCAAATGCCCAGTATCTGCCAATCAACTCAACTTGCGAAATGGCACCCGTGCATGCTCGGTCTTTTGATAATCGCTCAGGCTGCAAATTCACAGGCCTGCAAGTGAGCCTGAATCTGTCTGCTGCGAGGAGATGAGGACATTGGGGGGTGTACTCAAAAGAAAGTCTCCCCGCACAGCCTCTGGACGCTGGGGGAGAGGCCCTGCCTCCTGCAGATCACATGCCCCTCCCCTCTCCCCACCCCACCATCACCAAATCAATAAGAGGGATTACTCCAGAACGTACCCTCTGGGCATTCTGCTTATTAATGCTCTGGGACACATAAATCAGTGAAACAATGGAGGTGCCCGTTCAGCGCTGCCACCTAGAGGCAACCGGCTTCCAATGTCTCCTGTATTTACGCCCCTGACTCCATCTGTCCTATCACTGACAGTCAGGGCTGCCAAGAGAAATCCTGGGCCCCGGTACAACAGCGTCACGGGGCCCCCCTGGAGTGGCGAGCAACAGAAAAGAGGTGTGGCCATTAAAGGATATAGGGGTGTGTACCACACCATATACCCTTTATGCAACACAATAGTGGACCCCTTATACTTGCCCCTTACACATTATGCTACACAAAATTCAAATCGATTACTTGCCGCCCCGTTCGTATGCAGCAGTGTGGACAAAAGCGTGGGGTGGTGGATATGGGTTGCGCCCATGGGAGTAAGGGGTCGTGGCCATGGATTGGCAGATAGCGGCAGGGTCCCTACGAGGATGGAAACTAGGTAATAGCTCCCATCCTCCGCAAGGACCCCACTGCTGTCTGCCCATCCGTCACAGGGACCCTCTGCCCCCTGCGCTGCCCAGACCCCTATGCCATACAGCAGGGGTGGCCAGCCCACGGCTCCTCTCCCCAAGATCTGTGACTGGCACGATCATCCCCATTTGAAGCGCCGCCTCTGGAGTATAAGGATCCCAAGCTCAAACACGCAGCAGGGAAAGCGGCAACAGTTCTGGCAAGAAGCAGCAGATGCCACTACTTGCAGTATCGCCGAGCTGAGCTGCCGGTATCTGCTGTGTCCCCCAAAGCTACAGATCCGGCGCCAAGAGCAGCTGCATTGTGATGGCCAGCGGTATGTGCACCTGGAGGGAGAGGGGGGATTGTGTCCATTAAACCTCTTTAATCTCATGTGATCCTGGGCAGCATGGTCCCACCCAGATCGCATTCCATATATGATCCGTCATAAATGGGCCCCATGTAGCCTGTTCCCTTCACACACATTGGAGGTCATTCTGATTGACCACAAAGCTGCAAAATTTGCAGCTTTGCGGGTCATCTAAATACCTCAGATTTCACGCATGCGAACGGATGTTTTACATCATCGATTTGCAGCTTGTGTGCAGGGCAGTGCGGTCGCCGACCATCAAATGATTTCTCAAGCGCTCGCAGATCTAAGTCAGTCTCTGCTGTCTTAGATCTGTGGCGCTCCTGTACGAGAAGAGGTGGGCAGCTGACATCCGGTGACATCAGCTGCCCTCCCCCGGCACCCACGTCATGGGAGTTCCCATGGGCGCAAACCATATCCACCACCCCACGCTTCCGTCAACACTGCTGCATGCGATCGGGGCGGCAAATAATCGGTTTGCCGCACCCGCTCACACAAAGTGGCTGCACATGCACAACATCGCTCCCCTGTGTGACCGTGCGGGGGAGCGAACCAACCTGAATGAGGGCCATAGCCTGTTACACACACACATAGCCTGTTCCTTCACACATACAGTACATAGCCTGTTACACACACACACACACACATATACATACATAGCCTGTTACACACACACACACACACACATAGCCTGTTACACACACACACACACACACACACACACATATATACATACACAGCCTGTCCTTCACACATACAGAACATAGCCTGTGTACACACACACACACATTATATATATATATATATATATATATATATAATCTCCTATATATTCGGCTACATCTGTCACTCAATGTGGGTGTCTGTGTCTATAACGCTCTGTTCCTGGACTTTCCTCTTAATGTGTGATTGCCTTCATCTGTGCTGAACACCTTTCTGAGAAATTAACCTGTTTAAAACAGGTGATGGCAATCATACATTAAGGGAAAGTCTAGAAACAGAGCATTGTGTCCCTCCTGGAGAGGGTCATGTTGGGAGGTATGTGACAGAGAACCAGCCCAGTGAGCCCACAGACAGTGCCAGACACCCACTGCCTTCCCATGTTGCCCAGCACTGCTACTCCACAGCCACCAGGTGAGCGCCCCCCTCCCGCGATTTGCGGCAAAACCGCCCCCCCCCGCGCGCCCCCCCCTCCCGCGATTCGCGGCAAAAACACCCGCTCCCCCGCGACCCCCCTACCGCGATTCGCAGCAAAACCCCCCCCCGCGACCCCCCCTCCCGCGATTCGCTGCAAAAAGAACCCCCCCACGACCCCTCCCGCAATTCGCGGCATAACCACCACCCCGCGACCCCCCCCTCCCGCGAATCGTGGCAAACCCTCCCCCGTGACCCCCCCCCCGATTCGCGGAAAAAACACCCCCCCGCGACCTCCCTCCCGCGATTCACGGCAAAAAGAACCCCCCCGCGACCCCCCCTTGCACGATGGCGGCACCCCCCCTGCGACCCCCCTCCCGCGATTCGCGGCACCCCCCCCACCCCGCAATTCGCAGCAGCCCCAGGATTAAATGGCACATGCAAAACACTGACATGGCTATGGTCAGCAATTAAAAAGGTTGACATGAGTTTTTGAAGTTTTTTTTTATCATTTTTTTTAATGTTTTCATATTCATTCTCATGTGTCGACATGGACACCAATGAAGTGCCACACTTATGTCAACATTTACATGTGTTGACCTTTCTGTGTTGATTTTTTCTTGTGGCGATTTGCGTCACACACCCCCCCCCCCCCCACAACCCCCACTCCCGCGATTCACGGCACACACACACACCTCCCCCGCGATTCTCGGCACCCCACCCCATGACCCCCCCTCCCGTGATTCATGGCACACCCCCGCGACCCCCCCTCCCATGATACGCTGCAACCCCCGCCCCGTAACCCCCCCTCCTGCGATTCGCGGCACCCACCCCCGCGACCCCCCCTCCCGCAATTCGCGGCACCCCCACGATTCGCGGCAGCTCCAGAATTAAATTGCACATGGAAAACACTGACATGGCTATGGTCGACAATGAAAACGGTTGACATGAGTTTTTGAAGTTTTTTTCATTTTTTGAATGTTTTCATATTCATTCTCATGTGTCGACATGGACACCAATGAAGTGCCACACTTATGTCAACATTTACATGTGTTGACCTTTCTGTGTTGATTTTTCTTGTGGCGATTCGCGTCACACCCCCCCACCCCCCCCCCCCCGCAACCCCCACTCCCGCGATTCACGGCACACAAAACCCCCCCGCGATTCTCGGCACCCCACCCCGTGACCCCCCCTCCCCGTGATTCACGGCACACCCCCCGCGACCCCCCTACCATGATTCGCCGCAACCCCCGCCCCCGTAACCCCTCCCGCGATTTGCGGCAACCCACCCCGCGACCCCCCTCCCGCGATTCTCTGCAATCCCTCCCCTCCCGCGATTCGCAGCATCCACCCCCCACAACCCCCCCTCCTGCAATTCGCGGCACCCCCCGCAACCCCCCGCAACCCCCCCTCCTGCAATTCGCGGCACCCTCCGCGACCCCCCCTCCCGCGATTCGCGGACACCTAAGTTGCAATACAGGGCATCTTTCATACAATTCTAACCATATTTCTCATATACAAACGTTCACAAATTAAGGGGGCGCAGCCCCCTACGACGGTGTGAAGAGCGGCCGTAGGGCGCGATGAATCACCTAGTATATATATATATATATATATACAAAGCCTGTTACACACACACACACATAGCCTGTTACACACACACACATATAGACATACATACATACATAGCCTGTTACACACACACACACACACACACATAGGCGGGATGTACTAATGCTTGCCGCCGCGGAAGTAGGCGGTGGTTTGTTCTGCTCTTCAGTAGCCGGCGGGAGTATCGCGGGACACCCGCGACGAGACTTCCTCCTCATAGACGGCTGAGTAGAATTGTCACGGCTCACATGCACTAACAGCTGCACTGTTTGCTAAAAGCGATTAAAGCAGTGGGCATTAACGCCACAATAAGCTGGCGAATTTCCTCATTATTTTCTTGTATTATTTGTCTACAGCATATTTATTTGTATATAATATATATCTCCTATATATTTGGCTACATCTGTCACTCAAAGTGGGTGTCTGTGTCTATAACGCTCTGTTCCTGGACTTTCTCTTAATGTGTGATTGCCTTCATCTGTGCTGAACACCTTTCTGAGAAATTAACCTGTTTAAAACAGGTGATGGCAATCATACATTAAGGGGAAGTCTAGAAACAGAGCATTGTGTCCCTCCTGGAGAGGTCATGTTGGGAGGTATGTGACAGAGAACCAGCCCAGTGAGCCCACAGACAGTGCCAGACACCCACTGCCTTCCCATGTTGCCCAGCACTGCTACTCCACAGCCACCAGGTGAGCGCCCCCCTCCCGCGATTTGCGGCAAAACGCCCCCCCCCCGCGCCCCCCCCCTCCCGCGATTCGCGGCAAAAACACCCGCTCCCCCGCGACCCCCCCTACCGCGATTCGCAGCAAAACCCCCCCGCGACCCCCCCTCCCGCGATTCGCTGCAAAAAGAACCCCCCCCACGACCCCTCCCGCAATTCGCCGGCATACCACCACCCCGCGACCCCCCCCCCTCCCGCGAATCGTGGCAAACCCTCCCCCGTGACCCCCCCCCCGATTCGCGGAAAAAACACCCCCCCGCGACCTCCCTCCCGCGATTCACGGCAAAAAGAACCCCCCCGCGACCCCCCCTTGCACGATTGGCGGCACCCCCCCTGCGACTGCGACCCCCCTCGCGATTCGCGGCACCCCCCCCACCCCGCAATTCGCAGCAGCCCCAGGATTAAATGGCACATGCAAAACACTGACATGGCTATGGTCGACAATTAAAAAGGTTGACATGAGTTTTTGAAGTTTTTTTTTATCATTTTTTTAATGTTTTCATATTCATTCTCATGTGTCGACATGGACACCAATGAAGTGCCACACTTATGTCAACATTTACATGTGTTGACCTTTCTGTGTTGATTTTTTCTTGTGGCGATTTGCGTCACACCCCCCCCCCCCACAACCCCCACTCCCGCGATTCACGGCACACACACACACCTCCCCCGCGATTCTCGGCACCCCACCCCATGACCCCCCCTCCCGTGATTCATGGCACACCCCCGCGACCCCCCCTCCCATGATACCCTGCAACCCCCGCCCCGTAACCCCCCCTCCTGCGATTCGCGGCACCCACCCCCGCGACCCCCCCTCCCGCAATTCGCGGCACCCCCCACGATTCGCGGCAGCTCCAGAATTAAATTGCACATGGAAAACACTGACATGGCTATGGTCGACAATGAAAAAGGTTGACATGAGTTTTTGAAGTTTTTTTTCATTTTTTGAATGTTTTCATATTCATTCTCATGTGTCGACATGGACACAATGAAGTGCCACACTTATGTCAACATTTACATGTGTTGACCTTTCTGTGTTGATTTTTTCTTGTGGCGATTCGCGTCACACCCCCCCTCCCCCCCCCCCGCAACCCCCACTCCCGCGATTCACGGCACACAAAAACCCCCGCGATTCTCGGCACCCCACCCCGTGACCCCCCTCTCCCGTGATTCACGGCACACCCCCCGCGACCCCCCTACCATGATTCGCCGCAACCCCCGCCCCCGTAACCCCCTCCCGCGATTTGCGGCAACCCACCCCGCGACCCCCCTCCCGCGATTCTCTGCAATCCCTCCCCTCCCGCGATTCGCAGCATCCACCCCCCACAACCCCCCCCTCCTGCAATTCGCGGCACCCCCCGCAACCCCCCTCCTGCAATTCGCGGCACCCTCCGCGACCCCCCCTCCAGGCTGTGTATATATATATATGTGTGTGTGTGACAGGCTATGTGTGTGTGTGTGTGTAACAGGCTATGTATGTATGTCTATATGTGTGTGTGTGTGTGTGTGTGTGTGTGTGTAACAGGCTATGTATGTGTGTGTGTGTGTGTGTGTGTGTGTGTGTGTGTGTAACAGGCTTTGTATGTATGTATATATATATATGTGTGTGTGTGTGTGTGTAAAAGGCTATGTGTGTGTGTGTGTGTGTGTGTGTAACAGGCTTTGTATGTATGTATATGTGTGTGTGTAACAGGCTGTGTATGTATATATGTGTGTGTAACAGGCGTAGGGCGGGATGTACTAAATTTCGCAATTTATTACTATTTTTTCGCCTACCTAACACTTGTTGTACGCTGCGTTATGTTTGCCTGGTGCATCTTCGGCCGCCTCATGCTCTAAACTTCAGACTTCCCTGCTGGAGTTGCGGACAGTGCAAAAAAACAGATAGAATATTTTCTAGAGAGCGCATGAAACACTGCAAAATTTAATCATATAAAAAATATATAAATTTATTTAATCATAAATAAAAAATATATAATATTAACATTACATAAAACATGCAATTTAAACACTGATCCTTTAGAACCAATAAAAGAGTAGTAATAATTTCCTTTAGGAAAGAACGTGTCCTTTTTGCCAATAGCTGTCAGAACACTGGCAGTTGTGTGTTCAAATGGCAATTTTGTTAATCAGAATATTTGTATCCACTTGTTTAATCTGTAACCAATTGTGGCATAATAGACGATTGGAATATATAGAGTCCAGCGATTGCCAATGATATGGATATGCAATTGGTCCGTGGCTTGGACTTATTTTGTATGGAAAGTCAGTGGTAAAACATGCAAAGTTATTTAGCCACCCGTAGACTACTCACTCACTCAGTCGGCATAAGGTGAATATATAGTGGTGTTTGTAGTAGAAACAGCTGCCTTCAGGTACTGGCCGCATGAAGGATTTCCACGACCTGACCACAGCAACGAGACCTGCTCGCTGTGTCAGGGAGCCGACCGCCTTCAGACGGACGCTGCGGGGGAACAGTTGTAATAGCTGTTGATATCTACCTCAGCTCCCGACGGGTCTTTAACAGCTTGCGCTGCACTCCGTTTCCAGCGAGAGTGTGCAGACCTCAGTGTCGCTTGGAGACAATGCTTCCTGTGAGCGCAGTGAGGTACGGGTGGGCGTAGGACACGGATCAGTAAGCGGACATCAAAGGCATCA